>NC_092755.1:59688964-60407119 GCF_047496795.1 Chiloscyllium punctatum
ACCCTAGATCCCATGAGCTTTTACCATTTTTAAAAATTTGCTTCATGTTTCTTATACTTTTAATAAAATAAGGACTTCTACATCGAAAGCCCCTTTCAACCATAGGATTACCCACAGTGAGTTTCAGCCAATAAAATATTTTGGAATAGTCGCAATGAAGAAAACGCAGCACCCAATTTGCTTAACGCAAGCTTTCATAAATAAGACGATCACATTGGCTGGATAACGAGTGCTTTTGTGATGCTGTTCGACAGATAGATTTTGGCCAGGATTCTGAGGATAACTTACCTGGGTTCCTTAACACTCCACCTGAGTGGGCAGCAAAGACCTCCTTGGTTTAACATACCCACTAGGAGATGGACCCCTGACAGTGGAGGATCACTTTTGTAACCCAGTGGACTGTCAGCCAAGTTTCCTTTCTGCCATGTCTTCAAATGAGAACCCACAACATTTTGCCATTGAATGTACAAGGGTGAGAAACTGAGCCTCACATTATCTCAGTATAAAACTGGCATTCTGCTTTGATTCAATCTGTGAGCTTCAGTCAGTTTTGGCTCTATCTTTATGCAGGAGATAGCTGTCAGTCCTCTTGTCTGCACCTCTGTCTTCAGATATGTGCTGGTCAAAGTTAAAGCTTATGATCTTGTGAATCCCAAGTTAATTGAAAGGTCTTATTTGCTGTAAGTTTCTGTTGGATTAAATTTCAACACTGTCCCATTTCAGGTTCAAGTCAGACATTTGTACCAATGGTTACGTTGATGCTGAACATAGGGCTCACTGTATCTCACCATTGCTGTATGAAAATGGAAGGATACAATTTGAGTTGTCAACAGATAATGGAATGACCTTTAATCGCCGAGGGACATGGGTGTCAGGTCAGTCAATTTCCTTTGGCTAAATCTTTTCATTAAATCTCTCACAGGATATGGGCATCATTGGCAAATTGGTGGTGAGCTGCCTTCCTGAACGGTTGGAGTTCACTTGGTGTGGATATGCTCAGGGTGAAGTTGAGGAACCTCCTTGACTTATAGCACCCCATTCGACCTATTAAATAAACAAGTTCAGAGAAGTTTACGTGAAGTTTACAATTAACACGAGTAAGGCAAACCACTTTATTGATATTATCTCAGTGAAGCCAATAAGCCTGGTGAGCACAAAAAAATCTTGCAAATCTGATGAGAATTGCTAACCCAAGGCCTTTGGTAAATGTGTTACCATCAAATGCCAAGCCTCTATCCATGGATGTTCTGTAGTGGGATATGATGATCCTTGGGATTTAACTCATTGTCCATTGAAAGAATGCTTTGTGGTAAATGGGACTATCTAATCACCTGAACAAGGACTCTTTAAACTGGAGAAGGTATTACCTAAAGAGTTATTTGTCCTTTCCTTGCATGTATTTGTTCTCCACTCAGAAACTGCCCAGAGCAATATGACAGGCTCAGTTTTACCAAGATTGTCAGGAGCCAACACTGGGCTCAGATCCAGCTTTGAGGTGGCTGTAATGGAATGCGGCTGGACACTCTACCTGAACATAGAACAGTGCAGCACAGAAACAGGCTCTTTTTCCACCATGTCTGTGCTGACCATGAGGAGAAAGTGAGGACTGCAGATGCTGGAGTTAGTTGAAAAATGTGGTGCTGGAAAAACACAGCAGGCCAGGCAGCATCCGAGGAGCAGGAGAATCGACGTTTCAGGCATAAACCCTTCTTCATGTGCTGACCATTCAGAATTAATCTTCTCTGTCTGCCCATGGTCTGTATCCCTGTATTCCCTGCCTGTTCGTGTGTCTGTTGAAATATCTCTTAAATATTGCTGTCTTATCTGCTTCTACCACCATTCCTAGCAGCACTTTCCAGGCACCTACTACCCTCTGGATAAAAACCTTGCCTTGCACATCTCCTTTAAACTATTCCCATCTCACATTAAATCTATGTCCCTCATTTGTGACATTTCCACTCTATGAAAGAGACTTTGACTATCCACCCTATCAGTGCCCCACATAATTATATATATTTCTATCCGGTTGCCCCTCAGCTTCTGTCACTCCAAATGAAAGGAATCCAAGTTTGTTCAACCTCTCCTTATAGTAGCATGCTCAGTCCAGGCAGCATCTTGGTAAATCTCGTCTGCACCCACTCCAAAGCCTCCACATTACTCCTTCAGTGCAGGCTGGTTAAAATTAGCCAGGGAACCAGCCGACCCAATCAAACACCATGTGGAGATGTCCTGGCAACTGTCTTATGGGGTCTTGTGGGTATTGGCAATCTGGGTAAGACAGTGTGAAGATGCCTCACGATGGAGGCAAATGCAGCTCTAACCTTTGGGGATTCATGGGTTCGGATCCTAGTTATATCATCCGAAGGTGCAGTGTGTTCCAGTGTTCCGGGGCATAACCCCTTGACACAAATATTGTTTAAGGTGGTGGTCCTTGATGAAATTTCAGCAAAATGCATTGGGCCAGGTTTTCTGAGGAGTAGCAATCCCACACTGATTACCGTTACACTCCACTTTTACAGAACGAAGGAGCTCTGCATTTCTGACAGGCGATTCCAGTCAGGTCTGGGTCCCCATGCGCAACTTCCATCCAGGCTGCAGAAATTATTTTGTGGCCATTCGAAAATCTAGGCCATTGTACCCCATGTATCCAATTTGCCCTGGAGCCTTGAGGCCTTGACACATTAAAGCTGCTGACTCCAATTTTGTCAAATTAAATTATGTCATTCAAACACGATGCAATCTTATTTAGAGTTATCTGAGCTCCTGTCCCTGGACCCCCTCTGCTCATTTGAATGTAGTTAATTGTCAGCTTTAACAGATGATCAATGCCTGAGCATTTACTGCCTTAGACAGTGGTGGTGTATTTGCTGTAACAAGTATGTGTGGAACCAGAAATAATTTAATTATCCATGTCCTACCAGTGACTGGTGAGTGATAAATTAGCTTTTAAGAAGGTTGTGACTTCATGCGATGTCCAGAATTGGATGAGTAGTTGCCCGAATGCCAGCTGAGAAATATGATCTGTGACAGGCTGACAACTTTTTAATGTTCTTTCATTGCATGCTTATGACAAGGTCAGCATTTGTTGCCTATTCCCAATTTCCCTTGAAATGTGTGGCTTGTTAAGTGTTTTTAAGAGGGAAGTTAAGAGACAATCCCATTACTGTTGGCCTGATGGGCTTTTTCAGCAACACACTATCAATCTGCCTTCCCACCTATCTGGTCCACCCTCCTCTCCGACCTATCACCTTTACCCCCACCTCCATCCACCTATTGCACTCTCAGCTACCTTCTCCTCAGCCCCACCCTCCTCCACTCCCGAGACTCCCAGTCTCATTCCTGGTGAGGGGCTTCGGCCTGAAAAATTGATTTTCCTGCTCCTTGGATGTTGCCTGACCTGCTGTGCTTTTCCAGTAACACACTCTCAACTCCGATTCAGATCTAGGCCAAACCAGGCAGCAGATTTCCTTCCCTAGAGATCATTAGCAAACCAGAAGGTACTTACAGCAGTTAATGCCATGCATATCATTGCTGAGACTGGCACCAGCTGTGGTGGAAGGATTTGAACCCATGTTCCCAGACCGTTAGCTGAGCCTCTCATTTCCTGGTTCAGTTTCCATCATGTCGCTATTATTGCATTGTGCTTGAGTTACTTACCCATTGTGTTGGGCCCTGCACTAGGTTCATGTGGCAATCAAAGGAAGTCGGGGTGTTGGGTACCATGTTATGAAAGATGTGTCAGGGTGGCTGAACATCAAGGACTTCATGAGATAATGCAGACAATGATGTCCTTGTAACATTATGCACTAGCACACCTTGTGGGATGAATCCAATTTGTCAATTTGCTTCTGCTGGAAAACAGAGCGGTGTGGGGTGGGGGTAGGGCAAGGTTTGTAACAACTTTCTACAGACTGCATACTGGTCGTGGAATTTTATAATTTCAGGTAACTTTTAGCAATTAAGCTGTAATAGTAAAGTCGCAAGTGACCGTGGAAAATTGATCTCCATCTGCAGGAAAAATGTGAATTCTCCTCAGCTCAAATAGGGATGAGTACAACACAAAACCCTTCTCAAAAGGTGAACACTTTTAGTGTTCTAATTAGTTCTAATGAAACATGAATATGCCATAATTTACTAATCATAAACTCCTTGAACTTTGCTTTTTTAGCTGGAGTGCTTAATGAACCCCTTGATTAGATTGTTATTCTGTAATCATACCTAGATATTCACTGTACTATTTATAGAATTTGCAAACCACATCATATTCTGTAAAAACTTACAAAAATGACTTTTTTTGAAAGGCACAAGTATTTAAATTAATCTCTGAAAAGAGGGAGTCAATAGCTTTCCAAAGTGGGTGGTTTGGATTTGTGGAAATATTATTCTGATTAAGATAGACTAGATGATTGGGATATTAAAAATTCCTTTCGCCCATTAACCCAACACAGCAAACTCTAATCCAGGATGTGACTGAGAAGTATTTGATCAGCATTCACAATTTAATAATATCTTGACACTAATTGGCCTAATTCGGAGACCAAAGTTTAAGGAGCTTATAATCTTCAACTTCTGACCTTACATCTATCTGTGACCAATTAACATCAATAATAAAAATTATTTTCCATTTAGTACGATGAATATTTAAAGCTGAGCTAGACAGATTTTTTTCATCAGTACATGGATTAAAGGAAGAGGCAAGAAAGTGGAGTTAAGGTTTATCAAATCAGTCACGATCTCATTGAATTAGGAAGTACACTCGATGGGCTGAATAGCCTACTTCCTCTCCTAAATCTTATAATCTTGTTTATTTGGTGTTCAGTCCATACCTGTGTATGGGAGTACATTCAGAGCTGCTGCTAATGCCAATTGACCTTCGAACTAATTAATAAATAATTGTAAGTTATTATCTCAAGTTTATTGTTCTGATAAACTCTTCTGTTTATTAGAGCAAAATGTTATGATCAACTAAATGGAGAAGCTTACTTAGTATGAGCAACTTCTGTGCTAAAGCAAGCATGATGCAATTTGATTTAGCAGAAACTGTAGGGTCATGCCACAATAATAATTCGGACTAATTTCACACACATGAAAGACATGGTAGGGTGCACATGGAACTGCTAGCATTTGGGCATCAGCCACTTGTCAAGCATATCACACAAATTCCCTTCCACTCAACCCTGGTGAGATGTGAGTTCGATCCAACTGGACACGCAGAGTGTGGAATGATGCCCATAGTTCCAGAAATTGCAGTGAATTCGTAGGGAATCAGTTACTGCAGTTTCCAGCCAGTGCGCTTGTAATACCATCAACAAAGATTCAGCCCTACCTTGTATGTTTAATTGAGGTCAAAAAGACAGGCTGTTACATATTTGTAATGATTGCTTCCAATGCTCAAGTAGAGGTGTCAACCACAGATTTATCATTCAGTTCGATTTATTGACAATGTATGGAGGATATTCAAAACTATTAAAATGCTTTGTTTGTTTAGTCTAGTTTTTTTTAGAAAAATGACCCTTTGGGATTCAAATATGAAAATATTGCAACAGGACCCGTGTACTTTATGTCAACTGATAGGGAAGAGATAATTAAAACTTGACAAACTACAAACAACACAAATGGGAATGATGCACAGGGTACAGGTGCTTCCAGTTTATAGCTTGTAATGATTTGCACAATACTGTCTTCATATATAAATGGAGCTGTCCAACAGTTCACCTAAATATTTACTGTGCAGCAAATAAACCCTTGGCAAAATACAATAATGTTATACTGGTATAGTTTCTCCAGATTTTTACATCATAAAGCAACTTTAAAAAGGTTTACATCGGAAGTGGTTGGGTCTTCGGTTACATCCTTCAGACGCACTGTTGCTATAGAACTAGGGAAGGTAAATATTATCGTGGCTTGTTCATATTACAGAATTATTCAATATTTATCATCAGAGTCATAAATTTGTCAAGGCTAACAGAATAGTGCTGCAACATTTGCTTTCAGGGCTTTTGTGAGTGTCTTTTCCTAACTTAGTTCCCCCTTAGTGGTTGCAGCATAACTGAGGAAAGTGATTGACTTTCACTGGGAGGGGGTGGGTGGGTGGGGGGGTAGTGTAGACAGCCCTGCAGAATGATCTTGTGCAACTCTGGCTGAAGGAGGCCCAGTGCTGACTGGAACCACCTTGAATGGCTAACAGCAACCTGCTTTGTAGACAATCACATGGGCACAGGCAGAATGGCAGTCAGGACTGGGCAGCAGCTTCATGCTACATCGATAGAAAAAAAATCCTGCAGATGGTGGAATCCAAAGCAGACAAACAGGAGGCTGGAGAACACAGCAAGCCAGGCAGCATCAGGTCAATGAGGTCAATCATCAGGTAGAGAAGTCAATGTTTCTGGTAGAACCCTTCCTCACGACTGAGGAAGAATTACATCTGAAACATTGACTTCTCTCCCTCCTGATGCTGCCTGGCTTGCTGTGTTCTCCCAGCCTCCTGTTTGTCATGGACGTCTGTACATGTGTGTGTGTGTGTGTGTGTGGGTCAGTGTATGTGTGCATGCCCTCCTCCACCTCCCTCCCAGATTTGCCACACACAAACACACACACACACACACTCCCTCAGTGTCATGTAGACCCCAAGGTCAGCTTCCAACCACATATCCTCGCCATCATTCAGACTGCCTTTTCCCAGCTTCCCAACATCACGTGACTCCACCCTTCAGCTATTACATATATATTTTTGTTACCTCTAGACATAATTATTCCAGTGCACTGCTGGCTGACTTGTTATGCTGTATCTTTCATAAGCTTGAAGTGATCCAAAACTCTACTCCTGTGCCCTAACCCCCATTGCCCCTGTCTGCACTGATTTATAGTAGCTTCCAGTTAGGGAACATCTTGATTACGAAATCAAAACCAAAAGAACTGCGGATGCTGCAAACCAGAAACCAAGACAAAAATTGCTGGAAAAGCTCAACAGGTCTGGCAGCATCTGTGGAGAGAAATCAGTGTTAATGTTTCGGCTTGAGTGACTCTTCCTCAGAATGAGTTTTTCCAGCAATTTCTGTCTTTGTATTCTGATTATAAATTTTGTTTCATAATGCCCTTTGTAAACAAGTTGAATTTTTAAAATCATATTAAAGGCAATAGTTAAAGACAAATAAAAATGTCTCAGCTGGTCAGGCAGCACTGAGCTAAACAATCAGCCATAATCTAACTGAATGGCAGAGCAAGCTCGATGGGCTTGTATGGGCCTATTCCTGTTCCTATGTGTGGAGAGATACAGAATTAAGATTGAAATTGAAAGCATTTGCACCAGGATATGTTTTGTTAATCTGAAACGCTGACTCCATTTCTTTCTACAGATTTTGTCTGACCTGTTGAGTATTTCCATCAATTTTACATTTATCAATATTTCAGGGGTACACCATCCACATTAATTTCCATATCTGAACAAAAGTTATTGTTGTGCCTGTCACGGTTAAATAGTTGCGGTGTGAAACTGAACAGAGAGAGTTTAAGGACTTTGGGCATTGTAAGTGTGCAAGAGTGAGGTAAGGCTAAGAATGTAACATCCCAATTATACCTGATAAGAAATGTTGGTCCGTGTGTGATAAATGGAACACTGCATGAAGCTTGCAGTTCACTTGTTAGGACAAAGCATTCACTGACCTTGATTATATTTGCAGAGTAATTAAAGTTCTTTCTGCACTGCAATCTCAGGACAGAAATGTCTGTGATGGCCATCTTCTCTCCCACTTCCTCCTCACTGTCTCCTGCCCATCCTCTGCCAGCAGAGAAAATTTGGAGCATACTCTCTGCATTGTTGCAATATTTGCACTCTGCTGACACAATCTTTAGCAAAGAATTTGAGAACTTTCTGTAGTTAGAATGCACACATCTCACCCCCATACACACTTTTAAGAGATCCAGCTGAGTTTTAAATGGTGATAGTCTTGTACAGCCTTGGATACCTTTTGAGGCAGAACATAGTACTGAGGCCTACTTAGTACTGAGGCCTACTTAGTACTGAGCGACATTGTACTCTCATTGTAATGAGCAGACAGCTTGCTTGTTTCAATGAGTGACCAAGAGTTAATCATTTGCACATTCCCCGGTATCTGCATGCATTTCCTCCAAGTGCTCCAGTTTCCTCGTACAGTCCAAAGGTGTGCAGGTTAGGTGGACTGGCCATGCTAAATTGCCCAGAGTGTCCAGGGATGTGCAGGCCAGGTGGGTTAGCCATGGGAAATGCAGGGTTACAGGGATAGGGTTGGGGGGGTTAATTCTGGATGGGATGTGCTTTGGAGGATCAGCGAGGACTTGATGGGTCAAATGCCTGCTTACTCAATGTAGGGATTCTGCATTAAAATCCCTAAGTCTGTTATTTATCTTTCTCCAATTTTTCCCTTTATGTTAAATACTATCCAATTTATTCAAAAGGAAGATTTTCTTAAATTTACAGTCTCTAATTACTACCTTATAATATTTAGAATGAGTGAGATAAATCTTTATCAACTAGCATAATGAAATATTAATTTATTTTGGACTTTACTAGGATAGATTTTTAATCACAGAAAAGATTTGATTATTTAGTATCACTGAATATGTATGAATATCAATTGATCTATCTGTCAAATGCAGTGATGATAAAATGTGTTATTTCTAATGGCAGAGGGTAATATTAGCAATTCTAGTCAATCAGCTCTATCTGAGGCCAGACCCAGAATCATATGTAGATTTCCAAATAGGACAAGAGAACTCTGAGATTTTCCAGGAAAGCAAACATCTTCCAGTTGCTGGGTATCTTTGAATAACCTTAGTGTACTCCAACTCAACACCCTCAGGTATATTTGACCAGAAAGGAGCTTTAGGTTTTAAAACCCAAATGGTAGCTCAGTGGTTAGCACTCTTGTCTCGCATTCACAGGGACCTGGGATCAATTCCAGCCTCAGACAACTGTCTGTGTGGACTTTGCACATTCTCCCCGGAACTGCGTGGGTTTCCTCTGGGTGCTCCAGGTTCTTCCCAAAGTCCAAAGATGTGCAGGTTAGGTGAATTGGCCATGCTAAATTGCCCACAGTGTCCAGGGCTATGCAGGCTAGGTGGATTAGATTAGACTAGATTCCCTAGCAGGGTTACAAGGATAAGGTAGTAAGTGGGTTTGGGTGGGACGCTCTTTGGAGGGTTGGTGTGCTCTCAATGGGCTAAAAGGCCCGCTTCCACACTCTAGGGATTCCATGATTCTACTCTATGAATCCATAGTAACATTTAAAAGGCATTTGGTTGGGCATATGAACAGGAAGAGTTTAGAGTGCTGAGTGCTGGCAAATGGGGTTAGACTAAATTAGGATATCTGGTTGGCATGGATGATTTGGACAGAAGGGTGTGTTTCCGTGTTGTCCAACTCTATAAAAAAGACATTGGAGGGTTGAACTTCTGCAGTATATCGCTTTGGTCAACTGCCAGAACTCCAGGAAGACTGTAAGTGCCATCCATGTCTGTGTTCAAGGATTTTGTGGATCTACTGCCAAAGTTTACATAGATTTTCATGAAAGGTCCCCTTACAGTGATTCCTTTCTGATTACATCTTTATGAAGTATGGGTGAGGAAATCAGAGCTATGGTGTGGTAGATTTGTCTACAATTCAGGCTTCTGGTGAACACTGCTCCTTCCCCATTCTCCCTCACTGTGAGCTCAGACATTCAGAATTACTCTTATTAAGTGAGCTATTTCATCACCTTTCTATTATGTTTCTTTAATCCCACAGTACATCACAGCAAATTCTCATCCCTGAAGAAAAGCACCTTGGTGAATGCCACCAAATGGCAGTACTATGGCACGCCCAACGTTTCAGGGGATCTGACTCTGGTTTGGAACACATCATTGATCTCAGCAACCTCTGTAAATATTGAAGTCTGGGGATATCAAGAAACAGGTAAGTTGCATTTCTGTGTGAATACAGGCAGCTTTGAGGGAATGTACAAGACATTGTGATGTTTGCAAGCAATTAGACAACTGCACCGCTTTTATTCCCACTTTTGTCCAAAGTCTTTGCAAGAACTACATTGAACTTACATTACAGAAAAAGATCTTTTGGCACACTTCCTTTATTCTGGCGTTAATGTTCCACTCAAGTCTCCTCCCACTCTATTTCATTTCACCCTAACAATGTATTACTTTCTCCTTTGGATGTTTAGCTTCTCTATAAGTACATCTATGTTTTTCACTTTAACTACTCTCTGTGGTACAGAGTTCCACAATTTAACCATTTTCCAGGTAATGAAGTTTCTTTTCAATTTGGATCTTATACTCATGTCTCCCAGTTTTGAATTCCCTTGTTGATGATGTAAATTGAATGACTGATTCCTAGAGATGGCACCAGAATGTAACTCAAGAAATCCTGTTTGATGACAGAATAGAAATATAATTAAGTGCAAATATATTGAAATATAATTAAGTGGCCTCCCTGGGTCCTGTGATCTGTTTTTTGTTTCAGTTCCTGTCCCATAGCTGTCCTTTTCCATGCCCCACAGCCCTGCAGGAGCACTCCTGATGACTTGGATGGTTGGGCCCATCAGCTGTATAAAACAAAAGAGTTGCTTAGAAAGAAAAGTCTGTCATGTTGACCCTTTGCACATGTGCAAGAGCACATGGCCTACTGGGAAATGGTTTCTCACCAGAGTCTGAAACAAGGTCAGGTTGTGTTCCATAACTCATCATTTAGCTTGGTCGTTGGTACTCTGTACCAAATCTCATTTACTCACCTTTTGCCCATATCTAGCTCAGTCACAAAGCTGAAATAATTCACCATCCAAAGCCAATTTCCACGACAGGGTTAAGCCAATCTTGTTATTCTTAATTTCTTTCCTTTAAATCCTTCACAGTTTCATTCCCCCCTATGCAGGACAATGCCTTCACCTTTAGACAATCCAAATTTGTGATTCTTTGACACTGGTCTTTCAGGCAACTCTCAACCCCTGATTCAAATCTCTGGATTTCTGGTTCTAAACCTCTACAGCATTTAAGAGCATCTTGAGTCCAATTCCTTGACCAAACTTTCCTCTCCTAATCTTAGCATTTCATCTCTCCATTTTCCATCCATCCACCGATGGGATGTCATAGAGCCATAGAGTCATAGAGATGTACTGCACGGAAACAGACCCTTCGGTCCAACCCGTCCATGCCGATCAGATATCCCAATCCAATCTAGTCCCCCCTGCCAGCACCTGGCCCATACCCCCCCAAACATTTCCTATTCATATACCAAACTATATGCCTTTTAAATGTTGCAATTGAACTAGCCTCCACCACTTCCTCTGGCAGCTCATTCCATACACGTACCACCCTCTGAGTGAAAAAGTTGCCTCTTAGGTCTCTTTTATATCTTTCCCCTCTCACCCTAAACCTATGCACTCTAGTTCTGGACTCCCCTATGCCAGGGAAAAGACTTTTTTTATCCTACCCATGTCCCTCGTGATTTTATAAACTTCTGTAAGGTCACCACTCAGCCTCCGACGCTCCAGGGAGAGCCTATTCAACCTCTCCTTATAGCTTAAGTCCTCCAACCCTGACAATATCCTTGTTGATCTTTTCTGAGCCCTTTCAAGTTTTGCAACATCTTTCTGCTAGGAAGGAGACCAGAATTGCCTGCAATATTCCAACAGTGGCCTAACCAATGTCCTGTAAAGCCGTAACATGACCTCCCAACCCCTGTATTCAATACTCTGACTAAAGGAAAGCATACCAAATGCCTTCTTCACTATCCTACCTACCTGCGACTCTACTTTTAAAGAGCTATGGACCTGTACTCTAAGGTATCTTTGTTCAGGAACACTTCCTAGGATCTTACTTTTAAATGTATAACTCCTACTAAGATTTGCTTTCCCAAATTAAACTTCATCTGCTACTTCTCAGCCCATTGGCCCAACTGATCAAGATCCTGTTGTAATCTGAGGTAACCTTCTTTGCTGTCCACTACAATTTTGGTGTCATCAGCCAACTTACTAACTATATCTCTTATGTTCATATCTAAATCATTTATGTAAATGATGAAAAATAGTGGACCCAGCACCAATGCTTGTGGCACTCCACCGGTCACAGGCTCCAGTCTGAAAAACAACCCTCCACCACCACCCTCTGTCTTCTACATTTGAGCCAGTTCTGTATCCAAATGGCGAGTTCTTCCTGTATTCCACGAGATCTAATCTTGCTCGCCAGTCTCCCATGGGAAACCTTGTCGAACACCTTACTGAAGTCCATATGGATCACATCTACTGCTCTGCCCTCATCAATCTTCTTTGTTAGTCCTTCAAAAAACTCAACCAACTTTGTGAGACATGATTTCCCATGCATAAAGCCATGTTGACTATCCCTAAAACAGTCCTTGCCTTTCCAAATACATGTACATTCTGTCCCTCAGGATTCTCTCCAACAACTTGCCCACCACCGAGGTCAGGCTTACTGGTCTATAGTTCCCTGGCTTGTCCTTACCACCCTTCTTAAACAGTGGCACCACGTTAGCCAACCTCCAGTCTTCTGGCACCTCACCTGTGACTATTGATGATACAAATATCTCAGCAAAGGGCCCACAGAGTTCTCAGGTACACCTGATCAGGTCGTGAGGATTTAACCACTTTTAAGCATTTCAAGACATCCAGCACTTCCTCCTCTGTAATATGGACGTTTTTCAAGATGTCACCATCTATGTCCTACATTCTGGATCTTCCATGTCCTCTTCCACAGTAAATACTGATGCAAAATACTCGTTTAGTATTGGAATGTTTTCACGTTCAAGTAAATAGCTGATTATATGTTCTCAGCTACACTTGGCAATCTTGGTGTTATATAACGTACCTTGTCACTTCCAACTGGGTTTCCCAGTTTAACACAAAAGTACCAATTTGTGCTGGCATCTTGATTGAGTTGTGTAGTCCCATGAGCTTGTGTAATCGAAAAAGCTACTCAACAACAAATGATATCAGGAGGCCACAGGGATAACTGTATGAGATGCCTGTGTTGGAGTGGAGCTTCACTAGAGATAACAGCAAGACAACAGATAGAAATGAATGGCCACTATCACCCTCTTATTGTACCATGATGGCTTTCCCCATCCAAGCAAAACCGGGTGTCCTGCATTCTGGGTTCACTCTGAAGTTTATCAGTTTAGTTTGGATGAGGGACGCCATCATCATTTAATAGGAAGTTGACAGTGGCCATTCACTTCCATTAGCCACAAATTAAGTTTTGATCTTTTCTTTTGTTTGGTTTGAGGTGTGTAGAGTGGGAAACAAGTAACTCCATAGTCTTTGGTGTTGGCCCATCCACATTTAATTAGGTATTTGACCGATTCCTGCCACTCTCTGTAGCCTAAATACCAATTGTCACATGCTGCAATGTGCAGCCAGTAATCCACCAATTGTTGGTGCTCCTAGTGTTGGCCTTTTGAGCTGCAGCTTTCAGTGAGTTGTTGTCACACATGGAAGTAAGTCTTTGTGGTTTGAATTTTATTCCCAGAACCAGGAAAGTTATGGATTTGTAAACTTTACATGACAAAATACTTTAAACGATAAATGTACATAAATTTAATAAAGGTAATTGAAACTAAACAATTGACTAATTCTCCTATCAGGTACACCATACTCAGAATCCTGGGAAGGAAAATGGACTTACCTCTATTCACTTGAAAAAGCTGCACCAAACAGCGGGACTTTCAAATTCACCCCTCAGCC
Organism: Chiloscyllium punctatum; assembly: GCF_047496795.1. Classification (NCBI taxonomy): domain Eukaryota; kingdom Metazoa; phylum Chordata; class Chondrichthyes; order Orectolobiformes; family Hemiscylliidae; genus Chiloscyllium; species Chiloscyllium punctatum. Next base: position 59,702,686 of record NC_092755.1, read on the forward strand.
TGCTAAAAAACCCTATTCTGAATGGGAGATTGGAATGCTGCGACTAACCGCTGCGATTCAAAGCGATGGGGCAGCGTGAGTACATTCATCTGTTTTTGGATATCTATGCCGGGTGTATAATCAGAGACTCTTTGGTGGATTTCCAATCTAAGACTTGGTATTAAATTAGCATTTCTGTTCAGCACGTTACTCATTCCTAGTATAAGGTTAAAAGCAACATAATTTCTCACCATTCTGACCTGGAATCGGTTCCTAATTCTGCCCATATTGGGAACCAAACATAGGGGCTGCAACTGTGCACACCGTCAACATCAGCATCAGCAGCTTGACGTTGTGGGGAGTGAGAGATGTTCCCAGCAATAGATAACCCATTCCACCTAAGGGGTGGGGTCTTCGTTACTGATCATCACTAAGTGGTCTGGTGTCATGTGTGAAGCTTCACATCTCTTTCTAGTTTGGTCAGAAAGCGGAGACATGAAAAAACTTTGCTGAAATTGTGTCCACTGCGCCTCAGTTGGTAGTGCTTCCAGTTCTAAGTCAGAAGGTTATGGGTTCAGGTTCCAGGGACATAGGCACACAATTCATTGAGCAGACAATTCATTGCTGAATGGAAGGGGTGTTGCATTGTTGGTTGAGACATAATTGATTTTAGGAGGAGGGCCCTATTCTCAGAAAAGAACACGGGTGTTCCCTACCTTTCTGCACTGACCACCATTCTTGCTGAAGAGAGACAATGAAGGGAGCTGGTGTATAAGCAATCAAAATATGATCGTGCTGCCATCATGACACGCAGCCAGAACATGTCAGTGAGATAGAATAGGTTGAGTTGTACTCTACATCCAGTCAGCTTTTAGATTAGATTACTTACAGTGCGGAAACAGGCCATTCAGCCCAACAAGTCCACACCAACCCGCCGAAACACAACCCACCCAGACCCATTCCCTTGCATTTACCCCTTCACCTAACACTATGGGCAATTTAGCATGGCCAATTCACCTGACCTGCACATCTTTGGACTGTGGGAGGAAACCGGAGCACCCGGAGGAAACCCACGCAGACACAGGGAGAATGTGCAGACTCCACACAGAGAGTCACCTGAGGCGGGAATTGATCCCAGGTCTCTGGCGCTGTGAGGCAGCAGTGCTAACCACTGTACCGCCCACTAGCTTTTGTTGACTCATTGAGCACCTTTGACCAACTTTTATTGTTAATTAATTCATGAGATGCGGGCAATGCTGGCTAGGAGAGCATTTATTCCCTGTCTATAAGTGGAGTTAAGACTTAACCGTGTTGCTAGGGGTCTGGTGTCATATGTAGGCTAGACCACGTAAGGATTGCAAATTTCCTTCTCAAAAGGACAATAGTAAACCAGATGGGTTTTCACAACAAAAAGCAAATGGCTACATGGTTGCCATTAGGTTCGCTTTGTATTCCATATTTTTATTGAACTCACCATCTGTCACGATGGGATTCAAACCCACTTCCCCAGAACATTAGCTTTTGCATTAACGTGTACCTTGATGAGCAAGAGCATAGAGGCAACATAAATGTCCTTGGTCTTTTTACTAGGCATTGCCAGTAGGTTTCCTGTTAGATTTGAAAGATTTATAAAGTGAAGAACTGACCTTGACTTTTGCGTCTATTTTGATTCAGTAATGTCAGAGCACTATGGAGTCCAAGCCATGCCCTAGCTTGGCACCTGGAAGAAAAGTTCAGAGAAGACTCGGCTGCCTGGGCATACCAGAAATGCTTGGCCTGGCACAAAACTGAAGAGACACTACCAAACTTCCTGTTGGAGATTGCAGATTGCCCTTGCACCCTGGCACAGTCACGGGCAGATTCAGGACGATTTCATGTAAGCATAATATTTTGTTGGAAAAGGAACTGAATTTTCATATAAAGTGGACAGCTTTTTAAAAAAATGCTCACCCTGCCAATAATTTCCTAAAATCCTCTGCTCAAATGTAGAACCTTGTTGCTTGCAGTGCAACCTCATTGGTGCCAGTCAGCTTCTGTACGTAGTTCAAGTGGCTCAATCTTTATGTGTGAGTCCCAACAGTTGGAAAGTTAAACTCCACTGATGGAAGAACAGTTATTTCATTGAAACCCCATTGCAGTCTAATTGGGTGAACCCACCTGTGATGTGGAGTTTATCACAGCTACAGCTAACTCTGCCCTTACCTGGTGCTGACGTGCCTGAACATTTGGGCTGTGATTGGGACTGGGAGCCCTGATTTCTCCTTACTAAGGAACTCAGATAACTGCTGGCCCAGATAAGAACCGAGTCCCCTGCAAAGCCAGTGGGACTGAGCCTGAGGGTTTCCAGAGTCAGTGGCTCAGTATTGCCTGCTAAACAATCGGGGTAGTCTTCAATCAACCTACTTCAGCATTTTGTTCTCCAGCTCAGTCAGAAATAGATTACTCAGTCATTTGTTTCATTATTGTTATTGGATCATGTTCAATGTGAGGTAGTTGCTTCATTAGAACAATCACGACACTTCACAGCTGGTTGAGCTCTGGGATGGTTACTAGTGAACTGCATTGGTAATGTGTGCATCTTAATTCGGTAATCTCTAAACATCTCACCATATACATGCTTGAGACCTGTGGCCACTGCTAATATACCCGAGGTTCTCCAATACCAGGCAGTGAGAGAGAATTCACTCCATTATTGGCAGATAGAAATTTCAGCTTGCGACTCTGTGTGATAAGGTTAGGGTTGGGGTTAGGGTTAGGATGAGGGTTAGGGCAGCATGTTTGTCACAGACATAGATTGATTGGGGTAGAATATGGTGTATCTTGTGAACTACAGTTCAGTAAGCAATGATCCTTCCATTGTGCTGTCTGGTCTGGATATGCTGCTCCGTGTATCTCTTCCAATGACTATTTTATTTAATCATGTAGCTATCCTGATTTATTGATGAATTGGGGCTGCACAGAGATATAACCAGTAAGTTTCTAGACTTACCGGTGTAAGAGCTTTGCATGTTTATACAGATAGATTTAACTACATACAAAAAGTCAATAGCTAATGTAAACATTAGTTCCCGAGAGACAGAGGTAGGAGAAGTGAACAGGATGATAAAGGAAATAGCGGAGACTTTGAGCAAATATTTTGTTTGCCTTCACTAGAGAAGTCACAAATTATACACCAAAAATAGTTGAAATTAGGAAGTGTAACACTGCCATTCAACAAATGAGGAAAAGGGGAAATAGAGAATTAAAGACCATCAGCCTGATATTAATAGTCAGGAAAAAGCTGGAATCTATGATCATGAATATGTTAACAATATTCTTAAAAACTAAGTTAACATAGTTCTATGAAAGGGTGATCATGTTTGACAAACTCAGTTGAATTTCTTGCAGATGTAACTAGTAGAGTTGACAAAGGGGAACAAGTAGATGTAAAGAAGTTGGATTTCTAAAATGCAATTAAAATGTTGATACAAAAGATAAGGACTTATAGAGGTGGAGTAATTTATTCACATGTTTGACTGACAAGAAATAAAGAGTTGGGTTAATTGGGATACTCTCCAGTCAGCAGGCTTGACTTCCTGGATTGCTGTAAGGATCAGTGTAAGGTCTCAGTTATTTACAATCTATAGTAATGGCTTAGACAGAGAGATTGAGAATAATGTATCTAAGTTTGCTAATGATAAATCTAGGTGGGCATGTATATTGTAAGAAGGGTATAAAGATTCTGCAAAGAGATATAGACAGCTTAAATGAATGAGCAACAAAAAAGAAATAGAAGCAAGACTTGTATTTATATCTCACTTTTCAAGTAAACCAGATATTTCACAGCCAACGAAGGACAATGAGGTGTGGTTATTGATATAGTACAGGAAACAAAATGGCATGTAGAGCACAATATATGGGGGAAGGTTATTCATGTTGGTACCAAGAATAGAAAAGCATTTTTTTTTTAAGATCACATCCCCTACAGTGTGGAAACAGGCTCTTTGGCCCAACAAGTCCACACAGACCCTCCGAAGAGCAACCCACCTAGACCCATTCCCCTACATTTACCCCTGACTAATCCAGCGAATACTATAGGCAATTTAACACGGCCAATTCACCAAATCTGCACTTCTTTGGAATGGGGGAGGAAACCAAAGCAAACCCACTGGGAGAATGTGCAAACTCCACGTAAACAGTTGCTTGAGGCAGAAATTGAACTTGGGTCCCTGGCACTGTGAGGCAGCAGTGCTAACCACTGAGCACCGTGCTGCCAGAAATTGAGCTGCAGTGAGCCTGATGTGATTTGAAGACACCACCTTCTGATGTGGAGTCAGACATTCTGCTGCTGCGCCAAAAGCCCACAGCCAACTGCTCCGTGCTAATGTGTGAAATTTCTAAACGTTGATGCTCAGAGAGATGTCGGTGTACTCATACATGGAACAGAGAAAATTAACATGCAGACAGTGAGTTATTGGGAAGGTAAATTGCAATTTGGCCCTTATTACAAGGAGATTAGTGTACAAGAATAAGGAAGTCTTACTACAATTGTACCTGGCTTTCATGAGACCCCACTTGGAACACTGTTCAGTTTTAGTCTTCATATCTCAACTAGAAGAGACATGCATTGGACCTGTTGCTATGGTTCAATAGATTGGTCTGGAGTTTAGAAGAGTGAAAGATGACCTTAGTGAAGGTTGATAGGCTAGAGACCAAGGGGATGGTTTTCCCAGGTTGAAAACTATACAACTGGCATTATGGTATAAGGATAAGGGACAAACTATTTTGGAATGGGACGAGGAGAAATTTCTTCCCTTGTGAATCTTTGGGATTCTGTATCCTGGAGAGTTGTGAATGCTTCATTCTTGAATATACTATAGCCTGAAATAGACAGATCTTTGGAGCCTCAGAATCAAGGCACCAGACATTAAGCAGGACTGTAGAGTTGAGGCAGAAGATCAGCCATAATTATATTAAATGGCGGAGAAGGTTCGAATGCTCTACTGCTTTTGTTTCTTCTATCATATAATGAAGTCAGGCTGGAAGAAAAACAAGGAGTTTTCGAATAACGGTAAACATGTTTATATTTTTTTCTTGTGAGACAACTAAGATGACATTTAAAGGAAATCATCTCCTCTCAGCTTTCTTTCCTCTTCACAAGCAGGATGTCACTAGTGGTGCTTGTGCGCACTGCAAAGGCACTCATTCAATTCCACTGGGGGAGTATGAATTGAAAAAGAAAGACTTTAAAGATGTTTGAAGCTGGACTGACTGAAAGATCTCATTTCTAATACAGACAGACTATGGGTGTGACATTGAGAAGGGGAGTAAATGTACCTATCACCCAGGAGCTGCACACTGTGTTCGAGCTATCCAAGCAAGGTAAGTGATAAGTCAAGTCTCCTGTTCCATCCAAACAATGAAACTTAGAAAATAGGAAGAAGAGTAGGCCATTTGGCCCATCAAGCCTGCTCCAACATTCAGTATGATCATGGTTAATTCTTGACCTCATGCCACACTCCTACTCTATCTACCTACCCCTTGACACCTTTAGTGTTTAGAAATCTATTTCAATAATTAGTAACTTGGTTTCCACAGCTTTTTGTGGTACAGAATACCACAGGGTCACCGACCTTTAACCAAAGAAGTTTCTTCTCATGTCAATCCCCTATCCTGAGACTGTGACTCTTTTGTGTGGAGCTCCTAACCAGGGAAAACATTATTCCTGCAGCCCTGTCAGAATTTTATACATTTCAATGAGATTCCTTCTCATTTTTCTAATCTCCAGTGCATACAGGCTTGGTCAACTCGACCTCTCCTCAACCAGCACTCTTGCCTTCCCGGAAATTCAGCTGGTGAATTTTCACTGCACTTTTTTAATGGCAAATCTCTTAGGTAAGGAGACCAAAACTGTGCATGGTACTCTGGGTATGATCTCACCAAGGTCCTGTACAGCTGCAGTAAAACATTCTTGTTTCTGTACTCAAACTATCTTACCATTTACCATCCTAATTGCTTGATTGCATACCATGACTGGTGTATGAGATCATCTAGGTCTCTCTGTACATCCCCATTTCCCAAACTATCACCATTTAAATAACACTCTGCCAGTCCTGTTTCACTCATTGAAGTGGACAACATCACATTATTCCACGTTATACTGCATCCGCCACCTCCTTGCCCACTCGTTCAACTTATCTGAATCACCTCAAAGCCTATTTACATCTTCCTCATGTCTCACAATTTTGGAAATTTCCGAAATATTACAGTTGATCAGCCAAATTGATGATATATGCACGCAACCCCTGTATCCGTTCAGTTACCCGCGGTTTACTGCGGCCCTAACATGTTAAAGGGAACAATCCGGAACCAGGGACTGGGGCTGCTGAGAAGGCAAATTTTCCATTTAAATGAATGGGGGGGAGGTCGAGGAGGGGAACTACTGCATTGTGAATAGCCGGGGCCCAAGTACTTTTCCTTGGAGGACCCATTAATCACCACTTTCCATACTGAGATTGACCTGCCTGCCAACCTGTTCTCATTCCATGCTTACTACCAGTCTCATGTGCTTTGATTTGCACACTCACTTCCTCTGTGGGACCTCAACAAAAGTTTTCTGAATGGCCAAATACACCATCCACTCCTTTCCCATTATGTTATCCCATAGTTATATCCTCAAAGAAAATCCCAGCAGTTTGTCAAACATAGTTTCCCTTTCATAAATCCATGTTGACTTTGTCTAATCCCAGTGATATTGCCTAGGAATCCTGTTACCCTCTTCTTTTATAATAGGAATCCTGTTACCACATTCTTTCTACTAGACTCCAGCATTTTCCCTCCTGTTGATGTTTAGCTAATTGGTCTGTAATTCCCTGTTTTCTTTCCCCTTGCTTAATTAAACCGCAGGGTTACATTTGCCACTGTTCAGTTTGCAGCCACTATTCCAGAAGCTATGGAATTTTAGAAGATGACAACCAATGAATCCAATATTTCTGTCGGCTTGACCTTTAGTACCCTGGGATGTAGACTATAAGGCCTTGGGGATTTATCAGCTTTCAGTTCCATTAATTTCCCCAGCACTGTCTTTTTTTGTTTATTAATATTGATGTCCTCATTTCGTCTTTCTCATTATACCCTTGGTCCCCTAACTGGGAAGTTATCTATGCCTTCTTCTGTGAAGACAGAAGCAAAGTAGTTGTTAATTTCTCTGCCACTTTAATTTTCTATATGAGCAATTCTCAGATTTCAGACTGTAAAGAGCTTACATTTGACTTGACCAATTTTCTTCCTTTTTTCAACCTTTTCAATCTTTTACAGTTTGCTTTTATGTTCCTTCTAAATCTACTCTGATACTCTTTTCCTGCCCTCTTATTACATTCCTTGATCCTCCTTTGCTGAAATGTAAACTGTTCCCAAGCTTTAGGTTTGCTACTTTTTCTAGCAAATTTATATGACACATCTTTGGATCTAATACTACCTACCCTTAATTTCTTTTGTTAGCCATGGCTGGACTGATTTTTCTGTTGTGACTCTGTTCAACAGTTACAATTCATTCCTTAAATATTAGCCATTGCTCATTTACCATCATGCCTTTTAATGCAGTTACCCAAACTGTCACAGCAAACTCACCCATCATACCCTCATAATTTCCTTTGTTTATATATAGGACCCTAATTTTAGATTCAACTTCCTCACTTGCCATCCTGATAAAGGACTCTTAACATTTTATGGTCACTCATCCCTAATGGACACCATAAAACAAGATTATTAATTCTTATTCGTAGTTATTCATTGCACAATGTTGAATTTAGGATAGCCTGATCCCTAATTGGTTCTTCCATACTGGCATAAAAAACAATACACACTCCAGGTGTTCATCCACCACAATATTATTGCCAATGTGGTTTCACTGTTGATAAATAAATTAAAGTCCCCGATGATTAGTGAATCGTCCTTGTCACACCTCTAATTTCCTATCCCACCCTGGCTAATTGTACATTTAGATTTTCTGAGTTGATCACCTTTCTCACTATTGAACTGTCATCCTTTACTGCAAGGCAATCCCACCAACCTTTTCCTTTTTTGTTTGTCCTTTTGAAATATTGAATGTCTTTGGATATTCAGTTTCTTGCCTTGGTCAACCTACACCATATCTATGTAATTGCAATCATATTGTATCTGTTTACCACTGTTAATTCATCTTCTTTAATTTGAATGCTCTGTGCATTCAAGTAAGATACCCAGAGAATTGTTTTCTTCACATTTTTACGATGGTCTAGTTGCTGGTAGCCTTTCTTTTCTCTACCTTCTACTTTTGCTTTCTAGTATTCTATCTTTCAATTCTATTTTCATTTGATCTCTTGTGCCTCCCTGGTCTGTTTTCACTCCTGTCACTCTAACTTAACTACCTCCACACTAGCGAATGCCCCTGCATGGATATTTGACCGGGTCCTGCTGGGCTAAAACCCATTCACCTGCAACAGGTCCCATCTTCCCAACAAACAGTCCCAATGCCTTAGAAATCTAAATCCCACCAACCTGCACCATGCATTCACCTGATCCATTCTTCTGTTCCTGATCTCACCAGCATGTGGCACTAGGAATAATCTTGAGATTACTACCTTTGAGGTCTTGCTTTGAAATTTATCTCCTAGCTTCTTATATACTGCTTACAGGATCTCATCACTTTTGTTTAAACCTGAATTGTTGGTACTGATATGAACCATTGCCTCTGGCTGTTACTCCCTTCAGAGTGTGTTGCAGTGACTCAGTAATATTCTGGTCCCTGGTCCTAGGAAGGCAACATTCAATCAAGTGTCACGTCTGTGACTGTAGAAATGTCTATTTCAATAGAATGTACAATAGAATCCCCTATCATTATTGCTCCCCTTCCATCCCAAATATTTCAATTGAAATAAGGCTTATGTGTAAGCCACGTATAGAATCCCTACAGTGTGGGAGCAGGCCATTTGGCCTATCAAATCCACACCGACCCACCGAAGAACATCCCACCCAGACCCAACACTCTACCCTATCCCAGTAACCCTGTATTCCCCATGGCTAATCCACAGAGCCTGCACATTCCTGAACACTGTGGGCAATTTAGCATGGCCAAGTCCACCCTAACCTGCACATCTTTGGACTTAGGGAGGAAAACCAGAGCACCTGGAGGTAACCCCAACAGACAGATTGAGAATGTGCAAACTCGACATAGACAAACTCCACTCACCCAGGTCACTGGTGATATGAGGCAGCAGTGCCACCCATACATGCTAGTATAGAACTTTTCATCATACTGGATTAGTGGTGCTGGAAGAGCACAGCAGTTCAGGCAGCATCCAACTTGCTGCCTGAACTGCTGTGCTCTTCCAGCACCACTAATCCAGTATTTGGTTTTCAGCATCCGCAGTCATTGTTTTTACCTTGTAGAACTTTTCATCAGTCTCTTTGCAATGTGTTGCTGTGAAAACATATTATCATTTCACAGATGAGACACTAGGTGGAGCACCTTCCCTATACAGTATGTGAAGCTCACAGACCGAAAGATATGCACACTGCTGTAGCTTACTCAGGTCTTTATTGCAGCAAGGACGTATTGCAAGGATCAGCTCTGGAGGTACCTCTTGCGTTATGCATGGTTTGGGGAAGGAACAGAATATGATAGGAGTCAAAGCGGGGGAAGGAAAGAGAGGGAAGAAAGGGCTGGATTGAAAGCATAGGCAAGAAAAGGGGAATAATAAGATGAGTGTGAGAGGAAGGGGAGAGAAGAAAGGTGTGAATAAGAGACAAAAAAAAGGAGGCTACCAGCAGAAGGAAGAGATTGAAAGTGTTGTGGAGACAGTGAAGAGAGTGGGGATGGAGAGATTGGGTGGGAGAAGGGCAAATCCAAAGCAACGTTGGCCTCAGTGTGGGGAAAGCGGGGTCAGGACGAGAACTTTGTGAGGGCCCTAAAAGTCTAATAGTTCCTCAACAACTGGGGGATCAGTTTGGCCCCGTTGCTAGCAAGTAATAACACTATAACTTGCTCTGCCTGCTGCCGTTTCCTGGAGGAGAAATTAAATTCAAAGCTGGAAATACTCTCCCAATATTTAGCCCTCAACAAGCGTCACAAAAACAGATTATCTGGTCACTTTCACTTAGCTGCACGTGGGATATTGCTGTACACAAAGTGTTTTCCACATATCATCAATGACAACATTCAAAAGTACTTCATTTCGGTAAAGCACTTTGAAATGTCATGAGGTTATCCAAGCAGTTTATAAAAATACTTTGTTCTTTCTTCTATATTATTCTGGTGTTTCTAATTCCTCTCTGGGGCCTTGGGACTCTGAAGTATGTCCAATCATTTTCGAGCATGCTTCTAAACAGCATATTTCTGGCCGTAAGATCATAATTTGATGGCTGTTGATAACACGTTTTAATTTGGTGTAGCCTTTATTGTTTTATTTGTATTTGTGGTTTTCAACACTATGTCGTAGAGTCCCTGAGCAGTCCCACAATATTTGTACTTTCTATCTCTTTTACCCTCTCTGTTAATCTCTGTCCCTTTGCTTTTTCCTCTCTTCTATCTTCGTCTCTCTCCTTTTCATTGTAAATGCCTTGTTACACTTTTCCAATTCACTCTCTCCCTGGGCAAGGGGCTCCACCTTATGGTCTAGTCGTAAAATTGTCTTGCGGCCTGCTTCATTATACTATCCCCTTAGTGCTTCTATTATTTTGCTGTTCCTTTTTTAGAACCAAATGGGTTGAGTGGTTAAGGGATTTTGGGAGGAAAGGATTTGATTGATCAGCATTTTTGTTGATGCCTGTTGCAGTTCCAGAATGCTGAATTTAACACTGAGACATGAGCAGTGCATATGAACTTGTATTTAAGACAGGAATGTAATCAGAAAGGTTATTGATGCAAAATAGAGTTATAAGAGACACAATGACTGGATTGGAAAGGTAGATATTTCAGGACTATCCTTATCTTTTGTTTAAGTATACAGATAATTTATTAGTTAATTGGTTTACTTTACTCCAACAAGCTGTACATTTTGATGGGGCTGATTGATTTGTTGTTTACTTAATTTTATAGCTTAGTTAAGCTGCTCTGCTAATGCCTATGAAAGAGCTCTGTGCTTGACATCAACAGACCCTTGAACAATAGGCTTTATCGCAGAAAGCATCCTGCTGGTGAGCTTGTGTGCTTAGATTTGCACTTGTTAACCCCTCGCCTCTGGCCAGCGCTGGCTCTTGGTTCAATAATGCATTGATTTAAACTTCTCTTCCTTGTCTTCAAGTCCCTTCACGGCCTCACCATTTCCTTTCTGTTTCGCCTCCTCTATATCTATATCTCCAGGTATCTCTGCTGTTGTCTAATTCTGGCCTCTTGACCATCCATAATCTGCTCTGGCTCAACTTTAGTGGCCATGCCTTCAACTGCCTCAATGAACATGTCTGCCTTTACCTCGCTTCTCTCCTTTGCAATTCTCCTTCAGTGAGCTGTGACTTGACTGACAGCTGTCGTGCTGCTGGGTGGTGAGGTTCTAATTTCAGGTTTCGTTCTAAAAGAGCAAGGTTAACACTCCAGAGCAGTATCCAGAGAATCTCTACAGTGTGGAAGCAGACCATTCATCCCAACAAGTCCCTATCCCTGCATTTCCTATGGCTAACCCACCTACCGTATGGGTAATTTAACATGTCATTTCACCTAACCTGCACACCTTTGGACTGTGGAAACAAACTGGAGCACCCAGACAGAGGGAGAATGTGCAAACTCCACACAGTCACCGAAGGCTGGAGTTGAACCCTGGCGCTGAGGCAGCGGTGCTAACCACTGAGCTACTGTGCCACCCTTTTGGAGAGACTGTCTTTCAGTTGAGACATTAGATCGAGTCTGCTTCCTTGCGTGAATGCGAAATAACCCATTGTACTGTTTTGAAAAAGAGCAGGGAGTTATCACAACATCCTGGCTGACATTTTCCCCTCAGTCAGCATCGCCTTATCCTGCTCATTACTATTGTTGTAGTCTGCATGCAAATTGGCTTCCAGTGGTCCTCCCTCACAATGATGAATACAATGTAAAAATACATCATTAGCTGTATAGCAATTTCAAATGTCCATTGATCATGAAGAATGCTAAATAATGTTTTTTTTTGTAAAGGTACCTCTGACTAAATAATGTTTCATTTGTCCAAATATCTCCTGATGTGGTTTGGTGCCAATCTTTGTCCATTTATGCATCTGCAATGAAACAGGGCTCATTTTGTTCCTTTTAAATGTGTTACGTAATCCAAGTTATTGTTGTTTTGTTATTGACGGATTTTCTTTTCCGCAACATTTTCCCACTGATGGATTATTCTTGCTCCCCAGCCCCAAGTATGGAGCAGGACAGCAGTGCTGCTATGACGCCCAAGGCAGACAGATTCTAACTGGAGACTCTATTGGAGGCAGCACCCCTGACCGAGGGCATGACTGGGGCTCCCCACCATACGAGAAGCCCCCAAGAGTTCCTGGCTTCTCTCACGGACTCTACGACGTGATTAGCTTCTATTACTGCTGCCTGTGGTCAGATAACTGCCAGTATTACTTTCTACATCGACCTTCAAGTGACTGCACAACCTACAGACCTCCAAAAGCCGGTAAGGGAGGACAGCAATGAATCATAGAATCCCTACAGTGCGGAGGCAGGCCATTCAGCACATTGACACCGACCCTGTAAAAAGCATTCCACCCAGACCAACAACCTTACACTGTCACTGTAACCCTACATTTCCCACAGCTAATCCACCCAGCCAATACATTTCTGGACACCATGGGCAATTGCGTGGCCAATGAACCTGACCTGCACATCTTTGGACTGTGGGAGGAAACCGGAGCACCTGGAGGAAATTCACACAGACACGGGGAGAATGTGCAAACTCCACACAGACAGTGGCCTAAGGATGGATGGGTACTTATCCATGCAGTGATGCATGAAGACAATAATGGATAGTCTAAATGGTCTTGAGAATCGCCAAAGAAGTCCAAAACCAGGACTTGTTTGTCAGGCCTATTGTCAATTTAGTCAAACAGCTGAAAATATTATGGACCTCAAAGCATACCATTTTATGACAAATAACCACAGATTTCTTTCTCTATTAACTTCAGTTTGATCCATAAGATTATAAGATGAGCCGTTCAGTCCATCATTTCTGCTCCCCCATTCAATGAGGTCATTCTGATGTACTGGTCCTGGAGTGTGTTCAGAGAAGATTCACACGAATGGTCCTAGGAATGAAAAGCTTAACATATGAGGAATATATGAGGACTCTGGATCTAAACTCAATGGAGTTTAGAAGGATGAGGGGGTATCTAATTGAAACATACAGAATACTGAATGGTCTGGATAGAGTAGATGTTGGGAAGATGTTCCCATTAATAGCAGAGTCCACGATCCAAGGGCACAGCCTTAGAATGGAGTTAAGGAGAAACTTCTTCATCCAGAGAGTGGTGAATCTATGGAATTCATTGCCACACAAGGCTATGGGGGCCAGGTCATTGAGTATATTTAAGACTGAGATAGGTTCTTGAGTATCAAGGGGATCAAGGGTCATGGGGAGAAAACAGGAGAATGGGGTTGAGAAACCGATAAGCCATGATTGAATAGTGGAACAGACTTGATGGGCTGAATGGCCTAATGTCTGTTCCTATGTCTTATGGTCTTTTGGTCTTATGATCTGATAATCCTAAAATCCACTTTCCTGCCATTTCCCCGACTCTTGATCCCCATACTGATTAAAAATCTGTCTCTCTCAGCCTTGTATACACCTAACAATCCAGCCTTAATTGCCTATTCCACATATTCACTGCCAGCTGAGAGAAGAAGTATCCCCTCATTTCTGTCCTAACTGGGACAGTTAGTCTGAGATTATACCTTCTGTCCTTGGCTGTCCCACAAGGGGAGCCAGCCTTTCACTCTCTGCCCTGTCAGTTCTTTAAAGAATTGTACGTCCATCAATAAGGCTGCTGCTCATACTTCTAAACTCCAATGAGTATAGGCTCAACCTACTCAACCTTGCCCCACCAGACAGTTCCTCCATACCTGTTACTAACTTAGTGAAGCATCTCTGAATTGCCTCCATTGTTAGTGTATCTCTCCTGAGATAATGGGACCATAACTGGTTCCTCTTTCACTAGGCTTCTCGTGACCTTTCTCTGTAGTGAGCATTTTGTATAATGACCATCTGATTCACACTTGCCTGGGCAGCAAGTTGAAAAATGCCTTTGATTCTGAGATTGTAATTTCACTGCTGTCCCCAACACCCTGTCTGTTCCTCAAATTACACTGGGTGGGTAATGCATCAGACAGTCTCCCATCCCTTGGGAATGTTGAGGTTACTTAAGATTAGATTAGATTACCTACAGTGTGGAAACAGGCCCTTCGGCCCAACCAGTCCACACCGACCCTCCAAAGAGTAACACTCCCAGAGCCACTTTCCTCTGACTAATGCACCTAACACTTAATGGACCATTTAGCGTGCACCTGACCTGCACATCTTTGGACCGTGGGAGGAAACCGGAGCACCTGGAGGAAACCCACGCAGACACGGGGAGAACGTGCAAACTCTACACAGACAGTCGCCCGAGGGTAGAATCGAACCTGGAACCCCGGTGCTGTGAGGCAGCAGTGCTAATCACTGAGCCACCATGCCTCATTCTGCCTCCACCACTAAAATGTAGGTGGCAAGGGGAGGTGGCTGTTAGGATTAAAGGTGGAAGGAGTAGCGTGGGTATCTCTTTTGTCCCTGAGCCAGTCAGATCCATCTTTCAAACACCCCTTGGGCTTACCTCAAATTTTGGATTCCTGACACTTCTCCATCAGGAATTGATTGTAGTTCCGGCAGTGCCCATTACTCAGCTCTGGTGCTACTGAGCCTACAGAGTGGCTGGACAATCCAGTTGGTTAATAGTTGTCTATGATGGGATTTCCTCTCAAATGGAGATCCATGCATGACCCTGACTCCATTAAAATTGTTTTCAGTGTAATATTACTGTGGGGCAATTGGTTATTGGGTGGGCCTTTTGGCTGGGATTGAGGTCTGGTGGAGCATGAAGGCAGGGGCAGAACTCCTGCTGCTAGCCCCAGCTCCTGACCTGAGCAATGTAAGCCCCGGACAGATCCAGGACTGAAGGATCCCTCTCGGCCATCCCATTCTGAACCCTATAAGAGAGCAGGATTTATGGATTCCTTGTAAAATTCACCCTCACGAATCCAAATCCAAAAAAAAGGCATTCTTAAAAATATAGAGATATATACAAATTGTTGGAAATATAGACATTTTTAAATTTCTTGAACTCTCTTCTAGGTACAACATTTGGAGACCCACATTTCTTTACTTTTGATGGGGCAAACTTCACCTTCAACGGGAGGGGCGAGTACACACTGGTAACAGGAGAAAGAAATGGCACAAATGGAGTTTTAGAAATCCAAGGAAGGACAGAACAAGTCAAGACTATAAATGGTAAGATTCTACAGGCAGTGGCCATTCACTGGGAATATTAGAGCATCTCATTAGTCTGGTATGCTCATCTCATGGCCAATAGCCAACGTCCATCTCTAAACATGCAACTGAAATGGGCGTAAGGCAAAAGATCTGGATTGTTATACTGTACACTTCAGTGGAGATGAAGTAAAATATCCCTGAAATAACTCCACAAAGGCTGGTATCATGTCACCGAGTCACCCTTTATTTACATTGTTAAAAATCACACAAAACAAGGTTATAGTCCAATGGGTTTATAGAGTCACAGAGATGTACAGCACAGAAACAGACCAATTGGTCCAATTCATCCATGCTGACCAGATATCCCAACCTAATCTACTCCCATTTGTCCGCACTTTGCCCATATGCCTCCAAATCCTTCCTATTCATATACCCATCCAGATGCCTTTTAAATGTTGCAATTGTACCAGCCTCCACCATTTCCTCTGATAGCTCATTCCATACACGTACCACCCTCTGCATGGAAATGTTGCCCCTTAGGTCCCTTTTATATCTTTCACTCTCACTTTAAACCTATGCCCTCTAGTTCTGGACTCCCCACCCCAGGAAACAGACTGTCTATTTATCCTATCCATGCCCCTCATGATTTTATAAACCTCTATGAGGTCACCCCTCAGCATCCGACACTCCAGGGAAAACAGCCCCAGCCCATTCAGCCTCTCTCTATTGCTCAAATCCTGCAAACCTGGCAACATCCTTGTAAATCTTTTCGGAACCCTTTCAAGTTTCACAACATCTTTCCGATAGGAAAGAGACCAGAATTGCACACCATATTCCAAAAGTGACCTAACCAATGTCCTGTACAGCAACAACATGACCTCACAACTCACAATGTTCTGACCAATACAGGAAAGCATACCAAATGCTTTCTTCACTATCCTATTTGCCGATGACTCCAGTCTCAATGAGCTATGAACCTGCACTCCAAGGTCGCCTTGTTCAGCAACACTCCCCATTAAGTGTATAAGTCCTGCTAAGATTTGCTTTCCCAAAATGCAGTACCTCGTATTTATCTAAATTAAACTCCATCTGCCACTTCTCAGCCCATTGGCCCATCTGATCAAGATCCCATTGTAATCTGAGGTAACCTTCTTTGCTGTCCACTACACCTCCAATTTTGGTGTCATTTTCAAACTTACTAACTATACCTTCTATGTTCATATCAAAATCATTTATATAAATGATGAAAAGTAGTGGACTCAACACTGATCCTTGTGGCACTCCATTGGTCACAGGCCTCCAGTTTGAAAACAACCCTCCACCACCACCCTCTGTATTCTATCTTCAAGCCATATTTGGCAAGTGCTTGATTTTTATGCTGAAGTAGGACTTGAACATAAATGGCAGCAACAATGCTGCCAACAAGTTAAAAATCACACAACACCAGGTTATAGTCCAACAGGTTTAATCGGAAGCACTAGCTTTCGGAGCGCCACTCCTTCATCTGGTGGTTGTGAGGAGCGGCGCTCCAAAAGCTAGTGCTTCCGATTAAACCTGTTGGACTATAACCTGGTGTTGTGTGATTTTTAACTTTGTACACCCCAGTCCAACACCGGCACCTCCAAATCATGGCCAAAAAGTCAGCAGAAAAATCACATTAATCTCACAGTGGAGAAAACTAAAACTATCTAAGTGGCATCATATGATGATACTTCCTACATGTCTATTCTGTAGCAAACAACAAATGATACTTGATCATAGCTTCCCACATGCCAGGAGGAGGAGCAATAAGACAAAATAAGAATGGAGTATTGAACATCACACAAATTTACATCACAGCTACATTTAATGCAATCATCTGAACGATGTCCAAAACTTGGACATCTGGGCAAAGCTGAACTTCCCTATGTAGGTTTACTTGAAGTGATTAAAGAAATATTTCTACAATATTTTAATTACAACAGTTAGCAATACCTGGCATATGTAAACAATAGCAACACATACACGGTTTAGATAAACCACCAAAGTTATTTAGAAAGCAAGTTTTGAGAGGAGTTGAGTTTTACAACTAAGACAAATTAAGAATAACAATCTCTGAAAATGGTTTTATTTGGTAGTACGTATTTGTATATGCATAGTACATGACACTGACCTAGCTATCTCAGAGCTGGCTCCTTGAGTGAGCACAACACCTGACAGTGCTGTTTTTACCTATCATTGAGGGCTCCCCGATTGGATCAGGTTAACACTCCCAATCAGGCATCTCATACTGTATGTGAGGACGAATTACGACAGATGCTGGAATCTGTACTGAAAACAAAAGATGCTGGAAATCACAGTGGTTCAGGCTTCATCTGTGGAGACAGACCAAGCTAACGTTTTGAGTCTAGATGACTCTTTATCAGAGCTGGTGTGGAGTGGACAGCATTTATGTTATAGTTGCAGGATGGGAGTACTGGGGAATAAAGAGTGTGGATAGTTTTTTTTTGATAATTGATACTCATCTAGACTTGAAATGTTAACTTGCTCTCTCTCCATAGTTGCTGCCTGACACACTCTGATTTTGAATATATTTTGTTTTCATAATCTATGAGGTCCACCTGGCTGACTTTGTTCCAATCATTACCGTCTCATATTTCCCTGCTAGATTTTGATACCTTGAGTCATTTCTTTTCTCCTTATTAGTTGTTTAGTACAGTGAACTGAAATTTTGAATGGATTAAAAACAGGTAGTTGTACCATTTCAGGAGTTTTGTTTACGTTCCCGAATAACTGACCACACAAACAACTAACTTTGAACTTCCAATCTTGATTACATGATAACAATGTGGTACAGCGAGTAGTCCATATGAAAATAAGTAAACATAATGAATCTTTTAGCAAAAAAGCCAGTGGGGACATGAAGAAATTCTTAGGCAATGAGCTGCATGCACAATCTGGGACAGGTGGTGAAAAAAGATTCAAGAAGAACTTAAAAAAGTGCAAATAAATGCCTGAAGCTGGAAACTTTGTTGGGAAAGTGGCCAGCTGACTCCTAGATGTTTTGATAATCCCAAATTGAGGTCTCAGTTTTGGTGTAAAGGGCACTGACAAGTAACTAGCTATAAGCATGTATCAACTTTTCACTTTAAAATGAGTTGAGGCTGTTACCAGGAATAATTGAACAGACTTTTGGGGGTGTGGGATGTGCGATGTGATGGGGTGTCAGATATTCCTGGTCCCAATTGGAACAGAATGAGGTTTGACTGAGAAACACAGCTGGTGAGTGGGGCAATTGGAAGTCCTGCCTCCTGTCTTACCCTCAGTCACTTTCATAAGAGCAAGGGGAGAGTAGTCCTGGATCTCATGCACTTGCATAGAGGATGAAAGTGTCAACATGTGGCTCACTGAGAGACCTTCCTTTGTATGTTTTCTAAATTCCTGCAAATGACACCAGCCTTGTGGAACTGTGAACAGAAAAAGTTTAAAAGCTAAAGTAAGTTGTTTTGCTTCCTTCACTGTTCAGAAAATGCTGCAGCAGGACTTTTCCATGTTTATTCAGGTGAGCTGTGACAGTTCAGTGATTGAAAGATGTAATGAGTCCTTAAACAATGTGTTTGCCAGATTGTTGCTTCTATCATGTGATAATCTGTCAAGTAAACGATCGACATTTATAGATATGGAAAGTCTTCACATGACTTAAAAAAAAATTCATCTCGTGGATTAAAAAAACCCACAGTACAATTGACATTGTTTTAAAGGTAGCCTAATATACTAACAAAGTGCAAAGTTTCATCTCGTCCCATTGTTTTTATGTATTCAGTGTCACTATCTATTGAAATTGCAGTTCTGAAGTCTGTTTGTTAACTGTGGGAGTTTATGGGCTCTTGGCTACAATCCAATTAGCCAATCATTTTACACAGGTTTCAAATTGGTTATATAGATGTTTTGAAGAAACTGTTTGCTCAGACAACTTTACAGTACTCAACAGCTTTTAGTTGTATAACTTTTGAATTCTGTTCACAAAGTGGACAATGACTTAAAGGTGTGAGGTAGGGAAGAATGAGGGTGAGAAAGTAAAGGAATAAAGAAGTGAAGAGATGAGGAAGTGCAGAGATAAATAGGTTATGAGGTGAAGGGGTAAATTGACAAAGGGCATTTAAAAAGTGACCAGAATGATTAACTGTATGTTGGTAAGTCACTGACTGGCTTGGATAGACTAGGCCAATGTTTTTTGCCTATTGTGGCAGCCATTTCAATCTGTCTACTCAAGATGGTCTCCAGACAACTTAGGACTTGAATTCTTGGAAGATCCTGCCAACCTGCAAACTAGAGATCCGATCATAATGGCAGAATTATTGAGGCCGTGCAACAGTGAGTAATTATAGCAGTGTAAAAGTGGGTATTTATATCAAAGCGACAGTGTCAAACTGAATAAATAAACAAGTGTGACCAGTGAGTAATTGTAGCAGTGTAATAGTGAGTAATTATAGCAATACAATAGTGTGTAATTATATACGTCACACATAGCAGTGTAAGAATGGGTCATTATATAGTCTGACAGATGGTATTATATCAGTTTGACTTAAAAATTGTTCCTGTGTAAAAGTGAGTAATTATAGCAATATAAAAATAGGTTATTATAGCAGTTTAACAATAGATTATAATAGCAGTGTAATAGTGACTAATTAAAGCTGTGTAACATTGAATAATTATAGTACTGTAACAGTGAGTACATAAAGCTGTGTAATAGTGGATAATTATGGGAGTGTAATAGTGAATCATCAGAGCCATATAACAGTGAGTATTTATTGCACAATAAGGTGCTGTTTCTGGAATAGTTAGTGTTGGAGACTTGTTGCATTAAACTCCACCTAATCTGGTAATATCATGTGAATGTCAGTGGGGTAAAGGCAGAACAGCTCTTGGTCTTGAAGAGTGAAGACGTCTGCTCATTATCATCGTGACAAGGTCTGTCTTACTAATTGAGCTTGACTATTATCATACAGTAAACTATATCTGAAGAGCCCCTTCTCATTAAGACCCACTTGTGGTCATGTTTGGCAATTCAGCAAATGTATTATGGTAGCAGTGGAAGGAATGGTTAGGTAATAGTATAAGGTAACGATAGTGAGAATTCCTTTGGTTATAAAAGCAGAGAAAACTCGTGGACCGAGGAGCAGGGAAATCTAAGGGATTCAAGCGCAGTAGTGGACATTTACAGGATTAATGACTTTTTGTAATCAAGGGCTACTCATAGAAACAGCCAGCAGCTGAACTATCACCCATAATGTGGATAAACAGCTCACAATGACCTGCCACTGTTCGAATATTATAAGGCATGGTTATAGAAGGAAATCAAGGCCCATGGAAATAATTTAAATCAAGATTGTAGCACCAATAATATCTCAAAATCAGAATTAAGGTGACAAAGGCACCATTTCAAAGACTAAACAGGGTCTAACAGAATAAGGTAGTACAGGGGATATTGAAGCTGCAGTAAAAACAGGAAGTCCATAACTTAAACTATGGATCACGCAGGAAGAATTTATTAAAGCAGCCAGCTTTATTTGGGAAATAATCGAAAGCAACAGGCATAATTTATTAGGCTGTGAAAGATGGGAAATCATCCATTTAGCTACATAAAAATAGGACACCTACATTTAGACTACAAAAACATGGGAAAAGCTTCATTAAACAGGACTGAAGTACAGCATTGCTATATTGCAGAATGCAAAGCCTTAAACAAAGAATAATTCACCAGCCTTGCTATACTGTACAGTTTAAAAACCTTTCAGGTATGGGAAAAACAGCATTGCTATAATGAGGATGTAAGAATCACCCTGGGAAGAGATTAAGTTATCACTGATAATGTTGCAAGTCAGGAATGAAAACAGCATTGAGATTTCTAATAGGAGTTTAAACATTTTAAAACACTTTTTAAAATGAAGAACACACATTGACAGGAGAAATAATACTGCTTGGCAGAAGAAATTTTAGAGATATGCCAAATAGAACAGGGGATTGGACATTTTGGAGAAAACAGTTTAAAGATTTAGAATTGCTGCCGAGCTACACATAAAATTACAAGCTAGAAGTGACAGATAATGAGGTTATAGCTTGTCAAAATGTTAAAGAAAGCATAGATAACTTTCAATAAAGGTTTATAAACATTCGACATGTACTTTAATCAGACAGCAAAGCATAGCTTTTCAAATTGGAAGAAGTAACCAAGAAGAATCACAGAGACATCCTGGAAATTGAAGGACAAACTCATCACAGGAGAGTAATGGAATTTATTCAGTGTATAAGGATACCATAGCTAAAGACAATCATGGCAAGTTAACAAAAGGAGTCGTCCAGATAGCAGACAATATGAGTCAGTGTCATGTTCTGTTCGAAGAAACACCTCAGTCATAGAAGAACATAGAACAATACAGCACAGAACAGGCCCTTCGGCCCACGATGTTGTGCCGAACTTCTAACCTAGATTAAGCACCCATCCATGTACCTATCCAAATGCCGCTTAAAGATCCTGAAAAATGAACTAGAAATTCTGATGACAATTCTGTCTCTAATTAGTATTGGTTGTAAGTTGCATATTGCAAAATACAAACAATGAAAAATGACCATTTACTAAGTTGTCAATAGTTTCTCCTGAAAACTGTATTTTTAAAAAAATCTTGCTGTTATCCATAATACTATTAGTTCTTAAGTAAAATAGGTGTCAAATGCTTTTGACATCATCAAAGCTATCAGTATCTTCTTGAGCTTTTTTTTTTAGATTACTTACAGTGTGGAAACAGGCCCTTCGGCCCAACAAGTCCACACCGTCCCGCCGAAGCGCAACCCACCCATACCCGTACATCTACCCCTTACCTAACACTACGGGCAATTTTTAGTATGGCCAATTCACCTGACCTGTACATCTTTGGAGTGTGGGAGGAAACCGGAGCACCCAGAGGAAACCCACGCAGACACGGGGAGAATGTGCAAACTCCACACAGAGAGTCGCCTGAGGCGGGAATTGAACCCGGGTCTCTGGCGCTGTGAGGCAGCAGTGCTAACCACTGTGCCAACGTGCCGCCCTCTCTGTGATTACTGTAGTCTGATAATGTTTCCATGGAATAAAGCAGTGTACTAACTTGTTCTGCTTCTGAATTGGTGTGTTGCCCTGAAGCAGTTCCATATCTCATTGTTTCTTTCATGCTGATCAATTTAATTCACTGATGCCTGAAAGATCTGTAACCTTAAAACTGCCTGGTCCGTAATAACTGTCTTCATTCCTTTGCGAAATTAATTTTCTCATTTAAATTCTGAAAGTATTTTAAAAAAATTTTGGTTTTTTGAGGTGCTTTTCAAATTCGAGTTGTGATTTCAATTCAGTTGCTACCTAGCTTGTTGAATCTTCAAGAATTCTTTTGAAATTACTGTTAAATGTTAATTATAGATCTTCCTGTAAGCTGTTAAATTACAAAGAGTTATTGCTTAAAGAAAGACTTCAATCTACTTTGATTCACCTGCGATTTGTTTTCTGTATTTTAAATTATCAAGATTTCTTTTATCTTTATATGCTTTAAATTGTCATTCTTCACAAATTTAAGATTTTGATCTAGAGAACTGTGTGGGAGTTTGATACTTAGTGGTGTTTCGCGTCCTTTTCAACAATATTGATGATTTGATTTGACTTATTGTTGTCACAAGTACCTAAGTACAGTGAAAATTTTGTTTTGTGTGCAGTACACGCATGCCACTGATTTGTTATATCAGTGTATTTATGGGTAATTATGACAGCGAATAAGAATAGCGGTGTTACAATGAGTAATTGTACCACTATAACAGTGTGGAATTATATATATATATATACAGTGTAATTAAAGTAGTATAAGATGAGTAATGATGCAAATGTAACATGGATAATTAGAATAGTGTAACCATAATTATAAAAGGAGATATTGAGTAATTATAGCAGTGTAAGTGCATAATTATAACAGTGTAAGTGCGTGATTACAGCACTGTAACAGTAATTATATAAGTGTAGCATCGTGTAATTGTACCAGTGTAACAGTGAGTACTTATACCACTGTAACAGTAATTACATCAGTGTAGCAGTGCAATTACAGCATTTGCAACAGTTAGTAATTGTAGTAGTGGGTAAAAGTACATGATTGGAGCAGCGAGTAACTGTAGCAGTGGACAGTGAATAATGAAAGCAGTATAACAGAGTATTTGGAGCAGTGTAACAGAGAGTGATTGATTATAGCAGTGTAACAATGGGTAGTTTTATCAGTGTAACAATGATAATTTATAACCATGTGGCAATGGGTAATTGTAGCAGAGTAACAGTGAGTAATGATACCTATCTAACAGTGAGTGATTATAGCAGCGTCACTATGAGAAATAATGGCACTGTGATATTGAGTAATTATTGCAGTGCAACAGAGAGTAATTAGAGCAATATAACATTGCATAATTACAGCAGTGTCAACGGTGAGTAATTATTGAAGTGAAATGTTGTGTAATTATAGCAGTGTAACAGTGTCTAATTATAGTAGTTTGACAGTAAATAATTATACCAGTGTTACAGAGAATAATTATACCAATCTGCCAGTGAGGAGTTCTACCAGTGTAACAGTCTGTAATTAAGAATACTATGTAAATTGAAAATATAATAGTGGAAATTATAGATGTATAACTGCTAAATGATGGCAAATTACAGTGGCTAATTGTAGCATTATGGTGGTGAGGATTTAGCATAATTGAAGTCAATAGTTATAGAATTATAGCATTGGACAATTAAGGTACAATAAAATGGCTATAAAACTGTGGACAATCATAAACACCAGGAGTTGGCACAATCATAAGTTGGATTGGACCTTGAATTCCAAGCCTGATAAAAATCTCCTCTAAGATTTGTAGCTGCAATTTTTATTCTGTTCAGGTTTATGTCAGAGCATTATTGATTGGCAATTAGCTGCATTGCCTTTTTACAGGGACATATGCAAATTCGACTGGCTTTACTGCTGTTGCTATGCAGGAAGGTGACTCTGATGTGATTGAAGTCCGTGTTCCAACCCATTCCAACAAGGCCAGTTTGGAGGTGCTGGTCAACCATGGGGTTGTAACTTTCAATGAGCAAAGCTGGATGGATCTTAAAGGTGAGTTTTCTTTTGCATTTGTGAATGCTCAGGTAACCTGGATGCACCCAGCTATTTCATGTACTGTCCAGGCTGATAACTCTTATGCTGTGGACTGTCCTTCTGTCACCATCAGTGCTCGCTTCAGCAGCAGATATATTAAAATTGGAATGATACAGAGAAGATTAGCATGGCCCCTGTGCAAAGGATTATATGCAAATTTGTGAACTGTTCCATATTAGGGTGGCATGGTGGCTCAGTGGTTAGCACTGTTGCCTCACTGCACTAGTGACACCAGTTCAATTCCACCCTCGGGTGAGTGCCTGTGTGGAGTTTGCACATTCTCGTGTATCTGTGTAGGTTTCCTTTGGGTGCTCTGGCTTCCTCTGGCAATCCAAAGATGTGCAGGTTTGGTGCATTTGGCCATGCTAAATTGCCCTGTAGTGTCCAGGGATGTGCAAGCTCGGTGGATTAGCCATGGAAATGCAGAGTCATAGTGATAGGATTAGAGAGTGGGATGCTCTTTGGAGGGTTGGTGTGCATTTGATGAGCTGAATGGTCTGCATACAAACTGTAGGGACTTTATGATTCTATACATGGAGGAGCAGATTGGGAGACAGATTTTGAAAAGGTTGCACAAGTAACAGGACTGTTGCCATTGGTGACTGCAACTTCCCTAATAGTGATTGGAACCTCCTTAGTGCAAATAGTTTGGATGGAGCAGATTTTGTCAGAAGGATTCCTGACTCAATATGTAGATAGGCCAACTAGAGGGAAGGCCATATTGGATCTGGTGCTTGGCAGTGAACTAGGTTAGGTGTCAGATCTCTCGGTGGGAAAGGATTTTGGTGATAGTGATTACTATAGATATGGAGAGGGATAGGAGCAGACAGTATGGGAAATTATTTAATTGGGGGAGGGGACACTTCAATGCAATGAGGCAGGATCTGTGGAGTTTAAATTGAGAGCAGATCTTCTCAGGGAAATACACAACAAAAATGTGGAGGTTGTTTAGGGAACACTTGCTACAAGTGCTGGATAGGTTTGTTCCACTGAGGCAAGGAAGGGATGGTAGGGGGAAGGAACCTTGGAAGACAAGAGATGTGGAACATATAGCAAAGAGGAAGAAGGAAGCTTACTTAAGGTTGAGGAAGCAAGGATCAGACAGGGCTCTAGATGGTTACAAGGTAGCCAGAAAGGAACTGAAGAATGGACGTGGGAGAACAAGAAGGAGGCATGAAAAAGCCTTGGTGGTTAGGATTAAGGAAAACTCCTAGGCTTCTACACTTGTGAGGAACAAGAGGATGGCCAGACTGAGGGTAGGGCTGATCAAGGATAGTGGTGGGAAGTTGTACCTGAAGTGGAAGGTAGGGGAGGTCCTTAATGAACACTTTGCTTCAGTGTTCACTAGTGAGAGGGACCTTGTCATGGATGAGGACAGCATGAAACAGAATGATATGCTCAAACAGGTTGATGTTAAGAAGGAGGATGTCCTGGAAAGTTTGAAGAACATAAAGATAGATAAATCCCCTAGGCCAGATGGCATATATCCAAGGTTTTGATGGGAAGCAAGGGAAGAAATTGCTGCTCCTTTGGTGATGATGTTTGCGTCCTCATTGTCCGCCGAAGTAATATTAGATGATTGGAGGGTGGCAAATGTTATTCCCCTGTTCAAGAAAGGGAATAGGGATAACCCCTGGGACTTATAGATCAGTCAGTATACGTCTGTGTTGGGCAAATTATTGAAGAGGATTCTGAGAGACAGGATTTATGATTGTTTGGAAAAGCATAGTATGAGAGATAGTCACAATGGCTTTGTGAGAGGCAGGTCATGCCTCACGAGCCTTATTGAATTCTTTGAGGATGTGACAGAACACATTGATGAAGGTAGAGCAGTGGATGTCATGTATACGGATTTTAGCAAGGCATTTGATAAGGTTCCCCATGGTAGGCTCATTCCAAATGCTATGAGGCATGGGATAAGGGGAAATTTGGCTGTCTGGATCCAGAATTGGCTGGCCCATAGAAGACAGACAGGGGTGTAGACGGAAAGTATTCAGCCTGGTGCTTGGTGACCAGTGGTGTTCCATAGGGATCTGTTATGGGACCTCTGCTCTTTGTGATTTTTATAAATGACTTGGATGAGGAAGTGGAAGGGTGGCTTAATAAGTTTGCTGATGACACAAAAGTCGGTGGAGTTGCGGATAGTGTGGAGGGTTGTTGTAGGTTGCAATGGGACATTGACAGGGTGCAGAGCCAGGCTGACAATTGGCAGATGGAGTTCAACCTAGAAATGTGGGAAGTGATTCATTTCAGAAGGTTAAATTTGAATTCGGATTATGGGTTAAAGGCAGGATTCTTAGCAGTGTCGAGAAACAGAGGGACCTTGGAGTCCATGTCCATAGATCCCTCATCGATGCCACCCAAGTTGACAGGGCTGTTAAGAAGGCGTTTCGTGTGTTGGCTTTCATTAGCAGGGGGAGCTCTATCAAGCCCTAGTTAGGTCACATTTGGAATATTGTGTTCAGCTCTAGTCACCTTATCATCACCTCAGGAATGATGTGGAAGCTTTAGAGAGGGTACAGAGGAGATTGACCAGGATGCTGCCTGGGACTGGAGGGCTTGTCTTATGATGAAACGTTGAGGGAGCTAGAGCTTTTCTCATTGGAGCAAAGAAGGAATTACAGGTGACTTGATAGAGGTGTGCAAAATGTTGAGAGGCATAGATAGAGTGGGTAGCCAGAGACTTTTTCTAGGGTGGAAATGGCTATCATGGGAGCAGGGGGGTGTGGCATGATTTTAAGGTGATTAGGGGTGCTGTCAGAAATAGGTTCTTTACACAGAGAGTGATGGGTGCGTGGAATGCACTGTCAGCAGTGGTAATGGATTTAGATACATT
Organism: Chiloscyllium punctatum; assembly: GCF_047496795.1. Taxonomy (NCBI): domain Eukaryota; kingdom Metazoa; phylum Chordata; class Chondrichthyes; order Orectolobiformes; family Hemiscylliidae; genus Chiloscyllium; species Chiloscyllium punctatum. The sequence continues at coordinate 59,730,126 of NC_092755.1, forward strand.
AGAGACATTTAAGTGAGTCTTGGATAGGCACATGGATGAAAGTAAAATGAAGTGGGTAGGTCATTCTGAGCTTAGAGTAGGATAGAAAGTCAGTATAACATTGAGGGCTGAAGTGCCTGTAGTGTTCTATACTCTATAACTCTCAACAGGTTACAGTCTCACTCCAAGAATTTTGGCACCAAGGTGCCGACACTGCAAGGTAGTAGTGAGGAATGCTGTACTGTCTGAGCTGCCAGCTTTTGGATGAGACTTATATTGATGCCCCACTCGCCTTCTCCGGTAGATATATAAGGTCCCATGGAAATATTTTGGAAAAAGCTCAGTCTTGCCAGCCTCCAATGGTATATTTATCCCCCAAACAATATTAGGAAATAGATCCTAGTTCTGAAGAAGACTCAGATTGGACTCAAACTGTTAACTCTCTTTCTCCCTCCGCAGATGCTGCCAAACTTGTTCTTGTTTGTGTTTAGAGTCCTAGAGTCAAAAAGATATACAGCACAGAAGCAGACCCTTCGGTCCAACTACTCCATGTCGACCAGATATCCTAAATTAATCTAGTCCCATTTGCCAGCACTTGGCCCATATCCCTGTTAACTCTTCCTATCCATATACCCATCCAGATGCCATTTAAATGCTGTAATTGTACCAGCTTCCACTACTTTCTCTGGCAGCACATTCTGTACACATACCACCCTCTGTGTGAAAAAGTCGCCCCTTAGGTTCCTTTTAAGTTTTTCCTCTTTCATCTAAAACCTTTACCCTCTAGTTCTGGACTCCATCATGCCAGGAAAGGACCTTGTCTATTTACGCTAACCATGACCCTCATGATTTTATAATCATCTGTAAAGTCGCCCCTTAGCCTCTGACGCTTGAGGGAAAACAGCCCCAGCCAATTCAGCTTTTCCCTATCGCACAAACCCTCCAACCCTGGCAATAGCCTTGTAAATCTTTTCTGAACCCTTTCTGAAGTTACATAACATCCTACCTATAGCAGGGAGGCCAGAACTGCACACACTATTCCAAAAGTGGCCGAACCAATATCCTGTACAGCTGCAACATGACCTCCCAACTCCTACGCTCGTTGCACTGATCAATAAAGGAAAGCATACCAAGCACCTCCTTCATTATTTTATCTCAGCAAGGGGTCCAGCAATCACTTCCCTAGCTTCCCACAGAGTTCTAGGGTACACCTGATCAGGTCCTGGGGATTTATCCACTTTTATGCATTTCAAGACATCCAGAATCTCCTCCTCTGCAAGATGGACATCTTTCAAGGTGTCACCTTCTATTTCTCCAGATTCTGTACTTTCCATAGTAAAGACTGATGCAAAATACACATTTAGTATCTTCCCATCATCTGCAGTTCCACGCTTTGACTGCCCTACTCTCTCCCTAGTTATCCTTTTGTCCTTAATATATTTGTTAAAACCCTTTGGATTCTCCTTAACTCTATTTGCCAAAGCTATCTCATTGCCCTCCTTCTTTGCCCTCCTGATTTCCCTCTGAAGTATATTCCTACTGCCTTTACTCTCTTCTAAGGATTCACTCAATTTCTGTTGTCTATAGCTGACATATGCTTCCTTCTTTTTCTTGACTAAACCTTCAATTTCTCTCGTCATCCAGCATTCCCTACACCTACCAGCCTTTCCTTTCACCCAAACAGGAATATACTGTCTCTTGGAAAAGCAGCATCTGAGGAGCAGGAGAATCAGCGTTTCGGGCATGAGTCCTTTGTCAGGCGACAAGAATGCAAGTCTATCTTTGTCTCTTTCTAAATGAGCCACATTTTTGGGTGAAGGCTCCACGACACCACAGGGTGATGTCTCAGAGGGATATTTATTTGGCTTCTTGTCCTCCCCCAGGTGTTTTTGTATATTCGGCCACCCCGCAGAATGTTACTGTCATGTTTCCATCTGGAGCTGGTGTGGAAACGCGAGCAAGAGGTGCGCTCTTGAGTATCACGGTTCTTTTACCAGACACATTCATGAACTGGACAGAAGGTCTCTTTGGAGTAATGAGTAACAGCTCAGATGACGACTTTACCTTCAGGAATGGCTCGGTTCTGGCTGCTGATGCCAGTCCGGAAATGTTCTACGAACTGGGTACCAGCTGTGAGTAGACCTCTCAAGTTGCTAATTCTCCCTTTTGACCCATATCGAGACATACATTTTGCTGCACAGCCTTTTAATCGAATTCCAGCTGTAAGTTGGTGATGTCTTTTACTAAATAACTCCAACATAACTTGTCACTTATGACAAATGGCATAATTTTGCAAGCAACCATTTTGCTTTGTGATTGGTGCAGTGGTCAATGGTTTGATTCATCTGTTTCTGATCATTCGATTGGTAACTGAGTAGGGCTCACTTTGCTTGATTGGTTAAACCTGGGAGTTAGAGTAAACAAAAAGGCATAGCAGCTTGAGGTGAGACTAATAATGGGTGAAGGCATTTTGTGATTGGAATGATGTTTTAAAGCGCTGTAAAACAAATTACTTCAGAACAAATCAGCAATTGAGAAAATGATTCACTATTCCAGAGTCATTCTGATAACTCCCATTTTCTATTCTCATACTGGTGAACTTCCGAAAGCCTCCCCTCCTGCTCCCTCCATCTTTAGTTTGAACAACAGCTCAGAGATGTCTTTGTCATTAAGGTTGTGGTCTCTGATCTGCTGTCTTTGCCCCTCCTTGCTTCCCTCCCTTCCTCTTCGTGACCAAGTCAGACATCCTGTAAGATTACCCTCTGCCGTAGCCCTGGACTTTCTCCTGTTTCTCGCCCGTTTCCCCTTAGATCCCCTCCAAGCCCATCCAGTCCAGAAAATGTACCTCGTGTTCCCTTCACACTATTCCCAGGAAAACTGGTGATCACCCAACTTCAATTCCTCACTCTTATATTAGTGAATGGTGTCAATGATTCCCTCCCCTGTTTTAATACTCTTATGTTTGCAAAGCTGTCATCAGGCTGAAAACATAATGCTAGATACCTGCTGCTGACACTCATGACTGCCTGTGGCCTGTCTCTTTGCTTGTCTGATACTTGCCAAAATCTCCTCTCATGAACGATCAGGAAAGTTGATGCCTTCTGACTGAATTTAGTGGTCATCTGCAAAGCAACAACACTCGTCTCTGGCATTCAATCAAACTGCAGATTCAGCAAGATTATGAATTTGAAACAGGAACCTGAGGAACAAAGAACAAAGAAAATTTACAGCTCAGGAACAGGCCCTTCGGTCCTCCAAGCCTGAACTGATCCAAATCCATTGTCTCAACCTGTCGCCCAATTCCTAAGCATCTGTGTCCCTCTGCTCCCCACCTCCTCATGCATCTGTCCAGACGCATCTTAAATGAATCTACCGTACCTGCATCTACTATCTCTGCTGGCAATGCATCCCAGGTACCTACCACCCTCTGTGTAAAGTACTTGCCACGTGCATCCCCCTTAAACTTTTCACCTCTCACCTTGAAAGCGTGACCTCTCGTTATTGAATTCTTCACCCTGGGAAAAAGCTTATCTCTATCTACCCTGTCTATACATTTCATGATTTTGTAAACCTCAATCTGATCCCCCCTCAATCTCCTTTTTTCTAATGAAAACAATCCTAAGCCACTCAGCCTCTGTTCATAGCTAGCACCTTCTATACCAGGAAACATCCTCGTAAAAGGAGGGGTTACAGACTAAGCATACAGGGTAAGTCATTTAGGACTGAGATGAGGAGAAATTTCTTCACTCACTGAGCATGTGGAATACCCTGCTCCAGAAAGGAGTTCAGGTCAAAATACAGTAGCGCCTCGACATATGAATGACCCCATTCACGAACAAATTGGTTTACGAACAGGATTGTACGTAAAATTTTGCTTCAATGAAATTCAAGGTACGAACGAAGGTACGAACGCATAAAGCCCGTGTGTGACCACGTGGTTTCATTGTTCTGCTTTGCTACGTGCTTGTTGAATGCAAAAGCTCTCGGGCCCCACGTGATCTCATTCAGTTCGTCTTTGGCACGCGCGCGCTGTGAACAGCGTTCGTTGCTACGTCCAAGCATTCTTCCGCTATCCGAACAATGGGAAAAATTGATTCAGTTCGCAAACTTTTCGGTCCGCGAACCGGGTCCCGGAACGGATTAAGTTCGTAAGTCGAGGCGCTACTGTATTGAATGTTTTCAAAAAGGAGTTAAATGTAGTTCTTAGAGCTGAAGGGAATCAAAGGGTATAGGGAGCAAGCAGGAACTAAGTTGGATGATCAGCCATGATTATGTTGAATGGCAGAATGGGCTGAAAGGGCTGAACAGCATGCTCTGCTCCAATTTTCTATGTTTCCATGACAAATTCCTTCCTGACCTTGCCCTCAGTGTTAGCCAGTTGTGTGTGGTGACTGCATCACATAATCTATACAGATCAGGCTCTTCAGTGAATGGTAATGGATCAAAAATGTAAATCCTATTTATTTGACGTGAATCACTTGACAAAATTTAAAATATAATCATATTTTTAATAATAATGTTTTATTTAAAACATTTTTATAGCTATTTCGAGGGGATTTGATAATTCATTTTAAAAAGTGTTATATCCAGAAATATTTCAAATTCTGATAAATTGTGTTTGAAAAGTCATATATTTTACATTTTAACCAGATAAACCAGATGTTAATGTAAATGACATTTAACAAGATCTTTTAAAAGTTTCCACGTTGATCTTTTAACAAGGTTTATCTGAATTGTTTAAAATGTAATTTGCACTAAAACAATGAAACTATCTAATGAATCATCTTTAAAATATGAAATGAATGATCTTCCAGAATTATTTAATTGAATCTATTTTCATGTTAGAATATCTTTTCTAGGAATGCATCTTTTTGACGTTTTTGTGAATTAAGGAGGCCCTCAGTGCTTGGAAGGGGACAGATTTTTTTAAGTGCAGGCATTTTGTTATTAGTGAGAAATAAACTGAAATTCAAGGGAAGCTCTATTAAATATTCAGCTTAGTAACAGTCATTGCAAGGACCTGCGAGCCTTGGATTTGCTGCAACTTCTGAATTTCAATGCTATAGTCTATATTCCAGAAATTACTGGACATGCTCCAGTGCTTCAAATGCAAAATATACTAAAGTACTGGGACTGCAAAATCCACCTCAATGTTTTTGACCTGTGCTCCACATTCTACTCATTAATCTGACTCCATCACAGCGTTCATGTCCTATTCACCCCTGAGTGAAACTCTCCTCTGCATTCCCCCCCCCCTCCCCCGTCCCCATCCAATATTCCTTCCACAGTGCAAAGCTCCACGTCTGCATTATTGTCACCACCTTGCCTCAGTCCGTTTACCCTATCCATGTTTTTGTAACTTCTGGGCTCAACTATTCCAAATCTCTTTTGGCTGATCTCCTATCTTGCAATTTCCATGAACCCCAAGTACATTCAAAGCTCACTATTGGTCACTATTACTTGTTGTTATTATTACAAATCTGCAGTTGAAACCAACTCGATTGGTGGTACAGAGCTTGCCTATTGCTGAGAAAGAATCTGCATTTTGTGCAAGATTTTCTTCTTGCATTCATCAGGACAATTTGCAAAATACTAATAAAAACGGAAACTGGATACTGTGTGAGAAAATTGTGCAGATTGATTGGCGAATGGACTCTGATTGGTAGAAGTGTTGTCGTGGAGAATATATCAGTTAATGATCACTGACAGTTAACTGCCAAGCTTTGTTTAACCTTAAACTAAGGAGATTGATTCTGTTTAGTCAAGGCAGTGTTCTGAAGATGAAATGGAGGATGGCTGTCAGGTTATTTGTTCAACTGAAAGAGAAGCAATGTGTATGTGAATCTTCAATCTATGAAGACCAGGGCCCCATGCATTCATAAATGTAGCTTCCAATAGATGCAAATGTACCCTGCAAGTCTGACTATCAATCTCAAATTGGTTTTAGCACAGTTATGACTATTTAGCAAATGCTATTCTATCATAAAATCACATCTAATATTGGATGCTTAGAGTGATAGAGTCATAGAGATGTACAACATGGAAACAAATCCTTTGGTCTAACTTGACCATGCTGACCAGATATCCTAACCTAATCTAGTCCCATTTGTCAGCATTTGGCTGATGTCCCTCTGAACCCTTCCTGTTCATCTACCCATCCAGATGTTGTAATTCAACCCACCTCCACCACATCCTCTGGCAGCTCATTCTATACACACACCACCCTCTGTGTGGAAAAAGTTGCCCCTTAGATCCCTTTTAAATCTTTCCACTCTCACCCTTAAACTTAAGCCCTCTAGTTTTGGACGCCATAACTTGGGGAACAAACCTTGGCTATTCACCCTATCCACGGTTTGCATTTTGCTAACATGGGTTGGTTAGGTACACCTGGTTTAAATGGTCGACGGGACTTGCTGTCCCTAAGCTCATTTTTTTTTTGAGTTGTCCTGATGAATGCAAGTTTAAAAGCTTTGACAAAATATTACTCAGATGTTCCCAAGCCTACAGAAATGTGAAACCCCTTCCACCCCTGTCCCCATCAACACACACGCTTTTCAGATCCAATCCCAGTTTTTCTGAGTCATTCCCTCACGATTTACTTTGACTCTTCCAGTTCTGTGATCTCATCAGAAACCAGACTAGACACCACACTAAACTCTTCAGATCGAAGCAGCCACTACTTTTGTTCCAGGCCTTTGAATTGGCAGGTTTTGATTCTGTAAATGTGTCAGTGCATGTTCAGAGATCTCCTTCAATGCATTTATGTTTCCTTCCTAGGGGCAATTGAAAACAAAAGTTCTCTCTTCACTTACGACAGCCAGTTCTTGCTGGATAATTACTTGCATGCTCCGAAGCATCACCCGGATTTCACTCCCGTTTTCTCAGTGACGGTTGACCCTGCGGGTCCATTGTATGCTGAAATGTCAGCACTGTGTCAAGGGAACAGGTTTTGCCAGTTTGATACGCTTGTAACTGAGGACCTTCAGGTGGGAAATGCGACAATGGTCTCCTACGAGAGTTACATGAAGTTGGTTGAAAGCCTTGAGCCAGGTGAGATATGTAGCTGTTGTTTGACCCTTTAAAGTGTCTGCATGAAATTACTTAGAAATCACAGCACTGTACATGACCATTCTTATTAATCTATGTCAGTGTTTCTGTACACATGAATATCTCTTATCCTGCTCTGTCTAATCCTGTTACAGCTTTTTCTATTCCTCTCTCCCCTATATACTTTGAGTGTCATGAATCAGTGATCTAAAGGACCAGTTTTAAGAATAGCTTCCATTGGTTGTGAATGCATTTTTCAGATCTGTGCCCTTGAGGAAGGACTCATAAATCCTACTTTCTTAAGCTGTCAGTGTTTGATGAAACGTTTGTTGCAGAGAGCATTATCACATGAAGATGTTCGCAATAGCAAAAGAATACTCAGTGTTAGGCAGGATATTATAATCTTCTGAAACGTCTTTATGTTTCTGAGTATTGGGTTTCACATCACTGATTCACCCTTTTCATTCGGTTTTGATTCTTCAGTGATCGCCTGTGGGTTTCTGGATGAGCCCAAGAATGGGGCAAAGAAAGGGGACCTCTACTTGGTTGGAGCATCTGTGAATTTCACATGCAATCAGGGCCACGTCCTTTCAGGATCAGCTAGGCGCACATGCCTGCCATCTGGGCAGTGGTCCGGACAGCCCACCTTTTGTATATCTGGTAAGAAAGATATTTGTCTTACAGGCTCTGCACACCATGAACCCATCACACCCTGCATAAGAAACAGAAATCCGTGGGATCTGATGGGATTTGTGGAGAGAAGCAGAATTATCATTTCAGGTTCTGCCACCTTTCATTGGAAAAGAGCACTTGCTGCTTTTATTTCAGATTTCCACCACTCCCCTTATTCACAATACACAGAAACTCAGGAGGGAAAAAAGATCTCCACCACTTTACAGAGAAAAGAGAGGCAGAGAGGAGCATGCATTGTGACTTTGATTGTCATCCAATCACATCTACTCAACCATAATTGCTCCAAAATTCTTTATTTCTCAACCCGTCCACTACACACCAGCACAGTGCCTTTCATTACAATGTCACTAAAACTGAGCTGTTTATGCTTGTGCACCTTCTTAGTGACTGGTTAGGGGGTGTCTTTGCCATACTAGTGCTTCCAGGTAGTGCCAACCCGTGACTGCAGCTCCTGGGAGGAAACTGTGAGATTGAACTGTGGGCAACTGGTTTTGAACTGATCTCTGTTGGATTCCACTGAGAGCACAGTGGCTTGGTGGTTAGTACTGCTACGTCACAGCGCCAGGGACCCAGGTTTGATTCCAGCCTCGGGCGACTCTCTGTCTGTGGTTTGCAGATTCTCCCCGGGTCTGTGTGGATTTCCTCCGGGGGCTCCCGTATCATCCCACAGTCCAGAGATGTGCAGGTTAGGTGAATTGGCCATGCTAAATTGTCCATAATGTTGAGGGATGTGTAGGTTGGCTGCATTAGTCAAGGGAAATGTAGGGGTTTGGGTCTGGGTGGGTTACTTTTCGGAGGGTTGGTGTGGGCCTGTTTCCACACTGTAGGGATTCTATGACCAATTCTGCTGGAATTGTCAGAAATTCTGCTGGGGTTCTCAGTGGCTGAGTGAGCACCAGTACTTGTCAGCCAGCACCAGTTGTTTACCCAAACCAGTCAAAACCATCCCATTCCAATGGCTCAGTGGCCATCCAGTTGTGTGTGGGCCCCTCCACCTCCACTGATTATTTCTCTCTCATTCCATTGGACTCTTCCCTCTCCAATCTTCACCTTCCCTCCTCCTGCGCCGATGACATTTGATTTTTTTTTTCTTTTTCTTTTTTTTTCCTTTTTTTTATTAAATCTCCTGGTTATTTCTTTTTTTTTTAACCCCCCACACTACCGCCTAACTGCGGTAGTGCTTATTTTTATCCCCTGCACCCATGGTGTGTGTGTGCAGGTGTGAGACACAGTGAAAGACACAAAGTGCACAAGCTGAACCCAAAGGACTGTCCACCGGCCGACAGGCGCTCGTGCCCTCCCCGGAGGTCAACTTGGCGCCGGGTGCTGTTTGATTTTTTTTTTTGCTATTTTTTTTTTTTTTTTTTTCTTTTTTTTTGGTAGTGCTTATTTTTATTCCCCAGCACCCATGATGTGTGTGTGTGTGCAGGTGTAAAACACAGTGAAAGACACAAAGTGCACGAATCTTTATTCAATTTCCACCACCAGGAAGATAGGAAAAACGCCCCAGTGGCCACAAGTGACAAGCACTGCCCTTCACATCAAAGGGCACCAATGACATTTGATTTTGCTCTGTCCCTCCTCATGCTCTCTCAATGTAAACTATTTGAGGGGTTATGTTTGTTGTCTCATTGATCTTTACATTTTGTTTGTGCAGAAGCAAAATTGCAAGAATCACACAAGTGACAGTTTCAAAGGAGATTGGCACGTTTTGAAAAGTGTACCTGATCTTAATTCAGTTCTTGAGAATAAACTCAGTGCATGTACAAATTAATACATTGGGAAGATTTCATATCAGAAAGAAAAAATACAATAAAACCAAATGATTTCATGTTGTCAATCACAGACTTTGTTTCATCTTTATTCCATGAATATTCAGTGGGATCGGATTTTTTCTTGTACCCTCCGGGCATTTTGTCAATTTCTCTAAGGTTTTGCAGCCCTGCCAGCCGGCTGGTGGTAAACTGCCCTCTTTCTGCAGACGGCCCTGCGCGGTGAGCTCCTGCAATTCTCGACATTATGCTACACCGTCTCACCATGAGGTGGCGGTAGCAGTCTGGGTTGGCTGACAGGAAAACAACGGGGCGCCTGGCAGTGTGGCAAGGCTGGGAGTCACAAATGCTGTCCCTCTGAGAGAGGAAACAGGGTCCATGCCTGCACACTGCCACTGTCCAGAACTGCACCTCACTGAATGTTATCATCTGCTCCAGCACAGATTGCTCGAATGCTGTGAGAGACCAAAGGTAGACAGGCAGGAGGCTGGAAGAACACAGTAAGCCAGGCAGCATCAGGAGGTGGAGAGGTCAATGTTTCGGATGTCACCTTTCTTCAGGACTCAGTAAGAGGCCTGCAGGCCCCTTGGAGCATTGAGATTCACAGATGTAATGGCAAGAGTTGGAGCCTGAATGGCAGAAACTGGACCCTGAGCAGCACAGTCTGAATTTTCCCCTCCATCTCAATCTGAGGTTCCCCTCAGTCTCAGTCAGACCTTCCCACGTATCGCAGTCTGACCTTTCTCCTCATGTCTCAGTCTGACCTTTCCCCCATGTCTCAGTCTGACCTTCCCCCCCCCATGTCTCAGTCTGACCTCCCCCCCATGTCTCAGTCTGACCTTCCTCCCCCATGTCTCAGTCTGACCTTCCTCCCCCATGTCTCAGTCTGACCTTCCCCCCCATGTCTCAGCCTGACCTTTCCTCCATGTCTCAGTCTGACCTTTCCCCCATGTCTCAGTCTGACCTTTCCCCCATGTCTCAGTCTGACCTTTCCCTTCTGTCTCAATACACCAGTCAATGAAGGTAAGCTTGCAGGTACAGCAGGTAGTGAAGAAAGCTAATAGCATGCTGGCCTTCATAACAAGAGGGATTGAGTATAGAAGCAAAGAGGTTCTTCTGCAGCTGTACAGGGCCCTGGTGAGACCACACCTGGAGTACTGTATGCAGTTCTGGTCTCCAAATTTGAGGAAAGACATTCTGGCTACTGAGGGAGTGCAGCGTAGGTTCACGAGGTCAATTCCTGGAATGGCGGGATTACCTTACACTGAAAGACTGGAGCGACTGGGCTTGTATACTCTTGAGTTTAGAAGACTGAGAGGGGATCTGATTGAGACATATAAGATTATTAAAGGATTGGACACTCTGGAGGCAGGAAACATGTTTCTGCTGATGGGTGAGTGCCGAACCAGAGGACACAGCTTAAAAATATGGGGTAGACCATTTAGGACAGAGGTGAGGAGAAACTTCTTCACCCAGAGAGTGGTGGCTGTGTGGAATGCTCTGCCCCAGAGGGCAGTGGAGGCCCAGTCTCTGGATTCATTTAAGAAAGAGTTGGATAGAGCTCTCAAGGATCGTGGAATCAAGAGTTATGGAGATAAGGCAGGAAGAGGATACTGATTAAGGATGATCAGCCATGATCATATTGAATGGTGGTGCAGGCTCGAAGGGCAGAATGGCCTACTCCTGCACCTATTGTCCATTGTCTATTGTCTATTGACCTTTACCCCATGTCTCAGTATGACTTTTCCCTTCTGTCTCAGTTTGACCTTTCCCCTCCATCTCTGTGTGACCTCATCCCCAGTGCCTCAGTCTGACCTCCCCACCACCCCCCATATCTCAGTCTGCCCTCTCCCCTGAGTCTCGGTTGGACTTCTCCCCCCTTTGTCTCAGTCTGACCTCTCCCCTTTGTCTCAGTCTGATCTCTCCTCTGCCTCTCAGTCTGACCTACCCCCGTGTCTCAGTCCGACCTTTCCCCTATGTCTCAGTTTGTGGTTTCACTGCTACACTGCGACTCCAAGAAGATTTCACTTGTGTTGAGACAGTGCCCAAAAACTGGTCTGCCAGTGTCCTCATGGTATTGGTCATTGGGGTCACTTAGCTCAGTTGGCTGGATGTTTGTGATGTAAAGTGATGCCAACAGTGTGGGTTCAATTCCTGTACTGGTCGGTGTCATCCATACTCCTTGCTTTTTGGCATGGTGACCTTCAGGTTAAACCCAGTCACGTCTCTGTCTCTAATGAGTGAAGGGACCATTGGCATCTCTCACTTTCCATCTCAGGCTGAAAGAACAACATTCACAGGTACAGCTTTAAGTTCAACACAGGTTGAAATAAACTTGAGTGGAGATTTCTTCTTATAGCCGCTGTATGTGTTATCTGACCACTCCAAAAGCTAGTGCTTCCAAATAAACCTGTTGGACTATAACCTGGTGTTGTGTGATTTTTAACTTTGTACACTGGCTCCTCCACATCATCTTTATGTGACCTAGCACTTCCAGGTCAGGTGTCATCCTATGAGGGAGAGCGTTTGTTTTAATTTCTTACTTAGGAATTGTGCAATATCAAATACTCGAACATGTACAATTAACAATGTGATATCCCCCCCTTATCAGACCAAAACATGTCTGCGATTAGCCTGCTTGGTGTATGTAGTTTAGACTGAAATAACTCCAGAGACCAGTAAGCCATCACCATGTCAACTTTTATTTACACATAGAAAGTCCTTGACTATAGTACTGCCTTTTCAGAACCAGGCCTCAGACTGCCAGAATCTCTGACCCTCCTGTGCTTATCTGTCAGCCAGGGCTCCTTGATTGGACCAGATTAATAGCCCCAACCCTTCAAATCTTTCTCTACACATTCATAATCTGCCTTTTCTCCCATGTCAGGCAACATCTTGAAAAATTCCTTCACGGAAGCTCCCACATTGAACAGCAATAGGGTTTGATGAGAGCACTTTCTGCCCCATTGTCATTCTGTCCATACAACTTATCAATATAGATGTCGAACTCCTCCAGCCGTACTTTCTATTTCACACCGACAGTATTGGCATCACTCAATTCACCCGTCAGCTCCTTCCAAAGTCATCACCACTACCACCTTGAAGGACAAAACAGCTGATACATGGGAATACCACTATTTATAACCTCCTTCCAAGCTACTCACCATCCTGACTTGGAAATATGTCACTGTTCGCTCACTGTCAAAATCCTGGAATTCCCTACCAAATGGAATTGTGGGTCTCCTGACAGCACATGGACTGAAGCAGTTCAAGATGGCAGCTCAACATCATGTTCTCAAGGGCAATGGGGATGGGCAATAAATACTAGCCCAACCAATTTTTCCCACATCCCATGAATAAATTTACAAAAAAATACATGGGAATGCCCCTATTCTCCTTGACAGTGGCGCCAGCTGTCTGGCAGGTTTACCAATGCCCATCAGCATTCTCTTGTAAAATGCCCCATCAAAGGCTTAGTTTGAGTGCAATGCAGCAGAACTGGTTAGTAATCTCTGAGGAGCTGGTCAGAAATCTCTGAGGAGTTGGTTACCAATGTCTTAAACACTGGTTAACAATTTCTGAGAAGCTGACTAACAGTCTCTGGGGAAGTGGGCTATGAACTGATTTCCCCCCTGCTCAGGCCTCAGCCCATTGATGCCCAGTGTCCTAACATGTGCTGCTCCTGACCCAATATTACAGTCTCAGGCATATATGGTGCCAGTATCTGTGCTTCTGTTTACAATTGTCAAATCAAGCGCTGTGGCCTCTTCCTTAGATGTCTGACACATGACACTACAGTGGCAATGGGTGTCAGTTCTTGGGCGTCTGGTAACAAAAATGTGGGAACGATTGATCTGAGGGAACTTGGGTGGCTGGAGAGCTAGATGTCCATGGACCCACCAAGTAGCTTGCACTTCATGCCAGGCAGAAGAATTAGGGTGACGTGGGAGTTGGGAAGGGCCGTATAAGGGAGGAATATAGTTAACTTGAATGTTCTCAGCAATACTGTGTTTAACAGACTGTCCCAGCCAGCATCATAAGATGGCGCACCATCCGCTCTCGCTGTCTGAGATAGTTGCAGACATCCCTGTCCCTTTGCCCTTGTATATACCACCTTTCCTTATAAGAGAGAAGGATGGATTGTAATCTACTTGGATGGTGTGCCTGCTATTGGATGAATCACTGGAGGTACCTGTAGAGGAGCTGCACAAAATGGCTTCTGCATTGTTAAATACCACTGAACCAAACCGAAACAAGAAACTGCAGACTGATGAAGATCTGATTAATTTCAGAAGTAACGGTTTAACCTGAACCACAAGGCAGGACAAATACAATTTTGAGAACATGTTGTTTACAAGAAATTGTGATAGGCTAAGACAAAAGTGAACGCAGTCTTTGGAGAGTTTAATTGGTTGTTACCAAGCAAACATGCTCCATGCCTGACTATGAACAATGTATATAAACCCTATGCAAACTCTTTAGGTTGTCTGATTCTTTTGGTGGTCTAGGAGTACTCGTACTTCTGGGCTGAGCAGAGGCTACCGACCTGGCCTTATCGAAAAATAAATGATTGCTTGTGTGATTGACAAAGAGTCGTTTACAGGTGTGTTTATTGACCTATCGCGCAATCGAGAGACCCCCGGGGGTCCAGATCTTCATAAGCAGCAAGCAGTGGCTGTGAGGCTGCGTAACTTTGGAAAGTGGGTGAGGGTGAAGGGTATCTGAATCTTCTTTGTGAGTCCCTATCACTGGGTGATTGCGGTTGAGTTTGTGATACATTGTGTGAGAGATTGATGGGCAGGAGATGTCCCTTGAAAATGCATTCACTGAACTTGGCCATCTGGCTGAGGTCATTGGACCTGTGACACTGCTGCCAGTTCCTCAGGGTCAGATTGCTAGGTTTGCCTTTGCTGGATACCTGCTCCAACACTCTGTTATGAAGGTAAGGTTGAAGGCCTCCTGAGAGAAACTTTGCATCTCTCTTTCTTTTCACCTCAAGTGCAGCATGGGAAAACCCGGCAGGTCTCTCCGTTGCCTCTTATCTGTGTCTCATCTTGCAGTCAGTTCCTGAGTAGATGGTCAGCTGCAGCTTTTGTGCACAATTCCCTTTTAAGAAGGGAAGGCCATCTCAGTGATGCATAGGTTAGCTCCAGCACAGGTTGAGCATGGCAGCACTGGGCTGCATCATTGAAATGGGAAAGCAACAAAAAAGGCCTGGGAATGGGCTAATTGTGAATTGGGAACTCAGATATAAAAAATTAGAACTTTTTCTCACACGTATTTTGACACAAATGAATTACCTCGTAACTATAATCAATTGTCGACAAGGAGGGAATGAATGGGAATAATTTTATGCTTATTTTACGATATCTGGTGCATGAAACATAATTAGTGAAAAGAGTCTTTGAAGCTTATGACCGTGGTAATGCTTAGTCTTTGTTTTACAGAGAACATTCTGGGCATCGTGCTAGGAACTTTACTTGCCGTGTTCTCCCTGGTTGTAATTGGAGTGATCTTATTCGTGAACGAAAAGCGTCTGAAATTGTGAGTTAATTTTTTTTGTGAAGCTCTTCACTGTCATTTTTTTTGTCTCTTGTTTTTTTTTCCTCTTCTTTCTTCCCTCATTCTCTCCTCCTTCTGCTAAAGGAGTGGCTCATACTGGGATACAGCCTGTGGGCACCACCTGCTTTCCAATCCTTCTTCTCTTGGCATTTTTTCTGCATCAAACCGAAACGCGCTAGTCATCAAAACTGATCTCATCCTCACTTAGCAACAACTTAGATAGTGCCTGACAATTATAATGAGACTTGGCTAGGAGCCCAGACTGCTGTAAATGGTTTTACTTTGTTAACACAGCTGTGGAAAAGAGGAAACTTTGGTGATTGACAGCTTTATGATGCTGTAATAAGCTCTTTTTCTCTGTGATCACTTTTGTTACTGGCTCAATATTTATTTGTATAAGATAAAGAGGTGCTAGCTGTTATAGCTTCCGTTATTGAAATTTTAAATTGATTGACCTTTTTTAGGATTGTAACATGGGCAGTTTTTTAAAAAGCAAATTATAATGAGTGTGTTTTTAAAGCAATTGTGCACATACCATTGTTACAATTTTCATTGGTTCTGCGCGGTGTGCTCACTGATTGATTGATTTATTGTCATGTGTACCGAAGTACAGTGAAAACGAGCAGTACAAGCAGATCATAGTGAGCATGAATGTACAGAACAAAAGATTTAGTCAGAGGCATGTAGATTACATTGCACAGGGCGTACAAGAGAAACCAACGTTAGCAAGATCAGCATTATTGGAGGCTACATTGTACATTCAATAGATTAGAAATGGCAGGGAAGAAGCCATTCCTGAACCTACTGGTGCATGTGTACCTTCTTGGATTACAATATTGCAGCTTTTATGTCTATGTACATCTCACTGATGTACAAAGTACAGTATAATTTTAAGACCACAAATATGGGAGCAGAAGTTGGCCACTTGGCCCATTCAGTCTATCCCACCATTGAATCAGATCTCAGCTGCTCTGATATTCTCAGCTTTCCTGCCTATTCCTCGTAACCCTTGGTCCTCAGACTGATTAAAAATCTGTTTGTCTTAGCCTTAGATATACTTATTGATCCAGCCCTCTGTGGTAAACAATTCAACTGGCTCACTATCCTCTGAGACACAAGTTTCTCCTCATCTCTTAATCTGCTCCTTACTGTGTGATTATCTCATCTGGTTCTAGACTCTTCCAAAAAGGGGCAATAACTTTTCAGCCAGTACTTTGTCAAATCCCCTTTTTCAATAAAGTCACCTTATTCTCTTGAACTCCAATGAGTACAAACACCAACTACTCAATCTGTGCTTGTAAGAAAATCACCACACAGGTGGCCCAGTGAATTACAGAATCCCTATAATGTGGGAACAGGCCATTCAGCTCATTGAGTCCACATCAACCCTCTGAAGAGCATCCCACCCAAATCCATTTCCCTACAACCCTGCATTTCTCGTAGCTAATCCACCTACCCTGCACACCTCTGAGCACTATGAGTGATTTAACATGGCCAATCCATTTAAGCTACATATCTTTGGACTGTGGGAGGAAACAGGATCACCCAGAGGAAACCCACATAGACTCAGGGAGAACATGCAAAGTCCACACAAACAGTCACTTGAGGCTGGAATTGAACCTGGGTCCCTGGTGCTGTGAGGCAGCAGTGCTAGCCACTGATCCACCGTGCTACCCAGATCTAGACTGTGCCTAATACTGAATTATCTTTCCTTAGTTAAGGCACAAAACCTGTTTGCAGTTTTCCAGGTGTGGTCTGACCAGTGCCTTGTGCAGTTTTAGTAAGATCCCTCAACTTTTATACACCATTCCCTTTGCAACACTGGCTAATGTTTCATTTATCTTTTCTAAGACATGCTGAAATTGGATTCTAGCTTCTTTGATTCACACATCAGGATCTCTAATCCTTCTATATTGCAGCTTTCTGCAGCCTTTCCCCATTTAAATAATATTTTCTATTCTTCCTGCCAGAGTGTGGAACCTTATTTTGATTTGGCCAATCTGAGAGGATTTGACTTTTGGTGAGCCTTGTAAAGTAGATTAAGGGATGGTGGGCCTCTACAAAACCAAGCTCTTATTGAAAAGGAACCCAGGTCATCTGGTTCCCCTTGGTATTTCTCACATTGGTAAGACCAGGCAGGCTAACTTGAAATTTCTCCTGAGTAAAGCTGAGTAAATAAATGAGCTTATAAGATTTTGTGTCTGTCAGGCACAATGATAAGTGATGCACAGGAGTACAGAACTAGATGAATACAAAGTCAAGAATATCAGAAATAGGGAGGCCATTCTCCTCTTTGAGCCTGTTCTGTCTTTGAATCAAATCATGGCTGAGCTGAAACTATCTACTTTTGCTCTGTATCCCTTACCAAAGCAAATTCGATCTAATTTTTGTGATTTTCAACAGACCCAACCTTAACAGCATTTTGTGGAGAAAAATTCCAAATTTCCTCTGGTCTTTCTTTTAAAAGTGCAGGTAATAGGGAAGGTAGATTAAACGTAGACCTGTATTTCAATGGAAATGGAATATAAAAGTAGGGAGTTATTGGTAAAACTGGGTGAGGCACTGGTCAGACCACAACGAAGTGTTCTAGCTGTAATTTTAAGGTTATGCTGCATCGTTCTCAACTCCGCCACCAGAGGGAATAACTTGCCTTTATCAACAATGTTAAATGATCTTCTCAGAGTGAATGAACACTGGATGGTAGGCCAGAAGAAGGTTTGCTCAGAGTGCGAGGCATACTTTGTTTTAAATAGAACTGGTGTAGAATTTCATCCATGTTATATGTTTAGAGCTTTCTTCCACAAACGGTAGTGGATACTGGATCAATTGTTAAGTTTTTGTTAATCAAAGGTATTAAGGGATATGGGCCAAAGGCAGTTATGCCACAGATCAGCCATAATCTCATTGAATGGTGGAACAGTCTTGAGGGGCTGAATGGCCTACTCCTGTTCTTATGTTCATAGGAAGACAATTGTGCCTCATTCTGGACTGTAGTCAGTGAAAGGATACATCACGTGCTATGCTCAATGTGCTGTCAATTTGATATCAACCAAAGTTAAAATAACAGCCCCTGTCTGTTCAACATCAATTTAAACAGCACCAGATTACAACAAACCAACATGAGGAATGAATTTTTCTGAAAAGCCTTCTGGAAGGTAGGGTGCAAGTTCCCACAGGGGTCTACCCCTCCTCTAACCTTGCAGCAGAAACCTGGAATAACAAAGGATCAGCCCTCAATGTTGAATGAGTCCAGTGAGAAATTATCTTTGTGAAGGATTAAATAGGCTGGGAGTTTACAGTTTTGGGAGTCAGCACTTAAGAGGCTTTCTACATAAGACTGACAACAACTTTGGCATCTCTGTATGCACAGTTAAATGTGGAAATCCGGAAGTCGCTGTTTATGACTCATAGTTCCTCCACAGGGTACATTGGCACAGTCTTCACAGATCCAACCATCACAGAGGCCTGGAATTTCCTTCACAGGTTCTTTTTGTTTGGAATGGTGTGTGTGTGTGTGTGTGTGTGTGTGTGAGAAAGATCCTTCAGTCGTCAAGGCGCCCATTCCCTTGTATCCATTGTCTCTTGCCAGGTCATGCCCCTTCCTATCCCAAAGCCCTTTGTAGCTCCTCAGTCAACTTAATGTCGACTGGAGAACCTTCAAAAATTCAATGGCAAGAATTCAAACCAGATGATTTAACATAAACTACAACGCTTTTGCACACTTGGCTGGCTGTTGAATGAAGATGGTAAGAATTATTTAGTCAAGAGGAGCTGATTTATAACAGCCATACTAAATTATACCTACAGACGAATAAACGCTCTGGCTCTAAAAAACTAATCTTACAAATACAAAGTTTCATTCCATCAGAAGAATATTGCATAATTCAGAAGTCATAAACGATTTTTATTTTATTCTTCAAAGATTGTTAATCATGTTCCAGTTTCTTCTGTAGTCCCACCTGTTAGTCTCAATCTTCATTTCATTTTTCTGTTTAACAATAAAAATGTGAGCTAAAACCCATACCTTTAGCTTCCTTCTTGGTTGTCTGTAGGAATTCTGCAATCTAATTGTTTGATCAGCTTCCTACCTTGTTGGTGGATATCACAAAAAACCCTTTAAATCCTGCCAAATTCAGAGTATGTTGGAATAGAGAACATGCCTTAAAGTTACAAAATCTTTATAGGCAGCTTTCATCAAGGTCAGTAGTGGGCACATTCTTGTCTCTGCAAAACCTGGGCAATGATTCATACCTGTTATTGCACTGAGAATGGAAATAATAAGTTTTTGACTTTTTTTTTCCAAACTCCTGATGACACAAAGATCTAACTATGGTTTAAAAACTCTCTGAGCTTGTACACAGCTGAGATTTGCACGGGAAACTTGGGGCATGGGTTTAACAAGCCATATTTTGGCGTTGGCCAATCCACTTGATGAATTATCTCAAGGCCTAACTGTAAGTGGAAGCCCTTTACCTTTTGTTGTAAAGTGAATTGTTGTCATTATTCAGGAGTGTAGGAACAGGAGTAGGTCATTCAATTATTTTATGGTTGATCTGGATCGTAACTCTAGTTATCTGCCTTGGGTTCCATATCCTTTGTCAAACCAAAATCTGTCAATTGCAACTGTCAAATTTTTAATTGATCTTCATCCTGAGCAGCTTTTTTTGGGAAGAGAATTCTAGATTTCCATCCCAGTGTGTGTAGAAGTGTTTCCAGACATCATTCCAAATGGCTGAGAACTAATTTTAAGCCTAACTTCAATCCTTCCTTGTTTTGGATTCCTCTCCTCAATGTTTAGGATGGCATGGTGGCTCAGTGGTTGGCTCTGCTGCCTCACAGCACCAGAGTCCCAGGTTCAATTCCAGCCCCAGGTGGGAGTCTGCACATTCTTCCCATGTCTGAGTGGGCTGCCTCCCCCAGTCCAAAGATGTGCAGGACAGATGAATTGGCCATGCTAAATTGCCTGTAGTGTTAGGTCCATTAGTCAGAGGGAAGTCGGTTTGGGTGGGTTATTCTTCGGAGGGTCAGTGTGGATTTGTTGGGTCGAAAGGCCTGCTTCCACACTATAGGGAATCTAATCTAATTGCTGTCCTCATAAGTTTGGCCATCTTATTAATCCCCCTTTACTCAGCTCTACTCTAAGAAGGATGATCCCAGCTTCTCTCTTCACACCACGTGATCCCATTGCTGTTTGGTTTTTTTTGTCACATCAAACAGGTGGTCCTCTCTCTTGTGTGATGTCCTTTTGCCTTCTGTAACAGTTTGAAATGATACATGTACTAAGCTAATTGTTGCATCTCTTCAATACAGTATCTGCTCCTCCCTTTACAATAATATTGGGAGTGGGAGTGAAGAGCTCAGCTCCTAAGTTAATCTTTAGTGATCTGTACCCTCTTCCTAGTTGTCTGCTGCTGAAAACCTCATCTGTGTCTTTGTTACCTCTGGACTGAGCTATCTGAATGCTCTGAAGAAGGGCCATAGAATCATAGAACTATACAGCATGAAAACAGACCCCTCCATCCAACTCGTACATGCTGAGCAGATATCTGAAATTAAACCAGTATTTGGCCCATATCCCTCTAAACCCTTCATGTACCCATCCAGATGCCTTTTAGATGTAAGTATACACTCAGCACCCTCTGCATGAAAAAGTTGCCCCTTAGGTCCCTTTTATATCTTTGCCCTCTCACCCTAAACCTATGCCCTCCAGCTTTACATTCTCCCACCCCTGGAAAAGACCTTGTCTATTTCCCCTATTCATGCCCCTTAAGATTGTTTAAACCTGTATAAGGTCACCCCTCAGCCTCCAACGAACCAGGAAAAATAGTACCAACCTATTCAGGCTCTCCCTATAGGTGAAACCCGCCAACTCTGGCAACAGCCTTGTAAATCCTTTCCAAAACCTTTCAAGTTTCACAACTTCTTTCCTATAGCAGAGAGACCCAAAATTGAATGCAGTATTCCAAAAGTGGCCTAACCAATGTCCTGTACAGCCACAGCATGAACTCCCAACTCCTCTACTCAGGGCACTGACCAATAAAGGAAAGCATACCAAGCACCTTCTTCACTATCCTATCTAGCTGTGACTCTCTTTTCAAGGAGCTACAAACCTGCACTCCAAGGTCTCTTTGTTCAGCAACGTTCCCCAGGACCTTACCATTAAGTGTATAAGTCCTGCTTTGATTTGCCTTTCCAAAGTGCAGCACCTCACATTTATCTAAACTAAATTCCATCTGCCACTCCTTGGCCCATTGTCCAACTGATCAAGATCCCATTGTACTCTGAGGTAATCTTCTTTGCTGTCCACTACACCTCCAATTCTGGCATTGTCTGCAAACGTACGATACCTCTTATGTTCACATTCAAATCATTAATATAAATGACAAAAAGCAGTGGACCCAAGACCAATCCTTGTGGTCACAGGTCTCCAGTCTGAAAGGCAACCCTCCACCACCACCCTCTCTCTTCTACCTTCAAGCCAGTTACTAGTCCTCCCTGTATTCCATATGATGTAACCTTGCTAACCAGTCTAGCATGAGGAACCTTGTTGAATGTCTTACCAAAGTCTATATAGATCATGTCCACTGCTTTGCCCTCATCAATCCTCTTCGATCCTTCTTCAAAAAACTCAATCAAGTTCTTGAGACATGATTTCCCATGCATGAAGCCATGTTGACTATCCCTCATCAGTCCTTGCCTTTCCAAACACATGTAAATCCTGTCTCACAGGATTCCCTCTAACACTGATGTCAGGCTCACCAGTCTATAATTCCCTGACTCTTTCTTACCACCTTTCTTAAGCAGTGGCATCACGTTAGCCAACCTCCAGTCTTCCGGCAGCTCACCTGTGACTATCGATGATCCAAATATCTCAGCAGGGGGCCCAGCAATCACTTCCCTAGCTTCCCACAGAGTTCTAGGGTACAGCTGATCAGGTCCTGGGGATTTATGCACTGTTGTGCATTTTAAGATATCCAGCACCACCTCCTCTGTCAGATGGACATTTTTCAAACTGTTGCTGTTTATTTCCTGACATTCTCTATCTTCCATATGCTTCTCCACAGTAAATACTAATGCAAAATGCTTGTTCAGTATCTCCCCCATCTCCTGCAGTTCCACACATGTACTGCCTTGCTGATCTTTGGGGGATCCTATCTCTCCCTAGTTATCCTTTTGTCCTTAATGTATTTATAAAACCCCTTTGGATTCTCCTTACCCCTATTTAGCAAAGATATCTCACCCTCTTTTTGCCCTCCTGACTTCCCTCTCAGGTATACTTCTACTGTCTTTATATTCTTCAAGGGATTCACTTGACCCCTGCGAATACCCAAAATATGTCTCCTCTTCTTCTTGACCAAAACCTCAGTTTTTCTAGTCATTCAACATTCCGTACACCCACCAGCCCGGACCCAAAACATTAACTCTGATGTCTTTCCACAGATGCTGAGATTTTCCAGCAATTTCTGTTTTTATCTCATTGGTCTTCTGACCGGACATGCATCCTTTGTAAACTTGAGCTCGTACCAAGATTTGCTGCTTGTGGTTTAGGGTGAACCAAGTCCAGTTCAACCATCATCCCTTTGACACCGACCTGCATTTACATTTTTTAAGTTGTTCTTGATGACTTGGTGAAGCAATGTCTTGTGACCTGTTTGTTTGCATACATTTTTAATGAGGTTTTGCTGCAGTTAGTATCTCAGTGAGAAACATGAAGTAGGGAAGAGCTGTACTGTTGCTTAATGACACAGAGACACAGAAAAATGCAGAAGAGAGTTAGTCAGTGTGTGTATCTGGGAGTACCAGAGAGTGGAGACATGGATTCTTTGATAAGATATTTGACAAGAATGCTGTAAACACACAATGGGGAATTTGTGCTTGCTCTGAAGTTAATGCCATAGAGTTTAGTTTGTAGTTTGTTTTAAATGCCAAAAGGAGAAATACCCATTAAAGAAAAAACACATAATGCAGAAATTTGCCAGAAGGAACCAGGTTGCAGCTATGCCAAACCGATCAAGAAGCTTTGGCGTGCAGGTTATAGTAA
Organism: Chiloscyllium punctatum; assembly: GCF_047496795.1. Classification (NCBI taxonomy): domain Eukaryota; kingdom Metazoa; phylum Chordata; class Chondrichthyes; order Orectolobiformes; family Hemiscylliidae; genus Chiloscyllium; species Chiloscyllium punctatum. The sequence goes on from NC_092755.1 coordinate 59,753,220, forward strand.
ATCTTCATTTGGGTTTTGAGGTGGAAGAATAACAATGGGATAAAAGGAAAATGGTTAGCTTGAATCCTTTTCTGTTTTTTGTAATGAAAACATTCCAAACTTTTCATGTGTTATGATATAGTGCACATTTTCCTCATTGAGTAAACATTTTATGCATTGTAGTAAAAGTACACTTGCAGACTCTTGTAAACGTGTTTGGTAACTGACCTCCACAGTTAACCAAAGAACAAAGTCAGGGTCTACCAAGTCAGATTTCAATCTAGGATCTGACGTATTTACTATTAACATCAGTTAGGATCAAAACACTGTTCCATTGTAAAGTGCTTCTGAAAACCTGCCTCTCATTGACTGAGCTTTTGGTGATTTGTTCCAAAACTTCTTATGTGTCTCGGTGTAAAATTTAGTTTGATAACACTTTTGTAAAGAACCTCCAGGACATTTTGCTAAGATGCTAACTGCTGCTGTTGTGTTTATTCCCTCCTGAGTTAGTGACATTGCAACAGGAAAGTAAAATTGATGATGATCCTTTTCATGTTTCTTCAAGCAGAATGGCATCTCCTGTAGGACAAGTTAACATGGCTGACATTCCCATCATCCTTTCTGTCAGATATGAAAGATTTCATTGCTAAACAATTTAAATGATGGAAAAATCCATCACAAAGGACTAAATGGGTGAAACAAAGGAGTGGCTCAAGACAGTTTACAAACCTCTCAAAGGCTCAGAAAGCAAGTAAAAATGAGCTAAAATTTAGCCATAAGCATCATGGAGGCCTACTGTTTAAATTCCAGTCTGTGCTAAGGAAAGAGTTGGGGCAGATTATTAAATAGCAGCAGGACGAGGTGGGTAAGATTGAATGATGTCAGGATCCCACTGCTTCTGGGGCAGATTTGAATTTTCAAAGGGACAGCTGGAGAAGGAAATGGGAGGTTTGATCAGCTCCAGTCGATGGCCGATTGAACTCCTTGTGTGTTTCCGATTGAAATCTCAAGTCTTCAATTAATCGAATCCAAATAATCTGATGCATACTAGTGTACACTGGTTAGGGTTTGCAACTTGACCATTAGATTAGATTAGATTAGATTCCCTACAGTATGGAAACAGGCCCTTCGGCTCAACAAATCCACACCGACCCTCCGAAGAGTAACCCACCCAAACCTATTCCCCTAGACTATACTTACCCCTGACTAATGCACTTAATACTATGGGCAATTAGGAATAAACTCTCTAATTGACTCAAAGCTGATGTATCCTGGATCTTCTTGCATCATTTCCAGAGCTTCTTTTGTTGCCATGGACACTGTCAGTCCCCAAGGGAGCTGGCCTTTCACTTCAGTAAGACAGCAGCAGGCCACATCATGGCCGCCGCCTACCTTAGCTACAGGTGTCGGGTATGGCAGCTCCCACTTCTCACCGTCTGTCCAATGGGGCTATTTGAATTTACAGGTAGTGTCACAATAATAACACGGCTTGGGTGCAAGAATAGGACTTGGAATACATTGGGTGTCAGGTTCTCAACACTGCGCTGAAAATCGAATTCCTGCAGGCTAGTGCTGGAGGTTTCATTTTTGCCCGGCCAGGGGAATTGAGAAATTGTCCAATATTCTCATTCTTGAGGGCTGCTCAGGAATCCATGCGGTAAAATGCCCTGGTGTGCATGCAGAGTGGGGGCAAGCATCAGGCATTGAAATTCACATCGAAGGAATAATCACTTGATGAAGGTGGAGACGAACTGCTGACAATGACGGACTGTACCTCAGTTCATTCAGCAATAGATCACAGTCCAAAACAAAGCAAAAAACACCACTCAGACTTCAGCACCACATGAGAAGCAAATGTTCTATTGCAAGGTGACTGCAGCCATTTTGAAATTCTATAAGCACAGATGCAAAACTGTTTGACAAAAGGATTGTACTGTGTGAATTGTATTGTAAACAGAATCCCTGGCAGGAAATAGCTTTCAATTGTTGAACAAAAGCTATCTCCAGGTGTATTGAATATCCTTTAATCTAAAGTGATGAGTGAGTGCACAGTGGAAAAACCACCTAATGCAGTAAAGCAGACTCTCTCCATTGTGTATGGCCACTCCCAGGTATCTCACAATGAGAAAGAGAAAGTGACAGGTCCCAGGTGCCTGCTACCTCGACTAGGAATACTCGACTGAGGAAATATCAAGTGCAATTCTGTTTAAACCTCCTGGCAGACACCCACGTATCTCCTCCCAGTCTTATACAATACAGCTGCTTCAAGAGGAAGAAAATACATTGAGGCTATTGGTGCTGTGGACTGCGCCCACCTGTGCAGTGAGTTATAGGACAAGGGGTTAGGGGTGTTGATCAACACAAAGTGAGATTCAGCTCACAAGTTAACGACAGACTGGGAATTAATGAGTGATCCAAGTGATTCAGACACTTTCTGAAGAACAGTCAACACTCTTGGTGATCGTTAGCCACCCTCCTGCCACAAATAACACTGTCAAGGAACAGGTTAACTGATTGTACCACTGTTTGTGCATAAACTGGCCAGTATTTGCGTAGTGACTTTAAGCTTAGTATTGTTCCTAATAGCTGCGGTAAATGCAGACATCTCTTTCCAATTCGCTTCCCCTCTCCACGTCCACCTCAAAAAACTGTTCATCTGTCTCCTGAGTAATGCTAAGGTCTTTGGCGTAGAAATCAGTAATCATTTTGCTAAATTTTCAGATGAAAGGCAAGGCCAAAAGGCCAATTATTTCAGAACTATGGCTGAAAGAGATCTCTGATTGTCATCAGATGTTTTATTGATGTCTGTCTGAAGCAGATAATATGTAGTGCTGTTTCCTGAGACAGACAGTTTCATGAATTGGGTCACTGTGTATTCAGGACACACCTTTCAATAAGAAGCGCTAGCAGACCCCAGAAGCCCAGCTGCATCTATGAAAAGCTACCTCTGCAACAACAGCGTCAGCAAGTTATATTTGTGCAGTGCCATTAAATAATAATAAAATATCCTGTTTTATTTCACAGAAAATTTAAGGCAAAATTAGACTCTGAGCCCACATAAGGAGATGTGAGACCGAATAGTCAGAAACACAGTCGAAGAGTTTGAAGGAACTTCTTTCACCTTCTCAGCAGCCGTAGCATTGTATTCCTCACTCTGTTCTGCTACCCAACACACTTTGTATGGTATGATCTGCCTGTACTGCACACAAAACAAATGACAATAATAAATCAAATCAAAATTCAGTAAAAGAGAAAGGTGAGGATTAGAGATGGAATTCTAGACATTAGGGCCTTGACAGGACAAAGCCTGGCCACCATGCCTCATGAGGTTAAATTTGAAAAGCGTGGTGCTAAAAAAAACACAGCAAGTCAGGCAACATCCGAGGAGCAGGAGCATCGATGTTTTGTCGATTCTCTTGCTCCTCGGATGCTGCAGCACCACACTCTTCGACTCTGAACTGCAGCATCTTCAGTCCTCACTTTCTTCAAGGGTTAAAATCTGTAATGCTTAAAGGGCCAGGGGTAGAGTAGAACAGATACCTGAAAGGGTTACAGTGATTGGGTAGAGCCAGGCCAGAGGGAAATTTTAAAAAATAACAATGAGATTTTCCAAAGTTGGCAGCTTAACTTGATGTTTTGGCTAATTTCGGTCAATGATTACAGGAGTGAGAGGTGAATGAAAGTTGGTGCGAATGGAAAAGAATCAGTATGTGGATGGAACTGCAGCATGGAATGAAGGGAAGCCAACTAGAGGTTTATTGAAGTACCATCAGAAGAGACCAAAAGTGAATTAAAGGGACTACTTCAGATTTTGATGCCATTATCTCTTCACCCAGAGAGTGGTGGCTGTGTGGAATGCTCTGCCCCAGAGGGTAGTGAAGGCCCAGTCTCTGGATTCATTTAAGAAAGAGTTGGATAGAGCTCTCAAGGATAGTGGAATCAAGGGTTATGGAGATAAGGCAGGAGCAGGATACTGATTAAGGATGATCAGCCATGATCATATTGAATGGTGGTGCAGGCTCGAAGGGCAGAATGGCCTACTCCTGCACCTATTGTCTATTGTCCACTCAAAGGCTTGGTCATAACTGAGGCCAATAACAGGTTGAAAAAAAAATTGAGGGAAGCCTCAATGGGAGAAAAATGTTGAATGTTGTGGCTAAGCATCCTGCTCTGAATCCGTACCTACAATGTACACTTTGGTTAAGGATAGATTTCAGATACACTTGGACCCATGAATGTTCTGATGAGCTGTCTGGTGCTTGTTTAACGACCTTTCTTGGAAATGGTAGCAGATCAGGCCTACTCAACCCAGTATTTTGGAATCTCAATGTGGCCTGAACAACTAAAAACAAAACACACGGTTATGTAACTGTGTTTGATATCCCACTTTACTCTGGTAAAGTGACAGCTGCTGGAGTGGCTCTGAGGAAGGTCCCTGCAGTGCCTTTCATTACCACAGATTATACCTTATAGCAGATGTGCACAGTAAGACTCCAAAGAGTGTTCCTGGCGTTTTGGAGGTTGTGACTCCAATCAAAAGGAAAACCAGGTGCCCTGTAAAACACACTTCCTGGTAACCATCACTCATTTTCCACTGCACATGAAGAAGAATTTCAATTTGTTTCATCACCTTGAATAGCTGGTAATAGTTGCGTGGAAGTGTAAAAGGAAATCCAGAGTGAATAGTGACATTCTCAATGAAATAGATTTGACGGCTTCTTTAAGAATGTTCCATGTTTAAGGAACCAGGTTGAGCCAACTTTAGAATTTATCAAGCATTCTGTCAGCTGGGATTGAATGAGTAGCACTTCATCCTGATTCAGATACTCATGGGTTGTAGTCCTGTGCCTGAGACTGCAGTGTAATACTAGGATGTTGCTAAACTGTTGCTGAATCATTCCTGAAATGAGAAATCCTGTGACGCTATTCAAAAAACGAGCAAGGGCACTCTCCCTGGTGTTCTGCCCAACATTTCTTATTTAGCCAACATCTCTATAATTGATTTCTGGCAGCCATCCTTCTGTGGGAGCTTGCTGTGCGTAAATTAATGACTGCATTACAAATGAGACGGCAAATCCAAGTGTTTCATTGGCTGTAAGATACTTTGGGAGAACCTGACTTTATAAAAGGCACTATATTAAAGCAGCCCCATGCTTTTCTCGTCCTGTTTTCCTTCCAATCTGCCTTTCTCACTCTCAGAGTAATGTTTTTCTGATGTCTGACAGTATCTCCTCTCTGCTGCCTCTCTTTAGAATAACCTGGCTCAGTGCCAAGTCTGAGGTAGAGAGAGGATATTATACCTATCTTACGGCACTGATTTGTTCTGGAAGTGAATTGATTGTCCCGTGTACCGAGGCACAGTGATGAGCTTTGTCTTGCGAGCAATACAGGCAGGTCACAGAGTTAAATAGCATAGATAAGTAAATAATAGGTAAACAGCAGCAAAAACAAAAAAAAATGCAGGGACAGGTGAATGTTAAGAGTTTGTGAGTCCATTCAGTATTCTAACAACAGTAGAGTAGCAACTGTTTTGAAATCAGCTAGTGCATGTGTTCAGGCTTCTGTACCTTCTCCCCGATGGTAGAGGTTGTAGAAAAACATTGCCAGGGTGGGATGGATCTTTGAGAATGCTGGCAGCCTTTCCTTGACAGTGGGCCTGGTAGATGGATTCTATAGACGGGAGGTTGGCCTTTCTGATTGTCCAGGCCGAGTTCACCACTCTCTGTAACCGTCTCCGATCCTGAATGGCACAGCTGCCATACCAGGTAGTGATACATCCAGACAGAATGCTCTTGATGGTGCACCTATAAAAGTTGGCAAGGGTATTCACCATCATGTCAGATTTCCTCAGCTGCCTGAGGAAGAAGAGATGTTGTTGGGCCTTTGTAACCAATGCGTTCACATGAAGAGTCCAAGAAAGCTTGTTGTGGATGACCACTCCCAGGAGCCTGACACTCTCCACTTGTTCCACCTCTGTGCTGTTACTGTGTAGAAGGGCATGAATAACATCCTGCCCTAGGTCAATAATGAGTTCCTTGGTTTTGTCAGCATTGAGAGCTAGCATGTTCTCAGTGCACCATTTTTTCAAATCTTCCATCTCCTGTCTGTATTCTGTTTTGTTGCCATCTGAGATTCAACAGACTATGGTGGTGTCATCAGTGAACTTGTAAATGACATTAATCTGGTATTTGGTGATACAATCATGGATATACAGTGAGTACAGTAGGGGGCTGAGTGCATACAGATTGCCCCACTCTGCTTTTTACTGTTTTCAGGCTTCATATGTGAGTTTAAAAACTATATGCTGTATGTGCTTTTTAACCACTGGGGCATCACAGCTGAACCTGTCCCTGACCTCTTCTGATGTCCACGTGTATACTTTCTGCTGAAGTCACCAGATAGCGAGCTGGAGTGGGATCCGGGATCATATTTAGCCCTCATGCTCTTCCCCGACCACCCCACCACCAGTCCCGCTCCAGGTCAAAGAGAGCAAGGCTTGAGTATGATGGTGGATTGAACCTAAGACAACACTGTTTGTACAGCTCAGTGACATCCTTTAATCATGAGGCCATTAGGAAGGCTGTATGCTATGTTAGCAGTGTTACATTAAGAGATGGCTTTAACGGAGTATAATACTCCTGTGTGTACTATAAATCAATGGGGAATAATTGGAAGAATATCGTACACTATCATCACATTTATCATTTATAACCTCACTATAGCTCTATGATTTTTGAAATGTTGCTAATTAATCACGTGGAGATAATAGATAGTTGTTTGAAACACATCTCCTCTGTTGGGCTGTAGGGAATATTTTTAACACTCAGTCGTACTGTACATTAATTCCTGCCAGGCCAGGCCATTTTTTTATTGTGTCTTATGTCACTGGGTGAGAGGAGGGAGTGGGTGGTTTGTATGTTGGACAAATGGAGCACTCTGTTTAGTTGGTTACCTCCGTGTTTTGGGGACTGCTGAGTGTGGCATTGGGAGTTCTCTGTTATTCACACACTTTAAGGCAAAAAAAAGACTGGTAAGTTAGATTGGTTCAACTTGAACATTTGCAAGAGAGAGATAATCGGTTGAAGCTTTCCAGCTTGCACTTATCACAATTAAACTAACTTTAGAAAGGGAACAGCAATTTCTGCAGCATGGAGTGCTGGTTGGTTGGACTATGTTTAGCCCGGAGAGCCAGCAGTAGCTGTAAACTGTTGTATAACTGATTAACTTCTGATTGAATAGTTTCAAGTTGCTTAGTTTGAATGTAATTGGATAATTGAGATTGACAGGTAACAGCTCCTGCTCCATGTTAACCACATTCTAACAAATCAGCCCTCTTTTCTCATGCCGTGTAAATTGGTGTTTCCATTATAAAGCTGATTTCCTTGTGCTTCTGTCCTGATGAATGCAAGATGAAAAGCTTCAACTTCGTGTTAGTTTTTTAGCAACGTTTAAGTTCTGTGCCACCGAGCAAGTAACAGCTGTATTCCACAGGTTACTCATCTGTGTCCTAACATGAACTACAAGGTACATCAGCAACAGAATTAAACTATCGTGCTCAACAAGCACATTGCTTTCCTTTATTAACTGGACTAACCAATCACTTATGGAGATGTTGGTTAGCCACAGTACAGATCCAACTGTACCAGCTTCTTCTGTCAACCATTTAAATGGAGGTGCTAACCCAATGAAAGTGGAAGTTGACACAAGGGTATAATTTGTTCATGGCATAGCATTTGCTCAGGATTGAAAAGCCACAAGTATGTACGAAAATATCCCAAGGTGCGTCCAAGGCTTTTGATTCGTGGAGCGACATCAAGAGGTACAAGGGCAGGTGAAATGATTTTACAGAGCACCCTTGATGAGGGCAGGTACAGAGGTGCTGAAGTGTAGGGAGGAAATTGGAGACCTTAGGGCTAACTGCCAGCATGAAGTGATGGTAAACGGGAATGCATGAAAGGTCAAAATTGTCGGCATGTTGAAATCTCGGAGGGTTGTAGGGCTGGAGGGAGATTATTTGTTAAGTAAATTATTGACTAACAAGAGAGTCCCAAGGTTATGAGGGTTAGGCTGGAACATAGTGTTGAGGTCACATTTAGATCAGCCATGATTTTATTGAGTGGTGGAGCAGCTGGAGGGATTAAATGACCTACACCTGCTCCCATATACAGGAGGGAGGGGACGATGTTGAAAACAAGGATGCAAGTGTAATTTGATTAGCTTAGATTCTCTACAGTATGGAATAATTGCCTCCCTCTTCCACTAAGGATAGTTTATCTTAGTAGACTCATATAGTGTGTATATTCTTCCTGCTCAGTGGCAGTTGGAGCAGAGGGCGATACCTAATGTTCCAATGGATGTTATGGAGTGTTAGACCTCTAAATGCAAGAATTGTTTTCGGAGTGTAGAGAACCTGAGATTTGATGTGCCCTCTTCAGTTTCCAAATAGTGTGTTGTGCTTCTAAGCTTCTTTGTCCACAGTCGTAAACCAATTGATAAAGTATTGGCTGTCTACTGTAGTCTGTCACAGTGATACAATTGGTGAGCATTCTGATCAGCTTCGAATGGGCTCACACACCATCAGCTCCTGGGAAGGCAAGCAATGTCTTGATGCAGGAAGGTGGATGCTGTGACCTGGTTTTGGACAGAGTTCAGGTATCGGTAAAGAAAACTTTCTTTATGAGGGTGCAGTTGCCTTTATGCGAGGACAGGCCATTGAAGACCTTATTGAAAATTAAAAGGAGGAAGTTTTACCTTGTCCATTTCTAAAATAGCAGAGTTAAATTAGCTGCTGTCTGATCTTTAATAATTCAGTGTAAAAATATCTTGAGGTTTCTTTAGTTTTGAGTCTCCAGCTGCAAGGTGAATGGATTTAGGTGCGTTGACCATTTTAAGAGCATAATTGTATGAACGTACAGCCAGATTAAATGGAAAATATTGCAGGCGCTCGGGAGTTCAAACAATACTCAAAAATAGTGCAACTGCTTACAAGGTCAAGCAGCATGTATGGTTAAAGGAACAAAGTCAATGTTTCAGGGAAATGGTCATTCATTAGAACTGAAAAACATGAGGGATTTAACTGGTCCTAAGCAGGGACAGGGAAAGGGAGAAAGGGTTCAAGAAATAAATAGGGTTGACAGCAGGAAAGATTGAATAACAAATGAGATGAAGTTATGGGATAAGTACATTAAAAGGAAACAATAAATGGGCCAGATTGGAGGAGGCATGCAAAGAATAACAGAATCATTACACACAGCAGCTATCTGAATGGGAGCAATGGTTATCATCTGAAACTTTATACACCTTGATCAGATCCCCCTTTTAGCCTTCCCTGCTCTAAGGACTTAAAAACCCAGCCTGTCCAGTCTCTCTTCATAGTTGAGTCACTCCAGTCCAGGTAACATCCTGGTGAATCTCCTCTGCACCCTCTCCAGTGCAGTCACATCCTTCCTACCGGATTGTGAGCGGAACTCTACACAGTATTCCAGCTGTGGCCTAACTAATGTAGCTCCATCATAACCTCTTTGCTGTTGCATTCAATTCTTTAACCAATAGCGACCAATATGCCTTCTTATTCACCATATCTACTTGTGCTGCCAACTTCTAACATCTATTGACATACACACCAATGTCTCTTTAGTACTTCTTGTGGCCAATACCCAGAATTAGGCTATTCAGTATTCAGTCATGGCTGATGTGTTTCTCAACCTATTCTCCTGCCTTCTCCCCATTACCTTTGATCCCCTCACTAATCAAGAACCTATCTCTGTTTTAAATCCACTCAATGGCTCGACCTCCACTGCTTTCTGCAGCAATGAGTTCCACAGAGACATCACTGTCTGTCTGAAGAAATTCTTCCTCATCTCTGTTCTAAAGGATCATTCTGAGGCTGTGCCTCAGGTCCTAGAGTCTCCTACTAGTGGAAACATCTTCTCCACGTCTACTCCGTATTCTGTAAGTTTCAATCAGATCCACCCTCATCCTTCTAAACTCCATTGAGTAAAGACCCAGAGTCCTCAACCGCTCCTCATATGACAAGCCCTTCACTCCTAGAACCATTCTTGTAATCCTCTTCTGGACTCCCCACCACCCCCCCTCCCCCAGCACATGCGTATATACACACACACACACACACACAAAACAAATGTGATACGGGGCCCAAAATTGCTTACAGTATTCCAAGTGTGGTCTGCCCAAAGGCAGTATTGGTTGATGAGTCATGTTGTAAGTTTTCAGGTTTAACGTTCTGGAGTTTACATGGAGATGGTGGCTGAGAAGATTGACCAAGAGGTGGTGGGGGCGGAACATACTTGCCTCTGCTGGTTATGGAAACTACAACTGGATTTTAGGTTGATCCAGCCAGTGAAATGTCTTCGGTGCCAACCTTATCCCTGATGAAGTCGGCTGTCCAGTTAGAGGGGTGGCAGCTGTACTGTCCCAACAGCGCCACCAGGAGTGGTGGCTAGTGCTGGGATTGCCGCAGTCCAGGGCCAGCCATGGTGGAGAGGGTAAAAGGGTACAAGTAAGTGGGTTTGGGGATCACTGGTGCCAATCAGGCAAGCCTCTGTAAGGGAGGCATTGGGAAAGTTAGTCACAAGGATTGAGTAGTCTCCCAATGAAGGTGTCTCTTTCTCTTGGCGTTGGCCTCTGTGGGCCACAGGGTGCTCCATCACTGGAGATGCCTTGAATGCGTCCACAGGGAGGCTGTGAGGCTTTACAGGAGGTGAGGTGTCCACGGATCACATATAAAATTCCAGGAAGGGACCCCATTAAGTGCCTATTAATTAGCTACAGCTGAACCTCAGGAGGTAATGAGGACTACAGATGCTGGAGAGTCAGAGTCAATGAGGTGTGGTGCTGGAAAAAGCGCAGCAGGTCAGGCAGCATCCGAGTAGCAGGAGAGTGGATGTTTCCAGCAGGACCCTCCACCAGGATCTGAAAAGCTATAACATGGGGTGGCACGGTGGCTCAGTGATTAGCACTGCTACCTCACAGCACCAGGGACCCAGGTTCAATTCCAGCCTTGGGCAAATGTCTGTGCGGAGTTTGCACATTCTCCCTGTGTCTGTGTGGGTTTCCTCCAGGTGCTCTGCTTTCCTCCCATAGTCCAAAGATGTGTAGTTTAGGTGAATTGGCCATGCTAAATTGCCCGTAGTGTTCAGGAATGTGTATGTTAGGCCCATTAGCCGGGGGTAAATATAGGGCAGAGGGAATGGGTCTGGGTGGGATACTCTTCAGCGGGTCAGTGTAGACTTGTTGGGCCAAAGGGCCTGTTTCCACACTGCACGGATTCTATTCTATGTCTCATTAGTTCTGGTGAAGGGTCTTGCTCAAAATGTCAACTCTTTCCTCCTCAGGTGCTGCTTGAGCTGCTGTGCTTTTTCCAGCACCACACTTTATCGACACCCTGCCACCACACCCCGCCCTACCTACCCACCATGACAACGGAGCCTCAATTGGCTTAAGGATGGGAAAACTGCCAAATGTATCACTGATAGGGATGGGCAATAGGTAGGGCCACCACCCCTAGGAGATATTGCAATTGAAACTGTAGTCAGCACTGAATTCAACAACTTCAGGTCATAAGCCTCTTATAACGGACATTATTGTTGGTAACTTTATTTTCTCTTCAGCTGCTCTAGCTTCATTTCTTTACTTGTCCCATCATCATGCCCTTTTGCATATTTTCCTTTAGCTGCTCCTGCCTTCAAAACTACCTCCGCTCTCCTCTTTGATCATTCCTCCTCTCCGTGCCTCCATACTTGCCAAGAGCCTGTCACTGTCCTAACCATTCCCAGTCATGACAAAAGGTGATTGAACCAAAATGTTAACTCTGTTTCTCTCCGTAGATGCTGTCGACCCACCAGCCTGTTCCGCTGAAACCTCAAATCCACAATTATTTTCAGACGGTCTCGCTGGTCCTGTGTCTTTTGAACAAGCACGGAAAAACAATATTCACCATTTCTCTTTCTTATCCCTTTTGCAGGAGAAAAGCCAAAATGGCTGCCACTTCTCACGAGTATCAAAACACCAACACGGCGAAAACTGAGAACATGTGACCCTAGGGAATGAACCCCAGCCCCATCCCCACCCTTGGCATGGACAGCCCCCTCCCTCACCACCCTCTGATTTGCAGTCAGCCCAGCAAACACTGTCTGGGAGATGGATCTCTCTCTCTCGCTTTTTAATTTCAGAAGCCTTCGGAAAAAGGGATTACGCACTTTTCAGAACGCGGCGGATAATCTTTCAGACAGCTGTGGGCCAACTGTTGACAAATTAATTGCGGCTGCGTGCTGGTTACAGGAATTTAAATGATCATTTTTTAAAACATCTAATGCCTGCATATGCTGGGGCCGGCCAAATCGTTCATTCAGTTCAGCCTGTAACAATATCAATACCAGCCACAGGACTGATTGCTCAGTGCAAGACTGGTCTGGTTGACAGGGTTGGGAGTATCGATGAGTTTAGATTTGTCAGCGTACTGATTACTATCCTCAGTCTGCTGTGAACTCTGACCTTTCTGTTCCTTCCTCCACTCTCTTATGGTTCAACACTTTGGGGACTGCAGAGAGGAGGGAGCTGAGGGCAGTCCAGTACTTTTGCAGATGCACAGAGAGATCCTGAAGTGATCAGTAGAGCCACATGAAAGTTGTAGCATGGAAAGAGGCCATTTGGCCCATATGCCTGCACCATTTGAATAAACCAGCCCTCCTCCCCCATTCTAATCCACTTTTCGGTCCTGGTTCCAGGTAACAGTGCTTCAGGTACAGATCCACAGTCCTTTTAAATGGGGTGGGAATTTCAGCCACAAATACCAAACTGGTCAGTGATTTCCAGATCCCTACCACTCTCTGGGTGAAAATGATTTCCCCCTCTCATCTTCTAACAATTACCCCTCAGCTTTCACTGTTCTAAGGAAAGCAATCCTCGCCTCCGCAGAGTTTGCTTATAGCTTCCATTCGCACGTTCTGGCAACAATTTCTTCTGTACTCTTTCTATAGCAATTTTTAGAAAATGGAATGAGGGTGTTGCTGGCTAGGCAGCCTTTATTGCTCATCCCTAATTTTCCAGGTCAGAGTTAACCACATTGCTGTGAGTCTGGAGTCATATGTAGGCCTGACCAGCTAAGGGTGGCAATTTCCCTTCCCTAAAGGGCATTAGTGAACCAGATAGGGTTTTACCAAGATTCATCACCAGGCTCTTAATTCCAGATTTTGTTTTAATTAAATTTAAATCTGCCCTAGTGGGATTTGAACCTGCATTCCCAGAACATTACCTGGGTCTCAGGATTATCAGTGTAGTGATAATACCACTAGGACATCACCTCCCCTGAATTAGATCCTTCCTGTAATGTGATGACTGCAAAGTGAAGTCCCATAAATCTTTCTGACCTCACTATTGGTTCAATTTCTGTATTCTTCTTCTAATTTTCTGAGAGATGCAGGAAAAGGTTCACTGGATCTCCATTGGCTTATTCTCTTTTTCAAAGGGGGCACGTAATATGAACCATGTGACTTTTCCGCACTCCATGGTGGTGCTGCTTTTCACAGTTTTGCATGATAAACACTCCAAAGGCTAACCGAGCACAGTGGAATTTCCTCCACACCACCCTGTCTGTACGGATTAGAATTTGCAATGCATTCAGAATCCTGCTGCCAGGACCAAGCAGGGGTCTTGAAGATCTGATTGTCAGTAGGCACCACTAGCATGATCTTTCCAGGGGTGCCCGACGAATTGGCAACACTCACCATCCCCTTGAGAATGGGCTCCTGCTACTGCTCATCCTGGCAGCTATGGAGTCCTCTGTCATACCCTTTGGGAAAGATGGGGACCACAAGGATGCCACAACCCAGAGCTGCCTTCATGGGGATAGATTCAGAGATGAAAGGCCATTCAGCCCATGAATCACACTCTCGGTGGCTCTTTGGGCTGCAGATGTGGTGACCCCTTTCTTTGACATTTGGCAGCTCGGACACCAGTGGTGGCGTAGCCTGCCATAGGAGGGCACCTCCATGGTGACTGGTAGCTACTTTGCTAGCGGCAGAAAATGCTAGCAAATACTCTCACCCTCAATTGCCCCTAATTCTGACCTTAACAACCTGGAACAGAGAACCCGTTTTACCCCCTCCCTGCCTCTCAAAGTTTGCAGAGGATGTGTTTGTGGTGTTTCTACCCAATTTTGTTGTCTTGCTGTTTCCTCTCTTCCACAGTGGAGCTGGGAAAATTCAGGGCCAGCCCTAGTAATAACGACAGGAGAGATTCTCGTCCAAATAACTGTGGCTGTGGGGGCTGTTCTTGGGTTAAGAGCATCAGATTTGAGTGGACACTTTTGTTCACCTTATGCACACACCTCAACAGCTGTTGAAGGTTAATTCACTCCAAGGCGAAGGTCAATGCCTATGCCAAAAGCAAGTCTGGTGGTGGTGGATCATTCAGTTAGTGGAGACAGTGATAGGAGGCAATTGTGTCCACTTAAGGCCTCATCCCAATGCTGCTGGTATGCCCCCAATGGAGGGTGTGTCGGGGGATTTGTGACTTGCTTGCAGCTTCTGGCTGGTAAGAAGGACTTTGAAGAAGGTGGGCATTGTTTTTAGACACACATTCAAAGGCACTCTATGCCCGAAGAGGAAGTGGGTTTCGGGAATTGGGGAGGGAGGCCTATTGAGAGCCATCCTCTGTCCTAGATTGCTGCTGACCCTGCCCACAACACCTCTCTCTTCATCACTCTCCTGCCATTGGTGTCCAATAATGATGGTGGTCCTTGGGTGGGTACAGTACCAGCAGCAGCCACCGCCTTCTGAGTGGCACTGCTGAGTTAATGGTCTTTGACTGGCCGACAGCTTTAAACTGTCAGGATGCCCGGGGTCTTTAGTCGCTGGGAAGACCCACTGCTGCCCAGTTAAATGCCTGATTTGAACTTAATGTGACAAACAGAAGTGACAAGGGACTTTTGTCAGCTGATGGCTGAGAGTCACATCACCTCTGTTAAATACTACTGCAAACTTCTTCCAGCTAGCAGACTGCACGCTATATTCACCTGATCAGCCTGGGCAGCATTCAGGTTCCAAGGAGTGACAGGATAATACTTTAAGACTGTGTCTCTCACTTACACCTATGTCATTGATTTTCTCAACTAAAAATGAGAGTTTTCTCAAAGAGATAACATCTAGCCAGCTATGTTCACTTTATAGCATTGTGTGATTGTTGAATGTAGCAGCTTTTCAGAGTTCTTTCCTAAGTAACCTAAGCTGCCATTTTGTGCAATAAGGCTATTAGTTCAATATGTAACATTGTGCAGTCTTTTTATATGATTGAAAATATCATTTACTGCTGACTTGATTAAAAACAACACAAATTTATTTTTTATCTGACATATGTATTTGCTTCCTTTGACTTTCTGTTTGCTAGCAATGTGCAATTTATTTCACTTTAGTGTTTTCACTGTTGTTGCCGTCACGTGGAGTGCAGTCATCATTGGGTCCTGTCTCTTGATAGCAACTCCTCTTAGTAAGCCCAGGAGATTCTTCACAAAAAGGGTGTTGTCTCTCAGGGGTACAGTTTCACTAAGATCTAACTTAATCAAAGAACAATGAACTTTACAATTAGCAGGTTCCTTACAAAGTGAGTCTGGCCTCAATGGGGTTTTTAAGTGGAGGAATGAAACAATTATTATTAAATTTAACATTCATATTTGTCAAACTATTTCAGTAAATACCATAATTGTTTTGACTTAAGAGTCAGTGCAGTTGGTATATGCACATTACTAAATCTAACAGTTGAGAAATCCAAACTAATGTGCACGCAACCAAACTGAGGCAGTGGCTAAACTGCAGCAGATTTGCATTACGTTAGCTCCTTCACTCAATCATTTTCTGAACCATTTCCAGCCCACTCTGCTCAATTAATCAATTGAATCAAAATCTCTGGAGGTTGTTGAGACATAGTGTCATGATTGGAATGAGGTCAGCCAGATGGACCCCATAGACTATGAGTTCCCTGATTGGGGCTGTTAATCTGGTCCAATCAGATATAAACAGGAGTGTCAGACATCCTGTTCACTCTGAGAGCTGGCTCTATGGGAACTGGATCAGTGTCAAGGACTCTCCATGTGTAATAAAAAAAAAGAGGGAAAAAAACAGGAGTGCCAAACATTTTGTTCGCTCTGAGAGCTGGCTCTGAGGGAGATGGATCATTGTCAAGTACAATGCACATGAAAATAAAGGGTGACTTGGTGACGGGTTACCTGCCTCTGCAGAGTTATTTCACATAGAGTCATACAGCACAAAAACAGACCCTTCGGCCCAACTCGTCCATGCCGACTAGGTTTCCTAAATTGAGCTAGCCCCATTTGCCTGCATTTAGCCCATATCCCTCTAAACTTTTGCTAATGATAACTTTTGACTTATCTTGCACCAGTGCCCCAGACCAAATTTACCCAACCACATCATTCCCCCTTCAACACAAACTACACATGCCAACACTTGGGGTTATTTTGGAAAAGGAAGTGGGCAGAAAAAATATCTTTGTGGGCTACGTATAACTTTTTTATTAAATAAAAATGAATTATATCTGTTTTTGTTGTGCTTGGTAAACAGAAAATATCTCCCAACCCCCTCCAACCACCCCGGTCTTTGTGTTTCTGAGTGAGAGTGGGAAACTGATTGGTGTATTGAATTGTGGGCCATGCCCACTCAAAATCAGGTGGAGATTGTCCTAGCTATTACAAAACCTGAACTACTATTGGTGAGAAGAGAGTTTCAGTCCATTAGTCTGGGCTACATTTTAAACCAGAGGAAAAACTATGTTGCATTCTTCCTGTTGTCCAAAGGAAATCATTTCTATGGAACTGGTTTCAAAAAAGAATCATGAAACTTAAATCTCTATGGGTCTAACCTCTCAAGAGTGAGCTGAGGGGTCGAGGAGTGGCAGATGCAGTTTAATTTAGGTAAATGTGAGGTGCTGCATTTTGGAAAGGCAAACCAGGACAGGACTAATGCATTTAATGGTAAGGTCCTGGGGAGTGTTGCCAAACAAAGAGAACCTTGGAGTGCAGGTTCAAGTTCCTTGAAAGTGGAGTTGCAGGTAGATAGGATAATGAAGGCCTTTGGTATGCTTTCCTTTATTGGTCAGTGCATTGAATATAGGAGTTGGGAGGTCGTGTTGCGGCTGTGTAGGACATTGGTTCGGCCACTTTTGGAATACTGATTTCAATTCTGGTGTCCCTGCTATAGGAAACATGTTGTTAAATATGAAAGGTTGCCAAAAAGGTTTACAAGGACGTTGCCAGGGTTGTAGGGTCTGAGCTACAGGGAGAGGCTGAATAGGCTGGGGCTGTTTTCCCTGGAGTGTCAGAAGCTGAGGGTTCGCCTTGTAGAAGTTTATAAAATCATGAGTGGAATGGATAGGGTGAGTAGACAAGATCTTTTTCCCAGTGTAGGGGGCTCCAAAACTAGAGTGTATAGGTTTAAAGTGAGAGGGGAAAGGGACTTAAGGGGCAACGTTTTTACACAGAGGGCAGTGTGTGTATGGAAAGAGTTGTCAGAGGAAGTAGAGGAGGCTGGTACAATTGCAACTTTTATTTAGGATATCTAGTTGGCATGGACGAATTGGACCAAAGGGTCTTTTTCAGTGCTGTACAACCCTGTGACTTTATGTTGATGATGAGACAACTACAATTCCAATGTCCCTCCTCATTAAGGAATCAATGTCTAGATACAGGCTACTGCTGAGCTTGGAGGAATGAAGAAGGAAGCCAAGGTTAATTGCGATATGGAAACTGACTGGCTTTTGACAGCCTAATGATCATAGAGTCATAGAGATGTACAGCATGGAAATAGACCCTTCGGTCCAACCCGTCCATGCCGACCAGATATCCCAAACCAATCTAGTCCCACCTGCCAGCACCCGGCCCATATCCCTCCAAACCCCTATTCATATACCCATCCAAATGCCTCTTAAATGTTGCAATTGTTCCAGCCTCCACCACTTCCTCTGGCAGCTCATTCCATACACGAACCACCCTCTGCATGAAAAAATTGCCCCTTAGGTCTCTTTCATATCTTTCCCCTCTCACCCTAAACCTATGCCCTCTAGTTCTGGACTCCCTCACCCAAGGGAAAAGACTTTCTCTCCTTATCCTATCCAAGCCCCTCATGAATTTGTAAACCTCTCCCCTCAGCCTCCGACGCTCCAGGGAAAACAGCCCTAGGCTATTCAACCTCTCCCTATAGCTCAAATCCTCCAACCCTGGCAACATCCTTGTAAATCATTCTGAACCCTTTCAAGTTTCACAACATCTTTCCGTTAGGAAGGAGACCAGATTGCACGCAATATTCCAACAGTGGCCTAACCAATGTCCTGTACAGTCGCAACATGACCCCCCAACTCCTGTACTCAATACTCTGACCAGTAAAGGTAAGCATACCAAACGCCGTCTTCACTATCCAATCTATCTGCGACTCCACTTTCAGGGAGCTATGAACCTGCACTCCAAGGTCTCTTTGGAGAAAGTGAGGACTGCAGATGCTGGAGATCAGAGCTTAAAAATGTGTTGCTGGAAAAGCGCAGCAGGTCAGGCAGCATCAAAGAAACCGGAGAATTGACGTTTCGGGCATAAGCCCTTCTTCCTGAAGAAGGGCTTATTCCCGAAACGTCAATTCTCCGGTTCCTTTGATGCTGCCTGACCTCCAAGGTCTCTTTGTTCAGCAACACACCCTAGACCTTGACCATTAAGTGTATAAGTGCTGCTAAGATTTGCTTTCCCAAAATGCAGCACCTCACATTTATTTAAATTAAACTCCATCTGCCACTTTTCAGCCCATTGGCCCATCTGATCAAGATCCTGTTGTAATCTGAGGTAACCTTCTTCGCTGTCCATGACACCTCCGATTTTGGTGTAATCAGCAAACTTACTAACTATACCTCTTATGCTCACATCCAAATCATTTATATGAATGATGAAAAGTAGTGGACCCAGCACCGATCCTTGTGGCACTCCACTGATCACAGGCCTCCAGTCTGAAAAACAACCCTCCACCACCACCTTCTGGCTTCTACCTTTGAGCCAGTTCTGTATCCAAATGGCTAGTTCTCATGTGGTCAGAGGTGTCATTATATTAAAAATAAAATTTCAGGGACTCTCTGGAAAAAAAACACCTTCCCATATCTGTTTTGTTTGGGGTAGCTTCAGTATTTATTTCCTCATGTGATCAGGCGGCAGCTATTTTGCAAACAACAATATCTCAAAGTCAAGAAACCCACATTCCAGAAACCGGGAATAGGGAAGGGAGATGGGGTTTGGATGCATGGCATTTGGAAAATTGAGTATGTCAGATCAGGCAGTGGATGAAACAGTCATCATGTGTACTATATTTTCTGGGTAATTTCCACTTGGAGATCAAGGTATTCTAAACACAATGGGATGATCTTGCGTTTGCTACACAGCTGTAAGTCTGATGTTATACCAAGTATTTTCACTTTCATCCAAACCAATTTGAATCTAGAGGACAAGTTGCAATGTGCCACAGAATATGTTGCCACACATAAGAACTCATTTCGCTGCTTTAGACTGGTACATCCACACAGGCTTTCATACAGTCATACAGCACCGAAACAGACCCTTTGGTCCAACTCGTCCATGCCAAGAGGATATCTGAACCTAAACTAGTCCCATTTGCCATATCCCTCGAAACCTTTCCTATCCATGCACCTTTCCAAATGACTTTTCAATGTTGTAATTGTACTCTCCTCTACCAGTTCCTCTAGAAGCTCCTTTCATACATGCACCACCCTCTGTGTGAAAACATTGACCTTCTGGTCTCTTTCAAATCTTTCCCCTCTCACCTTAAACCTACGCCCTCCTTTTCCGGGCAGCCTTTTTTTCACACAGGACAACTACTTTCAAGCAGCTTTCTGAAGCGTCCATTCTTAAGTATCAACTGTGACTCAGTAGCACTTCATCATGAGTCAAAACTTTGTTTAAGGTTTGAGCATATGATTCACTGTAGTAGAGTATTGAGGAAGTGTTACACTGTCAGAGGTACTTTGAGAAGAGATTTTGAATTGATACCTTGTCTGTTATTTGCAGTAGAAAGTTCAACAGACTTCTGTTGAGGAAGAGCAGGGATGGCTTGGCCAATGTGTATCCCTCAATAAACTTCACTAAAATGGTCTGCTGAACTCTGACCATGAAGGAAGCCTAGTGGTCTCCCTGGTGACATCTTCAGCTTTGTCATGGTGCAGTGGTATCCCAGCATTCTTTGCATGGGATTGCCTGTTGATGATGTCCAAACAGCAAGTCACATTTAAGTATTTTCGCAGACACCGCTTTGAAAAACACAGACATAAAGTCACTTAGTCATAGAGTCATAGAGATGTACAGCACGGAAACAGACCCTTCAGTCCAACTTGTCCGTACCGACTAGATATCCTAAATAAATCTGGTCCCATTTGCCAGTATTTGGCCCATATTTCTCTAAACCCTTCCTATCCAGATGCCTTTTAAATGTAATAATTATACCAGAGTCCACCACTTCCTCTGGCAGCTCATCCCATAAAACATTTTCACC
Organism: Chiloscyllium punctatum; assembly: GCF_047496795.1. Lineage (NCBI taxonomy): Eukaryota > Metazoa > Chordata > Chondrichthyes > Orectolobiformes > Hemiscylliidae > Chiloscyllium > Chiloscyllium punctatum. The sequence goes on from NC_092755.1 coordinate 59,773,763, forward strand.
CACCAGATGAAAAGTGAGGACATGTATGTGGTCTTTGCTTTGGTTGCCAGTGTTTGGCACCTTGGGGTCTGGTGGTTTCTGTCACCTACACCCTGTATTTGGACAGTCTGAGGGTTGTTTGCAGTAGTTCCTGAGGTAGGTCAATGATTTCGGGTTTTCCTGGCTAAACTCTACGTTCTGCACGCTGTGCGGAGGTTGTGAAGTTATCTGCAGCATCCCATCAATTCCCAAACATGTTGCCCCTCCTCCACCCCTCACACACAGACCCAAACTATGTCCATGGAATCCAACCCTTAACTGGTCATCATCTCATTCCGTTTTGTGGGAGCTTGCTGTGTGTAAGTCGATTTGTGTTTTTCCACATTACAACACTGCACTTACAAGGCACATTATAAGCTGTAAACAACTTGGTATATCCTAAAGTGGAAGCCTCCTACAATGAATGTCAGCATTTCTTTCTTCATCATGGGTAGTGACTCGTAATATGCTTATCAAAGCATTACAATGGGGGAATTTTGTTTCGCTGTTACACAGCATCCATCAATGCTGTCTTTACAACAATGAGAAATGGCAATGAATCTGATTTGCCTCAGTCTGTCCCTCCCAGGCACATTACTGGCAATAACAGTGCCTTCCACAGACAGCCCAGGTAAGATCAGCTAATTTGGCACAGACCCTCTGTTTTACATATGGGACTGGTTTATTCAATTTGGAACCTTCTTTTCATGAAAATTTGGCACAAAGTTTGATTGCTTTCTTGCCTTAGAATCTCTGCTGATTCACAAGCAGAGCCCGACTGGAAGGACATAAAGAAGAGCCATACTATTGTTGGCATTTGCTTACAAGACACAATATCTAAAGAAACATTACTGCCTCATGAGGAAACTTAATTCCTGGAAGAACCAAGAATGTCTGATTCCAGCAACACTGCCAGGCCTGCTGTGAAATGAGATACTATCGTTGTCCTGGGAACTTCTCCAACGTGTTGTTTGTGTTTTTACTAAGACTGAACCAAAATGTTCCCCTGATGGGACAGAGATAAAGACTGCGCTGTCACAAAGCCAACTGCATAATAGGAAAAATCCGGGTTTGATTCTGACTCTGTGTTGATTTAGTTGAATGTAACAATAACAATTGACAAAACAATTCTGTGTGATCTGCCTTGAAGGGGCAGGTCCTCTTGTTGGCCTTTGGAGGTGAAGTGACTGCCTGGACACAGTAAAGTAGATAGTGGATGGTTTGTTAGTGGCTACAAATTCACCACTTTACAATGACTTGTGGGGAAGATCACTGTTACCCGTTGACAGGATTACTCAGATTGAAGGAGTTAGCTATGGCCAGCAAACAACCTCTGAACAACCTGAAAATAGGGATAGGAAAGAGGCAAATACACATATGAGTCTTTTCCTGTTTCCCTACATATTAGAAACTAACATGTCAGAGTGTGTGTGACAGTGAGAGTGAGTGAGAGTGTAAGAGTAAGTGCATTGTTTGTGTGTGAGAGCGAGTGAGAGTGTAACAGTGAGTGTATGAATGCATGAGACTGTGTGAAAGAGTGTGTGCAGGTGAATGTGTAAAAGTGAAAAACCACACAACACCAAGTTATTGTCCGACAGGTTTATTTGGGAGCACTAGCTTTCGAAGTGCTGCTCCCTCTGTGCTCTGAAAACTAGAGCTTCCAAATAAACCTGTTGGACTATAGCCTGGTGTTATGTGATTTTTAACTTTGTACACCCCATTCTAACACTGGCATCTCCACATTGTGTAAAGGTCAGTGTGACTGCATGCAGATGAATGTGTGAGTGTGCAAAAGAGTGAATGAGAGTGAAAGTTTGAGTGTGTGCAAGTGATGGTGTGAGTGTTTGCACGTGAATGTGTGAAAGTAAGTGAGTGTGTGAGTGTGAGGGAGAGTGAATGTGTGAGAGTGAGCCTAAGAGTGCTACCTGCTACCCTTGCTGTAGCCCCATAAAATTAGTCTTATAATTTGAATCTTGTTCATAATAATGCTTATTTGTAGTTTTGATAATAGCAAAATAAATTTCTGATGCCTCATTTTTCCAACATTAGCCTTTCTCGCTCCAGCAGTAAGAAAAAAATGGGAATGTGCTTCCCCATGCGAAACAGTTGGACTTCCTGAGTTAGAATTTAAGGAAAGAAACATTTAAGGAAAGAAACAAATCATAAAGGGTCTTGTGGGTTCACGTGAATACTTCAATGAAGACAGAGAACTGAAAATATGGCATAGAATGAAGGTGCCCGTCTCTCTCACACTTTCAGACAGTGAGTTCTAGATCCCAGTTACCTACTGAGTGAACAAAATTCTTCCCAAATTCCTTCAAATCCTTCTGCTGATGACTTTAAATACGTGCATCTTGATTTTTTGACTATTCTACTGAACTGAACTTTCCTGTCCACTTTACCTAGGCCCATCATGATTTTGCACAGCTTCATTCAATCAAACCTCTGCTGTCTTTTTCCCAAAGAATAAACTCCATCCTATGTGGTGACGTTTCTCCAGATGACCATTTTGGTTCTTTGTGGTATTTGCTGCTCTGTCAGAATGTGGCATAAGGTAAGTTTCACTGCCACTGTCTTTGCTTTATCTTGGGTATATCTAGAAATTAGCAGTAGAAGATACACTACTGAAGAATATCTACAGAAGACACACTGTGCATAGCTAAGATGGTTTATTGCATGATAGCAATAAGTACAACTATATTTAGTCAGACATGATTACCAGGACCTTAGGGAGCTGGTCCAGATTTTTTTTATTCATTGGGTGTCACTGGCTAATCCTTAATTGCCCTTGAGAAGGTACCTTCTTGAACTGTGGACTCCACAATGTTGTTAAAGAGGAAGTTGTTTTGATTTTGACCCAGCAACACTGAAGCAACAGTGAGATAATTGTATTTTGAACGGAGCAGATCCATCTGATCAGACACCATGTGGTATCATTAAACAGGTGAAAATAATGTAATATGAACATGAGTACAGCTGAGCCATTAGCCTAAACAATATCTTCCCCAAGCTTTATTTCAGTATATTACCTTATTATGTTTACACCTACCCCATCTTTACTGAGTCTCTGAGACACAAATGCAGGTGGTCCAGACATTGTGTATTTTTCTCAGACTTCAATCTCTTCCGAGGTGGAAGAATGATAGGTCTCTTGCTTGAGGAATGCCTGTTATTCTGATCACTTTTGCAATGGAGAAGCTTTTATCTCTTGGATATCCAACACAGAGGATGTACACTTTCTAGATGTTGTTGTTATTGATCTATTATCACATCTGGAGGACACTTAATCTCTCAAGTTTTCTTCTGGAGGACCGATCCTCTGATGAAATAAGTATTTTCTTGTAGTATCCTTGAATGAGGGATTAGCAATCACTCTCTCATTGGAAGAGGTAGTGAATCTTTTGCAGTACTGTCGATACTTAGGGCATGTAGTGTCTTCTTTTTGGCATGGAATCACGTGCAGCTTATCTCTCTTGAGTTATTGGTCAGGCTGTACATTTTCAGTCAGCCAACGTGTTACTTGAATGGTGAAATAGCCTTTTTCAGATGGTTTACCACATTAGTGAGATATTGCTGCTCACTCAGCATTATCCCTGTCACTGCCATTAACTGTGCTGTTTTAGAACACAGAGGACTGAATATTTCCATCAGTTCTGTAATGTCTGTGGCTTTCTCAAGGTTGGCAATGTGATATAGCTCTTTCATGTCAACATCGATTTGGATTCTGTCATCAGTCTTGGAAGTCCAACGAAGTCTTCTACCAGTTGTCCTTTGACTGGTTGGTTTATAGGGATTTGTTTCTGGATTTATGTTTAGGCAACTGTTTACCTCGAGCAGTTATCTTGTAGGTTGTCGATTTCCTGTACCTCTTCTGACGAAGTCGAAGTTGAGACAAGCCTGCATCCTCAAAAGTGAAGTTGGTTGATTGTTACCAACATATACCTTTCGAACTCTCTTACTGGTGTTGTGCTGTACTGCATTCCTACGTTTCTGACATTTATTCCTTCGGCACCATGGAGTCTTGCCTTTGTACCGTGCAACCTCTGCTTCTTCAGCCATGGTAACTGGTCTGATAGAATACCAAACCAGCAAGATGTCCATTAAAATAGGCAAATTCATTCTCTTCTGGCACATTTGGATTAGTTAGTTCCTCCAGGACTGCCTCAAAATACTTCTCCCTTAGAAGTATCTCAACATATGTTTTCTAAAGGTAGTGAGTGCTCTGCTGTGTAAATTTCTCAATGTGCGTGACCAATATTTCTACAGTTCTGAAATTGTTTCTTACTTCTGCACATCTCCTGGAAGTATCAGATTTGAAAACACAACATTCATTACTGATTGCTGGAAAATGTCAATGTTTGTTAGTTCTTGTTGCCCTATAGTGCTGACACTGGCCTTTAGCATCAAGTGTTTGGCTTGGTCTCTGTGCAAACTTGTCATAAGCCTCTCGAAAGTGTTCATTCCTAATAAAATAAATAGATTGTTGGCTTCTTGTAGTAGTATTGATCTTCTTTTCTCAGGATCTGTCTAACAGTCTTTCTGGTTTCTGCTTCCAGCATGATTTGAACTCCTTTCTTCAAAATTAAGTCTTCATCAAGAATTTGAAGAACAGTTCTGTCTTTTTTGAATTCTGATATCAAAGCTCCATATTCTGTTCAGGACATCGCTAAAATTGTCTATGGATTCTCGAGTAAACAAAACACTTCTGTAAAATTGTAGCCATTCAAGAATCTTATTTGTCCTGAAGTTGAAGTTGTTATCGAAACAGTTTTAGAACAACTTCAAAAATTGCCAGCACTTTGTTGTTCCATAATCAAAGCCACTGATCGTAATGGTGTATTAACCAGCTCAGCCTCAACTTTAGAGTTTAATTTTGGGAAAATGTTGTATCTTAAGAGCATTTTGCCTCAAGGATGTCCAACTATGTGTTCTGTGTGGTCTGTCTCTGAACTTAATGTTGCCAGGACGCACTATAACTTTTTCCATTCTTCTCAATCTTCTTACTACAAAGCTATTTTAAATCTGTATCATTGCAATATTGCCTATAATCTGCTGTTCCTTAAGCTTGTCTTCTTGTATTCATGGATGTTGATTTAAAGTTAATTACTGTAGAACATGCTGGACTCAGTGCAGCATTCCTCATGCTTACCTTTTTTTAATGCTGTATTATTGTAGTAAAGACCTCAATAAAGCTTTAAATGGTATTTTGGGCTGTTGTCTGGTAATTTATTTGCTTTCAAGCCTTTTGAAGTTTATTTCTTTGTAATACTGTATCTATGTACTGTTTACTGGCTTTGTCTGCCTTTTCAGGGTCTTCTGGGAATTTATTAATCAAAATGATGGCTACCAATCCTCCTTGGATTTTTCTGTTTCTTCCTGGGAAAGTGGGTATTTTCCTGCCTTTCATGATGTATAACATCAAGGACCTCTCCATAAATGTTTGAATGCCATTCTCTGGCTGTGGCCTTTATAAATCTTTCTGCTGAAATTGTGGCTTATATAATGTATCCTAGTCTTTTAAAATCTTGAACTTTTCCTTATTTTCCTTCTTCCACTGTACCCTTTCACAAACTTTCTTTAAAAGTGCTCATTTTCAGCTTAAAAGACTTTTGATTAATAGCTTCTCAATTCTGTAGCCTGAATCTGATTTTTTTTTCCTGGTCCTTTCATGGTATGTTTTAGCAATGCTTCATGGAACCAGTTGTGAGAGATGAGAACTTTCTTTGACTCTCTTTTTCTTTTACTCTCTCTTTCCTTCCCTCTCCAATATTTGCAGCATTTTTTGTAAAGATATTATCTTTTCCCTTAGGGAGATCTAATGTTACCTCCTGAAGCCTTCTGTTGCTTATCACAGAGCCCTCTTTGCTAGTGTGGCTGGCTTTTCTCTCTTTTGAGAGACACTTTCTCTCAGCACTTCTCACCAGCTTCTGAATGACACATTTTGCTTTTTGAGTGATAAGCTTGCTTTTTTGTTGCTTCCACAGCTGCCACTCTCCATCTCTCTGGATAACCATGCGTTAGCTGCTGATTGATATTTGTGTCTTGATTAACTGGCAATGCTCTTAACATGGTAAACTCGCTTGTTTGATAGGTTTTCTAGGTCTTCTGGGGCTTTTCTCCTGGTGGTGAGGATCCAATATGCACCACTGCAACCATTCCTGTTTTTCTCTCAATGATAATACCTTATAGTATTTGCCTCTACTAGTTTGTGGGATTGGCTAAGGGTTGTCTGCATGCCTATTTATCTTATTTTCTCTTGGTCCCATCTAATTATTAGCAGTATGGCACACACCACTGTAGAGTATCTACAGAAAAGGCACTGTTCTTAGATAAGAAGAAGGTGCATTGCATGATAGCAATCGCCCAACAGGGCTGTTGTTCTGGAATAATTATGAGGACTAGGGAGCTGGGAAAGAGACTTCAGCTTGCAACAAAAGCAAGAGTAAAATTCCTTATGTTCATCCATAGACTGTGTATTAATAGAATTGGTGAATCCAGTGTAACACAGTCATTAACACCTTCTGAACCATTACATTGTACAACATATCCAACCTTCCCTCATGGCAAAAAATCCCTGGCAGCATCCTTGTAAATCTCCACTGTAACTTTTCCAATTTGGTCACATCCTTCCCAGAATGTAATTAATAGACCTGTACGCAGTTTTCTAGTTGTAGTCTGACCATTGTTTTACACAGTTCTAGCATAACCCCCCTTCTCTAATAATCCATGGGCTGCATTTTACACCCAATCACCAGACATGCCTTCATGGGAAGGGGCCTATATACAATGATGGCTAGCCAGCCCATGACCTTCCAGCCCATTATCGACTTGGTCCCTATAAGTCATAGTGGGTGAGTGCCAAAATTGACCGTTTTAAAATAATTAACAGGCAACTGAGTTTGTTAATAAAACAATTGATCCTGAATAATAAACTGCTGACACCATTAATTGGTTGGTGTAAGCTGACGGGTGTGTCTGTTTAATAATAGTAAAACAAGAATGACAATAAAAAAGGACTATTATTTGAACAATTAAAAAAATTGCAGCATGCTGCTGTGCAGAGGGATCTGGGTGTCTTTGTGCATGAATCACAGATGGTTGGTTTTCAGGTACAACAGGTAAATAAGAAGGCAAATGGAATTTTGTCCTTCATTGCTAGAGGGATTGAGTTTAAAAGCAGGGAGGTTATGTTGTAGCTGTCTAGGGTGCTGATGAAGCCATACCTGGAGTACTGCAGCTTTAGTCTCCTTATAGAGAAAGGATGTATTGGCACTGGAGGGGTTACAGAGGAGATTCACTAGGTTGACTCCGAAGTTGAGAGGATTGGCTCATGACAAGAGACTGAGTAGACTGGGATTATATTCATTGGAATTTAGAATAACGAGGGGGAATCTTATAGAAACTTATAAAATTATGAAGGGAGTCGATAAGATAGAAGCAGGGAGGTTGTTTCCACTGGCGGGGGAAACTGGAACGAGGAGGCATAACCTCAAAATAAGGGGGAGTAGGTTTAGGACTGAGCTGAGGAGGAACTTTTTCACCCAAAGGGTTGTGAATCTGTGGAATTCCCTGCCCAGTGGCTACCTCATTAAACTTTTTTAAAGCTAAGACAGATAATTTTTCGAACAGTAAAGGAATTCAAGGTTATGTTGAGCAGATGGGTAAGTGGAGCAGAGGCCACAAAAAAGATCCACCATGATCTTATTGAATGGCAGAGCGGGCTCGAAGGGTCAGGTGGCCCTACTCCTGCTCCTAGTTTTTATGTTCTTATGGTGAGATTTAGAAAGTGTCTTGTTAAATAACTTTGTGGGAAAAGTGGGTGAATTTTTAAAATGTATTTTTGGGGATATGGTTGTCTCTGGCTGAGCCTGCCCGTCCTGAACTACCCTTGAGAATGTGATGGTGAGAAGCTTTCTGGACCCACTGCAATAATTTGGTGTAAGTATAGCCAGTAAGTCATTGACTCTGATTATCCAAGATGTCTCCATCTAAATGGACCAGGGATTAACTGTCTCCATAGCCCTTTCCTCGCCAAGTGATTCATTTGCACATTCTCGATATAAACTTATTCGTACATGCCACATTCTTTGTACTTGAAAGACATGTGTCCAGATATTTCACTTTTTTCACTGACATTACCAATCTCAATTTATGGAAACTCCTAACTGATGATTAATTTCCTCCAGAGAATGTGGCTGGGCATGGTTATAGCACAATGTTTTATTAATTTGCACTAAATGAAATTTGTGCCAAAAGTTTTGGCAATGATTTTGTTGACTTCAGCTAAATTGTCCAATAAGATCAGCTTTACCACATGGATCCTCCAGGCCAATGTGCCTCAATGTTAGTATTTTAATCCAGTTGTTATGACCGAAACAGAAACCTACATACAGTTTGCACCTCTGCTGCCTCAGGTGCTGGTGAGTGTCATGCAGTCATCAAAAACTCATCCTCAGTTTTTTAGGTAACCAGTTCAGGATAAATATCTGCTCACTGTAAAGCTATCACTAACACATATGCACCAGGCAGGTTAAATAAAATACAATGGAATAATTCAAACATGTTGAATTTTGCATAAATGACAACGCAACCAATCTGGTTACCACCAACAGTTAGAGTAACATATCACAGGTTATGATGTTAGAGGCAGGTTCTAATCAGTCTAACGAACAGCAGTCATTGGTGTAACAGGATTATTCTATGTTGATTCATCTTTGCTTCAACTGTTAGTCAACAATTCCTGCTGGAACTGTGACATGGTTGATAACACAATCAGATTTGCTTATACAGTCAGTTCTGTGATGTGCGTTTCTTCAACGCGAATTGGCTATAATGCAATTGAAGAATTTAGACTGTTATTTGTAGATTGTTAACTTTCCTTACCTGTATTGCCTATAAGGTGGTTCTAGTTTAAATGGTGCAGCTATTAGACGATTTTCTTGTTACGCTGGATCATACGGGAATGGGGCCATTGCATTATATCAGAACAGATTGTAATATACTTTCCAGCCAGATAATCTTCCATGAGGAGGTTAAGGAGGGTTAAGGAATTAAGGAGAATTCAAAAAGGTTTTACAAATACATTAAGGACAAAAGGGTAACTAGGGACAGAATAGGGCCCCTCAAAGATCAGTAAGGCAGCTTTTGTGTGGAGCTGCAGGAGATGGGGAAGATACTAAATGAGTATTTTACATCATTTATGTGTTTACTGTGGAGAAGGACATGGAAGATATAGAATGTGGGGAAATAGATAGGGATGTCTTGAAAAATGTCCATATTACAGAGGAGGAGGTGCTGGATATCTTGAAATGCATAAAAGTGGATAAATCCCCAGGACCTCATCAGGTGTATCCTAGAACTCTGTGGGAAGCTAGGGAAGTGATTGGGGAGGGGACAGATATAAAAGAGACCTAAGGGGCAACTTTTTCATGCAGAGGGTGGTGTGTGTGTATGGAATGAGCTGCCAGAGGAACTGGTACAATTGCAACATATAAAAGGCATCTGGATGGGTATATGAATTGGAAAGGTTTGGAGGGATATTGGCCAGGTGCTGGCAAGTGGGACTAGATTGGGTTGGGATATCTGGTCAGCATGGACGAGTTGGACTGAAGGGTCTGTTTCCATGCTGTACATCTCTATGACTCTGACCAAATAAGGCTCCAGTAATAATTCCGGTTACTTTCACATTTTTTTTCTTAAGTGATTGCCACTGTCTGCAGTTTCAATGAATGCTCCCTGCTTTCATTGTGCTTTAGAACATTTTCCTCCCGCCTTTTCTGTGTTCTTACTAATATTTCCTAGTTTTCCTCATCTGTTGTGCATTGTCTGCTTAGGCTTCGAGTAAACCCTCTTATCATTTGAATTGTGGTTTGTGACAGCTCCGAATTTAAGTACCTCATAATGTTTCGAGACAAATCCCATTTTTTGTGGCCTCAGTTAATTATTCACATTTCCTAATGGCGTTATCAAATGAGTCCATTTAATAATACCTGCTATAATCTAGCAGTAATGTTTATGACTGATTCCCATGGTCTGTGACTCGAATAATAATGTCATGGTTTTCCTAAAGGATTCCTGCTCTCTGTGGTTTCAATAAACACTCCTTGTCTTTACCAGGTTTTAAATAGTGGATCTGCAGCTTTTCTGCAGCTTTCATAAACTTTCCTAGACTTTTTCTTGTTATTTCTTGTCTGGTAAGGCTTTGAATATGCTCCCTTATCACTTTAATTCTGGCTTAGTGATCGTCCATGACCTCAGTGTGAATTATTCAGTGGCCTTGGATTTATTTGCTGGGGTTCTGTTTGTGATGGGGGGGACTCTTAATTTGAATTTCTTTACCTCTGGCTTTCCCCATCTGTATCCTGTGCCATTTGTTAAAACGTTTTCCCTTGCCCACCAGGGATTTTAATTTTACTCACAAAGACTCCAATGTCCATTCACTTTCCAGCCGAATCCTGACTGAATGTTCGGTTCCTTATTCTGCTGATTGTCTGCATGAAGAGGATTTTTAAAGCCATCTGAAGATGTCTGAAGAAGCCAGCATGTCATGTCAGCCACCCTCATTGCAAACCATTGTATTGTCTGAGGTTGCCTGCACAACTGTTCACCTGATGATAACATTGCTGACACCATCCTCTTTTGTGACAGGCATCGGACAGGCCTGTTTGCTTGATCTAGTGTGGAAGAGGCAAACCACTTACTAGTCAACTGAGATGAAGATCTTGTCTTAAACAAGATCTAGTTTACACCACGTTGACAATAGTGACTATGAGGAAGGCATGTCAGGCCATTCTTACTGCTTACCCATCCTACGCTGTTCTCCCATCAAGTCTTTATGACATTATTTTGGTGGATGGAGACTCCCCAGTATTAACCATTCTTGACATTTACACTGTCATTCAACCATTCATGGTTGTTGGGAATTCCAATGAGGTCGCTTCAAATAAAATTGCTTCTAGAAATGCAGCTATGTGAACTCAAACAGAAAATGTGTAATGCCGATATGATTGATAACATGGTGTTCCTGCAAACACCATCTCACTATCTTTGTTTGTTAACATATCTTTGTACCTACTGCTATGGTGCTTCAAGCTCTTTAAGTTGACAATATTAAACAAAAAAACAATTTTGCTTACCAGTTTCTCATCTTCTTTCAAAGCCTTGTTAGTGACTGGATTTGTTGGTTTGATCCAATGGTCATCAGTGATTACCCATGCGTCCTTCCAGCCGAGGTCACTGAGCAGTTGTCAGAGGTTTATCAATAGCCACCTAGCTCAACACACAAACAAATCATTCATTCCTGAGGTACCACAGTTTTAAATTGGCAGAAGGTACTAGATTTGAGTGAGCAACTAATTTTCGTTTCAAAATAAAATGAAAGTGCTCCTACAATTAAAAACCCCATCACCCTAAACACACCTTCCTTGGATGAATTAGGGCACAGCTATGTTTCTTCACAAAACTCAAAAGATTTTAACCAGGTAGTTAATCCTCTTCTTACTGCATCTGTGATCTCAATCTCAGACTTAAATGTGCCAAAGTATATATCCTTCATTACAATGGCATCCACTAAATGTTCTTTGTATTGTAACTCCTGAACTTACGCAGTCTTAAGCTAGAGAATCCACATTTATTTTGAAGGAATTCATTTGCTCAATCATTTCAAGTTTTCCTGGTTCACAACTTACTACATTCCTCTCCTTCTTCTTACTTCTTGGAGGCTCCTCACCCTCCCTCTTCAACTCATTGTTCATCTTCCTTCTCTTCCCACATCACCCCCACCCCTGGTAGATGCCCACAGTCATCCTAAGCCAGCCCTTTACCAATTCTGTCCATTCTACTTATGGGTGTGATTTTTTTCTGATCAGGCGCCTCTGTGTTTGAATTTGCCTGGGCGGTTTTTGTTGGCTTTTGGGCATGCATTTGCCCACTGTTCTTGTGTATTTTGAATAATGGTGTCATGTCTTGATGATCAGGATAAGTGAGACCTTCTAAAACTCGCTGGACTCTGGGGCAGTTCCAGCAGATTGGAAAACAGCAAACGTGATGCACTGTTTAAAAAGGGAGGTAGACAAAAGATGGGGAATTACAGACCAGTTAGCTTAAACTCCGTAATAGGGAAGATGTTTGAATCTATTATCAAGGGAAGAAATAGCAAGGCATCTAGCTGGAAATTGTTCCGTTAGGCAGACGCAGCATGAGTTCATGAAGGGCAGGTCATGCTTCACAAATCTTTTGGAATTCAATGAAGACATTAAGAACATGATGGACAATGGGGATCCAGTGGATGTGGTGAACCTAGATTTCTAAAAGGCCTTCAATAAGGTGCCGCACAAGAGGCTGCTGCATAAGATAAGGATGCATGGCATTATGGGTAAAACATTAGCATGGATAGAGGATTGGTTGACTAACAGGAAGCAAAGGGTGGAGTTAAATGTGTGCTATTCTGGTTGGCAATCAGTAACTACTGGTGTGCATCAGGGATCACCATTATTCACAATTTATATGGATGATTTGGAGTCAGGGACCATGTGTTGTGTGTCAAAGTTTGCAGATGACACTAAGATGAGTGACAGAGAAAAGTGTGCCGAGGACTGTGAAACTTTGCAGAGGAACATAGATACTTTGAGTGAGCGGGAAAAGGTCTGGTAGATGGAATACAATGTTAATAAATGTGAAATCATCCATTTTGGTAGGAATAACAGTCAAAAGTATTATTATTTGAATGGTAAAAAGTTGCAGCATGCTACTATGGAGAGGGACCTGGGTGTTCTTGTGCATGAATCACAGAGGGTTGATTTGCAGGTACAACAAGTAATTAGAAAGGCAAATGGAATTTTGCCCTTCATTGCTAAAGGGGTTGAGTTTAAAAACAGGGAGAACATGTTGCAGCTGTATAGAGTTGGGTGAGGCCACATCCGGAATACTGTGTGCAGTTTTGATCCCTTTACTTGAGAACACATGTACTGGCACTAGAAGGGGTACAGAGGAGGTTCACTAGATCGATTCCAGAGGCTTATGAGGAGAGGCTGAGTAGACTGGAATTATATTCATTGGAATTTACAAACATGAGGGTGGATCTTATAGAAACATATAAAATTATGATGGGAATAGATAAGATAGAAGTAGAGAGGATGTTTCCATTGGCAGGTGAAACTAGGACAAGAGAGAATAGCCTCGAAATTAGAGGGAGCACATTTAGGGCTGAACTGAGAAGGAACTTCTTCACCCAGAGAGTTGTTAATCTATGGAATTCCTTGCCCAGTGAAGTAGTTGACGGTACTTCAGTAAATGTTTTTAAAGCTAAGATAGATAATTGTTTGAACAATAAAGTAATTAAGGGATGTGGTGAGAATGCGGGGTAAGTGGAGCTAAGGCCACGAAAAGATCAACCATGATCTTATTGTATGGTGGAGCAAGCTCGAAGGGCCAGATGGCCTACTCCTGCTCCTAGTTCTTATGTCCTATTGGCCCGATTGTGAATAATGAGACAAACTTTAAACTTAGAGAGTTTGTTTACTTCTGCGGCTACAGATGCCAACAAATCTCAAGGCTGCAATAGTGAAAACATCTGAGAGAGCATAACTTCTTGTACCTCATGGCTCTAGTGTTGATATGACAGGAGAGTAGAAAAGCAGTAGGATCTATACATACAATTTCACCCCCCCAAACAGTTCCTGGGGTAGAGTTATCAACCCTCCAGATTGGCCTGGAGTGCCCAGGTTTGAGGGTAAATACCCTCGACCCTGTTCTTGAAAAAACTCTGGAGAAAATTATAGAGTCATTAAAACAAAATTGTGCATTTCCTTCCCACTGCTTGTTAGTTGTAACATCTTGGAGATTGGGAAGAAGAAATGTTTGACTGATGGTTGAGCGAAGAATTTTATTTCCTCTAATATAATTAAGAATTTTATTTCTGATTTTCGATTGCTTAAAAAGATAGGGTACCATGATGTCAAGAAACTGGGGGTGGGGGTGTGTGTGGTTTGGGGCATTTGGATGCAGACGTTTACAAAACAAAACCTTGGACAATTGGGGACAGTGGAGAAGTACTTAACGGGTTGGTTTGAGTTTACAGGAACCTCCTATCAGATAAGGATATTTCGACAACAAAACAGGAGGATGTGGAAATTGAAGAGATTACAGCCTGTGAAAAGTGATGGACTCATTAAAGGCATGTTTGCCCCGTCTCATTTTATTTCTCTTCTCTTTAGGTACACTTCCCCAGCACACACTACGACTCATTCTACGTTGGAGACAGAGGGAGGGAGGGCTGCAATGCCAGTCTGAATCTATCAAATGCTGGGACTACTTTGACCTCTTGACCTATTTTTCTTGCAGTTGCTCAGGAGAGATACTTAATCCCGGTTCAGCACATCTAAGGAGAAATTCGACAGTAGTTTACACCTTAGCAGCAGCTTGATAGTGAGCCAAGTGTCCGAGCCTCCATGGGAACTTGCTGCGTGAATACCTGAAGCAAGCAGAGGCATCTTTGAATGCCTCACTTGTGTTGAGTCAGAAGATCTCAGTAAGGGGAGGAGGGTGCAGGGGGAGGTGAGGGGTGGGAAGGGTGAGGGATGGGGGCGGGTGAACAAATCAGCCAGTGCTCTAACCTCTCTCGTCACTGCTTGATGACTTGGGCTAGTAGTAAGTCGGTCACATTACAATATTACTTTAAGTGGAATATCTTGGTGTTATATGAACAGGATCACATGCTGAGGCTCACCTTTGATAAGTTGGAAGGGCTGCTACTTGGCACCAGTTAGGAGACATCAGCTGCAACTGAGGAACAGGTTAGAACAACCAAGCAGGAGAAAAGTGTTTACATACAATCATAGTTAAAGTATTTTACACGATGTACCATACTGATTGCTTGCTAATGTTTTCAAATATTCAGTGATATCATTAAAAAAAACGTGCTGAAGTTCAAAGGTTTTGTGATTTGTGAAAGTTTCCGATTTGTACTTTGGAGATGATCAGAACACGGTGAGAACGTGTTCTAACCTCAGCATCACAAATGAAGGACTCTCCTTCTCAACCTCTCCCCTCGCCTGAGGCATGGTGACCCTTAGGTTAAACCACCACTAGTCATCTCTCTCTCTGTCTAATGTGAAAGCAGCCCTATGGTCTTGTAGGATTGTGGTGGCTTTACCTTTTTAACATCCCAAAGTCACCATGGAGTAATACCATTGCAATATCACCAAGGGGGAAACACCATTCAAATATCAATATGAGAAAACATCATTGAGCTATCAGCATGGGAGAACACCATTGCAGTCTCACCATGGGGGAAATGTCATTGAAATATCGACATGAGGGAACACCATTGCAGTATCATCATGGGGGACCTATTGCAATATCATTATGGGGGAACACCATTGAAATATTACCATGGAGGGACACCATTGTAATATCAACATGGGGGAACATCATTGAAATATCACTATGAGGGGGAGGGGGGGGATACCATTGCAATATCAACATGGAGGAATGTCATTGAAATATCACTATGGGGTGGACACCATTGGAATATCAACATAGGGGAACATTATTGAAATATTACTATGGGGGAATACCATTGGGATATTAACATGGGGGAACATCATTGAAATATTACTATGGGGGGACACCATTGCTATATCAACATGGGGGAACATTATTGAAATGTCACTGTGGGGGAGGGGGAACACCATTGGAATATCAACATGGAGGAACATCATTGAAATATCACCATGGGGGGAAACCCCATCCCACAGCATCAAGGTTGGTTGATAACATATATGGATAATACTTCAATGCTGACAGTTTCTCATAGCTGTCAAGAAAGGAATCATTTAAAAAGGCAATAAAAGCAGGTCAGAATTGCCTAATTAAATTGGTCAGCAGTTAGCTACAGTCCATGAATTTGTACACTTTCTACCTTGAGTACTTTACCATAAGGTCTGATCTATCATGTGTAGGCACAAAGAATGGGGAAGTCTAGATATCATCATTGTTGGTACATAACAAGTACAGGGATGTCTCCCTTTACAGATATTCCAATGAACTTTACTAGTAATCTATTTCCTACTTACAATTGTGGCATTTCCATCAGCTGTACCAGTCTAACTCTCCTTCCTGCTCGGCGTACAAAATGGGTTTTGGTGGTCTGTGTTTTGAGTATTACTGTCTCATTATGTTTTCCATGTGCTTACTGTGCCTTTAACTTCCAGGTTGTGTGACCTCCCTAATATTGTGTCCTTGTTTGCTAGAAAATAATGGACTTGAAGTCTTGAGTCAGCTGCTTACTGTTGTTTGAATTTTATCATCCCTCTGGTACAGGATAGGGTCGTAGAATCTTGGAATCATAGCATCATAGAGATGTACATCAAAGAAACAGAACCTTCGCTCCAACTCGTGCATGGTGACCAGATATCTTAAATTAATCTCGTCCCATTTGCAGCAATTTGGCCCATATCCTTCCAAACACTTCCTATTCATGTAGCTATTCAGATGCCTTTTTGAGTGGACCGGCCTCTATCACTTCCTCTGGCAGCTCATTTGATACACACACCACCCTTTGCGTGGAAATGTTGTCTCTTTTATACTTCTCCCCTCTCGACTTAATCCAATGCCCTCTAGTTTTGGACTCCCCCAACTTGGGAAAAGACTTCGTCTATTTACCTTATTCATGCCCCTCATGATTTTATAAACCTCTAAAAGATCACCTCTCAGCCTCCGACACTGCAGGCAAAAAAGCCCCAACCTACTCAGCCTCTCCCACAGCTCAAACCCTCAAACCCTGGCAATGTCCTTGTAAATCTTTTCTGAACCCTTTCAAGTTTCACAGCATCCTTCCTATAGCAGAGAGAACAGAATGGCACACATATTCTAAAAGTGGCCTAACCAATGTCCTAACCAGCTGCAATATGACCTCCCAACTCCTACATTCAATACTCTGACCAATAAAGGAAAGCATACTAAACGTCTTCTTCACTATCCTATCTCCCTGCAACTCCACTTTCAAGGAATTATGAACCTGTACTTTGTTCAGCAACACTACCCAGGACCATACCATTAAGTGTAGAGAAAGTGAATTCTGCAGATGCTGGAGATCAGAGTCGAGAGTGTGGTGCTGGAAAAGCACAGCCGGTCAGGCAGCATCCGAGGAGCAGGAGAGTCGATATTACAGGCATGAGTTCTTCATCAGGAATGTGATGAAGGGCTTATGCCCGAAACATTGATTCTCCTGCTCCTCGGATGCTGCCTGACCTGCTGTGCTTTTCCAGCACCACACTCTCGACTCTTACCATTAAGTGCATAAGTCCTGCCCTGATTTGCCTTCCAAAATGCATAGAAGGTGGCAACTCGGAATGGTGCCATAAGTGGAGAGGGTAGGTCATGGTGGACTGCCCACCACCTTCCTGATGCCAAAGAGCTTTATCAGTTCCAGGAAAGGTGAAGATGTCTTTCAAAGAAAAGCCTGACCACTCCCTGGGGCTGGGGTCAGGGTCGTTCTGTGGGCACTCTTTGGGCACCCCTCCATCCCCAATCCCAAGCCTGGGCCTGCCTGATTGCCTCAAGCAACTCCTGATAAAACTTGTCCTGTTTTGTAGACTAGCATCGGTTTCTGGCAGCTGCAATCCCTGTAGTGGCCATTTACATTGGTGGTGCTGCTGAGTCTAAAGGGATAGGCAACCATCCCAGTGTGACCTCCCCTTCTTTGAATGGTCTGGGGCGGCAATGAGTTTTTACCACACATCCTGCCTACTCAGTTTAATTGATTGCTTTGGAGATGTGAATGGTGTGATTTTGGGACCCTGTATGCCTTCTGGAAGATGGGTCTCCTGGCATTATGTTCCAGATTAGACTTCACTTGAACCTATTTTACAGAGGCACAAGAAGGACAGGCACCCATTGTAAAATTGAGCCTGTTGTTAAATGAGAATAAATTCAGTCCATCTGTCTGAGCAAGAGGTTGAAATAGTAGGATTGCACAGACTGCAATGGGTCCCAGAGTGCAGACCCATTAAGGATTAGGCAAGTCCATTCACATACCACAGGCTGTAGATATTCCCTTCAACACTGCTGTTATGGACATGGGTTCTTGCTGTCAGGGATTTCTGCTGAAGGGATAGTTCCTGACCCTTGTGAGAAATCCATAAACAGAGGCTGAATGTTATCATGAGAGCTGTCCGTTCAGAAGGTCACCATTGGGTAGACAGTTCAAAATGAGATTTCAAGGCCTGTACTAAGCTGGCGAATCACTGCAATATGTGTCAGCTCAGGTGGGTCTGGTGTCTGTAGTTTGCTGCACTCTTTGTAACCAAATAATTCAGAGGTTGGAGGATCTGGCAGAGAGAAGTCCTCATCCTTAGATAATAAATGTGCAAAAGATCTGTCAGATTATGAAGAGGATTCAGAACAAACTGCCTCTGTACATTATGCCAACACAACCAAGGCCAGGATCACTTATGTGATTACAGAGGAACCCTGTACAAGAAAGCTGTGAGCTAGACATCATAACCTAACAACGGGATCCCTCATAAAAATGACATATAAACTCATGAATTAGGAGTGGATATCAGCTTTTCAGGTCATCAAGATCCTTCACTCAATGTGACTATGGCTGAACTGCTTATGTTCTGAATTCCATATTCCCATCATGCTTCTTGA
This sequence comes from Chiloscyllium punctatum, assembly GCF_047496795.1. NCBI lineage: Eukaryota > Metazoa > Chordata > Chondrichthyes > Orectolobiformes > Hemiscylliidae > Chiloscyllium > Chiloscyllium punctatum. Next base: position 59,792,435 of record NC_092755.1, read on the forward strand.
GTGTTGTTGGAGTTGCCTCCATCCAGATAAGTGGGCAGTGTTCCATCACACTCCTAACCTGTGCCTTGCTGATGGTGGCCAGGCCTTGGGGAGTCAGGAGGTGAGTTACTCGCCCCAGTTTTCCGAGCCTCTGACCTGCTCTTGTAGCCACTATGTTAGTGCAATGGATCCAGTTGTGCTTCTAGTCAATGGTAACCTCCAGGATGTTAATAGTGGGGGATTCAGTGATGATAACACCATTGAAGTGGTTAGATTGTCTCTTATTAGTGATGGTTATAGTCTGGCATTTGCATGGCACGAATGTTACTTGTCGCTTGTCAGCCCAAATTTGGATATTGTCCAGATCTTGTTGTATTTGAACATGGACTATTTCAGTATCTGAAGAGTCATGAATAGTTGTGAATCCATACACATAGAGTTAAACATGGGAATCCAGAAGTTGCTGTTAGTGGTTTCATATTCCTATATAGTTTACGCTTTTGATACCTTGCAGATGAAAATCAATTGGAATCACTAAACTGACATAACTCTTACTTTCTACACAAATGTTTTCACATTGCATCATGAAGTGTAAGTTGGGTTTCTAATGCCTTCTACGTCTTAGTTACTTTTATACAACCTCCCTAGCCCTGAAAAATATAATTTAACATATGGAATGCAAACCACTGACAAATTGGTTTAAAGTTTGTTTCTGATATTTCAACTTCTGCCTAATCCTTTGCACGGTTCCCAAACTTTATTTTACTTTATTGTATTTTCTTGAAAATGTACTAATTTTTCTCAGTCACCATCCACTGAGCCAGATCAGCCAAGATACAATAAGAAAAGGAAAGCAGCTCAGAAGTTTCTCTGAACCATTCAATGTTCAAGTATGATGTTCCACAGAAGGTATTTGGTATGTTTTCCTTTATTGGGCAGAGCATTTGAGTATAGGAATTAGGAGATCATGTTGCAGCTGTACAGGACATTGCTTAGGCCACTGTTGGAATATTGCCTGCAATTCTGGTTTCCATCCTATTGGAATGATGTTATGAAACTTGAAAGGGTCCAGAAAAGATTTACAAGGATGTTGCCAGGGTTGGAGGATTTGAGCTATCGGGAGAGGCTGAATAGGCTGGGGTTGTTTTCCCTGGAGCGTTGGAGGCTGAGGGGTGACCTCATAGAAGTTTATAAAATCATGAGTGGCATGCATAGGGTAATTAGACAAAGTCTTTTCTCTGGAGCGGAGGAGTCCAGAACTAGAGGGCATAGGTTTAGGGTGAGAGGGGAAAGATTTAAAAGGGATCTTAGGGGCAACATTTTCATGCAGAAGGTGGTGTACATATGGAATAAGCTGCCAGAGAAAGTGGTGGAGGCTGGTACAATTGCAACATTTAAAAGGCATCTGGATGGATATTTGATAAGAAGAGTTTAGAGGGATATGCGTCAAGTGCTGGCAAATGAGACTAGATTAGGTTGAGATATCTGGTCAGCATAGATGAGTTGGACAGAGGGGTTTGTTTCCATACTGTACGTCTCATTGACTCAGTAAGAAATTTGTTTTGGTAGTGAATCTGGCCAAAGATGACTTCATCCCCTCTGAGCCACACGGATGTAGGATATCTCAGATTAGATGTTCACTAGTTACTAGATTACTAGTCATCCAATTCACGAGATTAATTATTGGTTAATATCATGATTTCACCCAGGGTGGCAGCAGGGTTACTCAAGTGCCATGGTGACTCAGATTGGAAGAGAAGGTAATGCAGGGTTCCCATGAGTGCTTAATCCTTTGTGGAAATGCATGTACAGGAATATCAGGCGAGGGGCGCAATCCACAATAAAATGGCCCATGCCTCCATGTAGGCAAAAGTGAGGACTGCAGATACTGGAAACCAGAGTTTAGATCAGAGTGGTGCTGGAAAAGCACAGCAGGTCAGGCAGCATCGGAGGAGCAGGAAAATCGATGTTTCGGCCAAAAGCCCTTCATCAGGAATAGAAGCAGAGAGCTTCCAGGGTGGAGAGATAAATGGGGAGGGGGCTGAAGAGAAGGTAGCAAAGAGTACAATAGGTGAATGGGGGTGGGAATGAAGGTGTTAGGTTAGAGAGGAGGGTGGGGGAAGGTAGCAAACAGTACAATAAGTGAATGGGGGTGGGGATGGAGGTGATAGGTCAGAGAGGAGGGTGGAGCGGAGAAGTGGGAAGGGAGATTGTCAGGTAGGACCAGTCATGAGGATGGTGCTGAGCCAGTAAGTTGAGGGGAGAGGAAATGAGGAAACTGGTGAAGTCCACGCCTCCATGTCGCTTACTCGCATATAATGTGCTGCTGAGGAGTAGCCATTGTCTCTGGAATCTTACCCAACAACAGAGACATACACGTCATAAAATGAGAGGAGGGCAGAAAGCAGAGATTAAAAAGCTAAGAAGTAAGGCACCCTCAAGGTAGAAAGATAAAAGAGTATATAAGGAAGATGCATAAGAAAAATTTGACTGTGCATCATGCATCACTGGATACAGCATGAACAACATGCATATTAAAACCAATCTGGCCACAGTGTAAATGCATCACAATGTATTTATTTTTGTGTGAAGCACCAGCGCGTTATTTCTTTGTGACTGCTATATAATTAAACATTAATAACTTTATGATGATTTTCTTATTTACAAAACATAAAGTAAAGCATTTACATGTAACTATAATGGGTTTGTCCTTTATTATTTATAACAATCCCATTGCCCTGAGAGGTTTTAGATTAAATACCTGCTCTAAATAAAGAAAGACATCAGCGGGCACAAACACTTGAATGTTCCTGCTCTTTCTGATTGATGATTACTTCCCATGATAACCTTGATACTATTGATAACATAACGATCATTTCATTTTGTACAGGCTTTTAAAACATGAGCAGGCCATCACATTAATCCTTTTAACTGTACCGCTGTCTCCCAAGATATGCCCTGGTGGTTTAACATAGATTTCTCATGGTTAGTAAACAAAACAAAAACTGACTCAAGTGTGTTGGCAACAATAGTTAGAATAGAATAGAAATTTATTGTCATGTATACTTTTGCATGAAGAATACAGAGAAAAGTTTCATAAGTTGCCCCACCACAGCACATACAAACATAATTAAAAAGAAGTAATAGGGCCTTTATAATAGAATAGGGACTATTGCAATTGGGAGCCCCTTGTATTTCTCCTCATTGTGTCAGCTGATATTCAAATGTCTCTCCAAGGAACCCTCTTGTGAGGAACATTTCCTCCTTTGTGTCATGGGTAACGTCATGAACACCCTCATAACCTTCCTATATGGAACTCAGGAAAAATCTTCCTCTGACAAGGAAATGCATGAATTATTTAAAAATAACACGTTGTATAGAGATGAGAAAACAAGGAAATTGTGATGATTTAGACATGCTTTAAGAATGTTTAAAGACTCATTTATTTCTCCTTACTTTTAATTGTGGCCTGAAATGGATTGATGTAAAAGCCAAGGATTTTTGATGGATGAAGACCATAGACCATATGAAATAGGAACAGCAGTAGGTCATTCAGCCCCTCGAGCCTGCTCTACAATTCCATGGCTGTACTCTATGAAAGCAAGTTACATGGCACTTCCAGTTTGGCTTTTTGGTCCAAGAAATGGGGAAGGCCTACTTATAGATGAGCTAGAGTCAGGGGGATGCATACAAATGGAGATTTGGCTGGCAAAAAGTAGCTGATTGGTCTGTGAAATGGTGACCAATTGTCAATGACAAAAGATCTTCTGCCAGCTATCAACTATATGATTGGCTCTCAGATATTGAGCAGCTCCAGAATGTGAATGGTTGGGTCAGAAGCCAGTGGAGCTCTGGAAGAAAAGGATCTGCTTTTTCTCTGAAATAAAAAAAATCACAAGTTTGAAGGCTGATTGCTAGCTAATTTTCCCTCATCAGTCGCTGTAAGCTATGACTCATAATTAATAAATCAGAGACTCTTATAAGCGCGTACCGGCCAACTGGTGCCTTCTGAAAACAAGTAAAAATACTTGGAGAAGGAAGATTGAGAAGCAGTGTTCTGATTAGCAACAGGATCATCTCAGCAAACACTGTAAATAAAGACTATTGAATTTTCTTCCCAATCTTCACCTCCACCCAAAACACCCAGCATTTTTTTGTGTCTGTGTGAGTGTAAAGGGGAGCTCATAAGTGGGTTTGAACTTTAACTAATGGACTTATATATCAATGGTTCATAATTGTTTATCTGTCATTTAATCTATTTATTTGTCACAAATAGTAATTCTTGTTAAGTCGAAAGACCTGGTGTGCTTTTTGTCAACTTATGTCCAAACGACAGATGAATTGGGGGAATTTCTGTGTGCTTTTTGTTATCTTTAACTTCTGTGGTGACTTCATGAATAGTGGGGCTTGATTTTCTATCAGAGTGAGGTGTAACAATACGGACCAAATGGAATACTTGTCATGATCCTGCTTTGAACAAGCTGTCAAAGGAGATTAAGGAAATACTGGAAGGACAATTTCAACAGTGATCTATCACAGAAAGGGATTCAGATGACTGAAGTGTCCAGGGAACTTCACCAATAGCAATGGGTTGATTTTATTCAGTTCCGTCACTGCTCTGAAACTGATAAACTAGAATTTAAGATTTCTGGCAGTAAAAATAAAATCCATAGTAACTAAGGAAGAACAAGAGCAGTGGGAAGAAAAGAAATGTATTTATATATCACCTTTCACAACTGCAGGATGCGTCAAAGTGTTTTATAAAAAAAATCTTCTTGTAGTATCTATTGTATTATAGCGAACAGCGATATGATTATTAGTAGTTAATCTGTTTTCATAAGGTTGATTGAGGCATTAAACATCTACTAGGGTAGCTGGATGAAATTCCTAGCTTTTCTTTTAGCGGTACAAATGGGAGTTTTAACATTCTCCTGAGAGATTGGAGGGTGCTTCAGTATACAGGATGGATCACCACATTTTCTTAGCATTGTACTGGGGTTGGACTGGATTTTACATTCAAACTTCTACAGATGGACTTGAACTCACAAGCTTATGAGCACGGTCATCAACCACAAGAGGAAAAGAGGAGAACAAGCAGGGGAGGGAAAAGAAGGTGGTGTACAGCAAGGAGCTATGATGTGGAGGTGCTGGTGTTGGACTGGGGTGAACAAAGTTTAAAATCACACAACACCAGGTTTGACTAGCTACCTGATTGTACTTCCAAGTAAACCTGTTGGACTATAACTTGGTCATAGAGCCATAGAGATGTACAGCACGGAAACAGAACCTTCAGTCCAACCCGTCCATGCCAACTAGATATCCCAACCCAATCTAGTCCCACCTGCCAGCACCCGGCCCATATCCCTCCAAACCCTTTCTATTCATATACCCTTCCAGATGCCTTTTAAATATTGCAATTGTACCAGCCTCCACCACTTCCTCTGGCAGCTCATTCCATACACGTACCACCCTCTGTGTGACAAAGTTGCCCCTTAGGTCTCTTTTATATCTTTCCCCTCTCACCCTAAATCTCTGCCCTCTAGTTCTGGACTCCCCCATCCCAGGGAAAAGACTTTCTCTATTTGTTGTGGTTCTGTTCGCCGAGCTGGGAATTTGTCTTGCAGACGTTTCGTCCCCTGTCTAGGTGACATCCTCAGTGCTTGGGAGCCTCCTGTGAAGCGCTTCTGTGCTGTTTCCTCCGGCATTTATTTATCCTATCCATGCCCCTCTTGTTGTTATAAACCTCTGTAAGGTCACCCTCAGCCTCCAACGCTCCAGGGAAAACAGTCCCAGCATATTCAGCCTCTCCCTAAAGCTCAAATCTCCAACCCTGGCAATATCCTTGTAAATATTTTCTGAATCCTTTCAAATTTCACAACATCTTTCTGATAGGAAGGTTCCCGAATTGCACACAATATTCCAAACGTTGTGTGAGTTTAAACTTAGAGAAAGGAGGGGCGAGGTAATGATTTTGGAAAAGGACTTGGGAATGAGATTGGGAACAGTCACCGTGGAACAAAAAATTGATTCTACAGAGGCTGTATTAGAATTTCAATGGAGTCAAACCTGAAACTACTTGGTTGCTGCAAGCCATTTACTGGCAGACAGAAGAGATCAAGATATCACAATGTCTGGGCATTAATGTACAATTACAAAATATGTCCCACAAATTATATTCACAAATCTATCACTTGCGAGGTAACTGGACTGAACAGTCAGCCTTGTCTGGTTCTTTAGTTAATTAGGTTCCTAGGCTTCAATCCCTACAGTGAAGCCTAAAGTGTCTCCGCTTTGTCATCTACTCTGTGCTTAGCTGTTAAATTCCCTCTTTTATGTCCCAAAATACAGATGCTTTGTCTCAATAAAACAATTCATTTATGTCCATTCCAGCTCAGTCTCTTGGTTTCTAGAGCACCAAGCAGATTTAAACATCTTGAGCTCAGAGTTATTTGGTCATTGCCAGTTCTTACTGAACATTTGTAGAGACATCTGCTCAGCAAAACAATTATTTATAAATTAATCTACGATAATTTCATTCAGCACAGCTCATATTACACCAAGCAGCATCAATCAAGTGTTTAGTTTACATTTGACATATCCTCTTACAGCTCGCGTGATAATTCACAAACCACAATTCATTCTTAGACATATAAATACGCATTATAAAAAATATAGAGAAGGGAGAAAGTTAGGTTACTTCCTCAACAGTGTGAAAGTGGATTCGGTGTTGGAGGCCATGACATCAGTACTTTTTGATTTGGGGGCAGATTACTGTGTCAATCAACACCTGCACTTATGCTGTTCTTAGGGGCTGAAGGATTTCAAATAGTGGAAGCCCAACAATATGCTAGCTTAGGTAATACATTCTCATAATCTTCTTGTGAGACAGAGTTTATGAACCTGTTTAATGATGGCCCTTAGAACTCTTTGACTTAACTGATGTTATATCACTGGAGTGTAGGAGGTTGAGAGGCAACCTTATAGAGGCTAATAAATTCAAGATGGGTGTAGATAGGGTTAGTGGTCAGTATTGTTTCCCGAGGGTTGGGGATTTCAAGACTAGGAGTCATATTTTTAAATTGAGAGGAGAGAGATTTAAAAGAGACACGAGGGGCAAATTTCTTTACACAGAGGGTGGTTCGGGCATGGAATGAACGTCCTGAGGAAGTGGTGGATGTGGGTACAGTTACACCATTTAAAAGTACATGAACAGGAACAGCTTAGAGGGATATGTGCCAGGAGCAGGCAGGTGGCACTAGTTTAGTTTGGAATTATGTTTGGTAAGAACTGGTTGGACCAAGGGGTCTGCTTCCATACAGTATGACTCGATAAGAGCAGGACAGTTCCTCAGTGTCTTTGCCAATATTTAGCCATCAATTAACATTGCTAAAAAAAGGCTCATCTTGTCATGATTACTCTTCTGGGATTTGTTGTGTACAAATACAGCTGTATGATTCTATGACTCTATGCCAATGGTTAACCATTGTTTATAATATATGCTTCATCAAAGTTAATTTCATTCATTATAGCTTCCTTGAAATTTCATCCTTTAAATTCAACAGGATTTTGGAAAACTACCCTGTGGAGTTTGGCTTGAAGTGTATCTTGCTACATAACACTGTTGCATAACAAGTTCTTTAGCTTTTTAGCTTAATGGTATGCGACTGAGGAGGTGTGTAACGATCACCCTAGTCCCACTGCATCATGGGTCACATCATAAAATAAAAATACCATTTCTAATTACTACGATGACCAATAAAATACTTAGAAGTACCAGCTTTCAAATAATATGATCTCCCAATCAGGTTTTGTAAATAATACAATTATTGGTTTAAAATTAAAACAACATATATTCAATGAGGATTCAACAATTTGTCATACACAGTCAGCGATGTAAAAGTATAAATGCTTCTCTGTCTAAACACAAAAACACACTCTTCAGGAAAAGACAATTAAACAGAATTTCTCAGCAGAGTTGGTTATTCTTGAAGGCAAAAGGAAAAAGGACAGAACTTTCCAGAATTAGTTGCTCTGATGTCCTGGCAGGCAAATCACAAATCTACAGTAATCCTCGAAGTCTTCCAGACAAATATTGCTCAGTAGATACAGCCTTGTGCCCCTTTTCTCAATTATTCTTCAACAAGGGGGTTTTCTTTTCAGAAATGAAAGTGTTCAGCTGGGCTGCTTGTTCTTTGCTTTATTCTTACACAGAATGTGGACACTGCTGTCAAGGCTGGCATTTGTAGCATGTCTGTAATTACCCTTGAGCTGGGTGGCTTGCTGGGTCATTTCAAAGGGCAGTTAACAGTCAGCCACATCACTGTGGGTTTAAGGTCACATGTGGCCCAACACTAGGCAAGGAGGTAGATTTCCTTCCCAAAACAGGATGAGTGAACCAGATAGGTTTTTACAACAAGGTCATTATTAAGCTAACTTCTAATTCCAGATTTTATTGAAATCAAACTTCATCATCTGGCCTGATGTGATTCAAACCCCTTTCCCTCAGATAATGAGGCTGGATATCGGCATTACTTAGGTAAAAACAATGACTGCAGATGCTGAAAACCATATACTGGATTAGTGGTGCTGGAAGAGCACAGCAGTTCAGGCAGCATTCAACGAGCAGCGAAATCGACGTTTCAGACAAAAGCCCTTCATCAGGCTTTTGTCCGAAACGTCGATTTCGCTGCTCGTTGGATGCTGCCTGAACTGCTGTGCTCTTCCAGCACCACTAATCCAGTATTCGGCATTACTTAGTCTGGCAACATTGCCACGACACCACCAGATCCCGAAGCAAGCTCTGAGTGAGGTTTACGCCAACCCAGCTTGTCCTTAAGATGTTTTCTTTGAATTACCCTCTAGGTGGTGCAAGCAGCATGGATGGTCAAAGAGATTCCCTATACCACTCTCCAATGACAGGAAGCAGAAGCCAGTCCCAGAAAAGCCACTACAGTGTGCCTGTTGTCATTCCATGTTAGTGATAGCGGTCTGGTTTTGAGGCCTTGGCGGGGGGGGGGGGGGGGGGGGCAGCTGTGGCAGTGCAGTAGCATCCCAGTTGCAGCCTGGAACCTGAGGAAGTGGTGAGGGAGAGCAGCTGTAGCACCTGCCCCTGGGGAATGGCCCTTCTGGCTCCAGGAGGAGTGCCTCCCTGCAGAGTGTGGCAGAGGAGGAGGGGTGAGTGATGGTAGGGTCAGCACAGTGAAGGGGCCTGACTCTGCAGCCACCAGCAGAGAGGGGCACTCAGCCTGCTTCCTGACACAGTTAGTTGACGTCACACGCTGCATCTGCATCGGCTGCCATTAATAATAATAATCAGTCTATAGTGTCTTCATAACACTACCATAAAGGCCTATTACAGCACCAACTACAAATTTAGCAGATACAACACGCACATGTGAACGTTTTCTCAATGTATTTTTCCATTTAGATTGGGTGACAAATGAGTTTTGAATGTATTTTGGAATAGTGACACTCTGAGTGGTTTTAAAATATAACTCATTGATCTGGGACATTTAAGGTTTCTAAATACATGACAAAATAATAATTGGAAATTTGCCCATCTTTGAGGAGGCTTTCCTCGGTCTGCTCCACTCTCCGGGTAGAATATAAGAGGATGGTTGCCTGATCGTTCTCTCAGTTCTGCTCCTTTTCTGCTTTCACAACAATGCTTACTATTTCTCTAAACTGCCCATTCATCTTCAGTTGAACCTCCGATATCTTCCTCTGTCCCCCATCCTCTCAATGCATCAAAACCAAGATTCCTTGCACTATCTCTTACTTTAAATCACATTATCCAAGGATTACCAAACAGTTGCCCTCTGATAAGCCAAAGACTCTTAAAACTCCCCCTGCACATTATGACGACTTCACTTTTGCCCTGAGTGCTGCCCACGAGGTCAACCTTGCCCATGGAAATATTGTGTCTCAATGAAGAAGATATGACCAGGTACTATAGCTCTGAAAGCAATTAAAAGTGCAGTGGTCCTCACTGGAATGTCCATACCAAGGTACCTGGACAGATCCAAATCAATGAGTTCGCTCACCTCAGTTGAGGTAATGTGAGGTCTACCACCACTAACTGCCTTTAATGTCTTTTTGTTCAGGAATGACAAATGATCTTGTGAACAAGTTACCCATTTTCTCTTTCCCTTTGGAAATTTATTTGAGGTAACAATTGAGCCACTCAGCCACTGACACAAAGAAACATTTTCTATACACACTTTGGCCAATTGAGTGTCCACATTTGCACACGTTCAGAAAGTATGGGTCCACTGCCAGTAATTTTCAAACTGTTAGTTTCAATGGATGGAAACTGGCAGGTGTTAGGCAAAAGGTTTCCTGACTGTGGTTGCCGTGTAAACCTTCCAGCAGCTCAGACTCACAAATAAGGATTTTATAAAAATTCATTCACAGGATGAGGGTGTCAATGACCAGGTCAGCATTTATTACCCATTCCTAATTGCCCAGAGGGCAGTTAAGAGTCAACCACATTGTTGTGGGTCTGGAGCCACATGTAGGCCCAGAACAGGTAAGGATAGCAGATTTCCTTCCCTAAAGGACACTAGTGAACCAGATGGGCTTTTCCAACAATCAACAATGGCTTCATGGTCATCATTAGATTCCTAATTCCAGATTTTTTCTATTCAATTCAAATTCCACTGTGGCGGGATTTGAACCTGTGTCCTTAGAATCTCAGCTGGATCATTCCTGATGAAGGTCTCCCGCCTGAAACGTCAATTTTCCTGCTCCTCGGATGCTGCCTGACCTGCTGTGCTTCTCCAGCACTACTCTAATCTTGTCTCTGGATTAATAGTCCAGTGATAATATCACTGGGTCATTGCCACCCCTTACTTGGAGTTGAAGACTACTAGAGTCTCCAGTACCAAACCTTACCCCAACAATACTTATGAAGCTCGATATCATTCCCGGACAAAGCCACCCATTTCATTAGCATTCCATCCATCACCTTCAACCTTTACGAGTGATGTACGGCAACAGCAGTGTGTACCGACCATAAGATACTCTACAGCAACATACCAAGTCTCCTTCAATGCCATTTTCCAAACCTGTGACGTATAACATCACCACCAAAAGCAGCAGAGATTGGAAATAGCAGCCCCTGCAGGGAGCCCCTGCAGCCTCTCCAAATCACAGACCAATTAAAAGCAAAATGCTGGAAATCTGTAATAAAATGAGAAAGTGCTGTAGAAGCTCAACAGGTCTGTAAGCATCTGTGGATCGAGGAAGAGAGCTAATATTTCCGATATGAGTTCATGAGTTTGATGTGACAGTTCTTCAGAATGTGCAAACCTGCTGAGGTTCTCCAACACTGTGCGTTTAGGTCACACACAATACTGACTTGGAACTGTATTGCTGTTCCTTCACTGTCACTGGGTCAAAATCCTGGACCTCTCTTTCTGATAGCATCACGGATGTACATACACCTAATGACTGCAGCAGTTCACCATCCTTTCAAAGCCAATAAGGACAGTGATCCTTATTGCCAGTGATGTTCTAATTAGACATATGAACAAAAAAAATTCTGAACAGAGCAGGGAAAGAAATGAAAAATAACTTTCTTGTTTCCTTAGATTAGTAGATAGAGTCATAGAGAGGTACAGCACAGAAACAAACCCTTCTGTCCAACTCGTCCATGATGACCAGATATCCTAAATTAATCTCGTTCCATTTGCCAGCATTTGGCCCACATCCCTTCTATTCATGTACCCATCCAGATGCTTTTAAATGTTGTAATTGTGCCAGCCTCCAACACTTTCTCTGGCAGGTCATTCCATACACACACCACCCTCTGAGTGAAAATGTTGCCCCTTAGGTCCCTTTTAAATTTTTTCCCCTCTCACTTTAAACCTATGCCCTCTAGTTTTGGATTCCCTTACCCTGGGGAAAATTCCTTGACTGTTCACCCTATCCATGCCCCTCATGATTTATAAACCTCTATAAAATCATCCCTTAGCCTCCAATGCTCCAGAGACAACAGCCCCAGCCTATTCAGCCTCTCCCTATTGCTCAAATACTGCAACCCTGACAACATCCTTGTAAATCTCTTCTGAACCCTTTCAAGTTTCACAACATCCTTCCTACAATAAGGAACTGGAATTGCACACAATATTCCAAAAGTGGCCTAACCAATGTCCTGTATAGCTGCCACATGACCTCACATCTCCTATACTCAGTGCTCTGACCAAAAAAGGAAAGCATACCAAATGCCTCTTTCACTATCTTATGTACCTGCATATCAACTTTCAAGGAGCTTTTGAGTGAACTTGCACTCCAAGGTCTCATTGCTAGGCAACACGCCCCAGGACCTTACCATACTGAAGGAACATTAAGGAAACAGCACCTGTCCAGAGTAATACTCCTTTGTAATAGTCTTTGGAAACAGTCCTTACTACTGACACAGAGTAACTGTCCATACATCTGTACAGAATGTACTCATCGTCATAATTGTGGTCCACAGAAACGATCATGGTAGTGATTTTAGTATGATTCCATTTGTGAATGCAGAGTCATATATCTCCCCATATAGCTCAGTACATAATTATTATATATAGATGCATTGTATTGGTCCGTAATGTATTCAGCATTGTACTGGATGATAATATCCAGTGGATTGGTCTCCTTATAGTTTCAGTCCATATTATGCAGTACTTAGTGCTGTTCTATAGTGCGAGCACATATTATACAATGTGTAACAATAGTCCATGACAATAATCATTCAGAGACTTTACATGGTCTTGCTTCATATCTGATTTGTGTCATTCACGACATGCAAATGTAGAAAATATTTGCACTAATTTTTTGCAGTCTTAGTATAAAGGTATATAACTTGACCATTGACGTCCCTCCGTGTTCTTATTTTCACTTAAGTTACAAATGGAATAATTCAGAGTTTCTAAAACTTAACTATTTTTCTTTCATCTCAGGTTGATGGAATCACTTTGGAAGGCATAATGGAAAAACAGCCAACAAGTTATTGACTTCTATTCTTAAATTATTAATTTGAAATAAGAGCAAATATATGAAGTTTTTAAAGGATGTTATGTTGGAGAGTGGTGCAGTTGTTGTCATTCATATATTCAATGATGTGAATTGGATGTTGTGCAAACAGGAAGATGTACAGTAAAATTGAAAAATATAATTTTGATAAGCAGATCATTGAACCGTTGCACTAATGCACAGAGAATGGTAATCTATTTCTAAGGAAATAAAAAAAATAAATCGTTTAAAGTATTGACAATAAATATTGCCTCTGAAATCTCGTGTCCATCTCAAAATAGAGAAACTCTGCATTGAAATGGTAGAAATTTCCACAAAGGTTCTCCTGTTTGCCAAAGAAATCCCAGGAAAACCTGTGCATCTATCATTTCTAACTATTTCCAAAATTTTAGCGGTTTTTCTGACAAAGCTATGGGAGAATGATTGGGAAAAGCTTGATGAAAATTGAACTCTGTTAAGCTTTTGCACAGAGATATCTTTGCAATGGAGTTTCAAAACTCGTCAAAAAAAAATCTGATAGTCTGATGTAGAGATGCTACTTGGTGCATTCGCACTGCTTTGAAGGAAAGTTCTGCTCTATTTAATATTAATAATGCAAATGGATGAATGAATTTTAAGAAGATAAACACAGTTTTACAGGCTGTGCCTGAACTGGAGTCTGGCATACAAAGATAGTCAGGACTACACAGACTAACATGTTCAAAGTCTGAATCGGGGATGACGTATGTGGTTGTCACTTGCTGACACTGTTCATTTTCTCCAGATGCAAGCCCTGCTGATGCTAATGGGACTAAAAGATTGTTGAGACACATTCTATGGTCCTGAATTTTCTCCCCCATTATTGTACCATTTGCTGTCACAGAGAACTCCATGCAAGTTTTCTGGGTGAATGAATTTGCACATAGTTTAGGTGCCAAACAAATTGCATTCTAAAACAACTGGGAATGACTTAGGTCCCAGGATACTCTTCAATGCAGAAGTGGCACAGTGCCTGAAGGCTTCAACCTTTAATAGGGCACTTGAGGACTGCAGGTTTTACTCTTGACCCTTTTCTCCTGGTGAAGGCTTTTGCCCGAATCATCGATTTTCCTGCTCCTCAGATGCTGCCTGACCTGCTCTGCTTTTCTAGCACCACTCTAATCTAGACTCTGATCTCCAGCATCTGCAATCTTCACTTTTGTCCTTTCTCCATTATCCACTCAGGGCATCTCTCAACCTCAAATGCAGTCCCTCTTGCCAGACTCAACTGGGTCTACATCATACAATGCCAGTGCAGCATCTTGCTAATGGGCAGTGAATATTTCACGGGAAGGCCCTCCTAGGAGAAACATCTAGAGCAACAAACTTCTGGACCATGCCAGAAGGAAGTGGGCCTGTCACTCATTGCCAACTTCTCGGAATGTGGTGGGGGCAGGACTAATCAAAATCAAAAAAAGTGTGGTGCTAAGCACAGCCAGTCAGACAGCATCCAAGGAGCAAGAGATTCGACATTTCAAGCATAAACATTTCATCAGGAATGTGTGATTCCTGATGAAGAGGTTATGCTAGAAAAGTCAACTCTCCTACTCCTCAGGTGCTGCCTGACTGGCTGTGTTTATCCAGCACCACACTTTTTGACTCTGATCTCCAGCATTTGCAATCCTCACTTTCTCCTAGGTCTAATTGAAACATTTACAAGTGAATTAGTCTGTGATTTGTAAAAGGGGAACGTGCAGGATTATGAGGAGAAGGTGCGAGAATTGAATGAAGTGACATGTTCATTCAGAAAAGGCTGGTACAGACACCATGGGCCAATTGGCCTTCCCTGGGATGTAATAATCATGTCTTTGGCCACACTGTCTCTTCTCAAGTCAACATTCTTCCCTTCATCCATAAAGATAGGTTGGGTATGTCATTTGGGAATATACAAAGAAATTGACCAAGTTGTGAGATGGGTTAGGACTCTAGCACTGAGGATGAACAGAACTGAAGGAAAAAAAGGATGAAAAATCACATGTATGTGAAGCCAGAATGGGTCACTCAAGTTTGGAAACTCTCATAGATCTACAATCTCTTTATTTCTACCTGACTCAGGAGAGTATGAGAGCAACAGCATTCAGCTTACACTGGACAATCTTCCAGAGCATGGTTTGATGTCGTGTCACCATACCATAGATACTTCTCATGAGAGAGAAGTGACTGGTGGTGATTTAACCTGAAGGCCACCAGACCTCAGGCAGGGGAAGAGGTTGAGAAGGAGACTCCTTCATGGTAACCTCAAACCAGTGATGGGAATTGAACGCATACTGTTGGCATCACACTGCTCTGTAAATCAACAATCCAGACAACTGAGCTAAACCCAATGGAGCATGGCTTGAAAGAAGAAATTGCCAGGCAAGGTGCCACATGCTCAGTTTAGGACACATGGACATAAATACTCAGAGCAGGAGCAGGCAATTCAGCCCCTCGAGTCTGCTACCCTATTTAATACAATCACGGCTGATCTCATCTCACCCTCAACTCCACTTTCCTGCTTGCTCTCCCTAACTTTCAACCACATTACTAATTAAAAAGCTGGCCATCTACTCGGTAAATTTACTGAATGCCCTCGCATCCACTGCACTCTGGAGTAGTGAATTCCAGAGATTCACAACCCTTTGAGAGAAGTAATTTTTCTCCATCTCTGCTTTAAATCTGCTAGCCCTTCTCCTAATACACTATGATCTCTTGTTCTAGATTGCCCCACTAGAGGAAAAACCCTCTTGACAATTACTTTGTCAAACTCCTTTAGAATCTTATATGTCTCAATTAGATCTCCCCTCATTCTTCTAAACTCTAGAGTATAGGCCTAAACTGCTCAGTCTCTCTTCATTAGACACACCTCTTACCTCTGGAATCAATCTCATGAACCTCCTCTGAACTGTTTATAATACAACAACATCCCTCCTCAAGTAAGGAGACCAACATTGTGTGCAATACTCGAGGTATGGACTCTCAAATATTTTGTATAATTGCAATAACACTTGCCTACTTTTATATAAGTTTCTTTAGCAATAGATTCCAAAATTCCATTTGTCTTTCTTATTACCTGCTGTACCTGCTTTTGAGTTTTCTGCAGTTCATGCACCAGAGCCCTCTGCACTAAAGCACTCTGATGTTTCTCGCCATTTAAAGAATAACATCACACTGATCCACGTAGACGTCATCTGCCAAATTTTGGCCTATTCACCTGATTTATCTATATGTAAATTTCTTCTTTCTTCATTGCAACTTACTTTCCTAACTATTTGTCCACAGTACCTTCTATGTTCACATCCAGGTCTTGAATATAGAATGCATAAAGATGGGAGCCAAGGACAGAACTCAATGGGACCTCACTAGTTATTCCTTGCTAATCAGAGAAAGAGTAATTTCTCCTGACTCTCTGCTTTCAATCGGTTAGCCAATCAAATGATTAGCTAAGCTGATAAATTAGCCCTAACCTTATGTGATCTTACTTCGTATTAATGTTTTGTCCGTACTGGGTTTTGTTTTGTTTGGTCAGATTGATTGTCAAAGCTGCCCCTTCATGTTGAGTCCACTACTAACATCTTAAAAAGTTAACTCAACATGTTTTCAATCCTTTGTTAAGCCCAATAAAAATATATATAATGAAAACATTGAGTAAATTCTGGGCTTTTTTTTGTAAAACATAGGTATGCTTGGTTTAAAGCTTATGTACACCCCCTATCTTTCACTTCAATTTCCTGCACACCATAAAGACCAGCTCGGACCTGGGACTTGGAGTGTCTTGGTCCAATGTTCCTCCACTATTGCTCTGATTAAACCATTAGGAATGTGCAAGAACATGTCTGGTTCTGAGTTCCTGTCTTCATCCAACATCAATGAAGTAGAGATTAGGAATGTGTGGTGAGTAAGTTGAGCCTGTTTGACAATATGAGGTTAATGTTGTGGTTCTGTTCGCCAAGCTGGGAACTTGTTTTGCAAACGTTTCGTCCCCTGTCTAGGTGACATCCTCAGTGCTTGGGAGCCTCCTGTGAAGCGCTTCTGTGCTGTTTCCTCCGGCATTTACAGTGGCCTGTCTCTGCCGCTTCCGGTTGTCAGTTCGAGCTGTCCGCTGTAGTGGCCGGTATATTGGGTCCAGGTCGATGTGTTTGTTGATAGAGTCTGTGGATGAGTGCCATGCCTCCAGGAATTCCCGGTTCCAGTTAACGATCCGTATACACGAACACCAACTAGCCACGAAACGACACGACCAGCTATCCTTAGTAGCCACACACACAGACGACAAGCAACATGAATTCGACTGGGACAACACTACCATTATAGGACAAGCCAAACAGAGAACAGCCAGGGAATTCCTAGAGGCATGGCACTCATCCACAGACTCTATCAACAAACACATCGACCTGGACCCAATATACTGACCACTACAGCGGACAGCTCGAACTGACAACTGGAAGCGGCAGAGACAGGCCACTATAAATACCGGAAGAAACAGCACAGAAGCGCTTCACAGGAGGCTCCCAAGCACTGAGGATGTCACCTAGACAGGGGACGAAACGTATGCAAGACAAATTCCCAGCTCGGCGAACAGAACCACAACAATGAGCACCCGAGCTACAAATCTTCTCCCAAACTTTGAATATGAGATTAAATTTGATGTCGAACGTATTAATGGTACGAAAGCTCAGAAATTGTTACTTTATCAGCTTAAGAGAAAGGTAGGTTTTATAAAGCAGTTCCTGATGCAGGTGTACATATATTGGGAGTAAATACTGAGGGTTCACATTCAAATGTCAGTGCACAACATGGAACATTTCTTTCACTTAAACAAAACAAACCCTATTCATGGTGCATAAGAATGGCCCGAATGTCATTATAAACCTCTTGCATTCAAAATGATAACCAATAGGACATTCAAGTCCTGTCTGTTTAGTAAAACCACCCCAAAGCAGTGATCAGGAGACAGTTCAAGCTTCTGGAGATGTAACATCAAACAAAGTTGTTACTAGCTTTCATCTTATTGAAACATATAAAAACATATTGATGGAAAGACCCTTGTGAATTTTACACTAAAACTCAGCAGCTGTGGCCTGTCCAGCTCCATGACATGTATCGGACTATTTACAGATATCCTATTACACTGTCCACCTTGATTTAAATGATCTAAAAGAGCTGTACATCCTGTATGTCTTTAGCTTGGGCATTAGAATCCTGTGCATCTTGGAAATATAGGGAGGGGTATTGGGTCAGTAAACCCCTCAGGCCTGTTCTGCTGAAAGTGAAGCAATAAAACGTGTGCTAAGCAGATGTGAAACTGACTAGCTCGAGAGTTAGAAATCCACTTTATTCACAATGCAATCTACTCTTACTTTAATGCTTTTATCGATAAACTGAATACTGCTGCTCTGGCCACACAAATCCTTCTTGGATCCATGCGTTGAAAGCCAGTTTGAGAAGCTTGCCACAACACGACCTGAACCAAGCTCCTGCTATATGTTGAACATTGCCTTAAAACTACCAGCAAATCTCCAACCCTGCCCTGCGCCTTATCTCTTCTCATTATCCAATCTGACCTTGTGCATACCCTCAGTCTGACTTGAAGGCTTTCTGTCCTCACTTGTGTTGCAATCCTGCATGACTATTATTCTTACCCAACTGGTACCCCATGCCTCTATCATGGCAATATGGCCTAATGTCATACTTGTTTTCTTCCCACCTTTACTAAAGCCAAAATTTTGTGTCAGACCTGACCTTCGGCTGCTCCCTTCCAGGTCATGTCCTCCTCAATCATACCAGAGAAAGGCAGCACATAAAATAGAGAGGAAAAGATGACAAATATGAACAGGGAGAAAAGTGTACGGGAGTGAATGAGAGAGGAAATCACCAATTAGTCAGACCCAGAAACAGAAATATGAAGACTACAGAACCCACACAAAAAAAAAATTCCTTGCTCTGATTCTCTGCCAGCAAAGCCCCCGCACTAATGAATGAAAGCAAAGATAACCATGCTTATAGTCGCAACGTCACCCAGAGGATCTGCTTGTTCTGTGGCGCTGTGGAGTCCATGGACCATGTACATATGAGGTGTGGGCATTTGCACTCCCTTTTTAGTTTTCTAGAGAACCTTCTCCTCTGCTTTCAGCTGCACTCCATTCCCACACTCCTGATCTTTGGGCACCCAGTGCGGAGGGGGGGATGGGAGGTCAGAGGGTCTCCTTGTCGGTCTGCTCCTGGGCCTGGCCAAACTGGCCACAAACAGGTCCAGGCAGTGGGCCATGGAGGGGGTCATTATGGCTGATTGTCTGCCCCTTTTCCGTGGCTACATCCGAGCCCGAGTGTTTTTTGGTGAAGGAGCACGCGGTGTTTACCAACTCTCTCGAGCTGTTCATGGAGTGATGGGCACTGCAGGGAGCGAAGTGTTTTATTTCCCCCTCCAAATCTATTTGGATTTAATCCCTGCCCTCCCCTCACCTGTTTTGATCATGCAGCATTGCCCTTTGATGAGAAGGGCATTGCTTGTCACTGGTCACTCTGGTGTTTCCTTTCTTCCTGGTGGTGGAATACAAAAAGAAAGTCTCAACGAGCAATAACATATTCATCCCTCTGGTTTGAAAAATATAAACAAACAAATTGAGCAAATAACAGTCCGCAAACCTCTAGATATGAATTTGCAGAAACTAAAATAATAGAGATTGGAAGCACAACAGTGTGTGAATACTTGTGATACTGGGCATTATAAAATAAAGCTTTACCAATATCACATTTGTGTGAAAGGAAGGGAGGTGGTGTTGGATTTGTTGAAAGGTGAAGGAAAGATTTGTATTCATTGTTGAAAAATGACAAGACTCTTGTTAATGTGAATACAACTGAATTTCTTGCAAGTGAATGAGGAACATAATATGACGCTGCTGAAAAGGCTTGTGAATGAAGTTTATCGTGCTGAGCACATACCTAAAGAATGCAGAAAGACAATAATAATTGGATTAGGAATAAGGGTGAGGTAATCAGCACTGTTGCTTCTCTATAAGATTTTCTATACTGAGATGAACATATGAGTTAGACCAGGGTCATTGGCCCCTTAGACCTGGACTACCATTCAATATGCTCATGGCTAATCTGATTACTCCACTTTCCAATCTACCCTGAGAGCTTTTCACTCCCTCGCTGAGTAAGAATCTATCCAACTCTTCCTTAAAAATATTCAAAAGTTGTCCTTCCACTGCCTTTTGAGTTCCAAAGGCTCATCACCCTCTGTCAGCAAAGACTTCCTATCTCTGCAGAAAATGGAGAATCCATTACTTACAAACATAATTACCGTGCCTCCCCCCACTGCCTCCCCCCCCCCCTCCCCCCACCACCGCCTCGGCTTCTACATTCTGCAACAAGTGTAAACAACCATCAATCCTGTCAAGCCTCCTCAAGATCTTATATGTTTTAATCCATTCGTCTCTTACTGTTCTAAATTCTAGCAGATATAAGCCCAGACTGTCTGACCTTGCCTTCTGAAATATTTTCAGCATTAATACTTATATATGAAGCTGTGCTAAACGTACCTTGAAAGGTTAGGGTTGTTCAGTCATATACATTTATTTTGTATATAATTCATACATATGTATTTTTCACACCTTGTTGAGTCTTAATTTCTGGCAACCTCTCTAGAAATGAAAATTTCCTTTCAAAAAGTGTGGAGTCTCATTCATCTTAAATGGGAATTCTTGTTTGGGATTTCATCTAAATTAGAATTAAAACGTCTCCAATTTTTTCTATCCCTTTTCGCAACATCACTGTTAATCTCAATGTTTTTTGCTTTTTGTACATAATTTATCATTGAATTAAATATTCTGACACACGCCCTGGTTTAGAGTCTATCCTAAATAAAATGTGTTTCTCTCAGTGTTTGGGCACTGATTGGTTTGTGCCTGTTCAGATTAAGTTGGACAGTGCACAGATTCGGTCCACCTATCTGGGATATCTGATTGAATGGATCCCATGCTGCTTACTTCTTCTTGGTGTTGCCAACTGCTTCTATACTTGCAAGAGAGTCCAGTATCATTGTTCACATATGATGTGGTGTAGCTGGCCTGCTCTTCCTGTGATGTGGAGGAGCCGGTGTTGGACTCGGATGGACAAAGTCAAAAATCACATGACACCAGGTTCTAGTCCAACAGGATTATTTAAAAACACAAGCATTCGGAGCACCACTCCCTCTACAGACAGCTATTGAGAGAGAATACACTGGACACAGAATTTATAAGTAAAAGATCAAAGTGTCATACAACAGGTGCAAATGCATCTGATCTGAGATGTCACCTCTTTTATTCTGATAAAACCTTTAGTTATCTTTGGGCAGTGGCTTGAAAGAAATTCTGGAATTTACATATTAATCAATCGAAACCTGCATCTCCATTCTAACTGTTGAAAGACTTAACAGCGACCTAGGTTTGTACAATACATTTACATCAGTTGTATCACTCTTAGATCCTTTACTTACAAATTCTGCATCTGATATATCCTCTCTCACAAGCTACCTTAAGAAAGAGCAGTGCTCTGAAAGCTTGTGTTTTCAAATAAACCTATTGGACCATCACTCAGTGTCGTGTGATTTTTAACTTCCGAAAGGCAAGCTGCTTTTCTGAAAGGGACAGTGCACTGAAGAATTTTGCTACAATTTAAATGATGGAAGTGTGAACACAATGATAGAGAGAAGGACTGAGGGAGATCAATGTAGCACAAGAGGCAACAGTGATGGAGGTGAACTGGAGGAGAGATGCCATGGCTCCAATGGGGATTCCTTTGAAAGGGAATGGAAGATGGTGGCCAGTAATATCATTTCCTGGAGTCAAGACCCAAAGAGCTGGTAGCAGTGCCACACCAGGTTTGATGATCTTGTGTATGTGGTCAAAGTCAGTGACTGTCTCTCCAAATGCTACTTGTGCTCCACCACATCACCAACTTCTCATACAGTACTATGCACCATGTTCCCATCACTCAAACATTACCAATTCTTAGCAATCAAGATTCACACCTAACATTCAGATATCCCCTTCAGTCACCAGCTAGTTTCATCATGTCTAACTGTGGGAGGCATATCGTCCACACACAGTGTGACACAATTGCTGATGTTCTACCTTTCTCTCAGCTGGACAGTTATAGAATCATGGAATCCCCTACAGTGTGGAAGCAGACCATTCAACCCATCGAGTTCACACTGACCCTCTGAAGAACATGCCACCCAGACCCACCCCCTTACCCTACCCCTGTAACCCTGCATCTCCCATGGCTAATCCATTTGACCTGCACATCCTTGAACACGAGGGGCAATTTTGCACAGCCAATCCAACTAACCTGCACATCTTTGGACTGTGGAAGAAAACCAGAGCACCTGGAGGAAAGCCACACAGACGTGAGGAGAATTGCAACTCCAGACAGTCGCCCAAGGGTAGAATTTAATTTGGGTCCCTAACACTGTGAGGCAGAAGTGCCAATCACTGAGCCACCGTGCTGCCCCAACAGTTGGACCTATTATTGTGAGGAGTAGAGCAAACCTGGCAAGGGTGAGGGCTACCTACATCGCCTGAGCCTTGCAGAAAGGATGGGGCTGGCTGCAATTGAGACAATGTGTAGATTGATGCCATGTTCCTGTGTGATGCCACTTCTCAGTTCAGAGCTCACCCTCATCCTGAAATCTGGCATGATGAGAAGCTGCAGATGGAGTCAGCATGGATTGTTTTCCTCCTGCTCCCCTTCACTCACATCGAGCTCTTACTGCTCATTCACCACAAAGTCTGGGCTACAGTTGATCTTTGAGAAAGGGAGACAAAAGGAAATGGAACCGTTAGAGGGGAATTATCTGGCTGAGTAAACATGGAAATATCTCGGCTGGACACCACAGAGGAGACTGATGTGGAGGTGATACTGAAGGAAGAAAAAGTTGGTTTTAGACCAGGATGATGTAAGTTACAGCCACTGTCTGTGCTGAGGTGGCACGGTGGCTCAGTGGTTAGCACTTGTGCTCGCTTCGGCAGCACATATACTAAAATTGGAACGATGCAGAGAAGATTAGCATGGCCCCTGCGCAAGGATGACATGCAAATTCGTGAAGCGTTCCATATTTCGTTTGGATGGCCAAGTGGCTCAGGGGTTAGCACTGCTGCCTCACAACACCAGGGTCCCAGGTTCAATTCCAGCCTCAGGTGACTGTGGAGTTTGTACATTCTCCCCGTGTCTGTGCGGGTTTCGTCCCACAATCCAAAGATGTGCAGGTTAGGTGAATTGGCCATGCTAAATTGCCCGTAGTGTTCAGGGATGTGTCGGTTAGGTGCATTAGTCAGGGTGGATTACTCTCTGGAGGGTTGGTGCTGACTTATTAGGCCAAATGGCCTGTTTCCATACTGTAGGGATTCTAAAGTAAAAAATGAGGCAGATTTTGGAGAAATTTACAAAGGACAACATCTATTGTTAGAGCAACCTCTTATATTTTAAGCAAGCATTAGATGGTGCATGGTGAGAAAGGATATGCCATGTCTTCAGGATATTAGGTGTTCCTGAGAAAGTGTCAGACTGATAGCAAACCACTGTGACAAGTCCCTGTGCATTATTAGAATGCACAGGAAGCTGCTGGAATGGTTTAGATCAGCAGTTGTTGGGGTGAGCCAAGGATACACGCAGCTGCTTGATTTATTTAACCTTGAACTGGGAAAACTTACCAATCTTGCACAAAATAGTGGTCTTCGAGGAACCTCCGTAACTGGCAAGATTTTAAAATATCTCGAATTTGCAAATGGGATTACACTTCAGTAATGTTGAAACAGTGGAAAACAAATAAAAGAGGTGAATGTAGACAGGAGAGGGGAAGTAGGTTTTCAGATTAAGGAGGCAAAGGTCACGACCTTTGAACGGTATCAAGTAGATGAATAGGCGGAAAGGTTTGTGTTTCTGGGTGGGTTAGTGTCAGAGAATGGCAGATATAGACATTAGAAGTTGCTTTTGGATTAGAGAGGATATAAAGCCTATAGATATTTTGGGGAAACAGAGGTAAAAGGAAATGTTAGTTATCTCCTTATTAATAACTGGACCTGGTGTTTGAAACTTGAGAAAAGTTGACAAGCTTAAGATACCAGAAATACTGAGAGAAATGCAGGGAAAGTTCAGTATTCTGAGTTGAGAATGTAATAATAAGAACATAGCTCCTACAGAATTTGGAATTCATTGCCACAGAAGGCTGTGGAGGCCAAGTCATTGAGGGTATATTTAAGACTGAGATAGATAGCTTCTTGAATATCAAGATGATCAAGAATTACAGGGAGAAGGTGGGAGAATGGGGTTGAGAAACCTATCAGCCATGATTGAATGGCAGAGCGGACTCGATGGGCTGAATGGTCTAATTTCTCCTGCTATGTCCTATGCTCCTATGGAAGGTCCAAGATTGATGAATGATGGTTTCCAAGAATAGAAACAGTTGGACTATGTTTCCAGAGGTACATGGAACAACAAACCATGGACTCACAAAGTCAAAACTGACTTGTCACACCATGGGACATAGTTGGCCAGGGGAGTTCATAGCAGAGTGAACTCATTCAGCTCATTGCCATTACTAAACTGATGGACTGTGATTTGAATCTAAGAGTCTGGGAGCTGAGAGGAAAGCTCAGCAACTCTTGACTGAAAGAATAGCAGATTTCTCCATGTATTAGAATACCAAGCCATTTGGAAATTGTGAATAGTGGGATCCTCCTGACTTCTTGACGTGGATTTGTGCCAGATCAAGGGGAGGGGAAGCTAGAGGTTCTTGTTGTTTACAGTTTCAGATCAATTCCTGACAGTCCTTTCCCCAGAGTGCTCACAGATAATGGGTCAAATGTAACACCCTCCCCTGAGGTGAATGTGGATGTAGGGGGCATTGAATAGGGAATGGAAGGGTGCTGATGAGGTTCACTTCTTGGCACTGCCCCAATTAAGTCCACGATGGGATGGTTTGTTGACACCCTGTTTGCTCTTACGGTAATGGAAGATTTGAAATAATGCCCATCTTTGGGCGGCACGGTGGCACAGTGGTTAGCACTGCTGCCTCACAGCGCCAGAGACCCGGGTTCAATCCCCGTCTCAGGTGACTGACTGTGTGGAGTTTGCATGTCCTCCCCATGTCTGCGTGAGTTTCCTCCGGGTGCTCCAGTTTCCTCCCACAGTCCAAAGATGTGCAGGTTAGGTGAATTGGCTATGCTAAATTGCCTGTAGTGTTAGGTAAGGGGTAAATGTAGGGGTATGGGTGGGTTGAGCTTCGGCGGGTCGGTGTGGACTTGTTGGGCCGAAGGGCCTGTTTCCACACTGTAATGTAATCTAATCTTTGGTGTTGAGCCGGCAGTAGGTGTTGAATTTGCCACACGGTATCTTGAAGAGCCGAGCTTGTTATGTTGCCTTGTGATCTTCCAGGGAGGAATGGTCCCTGGTTGTTAGGAACTCAGTGCTTGTTCGAGGGAACCCATCTCAGACCGGGGATGGAGCCAGTGGGAATCCGAACCCTCCAACCAATACCCAGCCAGCCTGCCCAGTCCGGGGCTAATCCTGGGGCATTGGTGATGCATTGCTGGCACTGATGGCAATGAGAAACCTCTGCCTACCCGATGAAGTGCCTAACAGGGAGTGCTGCAGTGTTGCAGGT
This sequence comes from Chiloscyllium punctatum, assembly GCF_047496795.1. Lineage (NCBI taxonomy): Eukaryota > Metazoa > Chordata > Chondrichthyes > Orectolobiformes > Hemiscylliidae > Chiloscyllium > Chiloscyllium punctatum. The sequence continues at coordinate 59,818,074 of NC_092755.1, forward strand.
ACAGTCCTTCAGAGGAGATGTTAACCCCCAGGCATTGTCTGTCCTGTCAGATGCGTGTATGGAATGAGCTGCCAGAGGAAGTGGTGGAGGCTGGTACAATTGCAACATTTAAAAGGCCTTTGGATGGGTATATGAATAGGAAGGGTTTGGAGGGATATGGACCAAGTACTGGCAAATGGGACTAGATTAGGTTAAGGTATCTAGTCGGCATGGATGGGTTGGACCGAAGGGTCTGTTTACATGCTGTACATCTCTATAACCCAACCCTGGCCAGAAACAGGCGATTTATTACATTGTCTGTTCGGGGAGCCATGCTGAGTGCAATTTACTGACCACCATGAGACTTCAAAAATGTACTTCACATACATTGAGATATCTTGATGTGAAGCGATTGTGTACATGTGAAGCTGAGATCCTCACAGTAACATTTCCTTGGGGAAGGTGGCCTGTGACCGTAACTGTTTGGAAGTTGCCGGTCACTTTCCTCGTTTTGCTTGAAAGACAAGCTGGAGAAAACACGATGAAAGGGAAGATAATCGCTCATAAAAACTCCTTGAGAGGGCAGCATGCTGGCAGGTGCAGACAGCTTGTGGCTAAATAGTCCTTTTGGAGCAGGTTTAAAGCCAAGCTTCCTGTCACATGCTCGCAGTAATCTGATCCTCTCTCTGTTTCCCCCTCCCACTCCTCAGGCTTTTTTAGGTGTTGCTGTTAGTTAGAGATCAGAGACGCGGCACTAACCAAGCAACTTGACTTTCTAGCTTTGGAGTTGCCGATTTGCTACCTCCCCCCTTTCTTCTCTCTCTCTCTCTCTCTCTCTCTCCCTCCCACCGGCTCCTTGCTCATCTCCCCTGCCCCAGCCTGCCTCTCCCTTCTGAGAGCACAGCTCAGTACGGTCTGTCTGTATCCCTCTCCCTTTCCCTCCCTCTCTCTGCAGCCGGCTCCGTGATGGAAGCGTTAACCCTGTGCATGGTATTCGGTTTCCTGCTTACTCTTGGATGGGCAGAGTTGAACACCGGTGAGTCACTTTGCTGCACTTTCCCAAGGGGTAACAGTGTTTAAACGGAGTGGGTTGGAGCCAGGGTTAACAGGGAACTCTGTGTGTGTGTGTGTGTGTGTGTGTGTGTGGTGGCGGTAAATTTAATATCTCTGACTCTTCTGACAGCCCAGCTCCTTCTCACATAGCTCCCATTCCCACCTCTTCCGTCTGGGAGAAGCGGTGAGTGGGACAGACTGCACTGTTGATACAGAGAGAGAAAGAAATATATATATTATATATATATGAGAGAGAGAAATAGGTGGGAGAGGCAGAGAGGTAAGACTCCGGATCGATCACTGTCGATTTGGCTTCCAACTTTGATAGAGCAGTCGGTGTCCTGTGATCGTCGGCATGTACTGACACAGACGGCGTTAGGCTGGTAGTTATATACAGGAATAGGTGGGCAGCGAAATATATGGGCGGCTCTGTCGATGTATATGTCAAAAAATTTATATCGGCAGAAACTCGACAGCTGCATGTGAAAATGCGCAAGTATCAATATGGATCAATAAATACAGTTAGACGAATAAGCAGATAAATAGATCAATGTATAGGTGTGACCGATAAACATGCGAAGTAGACATTTAAGCATATGGTCGATGTGAGAAGTCACCTTTAATGGGTCTCTGTACATTTTTGGACAATGTGTATACAATAAAGGGAGAGACCATTTCAGAGAGGGGCAGAGCCGGACACACACTAATGGGCAGTGCAGGTGACTGAGTAGATTCCTGGATACTGTATTGCGAAGGGGGCACTATCTTCACTGGCGACCTGTCAGCGTCCAGCGGTGACAGAAAGCGAGGGCATTAACTTTCACGGCTCACCCCTACCGGATGCTGCAATGATGTGTCTGATAAAACTGGTCAGATTCGGATCAAGGGGTGGGGGTGGGAGTCCTGAAAGTCATTCCCCTGAACTCCATATCCCATCCGGATCGGCAACCCAGTCCCAGGTCAACTGGGCCGGGGGAGGGGGTACACTGTGGACTCTAAAATCTCATTTCGGTTTTTCAAGGGGGGTGGGGGGGGGGGGGGGGGATCAGAGCTTCTGCTGAAACGACACGTGTTGACTGAGGCTCACAAAACCCTGGTTTTTATTCGGATTCCCCGTGAAAGGTGCAATCTGTAGTCCCAAGCTTCGGCCTCGCTCAGGGGGAAGCCGCTCGTTGTCTGTCTGTGCTGATTCCGAGCCTCCCCCGCCCCCTCCAACTGCATGAACTAACCGCTGCTCAGGCTGTCACACACCAGCTGGGCTGCTGGGCTAAACTTGCAGTGCCCTGACGCGATGCTTTGTGAGCACAGTCTGTTTGCATTGTCCATTCGAGAAAGAAAGTAAATCTACACTCTATTCTGCATTAAAACATCTTGCACTAATCCTTCTGCCCTCCCCCCACCAACTCCCCACCAAATATCACTCCTCCTTCCAACCTTCTGTACATCATCTGTTCTCACGTACAGTTCAGACCTATTTGAAAAAGAAACATTCATTGGAGGAGAGGGAGTAGACGAGGGGGAGATGGACCGATCGGTCTCCCGCGTCTTAAAGTTCATCGATGCGGAATTCAGTAATAATCGTAAAGGGAAAAGTTCCCTCCTTTTCCTTGCATTTCAGTGGCTAGATGGGATTGCACATGACTGGTCAGAGCTTAAAGCTCCAAGTTTCCAACCCCCACGCCCAGGCTCCGTTACTCTGGTCTTTCCGTTGGATTTGGGGGGTCCTGATGGGGGGGGTGGGCACATTGGGAAAGCAGGTTGCAAATCTCCAGCAGGAATCTGGGGATCCCGGCTGGGGACACAAGTGCCAGTTCGCAAGGATCCAGCGCAGCGGCGATGCCTCATGCAGTCAAATAGCCTACTGGCAGGCCACTCTCCTGACGCTCACAGGAACGACTCAGATGGAGCATCCGGGCGCCGTTGACATCAGTGAGACGTCCCAACAAGAGCCCAGGCTTTGCGACTAGAAAGAGGAGGGTGCTGGATCAATGGAGAGCAAACAGAATAACTGCCCGAAGACAGAGCTGCTAGTTAGACAAATGGAAAGGAACAGAAGAGATTCGCACTATGTAGTCTATAGTGTCACAGAGTTACTGTGGACAGGCCAGTGCAGCTGTGAAGTCATGCTGTCTTCTTACTCAACAATCCAGTCAATCACACTTTTCCCTCTCCTGTCCTGGAGTCCTGCAAGTTTATAACCTTCCAATGTCCATCCAGTTTATTTTTGGAATTATTGCCTTCACTCCACCACCCTAGTGGGCAGTGAGATCGAGGTCACTCATCACGTCGCACAGCCCCTGCATCTCTTCATCAACATCCATGCCTCTTCCTCCTTGTTACAGTTAATGGGAAGAGTTTGTCCTTACTACATGTCCACCTTGATCAAATCTTTGCTTATTTTTTTCCCCCAGCACCCATGTTGTGTGTGTGCAGGTGTGAGACACAGTGAGAGACACAAGGTGCACGAATCTTTATTCCATTTCCACCACCAGGAAGATAGGAAACACCCGAGTGGCCAGTGACAAGCACTGCCCTTCACATCAAAGGGCAATGCTGTGTGATCAAAACAGTGAAGGGGAGGGTAGGGACTAAATCAAAATAGATCAAATCTTTGCTCTAAGGCTTTTCCAATCAAGTTCCCAATTCGGAAACCATTCTGATAAACCTCTGTGCACTCTCCAGGACCCTCACAGTTTTAACAGGAAGAATTAGTTTAAGGCATTATACAGAGAGAATATAAATGCCAATTGTATTTTGGAAGCTCCTATTTGTAATACTTTAAATAATTATATTTTACTACAAACCACACTGTGGCTTTATACTTAAAATGCTTATCATTTCTTAAAGTGACAGTGTCATAATAATTTAACCTCGTGTTGGTAATGGAGTGATTAAGTAACTTGACTTTAACCCAAGAAACACCAGATTAAAATTCACCGTGGTAATTAGAGAATTTCAATTTGGTTTTTACTAGTGTTGGTAAAAAGTTGTCAGTTTGATGTAAACCATGTCTGGGATCACCAATGTTCCCATTTGGGAAGGTTACCTTCAACAAAAACAGAAATTGCTGGAGAAACTCAACAGCTCTAGCAGCATCTGTGGAGAGAAAGCAGTTAACACTTCGAGTCCAGTGACCCTTCTTCAGTAATAACTGGCCTTGAATTGTTAACTCTTCTTTCTTGCCAGAGATGCTGTTAGACCTGCTGAGTTTGTCTGGCAGTTTCTGGTTTTGTTTCAGATCTTCAGCATCCACAGTTCCTTGTTTAGTTTTAGAGACGTTACCTAGTCTGATTTATATGTAACTGCATTGTCGTATGTGTGACTGACACTAACTTACCATTAGTGAGCCACTTTTTAAAAAAAATTAAATCCCTACTGGTGAATCAAGGAGTTCCACCAATCCCTCACAGTGCAACAAGAGATAGACAATAAAGCATACTTTCTTGCAATGCCCCCTCCCTGGAATGCTCTTTGATATGAACACTAATTTGCTTCTGTGCAGCTGCACTTGGCTTCTGTTCTGACAAGCACTGCTGGCATCACAATCAAAATCAATGCTGAGTAAAAGCACCTCATCAAACACTAAGAGGGAACGAAACAAACAGACACCTGGAGAGATTTCAAAGCAGTAATCTAATCTTGCAACTTCAGATCGTGATTATAAACTGCTCAAGCTTTGCTCATGAAATCTGTCATGTCAGTATACCCTTCAATTAGACTAGTGACTTGTAATCCTTTCCAGATAGCCATTATTTCTACAAACTGAACATATAAATAAAAAAGAATAAGTTACTGTTCATTTAACTCTCTTTTCTTATCAGTGACCCCATTCAAATAATGGGTCAATGCCAGAATAATCTTGTCAAATATTTTTAGTTCCCACCGTGCAAGATTTGCACTCCATCGGGAGACTGGAAGAGTTGTTAACCACATGGAAAGTGAGTGAAATATGAGTCCCAATTATAAAAAGAGTGATCTCTTTCCAGTAATATTTGTGTTTACATGATGACAGTGTCTTGCCATTACCAACGTTCAAATGTAACTGCTGTTAGAGGCCAAATAGATAGTAAGCTATGCTTTAGATGCATCTTCCCCAAGAACTGGAAGAATTTAATCAATGATGTTGTTCAGGGAAAGATGTTTGCCAGGACAACAAACTAAGCCCCATGGGATCTTCAATATTCATTTGATTAAACAAACTGTGCACAGTCCAACATCTCATTTAAAGAATGTTATTTTTTACAAGGGAACATCTCCCAGCAGTACTGCATTAGATGTCACCCTCTGTTATGTCTTATGTTTCCTATGAACTGAAACCATGGATTTCAACCTCAAACTTAGTGTTCTGAATGAAAACTGAGTGGCGGCAATAGAAATAGGTCCATCGTGGTAAGGTTTAGAAGCATGTTCAAGCTTGTTACATACCCTCCCCATTCAAATACCATTTATAAAGCCTTATAAAACACTTCCAGCCATCTGTTACTCCCTATGTAATGCATACTTACTTGCTGTGTAACTTGAAAGTCATGATGTTTGCCCAAATTACCTTGTGTAATATTGTTTTGCTGTTGAGTCTGCAGCTTAGCAAAATTTGCTCTTTCCTTGCTCGTTCCTGAGTCCAGACCAGGATAAAGGAAAATAAAAGTTTTTTTTTCTTCAGCTGTTTGTGAAATTAGTGGGTTTTTTTGGTTAAGTGAATATAGGCTGACAGAAAAATGGTTCCCCTGTGCTAGCCTCAATTTTCACCCTCACGACCTGATTTATGATGGGGTGTCAGGATCATTTGCTGAAAGCTTGAAATTATTGACAAGAAAATCCTTATTAGTTTATTCCAAATTTCACTGGCCAAGGTTTAGAGGAGGCATAATTTAATTTGAAAGGTAGACTTAGTGATCTGATTCATGTATTGGATGCATAATATGCTGCAATGCTTCTTGCTTAATGTGGAATACAGAATGATAGTCAGTTTTCACATGGGGGCGAGTAAGTGGGTGAGAATCGAATGGTTGCTTATCATACAGTCTGTGTGAATCGTGCCCTATATCCTCTACCACCTATAAAGTCCACAACGCAACTGGTGTTCAGTTGTCAGTCAGCCATTATACTTTCCTTATGAAACAGGCACTTGATCCTCTAGAGTCATAGAGATGTACAGCACGGAAACAGACCCTTCGGTCCAATTCGTCCATGCCGACCAGATGTCCCAACGCAATCTCGTTCCACCTGCCAACACCCAGCCCATGTCTGTCCAAACCCTTCCTATTCATATATCCTTCTAGATGCCTTTTAAATGTTCCAATTGTACTAGCCTCCACCACTTCCTCCGAAGGGTCTGTTTCCATGCTGTACATCTCTATGGCTCTATGACTTCTTACAGACACTTGCATGAGGCTGGAATTAAACACAGTCCCTGGCACTGTGAGGCAGCAGTGTCAACCACTAAGACACTGTGTGTTACTGTGAAGAGGTTTTTGTAGTTATGCTGTTTTTTCTTTTGCCAATCGACTTAAATCAGTGTCATCTGATTCTCAATCTTCCTGTTGTCTCCCTGTTTAGTCAGTCCAAACTCTTCATAAACTCTCCTCTTAAACATTTGTTTTCCAAGGAGGTCAGCCCAGCTTCTGCATTCTAGCCACAAAACTGAAGTTCCTCACCTGGGAACCTATCTCATGATTTTCTTTCTTTACCATTTCTAATGCCTTCATACTGCCTCTGGGGAGGTGATGGCCGATTGCTATTATCACTGGCCTGGCCTGTTAATGCAGAGACCCAGATAATGTTATGGGAACGTGGATTTGAATCTGGAATTCAAAGTCTATTGTTGACCACGAATCCATTGTCCATTGTTGGAAAACTCCACTTGGGCCACTGATGTCCTTCAGGGAAGGAAACTGCCACCCTTATCTGGCCTGGCTTACGTGTGACTCCAGATCCACAGCAATGTGGTTGATTCTTAACTGCTCTCTGGGCAATTAGGGATGTGCAATAAATGCTGGCCTAGCCAGTGACCTTCCTCCTGTGAATAAATAAATTTTTAAAAATTCCTTTCTCAACTATGGTACTCAGAGCTGGACACTACTTGCAGTTGAAGCATGGTAATCATGACCTCTCTTTGTTGGTAATCTATGGCCTTGTTTATAAAGCCCAGGAACCTGCATGTATTATTAATCCCTTTCATAACATGCCCTGTTATCATCAAGGTTTTATGCACAAATACCTCCAGGTCACTCTGCTCCTGCATCCTGTTTAGAATTGAAACCTTTAAGTCACATTGCTTCACCCTACCCTGCTCCTACCACCAAAATGAATCGCTTTGTGCAACTCTGCATGAAATGCCATAAGCCACTTGTCTGCAGATTGTTCCAGCCTGTCTCTGTACTTTTGAAATTTAATACTATTATCCTTACCATTCACAATTGACGCCAGTGTTCATAATACTTCCAACTTTTGTGTCATCCATAAATTTGGACTGCTAGTCTGGGTCATTAACATATATCAAAAAAAAGCAGGTGCTGACACTGAACTTTGCAAAATTCTCAGTATAAACCTTCTGTAGGTCCAAAAATCCACAGCCTATGTCCTTCGCTTAGTCAGTTTCATATGCACTGTTTTTAATTCCAAGAGCTCTAAGTTTCGTTTGCAAGCCTGATCTTTATCAAATACCATGTTACCAATGTTAAAAATCATACCACACCAGGTGGTAGTCCAACAGGTTTATTTTGAAGTACAAGCTTTTGGAGGGCTGCTCCTTCGTCAGGTAGCTGGTGGAGCAGGATCATCAGACACAGAACTTATGGTAAAAGATCAAAGTGTCATACAACTGATGCAATTTATTGAACAAACCTAGATTGCTCTTATGTCTTTAATCACTTGGAATGGGGATGCAGGTTTCGATTCATTGATATGTAAATCCCAGAACTTCTTTCAAGTCACATTCCTGAGACAACTTAAGGTTATACATATATATAAAAAAGTGACATCTCAGCTCAGACAATTTATCAAAGGTGTGAGGTTAGAGTCCATGTATATTCCAACCTAGAGTCAGACTGGTTCTATTTCCAAAGTAGGAATTTATAAAATGTCACGTGGACTGACTGCCTTCAAGATTGTGTGCTTTTTGAACAAAATAGAATGTACCAGCAAATATAAATTGCAAAGTAAATTCACCCCATAGACTTGTGTATGTGCTTTGTCCACTCCAGTCAAACATTAGCACCTCCACATCATGTTACCAACATCATCCCTCCCTTTTACTTTAACAGAAAGCTCAAACAAGTTACTTAAATGTGATTTGCCTTAAACAAATCTGTGCTGATTTTTCTTAACTGACCACATATGACTAAGTTACTACTGGTTTTGTCTTGAACGATCATATCTAAAAGCTACCCCACTGCTGAAGTTAAACCAATTTGCCTGTAGTTGCGGAGTTTATCATTAGACACATGTTTTAAAAAGAAAAAAATTTGCAAATCTGTAACCTTTTTGCATTACCCTGCTATCTGATTAGGATTGGAAAAACCAGTACTTCCACAATTTCCACCTATACTTCCCTCTGTATTCTCAGAAACATGTCATTTGTCCTGATGCCTTGTCAACTTTAGGTACAGCCAGGCCCGGCTACTAAAGACAAAACTTTAAATGTTAACAGAGAGTCACAAAAAGATCTAGAAAGAAAAGCAAGATAGAGTATGAGAAAAAAACTAGCACAGAATATAAAGACAAATAGCAAAAGTTTCTATAAATATATAAAATGAAGAAGAGTGGCTAAAGTAAATGTTGGTCCTTTAGAGGATGAGAAGGGGCAGTTACTTATGGGATATGATGAAATGGCTGAGGCATTGAGCAGGTATTTTGCATCAGCCTTCACAGTGGAGGATACTAATAACACGCCAGTAAGTGACGAAGAGACGAAGGTAGGTGAGGACCTAGAAACAATTATTATTATGGACGAGTTAGTGTTGAGTAAGCTCATGGAACTAAGGATAGGTAAATCTTCTCACCCTAATGGAATGCATCTCAGACTACTAAAAGAGATGGCGGGAGAAATAGCAGGTGGACTGGTGATAATTTTCCAAAATTTGTTGGACTCTGGGGCAGTCCCAGCAGATTGGAAAACAGCAAATGTAATGGTACTGTTTGAAAAGGGAAGTAGACAAAACATGGGGAATTATAGACCAGTTAGCTTAACCTCTGTAGTGGGGAAGATGCTTGACTCTATTATCAAGGAAAAAAAGAGCAAGGCATCTAGATAGAAATTGTCCCGTTGGCACAGACGCAGCATGGATTCATAAAGAGCAGATCATGCTTCACAAATCTTTTGGAATTCTATCAAGGCATTTCAAGCAAGGTGGACAACAGGGACTCAGTGGATGTGGTGTATCTAGATTTCCAAAAGGCCTTTGACAAGGTGCCGCATATGAGGCTGCTGCATAAGATAAGGATGCATTGTGTTGGGGTAGAGTATTAGTGTGGATAGAGGATTGGTTGACTGACAGGAAGCAAAGAGTGGGAATAAATGAGTGCTATTCTGGCTGGCAATCAGTGGCTAGTGGTGTGTCTCAGGGACCGGTGTTGGGACCACAATTACTTACAATTTATAAAGACGATTTGGAGTTAGAGACCATGTGTATGGTGTCAAAATTTGCCGATGACACTAAGATGAGTGGCAGAGCAAAGTGTACAGAGGACTGTGAAACTTTGCAGAGGAACTTAAATTTATTGAGTGAGTGAGTGGGCAAAGGTGTGGTAGGTGGAATACAATGTTAGTAAATGTGAAGTCTTACATTTTGATAGGAGTAACAGCAAAATAGGTTATTACTTGAATGGTAAAACATCACAGCAGGTTGACTTGTAGAGGGACCTGGCTGCCCTTGTGCATGAACCACAGAAGGTTGGTTTGCAGGTGCAACAAGTAATTAGGAAGGCAAATGGAATTTTGCCCTTCATTGCTAAAGGGGTTGAGTTTAAAAGCAGAGAGGTAATGTTACAGCTGTACAAGGTGCTGGTGAGGCCGCACCTGGAGTACTGTGTGCAGATTTGGTCTCATTACTAAAGAAAGGATGTACAGGTACTGGAAGGGGGTGCAGAGGAGGTTCACTAGGTTGATTCTGGAATTGAGGGGGTTGGTTTATGAGGAGAGACTGAGTAGATTAAGATTATATTCATTGGAATTCAGAAGAATGGGGGGGGGGTGCGGAATCTTATAGAAACATAAAATAAGATAGAAATAGATAAGATGTTTCCATTGGTAGGTGTGACTAGGGCAAGTGGGCAAGGCCTCAAGACTAGAGAGAGCAGCTTTAGAACTGAACTGAGAAGGCTTGTTGATCTATGGAATTCCTTGCTCAGGGAAGTAGTTGACGCTACTTCAGTAATCACTTTTAAAGCTAAGGTTTTGAAAAATTAAAGGAATTTAGGGATATAGTGAAAACGTAGGTGAGTGGGGCTGAGTCCACGAAAAGATCAGCCATGACCTTATTGAATGTTGGAGCAGGCTTGAAAGGCTGACGGCCCAACCCTGCTCCTCGTTCTTAGGTTGTTGTCTATTTCCTTGTTCTCAATTTTAAGCCCTTCAAGTGTCTTAAGTACCTTCTCTTTCACAATGCCTTGTACATAAGCTTCCTCCTTGGTAAAGACAGTTACCGACTGCTCATTTATTACCTCAGCCTAGAGTATCCTTCAGTTGTAAACCACCTTTTTGGATTCATTATCATCCCTGCTCCTTCTTTCACAACAATATAGAAATCTTTTAGATTCTCTTTCATTTTATCTGCCAGTCTTTTCTTCTACTTTCTCTGTGCTTTACCTTATTTATTTCCATTGCACCCAAGCACATACAAGACACATTTATAATACTGTATTTCCCCACAGTTTTATTGCCTGACAGATAGTAGTGAAAAATGAATATGAGAACAAATTTGGCTCATTGCTACAGAATGATTTTTATAGACCTATTGATTTGGGCAAAGTATTTTGGGAAAATCGATACTGTACAACTTTATACCGCAGGGTTTGTGTGAATGTAGTGATGTATTTTAGTCAAGGCAAGATCATCAGCCCACTTCCTGTGCATTCATTTACTTTCTCTACCCTGTGAATATCTTGGCATTACAAAAATTTATAACCACAAATCCTGCTAGATATCAGGGACTTGTTTGAAATCCTTAATGTTTCCTGTTTGGTTACCAATTCTAGAAATTTGTTCCATATGTTAATCATTCTTCTGCTAATTGTTTGTTTACTTTAGGTTTCTTTATCATGAATCTGCCACTAACTCTGGAAATTTAAGAAGAATCCTACTTCCTTCCAGCATATTGAACTCCATCGTAATTATAAAATAACCAATTGGTCCTTATATTTGACTCCTTTTCTCAAATTACTAAGTCCAAGCATACATACTGTGGAACTAACAATGGAAAATTAATCTAAATCTCAAAGTCCAGCACAATTCTGCATCCAGTTGTTAATGGCAGAGAAATAGACCATCACAGTGGAGAAGGTAGGAAATGAGAAAGAGGAATTCTGGAAGTAGAGGATTAAGGAATGCTGTTTGGACAGTATATGCCATGCCACAGGATAGGCAACTTTCATATCAGAGTAGTGCCATAACTGGCCTTGGATGGCTTCTTGCTATCACTGACTGAAATGCATCAATTTCCTGGAATGGTATCTTCCAAGTGATGGTCTTTGAAATTCACTGATTACCTAAAATCGGACACTGTTATTCCGAGTCAGCCACCAAAGTTCAGGGTTTAGATGAAATTTATATAATGTGCAATATTTTCTCTTTTAATGTTAATGATATTTAATAGATTACAGACTTGGAATTGTTCCCAACTCCCCATTGCACTCCACAAACTGAAATATTTTGTAAGTATATAAGCAAACACTGCATTAGGGAGGGTGCATTGAGCTAAATAGTCTAAAGGGGCACACTGATTACAATTGACTGACACATTAACGACCGATATGTACTTTCCATAATTACCATAGATTTTCACATCAACTACCATCGATGACAAGCAGTTGATGCTCTAGATTTTTCTGTGGATAATCTGGCTTATTTTCCCCAACTTTACCGGAGTTGCTTTTAGCCTAAGTATCAGTCTTGCTCAACCTGACCGTAGTTTATGCTATATTATTCTAATATTTGCCCATTTCATGACAACGAATTTTGCAAATTATTGCGTCCAACCTTATTCTGAATGAACAGTGCAACTTGCAGATATTTATTTTCCCAAATCAGAACTAATAATTTCTAATCATTAATATAGGACACTGGCTTGACATGAAAATTGAAAAGGTAAATTAAATGTGTCTCCTCCCAATTTTTCTGTGCATCAGTCTCTGTGGGGCAATCTGTCAGTGTGTTCTGCCGAAAGGTTTATGCTAAGACACTATGCAGGGCTGAAACCTTCAGTGCTTCAAGGTTGTCGTGGCACAATGGTAATGCTTTTGTCTCTGAGCTCGGAGGTCTAGGTACAACTCCCATCTGCATCCGGAGGTGCGTTATAATATCTGAGCAGGTTGATGTTTACACCCTGAATTTTTTTCCCTACAGTAGTGCATGTACAAGGTTGGGAACATTTCATTTATCTGATACATGTTGAAGCTGGCTGGATTAAAGATGAATGTAATTTTGTGCATATGTATTTGATAGGATAATTTAAGAAAGGGAATTCCTCTGCTGGGTGGACGTTGAGGAGCCATGCATAGCAGAAGTTGAAATCTGCCCTAAATAGCTGTGAATGTTGGGATGCTTTGACCATTTGAGACCAGATTCAGAACTTTGTTTTCTATGTGTAAAAAGAGATGTGGATCAAAGGTGGGAAATTAAACCGAAAACGAATCAACCATGTTACTTCTGAATGGGGGAACGTGCCTTAAAAGCTGAGTGACCCATTTTTGTTCTTATGAAGCATCTGGCTAGAACGAGAATATTTCTTGGCTACAATTTAGATTCCAGCCTCAAACAATTTGACGCGGTGATAAAGGTTTTCTACTTTTTAAGATTAAGTTACGTTGTCACAGTTCAACACAGAAGGTACAAAGGTATCAGTCTCTTTCACAATAATAACAAATAGGAAAGGTTCACATTGTTACAGTGAGGTAGAGATGGGGCTCAGTGTTTAAAATGTATAAAAAGACTCCTTTTTAAAAAAAAATCAATAAAAATGTGAAATCAAGCATATCATGTTTGACCTAATATATTAACCTAAATGTTCTTTCTTGGGGGGATTAACATGATCGCTCTGCAGGAAGTTAATGACATATCAATGCAGAATGAGTAGCTCACAGTTCTGAACTGGTGAAGCCTCTAGAAGGAGCTTTGTAGTTCACATGCCTCATTGTATTTCTGTATTATATTTCCGTATGGATGGTTGTCTAAACTTTAGTGGAAAAAAATTGTGTTATTGGCCCCCTTTAAGAGCTACCAGGGTGAATCAAAGTGAATGTGACTTTAGGTACAAATTCAAAAGGGTGAGGTAAATTAACAAATCATAGGTCTGTGGCACAGGACTTTGATTCTACAGTTCTAATGGATCAGGGATTTTCAAATGTCTTGATTTTGAAGAACCCCTTCCATACCATTCTATGTCCCCTCTGAAAACCATTCTTTTCCTATATGAAATGCAGTTATACAATTAAACCTATGAACTTATTATTTTTCTTTTACCTATTATGAAGTTTTTACTTGTGAATAATAATTCCGTAAAGACCTGAGGGCCAAATCTTAAATAATTTTGGCTAAGAGTTTTTTTTGTTTTTGGAGACTGAGTTCTCCCGCCTTATCTTACCAAACTCATCAGTTGTGCATCTAATGTCTGACTTCCACCCCATCTTACCACAGGCTATTCCCAGAACCTCTCCCTGCTCAGCAGATATCGCAGAATTAACCAGCATCCTTTGCACCTGCACCATCTTTTATAAGCAGTTGCTTCTTGACATTTGCTCCAGACATGGCAGGGGGTGGAATTGGTATCCTGCTTTACAGGCAACCTCCTGGAGGTCCCACTGGATGGGGGTGGTGCTGACACAAAGCTTCTTCTTTCCCTAATACGGGCAGTGGAAGCCAGTCCACCAGTCCATGCCAGCCTGGTTTCATGTCACCTCAACCATGTTATTGCGTTCTCTGCTGTCTGCAAGAATGCCCAGCATTGTGGGAAGATGGCCAATGAGCTTCTCCATTCCATCTACATCAGTGCCACTATCTACTCTCTGACACCTTTTTTCTGACTCAGTGAGTGCTGGGAATCTGGAATGCACTGCTAAAAATATTTGGGTGAGCACTTGACATATCATAGCATTCAAGGATTTGGGACCAGTGCAGGAAATTGGGTTTAGTGTTCCTTTAGTGGTAGTTATTGTCGGTGCTGACTTATTGGGCTGAATAGCCTTTTCTTTGCTGTATACTTTTATGAACTCTCACTCTCTATCTCTGCTACTGTACCACCTCCCACCAAGAACAACACTCTACCACTCTCTCTCTCTGTTGCCTGCAATATCTTCCCATCCACGCCCATCCTTCCCAATTCCCCCGACACCAACTCCCCCGCGTGCCCTCTGTCCAGCCTATTCACTCGCCTCTGAGATGGACACCTCTCCTCTTGCACCAACAGTAAGAGCTGTGCCAACCCCTCTCATCTCCCATAAAACTTGCCACTTTCTCATTCCGTGAGGAACGCAGCGCCCGGTAGGGCACTCTAAGACCGAGTGGCTGGTGGGCTGCTCAATTCCCAGCTCCTAATGAGCAGAGGATCCTGACTCTGACAGCCCTGAGCAGGGTCTGGGCTGGTATCAGAGGCTGCCCTTAACATAATGCGCCCAGAACCCCAGAGAGAAAGCTACCTCCTGGACTTGCCAGAGCCCTTCTACCAACTATGACCAGCTTTCCCGTTTGTGTCTGTGCTAAATGGTATGGTAAAGCGACAATAATCTGAGCCTGGTATTGCTGGCTGAGGGGGAGTGTGCAAAAAAGCATGGGATGCTGTAAGCATTTGGGTAGGCTCAGAGTGGATAAGCGTCATGATAGCAAGCAAGGAGCCCTGCAATACAGCCTGCTCCAGTCCATGAGCTGTGTGTATGTCCCTGAGTGCACAGTGCCCCTGTGGCAATGTTCCAGTGAAAGTTACTGGTGCAATATTGAAGTGTGCTATAAAGACTGGAGTGGTGCAATGAGGGATTTTAGAGGCTGGAGCATGTTGATTGCCAATGTCCATGAACAAGGGCTGCATGTGGCCAGTGCCCATGGATCATGCCCTATGATGTTGGTACCTGGTTTTCCAGCCTGGAGGTCATTTGAGTGGGTGGAGAGCTGAGTCTGCTGGGTGCCTGCTCTGGCTTCCTCCTTGTGATTTCTCAACATCGAGCTCGTTTTTGTGAGATTGGTAAGATAGGAGTCCGAATATTGACGAGGTGAGTTGGGCCGTTAACAAGGCAACACGCCTCTGTGGAATGCTCCCCATGTCAAGGTGGGCCTTGCTGCAATTGTGCCCTGGTTTAGCTACATCTTGCCCATGCCAGTTAAACCCCTGTAAGATTCCACCCAAAGATTCATTTGACAGGGGCACATGCACATTGTGGTCAATAGTCACTGTGGCTTGGTTTTAGTTTTCACTGATCCCCTTGTTGAAAATCCAGCTTCTTATTAACAATTGATTGTAATTGGAACCAACGCTTGCATCCATCGGCACATTCACACCAAGCACTCTCCAGCAGCTTTTCCTTGCACTTGCTTCTTTGGGAACTGTCTGATTAAATGTCCATGAGTTCTTCAGGTTCAAAGGAACGTTGCAGGTTATTCCATCATACCAGCCAACAAAGCCAGTCTTGCTTGCATCTTAAGAATCAAAAGAAATATTTAAAATTACCCCAGTCTTTATCCCAGTAGTGAGTAAGGTGTGACCACAACATGAAACTGATCAACAAATGATCAGATACCTCAGGTAAGAGGACTAAGGAGCTGCTACATCAAGTCCTTCAAATGAAATATTGCCAGTAGACATTGACAGTGTTACTGTTTGCCAGTGTGTGCACTGTTGTAGAACACTTTTTAACCTCTCTATAAAGGGAAGATTTGTTAAGTCTCACTGTAAACCTGACCACATTAATTGCCCTTTTTAAGGAGGTGATCAATCTCTTGTATCATGGGGTGTTGGTTACAGCTGCCTGAATGTAGAGAACCCCTGCATCTGCTCGAGGATTGGTGGAAGAAATTGAGGCCAATGTGTGCTGTATAGATTTGAGAGGGGGCAGGAAGTAGAGTGGGCCCTATGGCAATTCATCTGGTTAACTGCTAACATCACCCTGTCCCCAGAGGAGAACTGCAGTTTGTGCAGAAATCACAGCCTTACTGTCCCAAGCTGAGTTGCTCGGACTAACTCTTTGCCCTTCTTTGCCTCTGTTTTACTAAATCTTCCTGTCCAAATGTTGTTGATGGCTTCCAGTCAGTATCCACTTTCTACCGAGCCTGCAATTACATATATGCTTGGTGAAGCTCTTCAGATTTAGAATGAGCTGCAATGTATTTTATCAGGGTGAAAAAAAAATTGTCGACATGTTGACAGACCTTGAGGTTAGGAATTCCTGCTATAGGTTGTAGAAATTAAGGAAAAATGCAAGAACTCCTGAAAGTAGTTAACCCACCTGTAAATCTTACCTGTAGGCAGAACCTCAATCCAGGTGCCTAATTACTAATATGGAAAATATATATTTTGCTGAATTGTCTTTTGTTGTTATAATGCCCCTCAGGCTTACTCTTTAGAAAACTGATGCCTAGCTCAGCCCCCCTCCCAACTCATAAGCAGAAAATCTATCTTTGTAGCCAAACCTTGGGCTGCTTCTGTCATGCGCTCTCTTTTATTCACTTGTCTCTCTTTCTCTCTCTCTTTAAAGCATCCTCATTAAAAGTTGCACATTGTTGAATTACCCAAAGGCTCATATCACAAAACTCTGTAATCTTAATGCTTCCCATCAGCATTCTGTTTCAAAGTCAATAAGAATTAATGAGGCAAAATATTTACGATCACAAATTTTCCCCCATCGGCTCTGCCAAAGTCATTGACATCTGACAACAATAACATGCGCTTATCTAACACCTGTATCCTAGTTTAAAAGAGGAGAATTGGGCACGATTTGAAATCAGAACACAAAGAGCAAATGGCTGGTGATCAAAAGCTGAATAAAGTAAGCAGGTTTTAAGGCTGTCCTAAAGGAAATGAACAAGGCAGAGGGCTTTACTGGGGAAATTCCAGAAGTTAGGGCCATGGTAGCTGAAGACATGGCATTCAATGTAAACGTGATGAAAATCTGAGACAGTCAAGATGCCAGAATTGGAGAAAAGCATAAATCTCAGAACATTGTAGGGCTGGAGGAGGTTCCATTCATAGAGAGTGGTAAGGGATAAGATTGATTTGTTAAGAAGGATGAGAATATTAAAAGTCTAGACACTGCTAGCTGGTGGGGTCATTATAGGTTGGTGATCACAGATGGGAAAAAGGGAATTGGTGTAAGATAGACTTTGAATATGCTCAGGTTTATGGAGGCTTCAAGGTTGGATGCCAGCAGTCAGGTCTCAAGGTTAAAGACCGAACAGAAGAGAGTCTCAGAAATAAATAAACTGCAGGATAGTTGT
Organism: Chiloscyllium punctatum; assembly: GCF_047496795.1. Classification (NCBI taxonomy): domain Eukaryota; kingdom Metazoa; phylum Chordata; class Chondrichthyes; order Orectolobiformes; family Hemiscylliidae; genus Chiloscyllium; species Chiloscyllium punctatum. Next base: position 59,835,739 of record NC_092755.1, read on the forward strand.
GACTGGGCGACTGTTCCACAGGGTGGGACTCTCCCTATTTCCCCCTTGTTCTCAGTGCCTCCTCATCACCAACAGATGAGTCAGTGTGTACCTGGAGATGGTGCATAATGGTGAGCATCATCATTGAGCCCATTCATCTCCTTTCCTATTGACCACACATGTACTTTGCCAGTAGGGGTTGCTAGATAGCAAGTGCAAGCTGGAATCCTGGTTCCAGCCTCTCTTTGATCACCTCTTGCGATGATTATAGCATCTCAACTGCTCTCTCAGCAAAGAGTGGGCTTGGAATTTGGATCTTACTGAGTACTATTATGATTTTGCTTCATATTCATAAGTCTAATAGTGAGCCAGCTTCTCAGGCCTATTGAGTCCAGCATTAACTTTAATTCAGTAATTGCTATGGTACATATCTCCAGGAAATTGTTCCAAGGATACAATTGATTCATCTAGCACTTTGTAGCATACTTAATGTAGCAGCGTGCAAAATAAACACAGGTACTGTTACTTCCATGACATTTTAAAAAAAACTGAAAGAGATATTGCATTTGTCAGAAATAATCTGGGCTGTGGAATAAGATTTGTGAGCTGACTGCTATCCTTAGTTACCCATTTCCAATGATCCTGATTTGATTACATTAATGCAGGATTTTAGGGAGCCAATCAGCCTGGTTCTCTGAAAATGTCATCTACTTTTTCTATGCTGAGTAAGTTAATTTCTGTTTTAGAAAAAACAACTTTGCAGATGAACTGTTTCGCAGCTGTGAACAAAGTTGACCAACTCCTATTGACATGGGGTCTGTAAAGATGGAGGAACTGTGTATTCCTGTTTCTTGCCTGAAAATCTTGCATCCAGCTTTTGGCAATAGGAAGGCTCCTTGTCCTTGTCCTTGTCAATCATAGCCAAGACCTGCCTGCTGCAACTTTCAGATTTTAGTTTTCTTGTCGGTTCAAGAATCTGTTTTGCCACAGAAGGCAGTGGAGACCCAGTCTCTGGATTCGTTTAAGAAAGAGTTGGATAGAGCTCTCAAGGATAGTGGAATCAAGGGTTAGGTTATGGAGATAAGGCAGGAACAGGATACTGATTGAGGATGATCAGCCATGATCATAATGAATGGTGGTGCAGGCTCGAAGGGCAGAATGGCCTACTCCTGTACCTATTGTCTGTTTTCTCTAATGTGGAATCTGCAGCTGCTTATTCAAAAAGTGAGGTGCTCCTGAAGAAAAGCATGCTTTTTCTCATCAGTTTGTAAATGTGGAACACAATTGTTACATCTGCTAATTATTATGTGTTATATTTGCATTGGTTTGCTATGTATCTTATTTATCTGATGTTATCCAGAACCATTACAGAGATGACTATTGTTCTTGATCTAATTTACCTACAGAACTTTAAACATTTTAGAATGTTGCAGAAGTTTCACAAATATCTGTCTTTGCTCGCTCCCAGGATTTCCAGAACACTGTGTGTGTGTGTGTGTCTAAGGAGACATCACTTGACTCTCATGCTCGAGGTGGGGAACCTTTTCATGTTGGATGGCTGCATTATGTTGGTTGTAATCTAATAAGGCCGCATCCAAGACTTACCAATAGCCCTTATGACTTACCAATTTTTTACTTGTGGCGGTCAGTCTGTGAGGATTATTTCATTGAATTTTCTTTTACCCTCTGGTACTTTTAAATACATTCATTTTAAGATGAAAATAAAAATAATAAAGGACGAAAAAGCATGTTAATAAAAAATAAAAGATTTGTTCTGTAAAATTTGGATTCATTCAAAAGGCCACATACAATGGCATTGAAGGCCACAGATTCCCCACCCCTGCTCTAGCTCCACTGACAGGCTAAACAATCAAGCACTGTACAAGGATCTGTGATCCGACAATCTGAACTAAACATGGATGAAAACAAACCATCAATCACTACAAAAGTATCACAAAACATCTAACTGCATAGTGTAGGCACACAAAATTACATTGCATTACATCTCTTAAACCATGATATTGAGATCTTCTTCTACTCCTCATGAAAAGTAGCCATCTTTAAAGTGATTCAACATATTCTTATCCATTGCCCCTTATATGACCTTACTTGCCATTCAGGGTTATAAAATGGCTGAATCTTTGCCTGGGAGAAGATATAAAACAACTTGAATTTTGTTACATCTTTACACAGTTTGACCCGGTGACACTGAAGGAATGGTGATGTATTCCTGAGTCAGGGTGGTGAGTGGCTTGGAGGGGAACTTGCAGCTGGTGATGTTCCCATGTGTCTGTTGCCCTTGTCCTTCTAGATGGCCGTGGTCATGGGTTTGGATAGTGCTGTCTAAGGCACCTTGGTAAAATTTTTACAGTGCTTCTGGGAGGGGGGTGTCAAGAGGCATGGAGCAAATCTGAGGCTGCAATTTCAGAATGTGTTGAAAATACTGAGGTGGTATTAGTTTGTCCTCTGCAATGGGAAGTGAACCTACCACAAACAGTGTAAATCCGAACCTCTATAATGATTTATGGGCACTAGGAGAGATTTTTATTTGCAGTGTGAGCAAAAACCAAAGTTATGAATTATCAGCATTGGTTGACTTAATACCACCTGGCCCAATTCTGGATTTAAATTAGACCTATGACTTGAATTATTAGTTATACAAATTATGAACCATAATAGGGGTATATGCCTAAACCCCAGATCTCCAGAACTTTAAAGTGAAGTCCATTAGCCCCACCAGTTCTTGTCTGTCAATGTTTGATATCTGCAGAACTCATTGATCTTGTTGCAGCTTTGTAAAACTTACCCAGCTATCTGGTATTCCATATATTATAACCCAGTAATGATAAGCATGAAAAAATACAACTCAGAGTTAACACTTAATCAAGAGTGTGATGATAATGAGACAGTTCAAGGTTGTCATTGCATTGCAGGCTTCCAGTTGACATTTATAAACTACTGAAGTGACTGAAAGCCTTGATCAAAACCCAGTTTATCATGTCAACTGTCCATTATTCTGGGCATATTTGACAAAATAAGCCACAAATGAGGGACTTAAATGCTGTAATTCAATCAAACGATCAGGATGACGTCTTTAAACTCCTCTGGCTATGACCTGAGAGTGACATCTTCTCGACCCCTTGATTGTGTTACATTCTTAGAGTTCCCTTGCAGCTATCTGTTATCTTATATGTTATAAAAAAGACACAAGGAATAGTTTAGGTGTGACTTGACCTTTTGATGTGGCTCTTTGATCTATGGATCTAGTATTCTGCTGTGTCCTTTGCCCAACTATTTCTTGCTACAAAACTGATGCATTGATCTATAAAGTAATATTTTGATACCAGAGATTAAAACACTACTGTTTTAAGGGAGCAAATTGTGCTTTCATGGTTGTCAGCTTTGCTCAGTTAGTACAGACTCTTATCACTAAGTTCGAGGTTGTGGTTTTGAAGATTTCACAGGATTTGAGCACGAGCTCTAGGTGGGCACTGCAGTATAGAACTGAAGGAACACAGCATTCCCAAAGATGAAGCCCTTCACATGAGTCAGTAAACTGAGCATCTTGTCCATCTTCCCAACCTTTGTTGGGTCTTCATGATGCCATTTGAAGGAAGTTATCTCCTCAGTGCCCTCACCAAAAATATCCCCCAAACAACATCAGAAAAGGTAGGTCAACCAACTATTCATAGTTATACAGCACAGAAACAGACCCTTTAGTCCAACCAGTCCATGCCAAACATAATCTCAAACTAAACTAGTCCCACTGCCTGCTCCTGGCCCATATCCCTCCAAACCTTTCCTATTCATGTACCTATCCAAATTTCTTTTAAACATTGTAACTGTCATCATATCCACCACTTCCTCAGGAAGTTCATTCCACACACGAACCACCCTCTTTGTAAAAACATTTGCCTTTCAATTTGTTTTTAAATCTCCCCTCCTCTCACCTTTTAAAATGTGCTCCCTCGTCTTGAAATCCCACATCCTAAGGGAAGGATAACTACCATTAACTCTATCCATATCATCTCATGATTTTATACACCTGTATAAGGTCACCTTTCAACCTTCTGCGCTCCGTTGAAAAATGTCCCAGCATATCTAATCTTTCTTTATAACTCAAACCTTCCATACCCAGCAACATCCAGGTGAATCTCTTCTGAACTCTCTCCAGCCTAATATAATCTTTATTATTGTTTGAGAAGTGGGCAAATGGTTTATTTGAATGGCAAGAGAGTGTTTCAGTGCAATTCAGTATTGTGGCATTTGTCAATAGAATGATACCATTGTTCCTTTTTGTCTTCCCTTGAGTAAGTCTAAGAGCTTAGTCAGTAAAGATTGTAAGAGGAGCAACCACTGATGTTTCTGAACAAGAATAAGCTCTTATGTTAGCAAGATGTAGTTTATTGTGTGATAGCAATCAGGTACAAGTTATGTTAGTTAGATAAACATGTTGCAAAGTCTATGAGGAGATACAAGTCTGCACTTTGAGATCCTGAGATGCTCTGCCTTGCTCCAATCATAACCAGATGAGGTGGAACTTAAAGTAATCTCCAAACTTTAACCCTTTCACAACCATTACCTTATACATAAATGTGTGTGAAGTTCTTTGGAATATTTCAGAGAGGTGTAGTAAGTTGTTGAATTCTTCTTGTAAACGTATTGCACAGCAGAGATGATCGATTCTCTCTCAATACATCAGTTCAGTTGTGTTTTATCAAAAATTGATGACAAATGTTTTAAGACAATTGATGCTTTGATTTCCCACTAGTTTATCAAACCTTCAATCGTTGGGAAATCCTTTAGTTTGAAGCATTTAAAAGTGGCTATTATATTTTGTGATACCAATGCATGCCATCAAAGGTTGTGAGAGTCTGTTGAACACTGTCATCTTCACTGCTTATGGAAAAAGGGAGAACGTGCATTAAACCGACTCTTCCATTCCTGCATGATATTTTGACGGCTTCCAATGAAAAGAAAACGAAGAAACACTTGCTCTTATCACATTTCTCAAATGTGCCAAAACACTTCATTCAAAATTAATTACTTTGAAATGTTGTTACATAGGCAAATGTTCTGTCAGAACGTGCCAAGTGCAGATCTGAGGTAAAGCAAGTGGAAAAGAAATCCGATGGGTCAACACGGTAGTTTAGGAGCAGATCCCTTCCAGCTGAGAAATGCGTGAGATCTAGATTGGAGCACTTTTTCCTTTTGTGTCTTAAGACACTTATTTAACATAAAAAGATAAAGCATAGGTTCAACTTCTACTAGAGCATTGTGACCAATTGTGGCTCTTATGTTTTGTGCCTGAGAGATAAGCAGAGATGATTCTCATCAGGACCAGGAGCTTTCTTACACTGCTTTCAAAATATCCCAGTCTGATGCGTATTGCTTGTTTTCCCTAATCACACACTCAGACTTGACTCCGAGCACATAGCACAGTGATCAGTCAACAGGCACTATACAATCAAACGACAATCAAACACCAAACCATGTGAATATAGCATTGGGTACCACTGTTGAGGAAGTTGTGTATTTTAGAGAGGATGCAGAAAAGGATTTGTGAGAGTGATCTATGGGTTGAGGGTCTTTGGCTGTGTGATTAGATTTGAGAAAGAAAAGTATGCATTTACATGGTGTGTTTTTCTTATTCAATTTCCTTCTGCATCCACTTTCAATCAGATGGGCATAGTAAATAAAAAGCGAAAGAACTATGGATGCTATAAATCAGAAACAGAAAATCTCAGCAGATCTGGCAACAATGTTCAAGAGATCAGAGTTTAATGTTTTGGGTCAAGTGACCCTTCCTCCGAACTGGAACCTGCCATTTATGTAAAATAGTTTAGCTCCTGTCACCTTTTTTTTTCTTTTTGCTAATCATACAAAATTTGCATCCTCTAGTTCCTGACTCAGACCTCAAGATGCTTTACAATCAATGTAATACTGTTTTGTTTTTCTAGTGCTGCCATTGATATAGCATTGACACAATAGATGTGAGTGTTGCAAACTCTCTCAGACAGCAACATGACAAGGCCCATATGATGATTTCATCATATTGACTGAGGGAGAAATATTGACCTGGGCACCAAGGAACCTCCCCTGCACTTTGTCCAGTCAGTGCCACGGGATCTTTTTATATTTCTCCTTGAGGCAGAAGGAGCCTCAGTGTAAGAATTCATCTCTTGCCATCCGTGACAGTACAGAACTCCCTCAGTAATGCACAGGAATGTCAGTCCTGCCTTTGTGCTGAAGCCCTGGAGTGGGACTAATACCTTGGACCTTGTGATTAAGAGGGGAGAGGTCCACTGAGCCAATGCTGACACACACTGAGGTTATCCTGAGAGAAGATTTGCTGGAGGCCTTCAAAATCATGAGGGCTCTGGATGGGGGAGAATGGCTCCCACACCTGGAAGGGTTGAGAATCAGAGAAACTTTTTGTGTTTTGGCAAAGAAAACGCAACACATGGAAAAGCATTTTCATACAGTGACTGGTTACCAGCTAGATTGCCTGATTTGAAAGTGTGGTGAGGAAGATCCATCCAATCATAAGTTTGTAAAAGGAATTGGATGAGGGACTGAAGAGGAAAAGAATTGCAGAGCTGTGGGGAAAGAACTAAGTTGCTTGTGCAGACAATCCCAGAACTGTGTGCCAGATTTGACATTTCTTTTCTGAAGAAAATGCCTCCTACTGAATAAATCTCAAAGTCCTTGGCATTCCCTCACTGGTACCCCAAGCCGGGCAGAATGCAATAAAAGGAAAACTTCTCTGCACACAAAATGGCGGCGGAGTTGCAGGGCAACGCGCAGGCTCTTCAGCCCAGAAGCTCATCTAATCCATCTGCTTTACTGTTTTTTTTTCATTCTATAACTTTTTATAAAATGTTTCTGTTTATTATAGTACCTTACCTTCTTTTAATGACCTCGGTGAAAGGTATCTTCTCCTGACCCAGGCCCGGAAACAAGATGGCTTCCCACGGCCCAGAATGGTGATATAGGCCTGGCACTTGACAGGGTGGTCTCCCTGTGTGGCAGTCTTCAGGTGTGCCAGTCTTGTCCAGGAGGGGCAATCTCAGCCTGGAGTGCTGTCCTTGCCCTGGCTTGGCGGTTGTCTTTGGCTGCTTCCGGGAATTCCAGCAGCCTGGTGTGGAGGTCTCACCTTTCCATGTGGGGGTCTCACCTTTCCGTGTGGAGGTCTTGGCCTTGCTTTGGATGCAGCTTACGGGTCTTCCAATGGCCAGCAATAGAGGTCTAATCCTGGTGTAGAGGTTTTAGCATGGTGGGGTGGTCTTGGTCAAACGTCGCAGTCTAAGCCTGGCCTTGTGTTCTGGCCTGGTTTCCCAGTGTACTCACAATCCAAGAGCCATCAATTGAATTGTGGTGAACTTTAACTTTTCCTTTTGCTTATTTATGGTTTTTATCATTAATTCAGGCACTGTGGTAACGTCCCTTATAAAACATTTCACTTTATAAATAAAAATACATGTAATAATGAATTGCTATTCTATTATACACGCGAAACATGCATGCCCACACGCATATACACACACATGCATGCACACACGTATACGCTCACATGCACACACAGTTTTTTATTACATTAAGGGTCTACCAGATACTCTACACTGATATCGGAGACTAGGAGAGGTATTTAATAGCAGCTGCTCTGAGATAAATGGATGGGCCTTTACTTTAATGTTCTCTTGAGACTTGATGGTGCTTTGGAGCACAGTGGAGGTGTTTTCAGGTTTTCAAAGGGGAACCTAGGCCTGTTGAATGCCTGAAGTTGGTGTCCTGATCATTATCTCAGTGATTATATAGTGGTAGACATAACAACCAGGGATAGCAGAAGAAGTACCACAGGAACCCTATTCATGCTGAAAGTAAAACATTACGGAAAAATTGACCCTATCTTTCTATTTGCTGTTTCAGAGCTATCACCCTTCTCAAAGTGAATGTTCAATCCAATCTAAATAGATTTTATCTGGTGGATTAGAGCGATTATTTGCTTGTTACGTGTTGATTCTAGTGGAGATCAAACATCAAGCTGTTCACCACATGTTACCAAAACATCAAACCTGGAATCTGCAGGTAAATCTATGTGAAAGGCTTAGCAATCTATATCAGGAGGAAATCTGCTTGCCTTGGTTTTATACTAAAGGGATCATATTTTTTTTCACTTTCAGAACAGAAGTAATTTTATTGTCTCTCGATGCTTTTGTATGTCCAGACATAACAAGACATTCAGCATCAGTAAGAGATACAAATGGAAGAGTGGATCTTTCTGTCTCTCCCCATATAAGTGGGTGATCCAGCATTGGTGGAATGTGTGTGAGTTACCCTGTTTTAAGGTTGAGACATAAGCTTGCCCATCCCCTAGGTCTGTCCTGGACTTCTCTGAAATTCACTCTTAATCTCCTGCCATGAGCAGCCCCGGAGAATATACCTGGGGTGTTTTCATTTTCTTTTAAATACTTCTGAGTTGGAAAAACATTGGAGATGAGGAAAAAAAAGACCATTTGACTGATTATTCGTGATTTGGAGGCAGGAAATTGGGTAATGAAGCCTCCAGGAAATACAGCCCAACATATTTAACAAGTCTTTTGCGAAACCTGGTAGCACCTGGGTTGAAAATATCAAGGAGAGGATGAGGTAAATCATTAAGTCGCAACTAGAAAATGCAAATTCAAATCTTAAAAGCTTAGATTGCGCAATGTGGGAAATGGCAGGGGAGTAATGACATTCCGTGGAGTTTGAAACCCTATGAAAAGTTAAAAGGGGAAGGAGAATGTGTGATTTAGCATAATTGTTGCCAAGAAGGAGCAAGTGAGGTAAACTTGATGGAGGGATTTTTCTGAAGAAATGGAGCAATGAATTCACAACCAAAGTTGTGATGAGTACTATACATTGTACCCCTGATTGGTGAATGGGGGTGGGGGGGTTGGTGGGGCGGGGGGGGGGGGGGGGTGGAATATCAACCTAGTTATTTGCTTTTGAACATATTCTAGTGGTCACTGAAGGTAGGGATATTTGGGTGAGAACCAAGTTGAGGAGACCACTAAATCTCACTGTTGTGGTGACATTGTATGTAATGGAAAGCTCTTGAGGAACACCTTGAGAGCCACAGCCCATGATAGATCAAGAGTTTTCATGAGAAATGAGATGAAAATCATGAGGGAGGGAAAGTAAAAGCTTCTACTCCACCCCAAAAATGGAGGAGGAAACATTTCACCACTGTTTCGCATATCCAGTGAGGTAACCTGTCTTCATGAGGGCTCCCAGTCTCCATAGGGAACTCTTGCAGGTAGCACAAGGTTCAAAATATTAATGAAAATGTATCTGTACAAACTCCTGCCTGTGCAGGGTTTTAGTATTTGAGCAATTGTTGTGACTAGGTCAAAGTAGAACATACAAGTATTTTCTTTTTTTTAAATAAGTCATGGACTTCCTTTCAAACAGCTGGATTGTCATCAGTTGAGCAGGACATATACTCATTAACAGCAATGGTAGAGTTTGGAGAGGTTGGGACTGTTATCTTGGGAGAGGGGAAGGTTAAATGGAGATCTTATCACACCTTTTTCCCCCTGGCAAAACTGAAGAAAAGTCTATTTATACCCATGCTGCATGGTTGGGCAGAATTTAGTTCAGACAGAAAAGAGCAACTGTAGAGAAACTCACAGAAACATTCCAACTTCTGGTGAAACTTTTTAGATTAAATGAGCTGGGTAAATCAGTAATTAAACCTGGATTCATAAAGGTGACAGCCAAATGTAGAAGGAAGTGCATTATTGTTTTGGATTACAAAAAGCAGAAAAATGCTCAATATTTTTCCTGAGAAGCATTGGAGAAAATTCTACCTTGGCTACAGAGCATCAGAAATCTCTGAAAACGTTGGACAGCCACCATTTTGGTTGTATTTTTTTAAAAAATGGTGAGAGAACCCAGGAAGCACTGTAGAGGTGCAGCTTTGCATAGAAATGGAATTAAAACACTTGAAAGCAGTAAATCACTACAGAACAGTATTTCAGAGAATTCAAATCAGTTATGAAGAATTTAATGCAGCATTACTGCAATGCAGAGTTTAAAAAGACTGCCAGACAAATTAAGTACTGTTACATTGTACAGAATTGAACAAACATTACAACTGAATTTAAAACAGCATTTACTAATGCAAGAATACAAGCTCAAAGAATAGCAGATTACAAGCAGTATTGAAAAGCTCCACATTTAAAATAGTTTTACAATAAGAATTAATCAGCACCATTGAGAAGAAATGGAAGGAGAAATCACACTTTAACAAAGATTCAAAGTTAGAGATGGAGAGTACTCAGAGCATGAGATTGGACATCTTGAACACAATAGTTCTTAACATTGAGTTACTTCAAAATTAAATACTAAATCTGAAGCTGAATAAGTGAATACACTAATGTATTCAGTCATATCATATGTAGATGATTAAGCTCCCTTTAATAATCTGGCAATGAATAGATATTTTTGATATCCTGGAAAATTTTAATAACTATTGCAATTTGAGAAGAAACAAAATTCTTGAATAAACAAGAGAACATAAAAATTTCAGTTTCAAGGAGAGTCTGTACATGATTTCATCAATTACTTCTGCATATTGGTGGAAAACTGTGACTATGGAGCTTGAGAAGTAGAATTCATTAGAGACAGAGCTGCTGTTGGAATTTTGGAGGAAACTTTGTCAGATTTTTTACTGTTCAGGGAATATTTAACTTTGAGGGGGAACTATTCCTATTCTGCTGGAGGCAGAAATCTGAAAGGTTGATTTGATGCCTCTTCATCTCTCACATATGTAAATTTTAATATCTTGATGATAATGTTCAGTCTATCTATAAACTCCTTGCTATTTCATTCAGGATTTAAATTTAACTCTTGGGGGCAGAATGTAGTCAAGTGATCACCCGGTCTGCCCATGTGGTTGGTTCTTTGAGTTGAATGGCTAGGTCATAGGACCCTTCACAGGCCGTTAAATCAGAGAGATGGGGTCCATCATCTGGGACCTGGTGGAGAAAGGATTCTGGTACTCAGTAAGTGCTCTGGGTGATGAATCCCAGACAGGAGGAAACCTAGGCAGGGAAGGTCTAAAGTTGTTTGACTCAGGAGCGTTCTTCTGTCAAATTGAGATATGTTTTGATGGTATAGGTCATTCCACTATAACACAACAGTTGTGTTCCTCTGCATAATAGAAAATCACGCTGTACAAGATCACTAATAGAAAATCGCTAAACCCATTCAGTAGAAAGTTGGCATTATCCAAACAAGATCCACAGTTTGTCAACTGTATTATAGCCAATTCGTGCTGACAAAATGCACGTTCTAGCTGAACAACCTGTGAGATATATTTGGTATATTTATAATTAAGATAACTTGTTTTAAATGCTCAGCATTGCTTGCAAGTGGGTTTTACCTGGTGTGAATACTATCAGTTGTCCCAGACATTGTTAGGCCGAGGGCTAAGATGGCTGATGGAGCCCTGGAGATGGCAAGCTATGTAAAAGCCAGCCACTTAACCTCTGAATTCTAAACGAAACATGCTGTAGCTCCTGTACAATGTCATTGCAGTCCTTTAACATTGAGACCCTCATTGTCTTCACAACTCCTCACAGTTAATCGTATCAGCACGTTACTGAAAGGAGTTCACGCATCATAGACCAAAAGGTGACATCTGGAATTTCCTGGTTTGCAAATGGCGTCATTAAGCAAAGTTGGGAGCTGCTTGTCTTCCTTTTAGCATTTCAGTGACTCAAGAGGTCGAGGCTTAGGAATATTGTCCCTTCTTGTAGGCCAGAACATCTGTGCTCAGATCCTCCCTGCCCAGAGGTACATCATGACATGTGTGAACAAATTGATGAAAAATGCTTCTTTTATTCAGAGGTTGAGACAGATTTACTCATCATTAATCTGGTATGTGATGAGGAAGGTTCCAACAATAGTGAGCGATATCAGTCTCACTGGGAGTTCAGCTACATCAAGTTAGAGTGTCTTGCGTTATTTTTGCCCTATCGTGTTGAAACACCTCTGTCCTTTATTAATGTTGAAAATATATTGAAATGGCATGAAGGGTGTTTTTGACTGGTAAACTGGAAGAATTAAAAAAGGCAGAGGATGCTGAATTTCCACACATTCATTAGAGCATCAGCAATAGCTGAGTGTAATTACTTATTGAATGAATTACTCTGTTAACCCCCAATGTCAGGACCCCTATTATCCATGAATCTCTCAGTTCTGCATCAAATAATGTAGCAGGCCAAGTTTTCTGACTGAAACCACCAACATGGAACCTTGCCCAGTGGGAGTCTACCAGGAAATCTTGAGTGGAGCCCATTGTTTTCCAGTAACAGATGGAAGATGGCTTGGGGTATGGTGGGTGAAGTTCTGCAGCAGGATTGCATAGCTGGAGAATATGTTCAGTGCAGTGCTGAGGGAGTGCTGCATTGTTGCAGGAGCCATCTGTTGAATGAAACATTTAAACCAATGCCGCCTTAAGTAGATGCAAAATATCCGATGACACAACTTTAACGATATTTACTGGCCAACACCTCTGAACAAAAGAGAAGGTTATCTCATCATTTATCTCATTGGGGTTTTTTTTGTGACCCTGCTTTGTGCAAATTAGTTGCTGCACCTTCTCATATTACAAAAGTAGCTATATGATCGAAAGGACTATATAGATTGTGAAATTGTTGGGTTATCCTGAGGACATGAACGGCACTATACACGTGCTTTTACTCTTGTCTTGAAGAGAAATAAAATTCTCCTGAGTTTGATACATTTCTTATTTTCTTTTGTAATTTATCTGCACAGTGGAGAGGCAGAGGACGTGTGTGGATTATAGTAAATGTTTGATATTTATCTCCGATTCAGTTATCATTTATGTGCAGCCACACCTCAGGTAGGGGGGAAAGGAAACCATTGGATGTAACTGAGAACTGGAATGAGGGAATGTGGAATTGATGGTTCTTAAGAATGGAGAAAGGAAGGTCTGACCAATGTACATTAGGGCATCAAGGACAGTAGACTGTGTGCTACATGTTGTTGGCCACTTGACCAGTCACAGATGCTCGTTGGTATAAGTTGATGACCTCCAGAAAATGCCAACATCTTTGGGCAAGTGATGCCCCTGGAGAAAGTCTGTCAAACCCTTGAAAGAGGATCTTCTGTCAAAAGGCAGTAGAGATGGTCCCTGATTTTGTTAATGGCATCCAGGCTACATTGGCAACAAAGGTGTGATAAAGCATGGGTTAAATAAAGAGGAACTGGGGATATTCTGAAACACAATACAAGGTTTGGGGTCCCTGACATAAAAGAGATCGAAGAACAGTCCCAGGAGATCCAATGATAAATGATAAAGTTGCAAGCTGTCAGTACCCTTCTGAATGACTGCATGCTACAATATCGCTTAGTTTAGAAGGCAAATGCTTAATCATCAAATCCCTACAGTCTAGAAGCAGGCCATTCAGCCCATTCTGAACTTCCAAAAAACAACTCACTTCCCCACCCTATCCTTGCATTTCCCATGGCTAACCAACCTAGCCTGCACATTTTTGGATTGTGGGAGGAAACCAGAGCAGACACTGGGAAAAATGTGCAAACTCCACACACAGTCAGTCAAGGGTGGAATCGAACCCGTGTCCTTGGTGCTGTGAGGTAGCGGTGCTAATCACTGAGCCACTATGCTTTTTTAAAAAAAATTCTTCAGTACAATGTATTGAGAGAATCCTGTAGACTTCAGCAGTCAGTTTGTGAAGTCCCTGTAATGGGTATTCTAAGCCTGTGGGAAGATCTGCCAGTTGTTGACAAAATGCGAAGTTTGCATCCTGTGAAAACCAGCCCATTCAAATCAGAAACATAGTGACCATCGCATTCCGGTCTTGGTGACAGGAGCGACTTACTGTAAGTGATCACCACAATTAACATCACTGATGTTGGTCGCAGTACAGTTCATGGACGTTCAAGTATGACCAAGGGGAAAGTGAAATTCCTACACTTTCGGGAAGCTTGCCTTGTTTGTTGATGCTATTTTGCTGCCGCTCTCCCGTGGAAACAATGCCCATTTTGTCTGACTGTGTGTGAGTTTCTCCCCTTTGGCTAAATGAACTCTCAGTTCCCCATTCTGTCATCTTTCTCCTCCAGCTGAGAGCCTCTGCACATGAGGTCCTGAGCCTCTCTGTCGCCTTTGTCACAAGATTAACTCATCGCTTCTGATGGGCAAGGGGTGATGTGCATCCATGCGGCAGGATGGGCAGGATGCCCACCTCCTTAAAATCCAACAAAAAAGACTTGGAGCTCATTACACAGCTTAGAAAGCAGGCCAGAGCACTGGCCTCCCATCAAACGTGGGCACTGAAGCCTACCTTGCTCCACTGTTCAAGTTCTTTTGGAACCCCTTGCCTTAAAGAGGCAGCCTAACAATATCAGAGACCAGGCTGAAAGATAGGAAGAGCCAGTTCTTCAAAGTCAGCTGCAGTGTCTGCATTTGGAAAACTGCAGTAAGTTTGCAATAGGATACCCCAGGTCTGACATTTTCAAGATAACTTTAATTTCATTTATTAATGATAGAAATGAAGAAATGACTGTGGACTCAAAAAACATGTCTGGAAGGGGTATAGTGAAGCTAGTCCCTTAAATACATCATTCTTATTCTCGTCAGGAATCTGATCAGGAATATGGCAGAGGGATGTAGGAACAAGTTTTTCAACATTGACAATCATTCACAGATTAAGAGCAAAGTTAATCAACAGAGAAGTCAGTGCTGATGTGACATCTCCAGCAGCAGCTAGACCTTCGGAGTGAAACTGCCATTCCATTCTACATCAATTAACATTACATTGCAAGAAGTTCAGACTTGTACTGAGTGGAAACTGGGTGGAGCTGCCTGAACTTATTTTAACAGTGTTTTCACAGTCTGATGAGAAAGTGGAGACTTAACCCCCACTTGTCTTGGTTCGAATTTCATTGATCCCAGCAATAGCCTTCTGTGATGTAATGTATTATAAAGGACCATAATAAGTTGTAAAATGCAATTTTAAAATTTTGTTTCTATAAATGGATTTTATATCTTTCCCTTCTGCAGCAGAACAGTTGACTCTTTCTTTGCACAGGGGCTGTAGTGGATGCTGGGGCTTTAGAGTAAATTTTGAGCGAGAGGTGGACAATGGGTCAAAGTGTTATGGTGACTGTGCAGGCAAGTGGAGTTGAGGCCAAGGTGAAATCAGCCATGATTGTATTAAATGGCAGAGAGACTCAAGCGGCTGAGTTGCTGACTCCAGCTCGTAGCTCTTAGGTTCTTTTGTTCCATCTTCCATGAGCTGAAAACATCGATGCATGGTCACCATTATAGCATATCCCTCATTGCTCCTCTTTGGGTCACTCTGCCATTTCAGAGGGCACTTAAAAGTCAACACTATGGCTATGGATCTGAAGATACGTGCAGACCAGACTGGATAAGGACGGGAGACCTACTTTCCTCAAGGACATTTGTACGTATCGGGACCAGATTTATTCAGTCTAGTTCAAGCTCCATTTGTTGCTGTGATGGGATTTGAACATGGATCCCCAGAACATTAGCCACGAGTCACCAGATAATTGTCAGCAAGAAAGAGAGCATGCTGGGAGATGTCAGAGATACCATAATGGTGACCACCTTCAAGAAAGGAGACCGATCTGGCTGTGGAAATTAGAAGGATTTCCCTACTGTCTGCCATAAAATCAATTTGCACCCTCCCAGTGGCTGCACAGCACTGCCCCAGATCCCAGTGTGGCTTCTGCCCATCGAGGGGCTGAATGGACATAATTTTCAGTATGAAACAAATCTGGGAAAAAGGCAAGGTATGGCACCAACTTGTCCACGGGGCAGTCTTCAATCTCTCAAAGACCTTTGACCATGAAGGATTAGAGTATGTCCTCCTCAAAGTCAGCTGCCTACTTCAGGATGAGCAAACCATGATCCTCACCAAGAGATACAGACCCAATGTGAATGTAAACTGGGTTCAATCAGGACTGTGTCCTGGCCTCACCACTGGGGAGATAGGGTGCCGACTTGCAGAGTGCTTCAGAGAACATCTCCAGGACACCCGCACCAACCAACCCCACCGCCTAGTGGCCGAACACTTCAACTCCTCCTCCCACTCCACCAAGGACACGCAGGTCCTGGGCCACCTTCATCGTCAAACCCTACCCACCCGACACCTGGAGGAAGAACGCCTCATCTTCAGCCTTGGGACCCTCCAACCCCATGGCATCAATGTGGATTTTATCAATTTCCTCACCTTACCCCAGTTCCAACCTTCCAGTTCAGCACTGCCCTGACGACCTGTCCTACCTGTGTATCTTCCTTTCCACCTTCTCAGTTCCACCCTCCTCTCTGGCCTGTCACCATTATCCCGACCTTCATCTACCTATTGCACTCTCAACCATCTTGCCCTGGGGGCGCCGGGGGGGGGGGGGGGGGGGGTGCTCTGATGTGCCAATGCAGTCTTTGGATGGCTCAAGAATAGTCCATCCACTGGCAGGATAGGCATACCAATGTGAGCATCCTCTTCCAGGCCAGTATCCCCCATATTGAGAACACTGGTCATGAATGGCCACATTGCCTGACACCCACCTCCCTAAACAAATGCCCACTCTGAGCTCCACAATGGTAAGTGATCACTAGGAAAGCAGAGTCACAGGGAGCCCCTGAAAAACCTCTCTAAACAATTGCAACATTTGCACCAACACATGAGAATTACTCACCCTGGAACGCACAGACTGGAGGAGAAGTATCTGTGAAGTTGCTGACCACTGAGCACGCGGAGGCCAAGTACAGGCAGCAGAAAGCACATGCAGACTCCAGAGTCTTCTAGCCTTCCACCTCACCCACCACTGGCCCTTCCCTGTGGCAGAGTCTGTGTCTCCATGATCGGTCCCTTCAGCCACCCTGTGTAAACAGGTAACCTTTGAACCTGAGGGACTGCCAAAGAGAAAGAGTCCAGTGATGGACTCCTGACATAGTCATACAGCACAAGTGTGGCATTGTGGCTCAGTGGTTAGCACTGCTGCCTCACAGCACCAGGGACCTGGGTTTGAATCTAGCCTCGGGTGACTGTCTGTGGGAAGTTTGCACATTCTCCCCGTTTCCTCTGGGTGCTCTAGTTTCCTCCTACAGTCCAAAGATGCACAGGTTAGGTGAATTGGCCATGCTCAGTTGCCCCTAGTGTCCAGGGATATGCCATGGATTAGCTAGTTGGATTAGCCATGGGGAATGCAGGGTTATAGGGATAGGGTGGAATGCTCTTTCTGGAGGGGCGGTGTGGGCTGAATGGACTGCTTCCACACTGTAGGGATTCTCTGACATTACCTTAAATCACCAGCAAGGTTTTAAAACTGAAATGAGTATATCTTGGGTTAAAAATGATGTGGAACTAAAGTGGAAATTGGACTAGGGTAGAGATCAGCCATCACTAATTGGAAAGCAGAGCTGGTTTGAGGAGCTGAATGGCCAACTGCTTCTGTATTTCAGTAATCCTTTGTGATGTTGTTTGGATTTAGAAACCCTCTGAATGGTACAACATGGTGTAGCTTGTAATCGCTGAGTACAGCAGACTGAAGGGTGAGATAATCGAGGCATTTAAAATGATAAAAGGAATTGTATGGTAGACTCAGAGAAACTACTTACCCTGCTGAAGGAATACAGAATGAAAGAATCAGAATATTCAGCATTGAAATCAGGAAGGACATTTTCACACAGGGGCTGGAATGGCCTTTTCTGGGACTTGGCAGAAGTGGGTACTGCAGATGCTGGAGATTAGAGTCAAGGTTAGAGTGGTGCTGGAAAAGCACAGCAGGTCAGGCAGCATCAGAGGAGCAGGAAAATTGACGTTTCGGGCAAAAGCCCTTCATCAAAGCTTTTGCCCGAAACATCGATTTTCCTGCCTCTCAGATGCTGCCTGACCTGCTGTGCTTTTCCAGCACCACTCTTATCTTTTCTGGGATGGCAGTGTCAACTGAAATATTCAAGACTCCAGGCAGCTGAGGGTGATGGAATGAGAAGGGTCTTAGTTTATTTTAAATGTTAGAATGTTTTGTGGGCGCTCCTCACCTCATGGGCTCCACTTTGGCTTTGCACAATTGATGCCAGTTTATGCAATTTTCATTTGTCACTTATATCAGGAGGAACACAAAGAAATGAAAATGGAGAGAGATGTAAAAAGGGCTGCAGAGGTAAAATTACTCTCAAAGTGCATCCATGATTGATGTCTTAGTGGGGAATGATAATGGAAGAAGCAGCTCCTGAGAAAGGGACAGCCCTTGATGTTCCAGTGCTGTCTATCTGAGTACTGCTCATTGCTGAGGACACTGGACAGTGCAATTAACAATAAGTCCATCAATAAGCCACAAAATAATGGTGAACCCTTCAGCATTATTGGCTCGTGTATTTTTTCTGTATTTAAAACAGTAGAGTCATACAGATTGGAAACAGACCCTTCAGTCCACCCGGTCCATGCTGACCATGTTCCCAAACCAAATTAGTCCCACCTGCTGCACTTGGCCCATATCCTTCCAAACATTTTTTAATCATGAACTTATCCAAATATCTTTTAAACGTTGCAACTGTGTCCACATCCACCACTTCCTCTGGAAGTTCATTCCACTCACAAACCACTCTCCTTGTAAAAAATAAATTGCCCCTCATGTCTTTTTAAAATCTTTTTCCTCTCAACTTAAACGTATGCCCACCCTAGAGAAAGGGCACCTGCCATTCACCTTATCTCTACCCCTCATGATTTTATGGACCTCGATAAGGTCACCCTTCAACCTCAATGAAAGAAGTCCCAGCCTCTCCTTATAGCTCAAACCTTCCAATCCCAGCAACAGTCTGGTAAATCTTTTCTGAACCAGCTCCAGCTTAATAATATCCTTCCTGTAACTGGGTGACTGGAACTGGACACTGTACTCCAGAAGAGGCCTCAACTGTACAACCTCAACCTGACGAGAGAGAGAGACTTGTATGAAATTACATTGTGATTTCATTTCCTCTGCATACTGTTACTAATTCACTGGTTAACATGTTTGTGTTAAAATGCTGTCTATTTATTTAATGCACTTGTTATCTCCAAACAGCTTAATTTTATGCAAAAAATAGCAAACCAGAATCAACATACTGCGTTAATCACGGGTTAACAATATTGTTTAACTGTGTTAGAAAGTGCAGATGTGAATTTAACAGAAAAGCTGATATGGTAACTGATGTGATTAAAAATAGCACATGGAGCAAATTAAATCCCCTTGCACCATTATTAGTAGATGGAAAAGCAATAGCTCCCAGAATTTCTATTTAATTTGACTGACTTGGTTGCATTTGAAAGCTAACAGCGATGAGATAAAATTTCCATCACAGCTGTCATTATTTCCTGTACACCTTTTCATAAAGATTTTACCTTTCCTCTCTTGATGTTAATTCCCTGCTGGAATATTAATTCATAGGTGAAGGGTATACTCCAGGAGTTTGTCAAAGTGATCATTGTTCTTCCTGTGGATGTCTTGGGCATGGGAAGCTGAAAGCATCTCAGCCTCGTCCTTGGTCAGCATCTGAGTAAAGAAACTACCTCTGACGTCTGCCCTATATCTATCACTCCTCAATTTAAAGCTATGTCCCCTTGTGCTAGCCATCACCATCCGAGGAAAAAGGATCTCTCTATCCACCCTATCTAATCCTCTGGTTATCTTATGTCTCAATTAAGTCACCTCTCAACCTTCTTCTCTCCAACAAAATCAGCCTCCAGTCCCTCAGCCTTTCCTTGTAAGACCTTCCCTCCATTTCAGGCAACATTCCTAATAAATCTCTGAACCCTTTCCAAAACTTCCACATACTTCCTATAGTGCAGTGACCAGAACTGTATGCAATACTCCAAGTTCGGCCGCACTAGAGTTTTGTACAGCTGCAGCATGACCTCATGGTTCCAAAACTCAATCCCTCTACTAATAGAAGCTAACACACCATATACCTTTTAACAACCCTATCTACCTGGGTTGCAACTTTCATGGACACAAATCTCTCTGCTCATCCACACTACTAAGAATCTGACCATTAGCCCAGTACTCTGTATTCCCATTGCTCCTTTCAAAGTGAATCACCTCACACTTTTCCGCATTAAACTACGTTTGCCACTCCTCAGCCCAGCTCTGTAGCATATCTATGTCCCTCTGTAACCTACAACATCCTTCTGCACTATCCACAACTCTACGGACCTTCATGTCATCTGCAAATTTACTAACCCATCCTTCTATGCCCTCAACCAGGTCGTTTATAAAAATCACAAACCGTAGTGGACGCAAAACAGATCTTTGTGGTACACCACTAGTAATTGAACTCTAAGGTGAACGTTTTCCCATCAACCACCACCCTCTGTCTTCTTTCAGCTAGCCAATTTCTGATCCAACCTGCTAAATCACCCTCAATCCCATACCTCCATATTTTGGCAATAGCCTACCATGGGAAACTTTATCAATGCCTTACTGGAATCCATGTACACCAGATCAACCACTTTATCCTCATTCACCTGTTTGGTCATCTTTTCAAAGAACTCCATAAGGTTTGTGAGGCACAACATACCCTTCACAAAACCATGTTGACTATCCCTAATCAACTTATTCCTTTCTAGATGATTATAATTCCTATCTCTTAAAACCTTTTCCAACACCTTACCCACAACCAAGGTAAAACTCACAGGTCTATAATTACCAGGGTTGACTCTACTCTCCTTCTTGAACAAGGGAACAACATTTGCTATTCTCTAATCTTCCGGCACTATTCCTGTAGACAATGACAACATAAGGATCAAAGCCAAATGCTCGGCAATCTCCTCCCTGCATTCCCAGAAAATCAGAGAATAAATCTCATCTGGCCTAGGGTATTTATCTATTTGTACACTTTCCAGAATTGCTGACACCTCCCCCTTGTGAACCTCAATCCCATCCAGTCTAGTAGCCCATATCTCAGTATTCTCTTTGACAACATTGTCTTTTTGTAGTGTGAATACTGATGCAAAATATTCATTTTGCACTTCCCTGTCTCCTCTGACTCCATGCACATCTTTCCACTACTATCCTTGATTGGCACTAATCTTACTCTAGTCAGTCTTTTATTCCTGCTATACCTATAGAAAGCCTTAGGGTTTGCTTTGATCCTATCCACCAACGACGTCTCATGTCCCCTCCGGCTTTTCTTAAATATTTTTCTTTAGGTCTTTTCTGGCTAACCTGTAACTCATGAGCACCCTTACTGAGCCTTCACATCTCATCCTAACATAAGCCTTCTTCTTCTTCCTCTTGTCAAGAAATTCAACTTCCTTAGTAAACCACATCTCCCATGCTCCAGAACTTCCTCCCTGTCTGACAGGTACATACTTATCAAGGGTATGCAGTAGCTGCTTCTTGAATAAGCTCCTCATTTCAATTGTGTCCATCCCCTGCAGTTTCCTTCTGCAACCTGTGCATCCTAAATCTTGCCTAATTGCATCATAATTGCCTTTCCCCCAGGTGTAACTCTTGCCCAGTGGTATACACCTATCCCTTTCTATCACTAAAGTAAACATAACCGAGTTGTGGCCGCCATTATCAAAGCGCTCACCTACCTCCACATCTAACACCTGGCCGGGTTCATTACCCAGTAACAAATCTAATGTGGCCTCGCCCCTTGTTGGCCTGTCTACATACTGTGTCAGGAAACCCTCCTGCACACATTGGACAAAAACTGATCCATCTAAAGTACTTGAACTACAGTATTCTCAGTCAATATTTGGAAAGTTTAAAGGCCCCCATAACAACTAGCCTGTCACTCTTGCTCCTATCGAGAATCATCTTTGCTATCCTTTCCCTCTGGAACTACCCAGAAGTCTATATAAAACTCCCAACAGGGTGACCTTGCCTTTCCTGTTTCTAACCTCAGGCCATACGACCTCAGTAAATTAGTCCTCAAACGTCCTTTCTGCCACTGTAATACTGTCTCTGACTAACAATACCACCCCCCCCCCCCCCCCCCCCCGCCCTTTTAACATCTTCTCTGTTCTTACTGAAACATCAAAATCCCGGAACCTGCAACAACTATTCCTATCCCTGCTCTACCCATGTCCCTGAAAAGGCCATAATGTCAAAATCCCAGGTACCAACCCATACTTCCAGTTCACCACCTTATTCCGGGTGCCCTTGGCATTGACGTACGCACATTTCAAACTGACTTCTTGCTTGCTGGTACCCTCTTGCGACCTTGAAACCTCACTACTCTCTACCACCTGTACACTCAAACTGCAACTTGGGTTCCCAATCCCCTGCTGGATTAGTTTAAACCAACCCAGAGAGCATTAGCAAATTTCACCTCCTGGATATTGGTACCCTCTGGTTCAGGTGAAGACCGTCCTGTTTTTAGAGATCCCACTTACCCAAGAAAGAGCCCAAATTATCCCGGAATCTAAGACCATCCCTCCTGCACCATCCCTGTAACAACATGTTCACTTCCTCTGCCTCCCTATTCCTTGCCTCACTTGCACATGGCACAGGCAACAAACCAGAGATAACAACTGTTTATCCAAGCTCTAAGCTTCCATCGTAACTCCTTAAATTTCTGCCTTAAATCCCCATCCCTTTTCCTACCAATGTTGTTAGTACCAATGTGGACCATGACTTCATGTTGCCCCCCACCTCCCCACTTCCCCTTAAGGATCCCGAAAACACGATCAGAGACACCTCGGACCCTGGCACCTGGGTAGCAACGCATCAACTGTGAGTCACTCTCATTCCCACAGAAGCTCCTATCTGTCCCCTTAACTATGAAGTTCCTAATGACTTATGCTGTGCTCCTCTTTCCCCCTTCCCTTCTGAGTAACAGGGACAGACTCTGTGCCAGAGACCCATGCCCCATTGCTTACCCCTGGTAAGTAATTCCCCCCCTAAAAGTATCCAAAGCGGTATAATTGCTATTGAGGGGAACAGCCACAAGGGGATGTGGGAAAGATTGGAGAGTTGGACTAATGGGTTAGCACAAACTGATGGACTGAATGGCCATCTCCTGTGCTTTATGATTCTAATAAGGTGAATACTAAAGTGCCTTCAAGGACAATGTTGAGGCTGCGTTGCAACACTTGGAGGCATGGTTGCAATGTATAAAGTTTTATTTCACAGTATGAGTGTTCAATCAGGCATCACTTCTAGTTGTGTGAGAGTTTTTAACCTGCATTTTGTTTTGTATTCGTGTTGAATACTGTCGTCGTACAGTCAAACTGTTGTATTGTGTAACATGGTCTTCAAATTCTCCATCCACTCTTCATTCCTATTCAATGAAAGGTAGCACAGTCAATTGTCAATCAGTGTGAATGCTTTTGGGGAGACTGAGATTGAGCTGTATGAATCTGTATTAATACATTTATTGCTGGCAACCAAATAGCATATACAGACTGAGATTACAAAATAATTCTTTTGGGGCTAAGCAGACTATTGAATTAAACGTACTGCGAGTTCTATTTACAA
The DNA here is from genome assembly GCF_047496795.1 of Chiloscyllium punctatum. Lineage (NCBI taxonomy): Eukaryota > Metazoa > Chordata > Chondrichthyes > Orectolobiformes > Hemiscylliidae > Chiloscyllium > Chiloscyllium punctatum. Next base: position 59,859,244 of record NC_092755.1, read on the forward strand.
CTAGTAGTTCTGAGATGCAGATTGGTCAGTGGTTAACAATATGGAGTCACGGTTCCTGCTGAATAATATGGCCTTTTTGATACAGATTTGGCTGAATGAATATCTCACACTGCAAATGCTGTTGCGGAAGGAGTTTAACACACAGTGCTAAGAGCCGATGGTCTGTGATGGCAATTTGGCAACCCTCCTCTCTTAACTGCAGTGCTTGTGGAGCTGTACATGAATGCGAGAGCTTAAATACTGGGGGGAAAACAAATGCAAAATAAAAAGAAGACTCTGACAATTTTCATTTTGGTATTTTAAGTGATGTGTATTTGAATGTCGTGGATGCATCAAAAGAGAAATGCATGAGCACAGAAACAGGCTCATGTGGTGCACAAACACCCAGCAAGGACCAGCTTGGCTGAATAGCCTGTTCCTACAGTCTAAATTCTACATTATATGTAACAAGTGATGTTTGCATATTAAAAACGCCAGTCTGCTGAACTAATTGGCACATTTCACCAATCGAATTAATTAATGCTCCGAGTAAGACAATCCTTCATTCACCCATCTTGTTTGGGTTGGGAAATGGACGGTAACTGAGTGGCGTCATACATTCCAAGCATTGTTGGCCAGTTATCTTTCCCAACCCCCTGCCAAGATTTCCAGGATAATTATTAATCTGCTGATGCTCCATTCTGCCTAACCGCCTCTTTGGAAGACACATCCAATTAGTCCCACTCCCCTACTCTTCTTTAGACCTTCTTTTATTTTTGATTTATATGCATTCAATTGCCTTTTGACAACCCAGAATGGCAACACCATAAGAGGGATAGAGTACCAACTGAGAGGCTAGCAACATCATGAGCAAAGCAGACTAATTTGAGGTGCCTATTAATGAAGCCACAGCTAACTCTCCTTTAAAAAGAGAAATCCCATCTGGGAAAATAATTTGCCAACAGGAATGTTTAGTCTGTACCACATGTGTGTGGCATGTGCAATCTGACTCACCATGTCTATCAATGTGTCTATGGGTGAGATAATCAAAATGGAAGGAAATGTTCTTTAGGAACAGCTACTTCTTTTTTAAAAAAAGGGACTGAATTTGAATCAGAAATTCCATCAGGGTTGCCAGAAGGATTATCAGGCATTGTTCACAGTCTATCCTGAATAGAATGGACTTTTAAATTAAAAAAAATGATACCTCTCTGTTAAGATGTTGCCATGTTGTGGAGGTGATGGCCTTGTGGTGTTATCACTAGACTGTTATTCTGGAAACTCAGCCAACGTTCTGAGGACCCGGGTTCGGATCTTGCCAGACATGGAAGTTGAACTCGATAAGAAAATAAAAGCCCATCTGCCTCACTAATGCCCATCCCGGAGGGAAATCTGCCATCAGATTCCATCTGACACCAGCCCCTCAGCAATATGGTTGACTCTCAACTGCCCTATGAAATGGCCTAACAAGCCACTCATTTGTATCAATTGCTATAATGTCTCAACAAAGTGAACTATAGTGATTCAAGAAGGCAGCTCACCAGTTACTCAAGGGCAACTAGGGATGGGCAATGGCATTCATGCCCCGTGAATGAAAAACAAAAGACAACTAAACCTTTGGAAATTCTAAATCGGACTTCTTCAAGATGGAACTAGCGTTATTTCGCACACCTCAGGACTGATCAGTTTGCATTCAAAAGTTTACCAAAGTTCTTTCTGTGTAACTTGCAGAGTGCTATACTGCGAATGGTGCTGACTATAGAGGCTGCCAGAATCGAACCTCGCATCAGGGGGGAAAGCCCTGTTTGTATTGGAACGAAACCTTCCAGCACCCTTATAACACCCTCAAGTATCCCAATGGAGAAGGCGGCCTTGGGAATCACAACTATTGCAGGTAACAAATGGACTATGTTAACCCTTTCCCCTTTCGTATGCGGAGGTTTCTAAATCGGAGTGGTTTCCTACGGCAGTGGGAGCTAAGGGTCAGGAAGTGCCCATTTTGCTGCTCACACTTTTACTAATTAGATTATGGCTGATATGTACAGAGGAACCTCAATTATCTGAAGGACACAGGTGGGGAGTATTTATGGGGTTCATCAAATTCCGGTAATTGAATGCCAGATAATGTAGTTTCGCTTGCGATCTTGCCGGATAATCTGACATTCGGATAATCAAATGCCGGATAATCGAGGTTCTTCTGTACCTTAATTCCTATTTATCCACCTTAATTCCTGCCCTTTAATAGCGACTGTGAATTTTGTAATGGGCAAGTCGTTCCTGGTCTCCTCCAAAGTCTGTAGCTGATTAGCCCAGTATCCATCACTGAACACATTCATTTTCTTCACCACTGACATAACATACAGCAGGGTAAAGCACACATATACAAGAGACACTGCAGCACTTTGCCAAGGCTTCCTTTATAGCACCTTCCAAATCTGTGATCCTACCACCCAGAAGGAGGAGGACAGCAGAATAATTCCCCTACTGAATACCCAATGCCTGTCCACTATCTACAAAGCACAAGTCAGGAGTGTGGTGGAATACTCCCAATTTGCTGGATGAGCTCCAAGACGTTTGACACCACCCAGGGCAAAGCAGCCCATTTGATTGGCACCGCCTCCACAAAGATCCACTCTCTCCACCACCAACACTCAGTAACAGTGTGTACCATTTACAAGGTGCACTGCAGAAATTCATCCTTAGCACCTTCCAAACCAATGACCATGACCATCTCAACAGACAAAGGCTGTGTCTTCATGGGAAAACAATCACCTCCAATTTCCCTGCAAGCCACTCACTATCCTGACTTGGAAATATATCACTGTTCCTTCGCTGTCGTTGGGTAAAAATCCTGGAAATCCCACTTAGCAGCACTGTGGGTCTATCTACAGCACATGGACTGCAGTGGTAAAGAAGGCTGCTCACCACCACCTTAAGGGCAACTAGAGGCAGGTAATAAATGCTGGTCTATTTCAATGATGCCTACGTCCGACGAGTGAATAAAACAGCACCGTCTACAAAGTCCCTTCCAGGCCAAAATTATCCTAACTTGGAACCATGTTGCTGACCCTTCATTGCCACTGGGTCTAAAAGGTTCCTAGCAGCATTGTGGGCGTCCTGATACTGCATGGTTTGCAATAATTTAAGAGGGTAGCTCACCACCACCTTCTCAAAGACTACCTAACCAACATCACCATTGTTCCATCAAAGATAAATGTTCTCAGCAAAACTCTGTCAGTCTCAGTTTTAAATGTCCATTTGATCCCAGTCTTAACAGCTCTTTAAAAGAACAGGATTCCAGATTCCCACTCCCTGAAGTATTTCCTGTTGTTGCTGGTAAAATGGTGATTTGCTAGCTCCAGATGAATAAGTGGTTAAAAAAAAATGCACTAAGTGCTGACAGATGCCAGAAGTCTAAAATAATTAAGAAAAATGCTGAAATATATGAACATGTGAATTATGAGCAGGAGTTAGGCCATTTGGCCCCTTGAGTCTGCTCTGTCATTCAATGAGATCATGGCTGACCTGATGGTGGCTTCAACTTTCAATTCTAATTTCCTGCCTACCCTCTATACTCTTTGAATTTCTTGTCATTCAGGAATCTCTGTATCTCAGGTCTTAAAAATATTCAATGACCCTGCGCCCACTATTTTCTGCAGAAGAGAATTCCAAACTAATGTTTGGTACAACTGCAGCAAAAAAAATTTATTCGGTTTGAAATAATGCACCATTTCTCTTTCAGATTACTTGCTGTACCTGCATCCTAACTTCTTGTGACTTTTGTGCAAGAACTATCAAATCCCTCTGCAACTCAGAGCTCTGCAATCTCTCTCCATTGAAATAGTATACCACTTTACTGCTCTTCCTGCCAAAGTGGACAGATTCACTCAACCTCAAATCCACATTCCAGCCTAACCCTGATAACCTTTCACTCCCTCCTTATCAAGAATCCATTTGCCTCTGCCGAAAAATATTGAAGGATTCTGTTTCCACCCCCTTGCCATGAAGAGAGTTCTGAGGAAGGGTCACTGGGCCCGAAACGTTAACTCTGATTTCTCTCCACAGGTGCTGAGTTTTTCCAGCAATTTCAGTTTTTGTTTTGGACATTTTGCCACATGCACTACACTTGTAATTTATTTTCCCCTAATCCCTTAAAGTTGAATTGAATTGAATTTATTGTTATGTGTACCAAGATACAGTGAAAAGCTTTGTCTTGCGAGCAATACAGGAGATCACAGAGTTAAGTAGCATAGATAGTATATATTAGGTAAACAGGGGCAAAAACAAAAACACAGGTAAAGGCGAATGTTAAGAGTTTGTGAGTCCATTCAGTATTCTAACAACAGTAGGGTAGAAACTGTTTCAAAAATGGCTGGTGCATGTGTTCAGGCTTCTGTCCCTTCTCCTGATGGTAGAGGTTGTAGAAAAACATTGCCAGGATGGGATGGATCTTTGAGAATGCTGGTGGAACTTTCCTTGACAGTGGGCCTGGTAGATGGATTCTGTAGATGGGAGTTGGCCTTTGTGATTGTCCGGGCTGAGTTCGCCACTCTCTGTACCTGTCTCCGATCTTTAATAGTACAGTTACCATACCAGGTAGTGATACATCCAGACAGAATGCTCCCAATGGCGTACCTATAAAAGTTGGCAAGGGTATTCATCGTCATGCCAAATTTCCTCAGATGTCTGAGGAAGAAGTGATGTTGTTAGGCCTTTGTAACCACTGCATCCACATGAAGAGTCCAAGAAAGCTTGTTGTGGATGACCATTCCCAGGAGTTGACACTCTCCAATTGTTCCACCTCTGTGCTGTTAATGTGTAGAGGGACATGAATAACATCCTGCCGTAGATCAATAATGAGTTCCTTGGTTTTGCCGGCATTGGGAGCTAGGTTGTTTTCAGTGCACGATTTTTCCAGAAATATCTGCATTCCTTTGCAAGCTTCCTGGTTCTTATGTTCTTAAGTCCGCATCAAAACTTACAGTCATACGTATCTTTGTGTTACCAGAGCATTTAGCAACCAAATATTCAGCTGCTTCATCCAAGGCATTGATATAAATTGTAAATAGTTATGGCCCTAGCACTGATCCCTGTGACACTCTACTAATTACAGCCTGCCAAATTGAAAGTTACCCATTTTCTCTGCTTCCTGTTGGCTAACTAATCCTCTCTCCTTGCTAATACGTTACCCACTATATTAGGAGCCTTTTTTTGAAGTAAACATTTGATGTGGAACCTTTCCCAATGCCTTTTGGATATCCAAGTACACTACATCTACAAGTCGTCCTTTATCAATATTACTTGTCACTTGCTCAAAGAAAGTCCAATAAGGCAAGTTTCCTCTTCACAAAACCATGTTGACGTTGTCTGATTTAAGATTTTCAAAGATGATAGATGTTAGGCCCATTGGCTCACACTGCGTTGGTTTCTGTCTTCCTCCTTGCTTGAATAGAAGAGTTTTATTCACCATTTACCGATCCTTTCTAGAAGCCTCATGAATTATAGTCAATATATCTACTGTCTCAGCAAATTTGGAGAAGATTTGTAGTTCAGTTTGAGGTTCTGGAAGTAGGTTTGCTCACTGAGCTGGAAGGTTTGTTTTCAGACATCTTGACACCATACTAGGTGACATCGTCAGTGAGCCTCCAGTGAAGCATGGGTGTTATGGCCCACTTTCTATTTATTTGTTTAGGTTTCTTTGGGTTGGTGATGTCATTTCCTGTATTGATGTCATTTCCTCTTCTTTTCTCAGAGGGTGTTAGATGGGATCCCAATTGATGTGTTTGTTGATAGAATTCTATGTGCCATGAATGGAATTGGAATGTCATGAAATACTCCTGCGTGTCTCTCTTTGGCTTGTCCCAGAATGGATGTGTTGTCCCAGTCAAAGGATGAGCCAAACAGAGCCACACATGAGAATTTCTGCTGAAGTTAAATAGGGGTGCATTCAGTTAGCAGACCCTCCTAGTGCCTCCAACAGAATGTGCTTTATCCAACCTGGGACTATTTGATGCTGACAACCAAGTGTTTGCAAAAGAAAGAGATTGCTCACAGAAATACTTCCCATCAATTAGATCAACATAAAATGTGTTTAAAAATGCCTAAATTCTACATTCAGTCTTGGTAGCTAATGCCGATAGATTGTCTTTCTTTTTCCCCCTGTGATTGTAATAGCTTGGGAATATTGATGAGACAATAAATTATGCACAGACTGGAGCTTTTGAAATCAATGAAGCATTGGACTTGCTCAAAGGGGTACATCAAAACCGAGGGAATAATAAGCATTTCTAACACAATAATCTTAGGAGAACTGCTCATTAAATAGAGATCAATTAACCAATAATGCTGACTATCAGAAAGTGCATTCAATATAGATTATTAAGCAAAAGTCTTATTCCTTACTGTTCTCTGGACTAAAGTATATTTATGGTGCTTCACTTTGTTGCAGAAATTATACTGAGTTCTCAAATCTTTGGGTGTGACAATTAGTACCAATATAATAATGAGACTCAGCACAAAAACAATTCCCTATCATTCACCTTTTCAAAATGACATAAAGATCTTCCTAGCTAATGAATTACATCTTAAGTAGTGTTGTCACTAAAAATAGTGTGCACAAATGCGGTCTCACGCATGGAAAATAGAATAAACGGGAACTAACCTTGCCTTTAGTGGTTTCACTTGATGGATGGTTACTAGGGGAGCTCTCTTGCTCTTTGATAAAGGGCTGAGGAAGCTCTTATACCCACCTGAGGGCAGACTGAGTCTCTACTCAATCCTTAATTGAAATGATGGCGCCTGCAGTAACACACTGTAATGCCGTGAAGGCAGAAATTGCTGGGAATACAAAATGGCCTGGTAGCATTTGTGTAGAGAGCAATAGAAATAATTGCCATGGTTTTTGGATGGCACCACTGAAAAGGTTAATTGCTGAGCAATGCCCAGGACCCAGTGAATGCTCTGTGGAGTGTTAATTGGCTGAAGGTAGGCTATCTGACCTCTCCTGTCTCAGAGATATGTCAGTCAGTCTGATTGATTGGCAGCTCTGTGGACTCTCTAGGAGCAGTCGCCATTACTGGGGCAACACCATGTATCACTGGATAAGGTTGTAAGATTCCAAGACATAGTTAAGTCCAGGGAATTCTTGGTGGGGCCAGGGGATGAGGCAGCGATGGGAGGAGGAGGAAGAGGGATTGTGGTTGGGTGGAGCTGGGTGAGGGCTTGTGAAGTTGGGACACAATGTGTGGCACAGGCCTTGGTTGAAAATGTAATTGGCTCCTCAGTGATGCTAAGGGCACCTCACCTTTCTCCTCCTCCTATAAAATCAGGGCTAGTTTGGGACAGGGGGTGAAGAGCATCTGTAGAGTCTACCCAGCCCTTTTGGACTGCTCCAAACACTACCTGCCAACCTGTAAGAGGGGCACTGCATAATGCTGGGCAACGTTTCAGGTCAGTGACATTCCAAACTAGGTAACTAGTAGAAACCTCATCATTTTGCAGCAGGTTGAAAGGGAGGGCAGAGTTGGAATAAAGGAGAGTCTGGGATACAGTGAAAAAGGAGAAATTAAGTGATCAAGGGGTTTGTGGTGCAAGGTCAAAGGGAATGGGGATTGGAACATGAGAACATATGAAATAGGAGCTGGAGTAGACCATTTGGCACCTCAAGCCTGACATACCCATTCTATCAGATCATGGCTGATCTTTTGGAGCGCCACGGTGGCTCAGTGGTTAGCACTGCTGCCTCACAGCGCCAGGGACCTGGGTTCAATTCCTGCCTCGGGCGACTGTCTGTGTGGAGTTTGCACGTTCTCCCAGTGTCTGCATGGGTTTCCTCCGGGTGCTCTGGTTTCCTCCCACAGTCCAAAGATGTGCAGGTTGGGTGAATTGGCCATGCTAAATTGCCTGTGGTGTTAGGTTCATTAATCAGAGGGGAATGGGTCTGGGTGGGTTGCTTTTTGGAGGGTCGGTGTGGACTTGTTGGGCCGAAGGACCTGTTTCCACACCGTAGGTAATCTAATCTTCCCCAGGCCTCAACTTCTCTTTTGTATCAGCCGACACCATTCCCTAGGGTAAAGAATTCCAACTAATCATTACCCTCTGCATGAAGAAATACCTTCACATCTCAGTTTCAAATGAGTGCCTCCTTATTCTGGAGCTACGCCCCAGACTCAGAGACTCCCCCACTAGTGGAAATATCTGCCCTGTCAAGTCTCCTTAGAACCTTGCATGTTCTAATAAGAGACCCCCCCCCCCTCAATCTTGTCAACTCGGATGAATAAAGGCCTAACCTGTTTAGCTGTTCTTGGTAAGTCAACAACTTCATCCCAAGGATCAGTCCAGTAAATCTCTTGTGGGTGGCCTCCAATACCAGTATATCCTTTTCTAAACACATTGAGGTTGAGAAGATGTTTTGGCTAGTGGGAGAGTCCCAAACTAGTTACAGGACAAGGGAACATTCATTTGAAACTGAAGTGTGAATGTATTTCTCTGTCCAAAGCGTAGTAAATGTCTGGAATCCTGTACCCCACGAAGTTATGGAGGCTAGATCACTGAATACATTTATAGAGCAGGTAGATTATTTTCTGAAATACCAGGGAGCTGGGGTGTATGATGCACTGGAACGAAAGAGGATTCAAACTGTAGGGCAGATCAACCATAATCATTTTGAATGTAGGGGCAGGCTTGAGGGACTGAATGGCCTGCTCCCACACGAACACCATAGATATAAGCCAACAGCAACCTGCAGGTTGGAACACTCAAAATTGTAAGGAAGCTTCCAAAAGCCATCTCTGTGAGGAATAGCTGAGCTGAAGATAGTGGTTTAATATAGACATCACCTCCCCAAGATTTGCCAGGGGAAGGCGATGCTACGTTAATCAAACGTGTTGAACTGTACAGGACCACAGAGCTGGCGAGGGTCAACAATATAATTATAGTATGAAGACACCTATAATTTGTACCATGCACCATTACATTGGTAATAGTATCGAGAGTGGATGCAAGCAGTGTGGATTGTCTCAGTAGGCCTTGAATACACAGCTCAGAAGTGGTTATGTTGTTGGCAAAAAGTTGTCAGTCTTTTATCTGCCAATTAACAGATGGTCTGGTAATTGTTACGTTGCTGCTTGTGAGAACTTGATATGCGCAAATTGGCTGTCATACTCCCTACATTCAACAGTGCCTACACTTCAACAGCATTTCCTTGGCTTTGAAATGTCCAGTGGTCATGATAAACGCTGCGTAAGTGAGCGTTTTTTGTAAATCTTACTCAGAAACAAAAAATTGGTTTAATGCAAAACTAGCGTTTATAACTGGCTTCACAGGTCAGTGTAATGTTGAAAATGCATGCCACTTCAACATAGCAGTTCTGTTTTTCTCTCTCTCTTTTTATCTGTTTACCTGACCACCAACCCCACTGTCTACCTAGACGTTGCAGGTCGAAGGAATCACTATGCAAAGAGTATTACTGCGTACATGTTAGTCATTGATGTAAGAGATGTTCAGATATACATCTTCCCAACATTTTATTACATTGAATAATCAAATCAAACATGGACTTTCCAGCAGCACCCAATGTGATCCATCTTTAAACATGTGCAATCTACCTAAAGTCTCGCATTGACTTTTTTTCCCAATGAAACTACTCAGCATGTCTCTAGGTATTCTATAGATGCACCATAGAAAGTATTCTATCTGGATGAATCATGGCTTAGTATGGCAATTAGATTAGATTAGATTCCCTACAGTATGGAAACATGACCCTCGGCCCAACAAGTCCACACCGACCCTCCGCAGAGTAACTCAGCCAAATCCATTTCCCTATATTTACCCCTGACTAATGCACCTAACACTAGGTGCAATTTAGCATGGCCAATTCACCGAACTTGCACATCTTTGGATTGTGGAAGGAAACCGGAGCACCAGGAGGAAACCCATGCAGCCACAGGGAGAATGTGCAAACTCCACACAAATAGTTATAGAGTCATAGAAATGTACAGCACAGACACAGACTCTTTGGTCCAACTCATCCATACCTACCAGATATCTCAACCCAATCTAGTCCCACCTGCCAGCACCCGGCCCATATTCCTCCAAACCCTTCCTATTCATATACCCAACTAGATGCCTCTTAAATGTTGCAACTGTACCAGCCTTCACCACTTCCTCTGGCAGCTCATTCCATACACGTAACACCCTCTGAGTGAAAAAGTTGCCTCTTAGGTCTCTTTTATATCTTTCCCCTCTCACCCTAAACCAATGCCCTCTAGTTCTGGACTCCCCCACCCCAGGGAAAAGACTTTGTCTATTTCTCCTATCCATGCCTCTCATGATTTTATAAACCTTTATAAAGTAACCCCTCAGCCTCCAACGCTCTAGGGAAAATAGCCCTAGCCTATTCAACCTCTCCCTATAGCTCAAATCCTCCAACCCTGGCAACATCCTTGTAAATATTTTCTGAACCCTTTCAAGTTTCGTAACATCTTTCCGATAGGAAGGAGATCCACAACATGACCTCCCAACTGTTGTACTCAATACTCTGACCAATAAAGGAAAGCATACCAAATGATCTCTTCACTATCCAATCTACCTGCGACTCCACTTTCAAGGAGCTATGATCCAGCACTCCAGGTCTCTTGCCAGAGATGGGAATCAAACCCGGATCCTTGGCTCTGCCAGGAAACTACAGAGAGTTGTGAACACAGCCAGTCCATCACACAAGCCAACCTTCCATCCATTGACTCCATCCAAACTCCTCACTGCCTCGGGATGGCTGTCAACATCATCCAAAACCCTTCCCACCCCATTATAATCTCTTCCACCCTCTTCCATCGGACAGACGCTTAAACAAGTGTACCAACAGATTCAAGAACACCTTTTTTCCCACTGTAATTAGACTTCTGAATGGATCTCTCAAATTTTAAACGTTGATCTCACTGTTTGTGCGCCTTCTCTGCAGCTGTAACATTGTCTTCCTCACTCTGTTCTATTACCCTAATGCATTTTGTATGGTATGATCTGCCTGTATTGCATATAAGACAAAACTTTTCTCTGTACCAAAGTATGTATGACAATAATAAATCAAATGAAATCAAAAAGCTAGGCTCTTGGCATTGCTTGATGTGTTTGGTGTAAAACAAATTACCAAGGAACAACTGTGTGCCTATTATTATTCATACATTTTTGCATTTATTAATTTATGAGAGGCACTGTTGCTTCACCATCTGAATAACAACAATAGCATCCCTTCCAATGTTTATAATTACGCAATACCAAGTTATAGTCCAGCAGATTTATTTAGAAGCACTAGCTTTCAAGGCGCTGCATCTTAACCACCTGACAAAGGAGCAGTGCTCCGAAAGCTAGTGCTTCCAAATAAACCTGTTGGGCTATAACCTGGTGTTGTGTGATTTTTAACTTTGCCCACCCCCAGTCCAACACCAGCACCTCCACATCATCCCTTCCAATGTTAGCATAACAGACAATGACCACAACATGGTGCTAATCATGTATTGAAACACCTTTGAAATGGTTTGTTAAGTCGTTGTATTTGATCCACTTAAATTGTTGTCCAATTTAGATGCTGGATATTTTTCTGATGTTTTTGAAGTAGTGAGTTTGTTCTTGAGTACCTTAGGATTGCTATGGTGCCACTGTTCTCAACATAATGAATAATCTTACATTAATTGACAAGAGGGAAATTAAATTTATGGAGTGAGTTTTAATGCTGTGGAATGCAATGTCTAAAAGGGTAATGGAAAGAAATTGAATATTAATTTTTCAAATTGGATTAGTACTTTTTGGGCAATATTTCTGGGCTACAGGAAGGAGCAGGAAAAGAAAGGATTGATAGATTGAATACGTGGCTAGAGAGTGGGTGCTGGACGGAGGATGTCACATGTTTGAGGAATGGGGAGTGTCCGGGAGCAGACTGGTTATTTACAAGCTGCAGAGGGTTAGACCATCCCAGGATTGGATGGTATACTCACAAGGATATACACTAGTGCTGCTGAGGTGTCAGGGAATGAGAACCTGGGTGGGGGCAACACAAATTTGAAGGAAGTAATGTTGGTAGCAGGAAGTCGGGAAGATGCTAGGGAGACTGGAATGGGAGAGATGGAGCTGAACATCGGGTATGCTTTGAAAGTGGAATAATACCAAAAAGATGATGTTAAGGGGATCCCAGCTGAATGCATACAATGTCTGCAACAAGGTAGATGATCTAAAAGCACAAACAAAGAGAAATGGTTCGAATTAGAAATAGAATTAAGTTTATTATCACATGTACTCAAGAAATACAGGAGTGCAGTGAAAAGTTTAGAACATTGACCCTCATGGCATCATCTTAGGTACAAAATACCTAGGTACAGATCTTAGATGTAAAATAGAGAAATAAAGAAATTTATGAAAGAAATACAGTGATTTATAGTATAAGTTACAAAATAAGGAATAAATTTGAAAGGATAAAGATTACAGTCAGATAAACAGATAAAAGATAAAAGTTACATTGCAGTAGCTCAGTGCAGGGGACTTTCTCTCAACATCTGACTGGGCTCACAAACCACTGACTGCCTGCGTCTGTCCCCAGTCCCACAATGATCTAATTGCCATTAAAAATAACATGGCTGCATGGTGACCAGGGTTGGGAACTGAATATTCAAGGATATTTCATGTTTAGGAAGGACAGACATGAGGAAAACGCAGTGGAGTTGCACTGATTTATAAGTTTTGGTCAGTACATTACGAAGGGAGGATCTCAGATTGAAGGAACACTATGTAGAATCTATTTGGATGAAGATAAGAAACAACAAGGGACAACAGACCTGAGGTGGAGTTATTTATAGGCACTTAATAGTAGTGATAGTGTTGGGCATGATAATCAAGAGATGAGGGAAGCATAGAACATGAGGAAACACAGTTATCATGGATGACTTCAACCTCAACATAGACTGAGTCAGCCAATTGAATACTAAAGCTATGATGGTGAAGTTTCAGAAGTATGTTGGGGATGGTTTTCTAGAGTAAGAATTTAAGGAGCTTAAAAATGTGTTGCTGGAAAAGCGCAGCAGGTCAGGCTTATGCCCGAAACATCGATTCTCCTTTTCCTTTGATGCTGCCTGACCTGCTGCGCTTTTCCAGCAACACATTTTTAAGCTCTGATCTCCAGCATCTGCAGTCCTCACTTTCTCCTAAGAATTTAAGGAGCCAACTACAGGATTTGCTACTTTAAATTCAGTATTATGTAATGAAAAAGGGCTCATTAACACTTTGAGTCATAGAGTCATAGAGATGTATAGCATGGAAAAAAACCTTTTGGTCCAACTTGTCCATACCAATCAGATATCCTAAATTAATCTGCCAGCACTTGGCCCATATCCCTCTAAACTGTTCCTATTCATATACCCATCTAGATGTCTTTTAAGTGTTATAATTGTACCAATCTCTGGCAGCTCATTCTGTACATGCACCACCTTCTGTGTGAAAAAGTTGCACCTTAGGTCTCTTTTAATTCACTCCCCTCTCACCCTAAACATATGCCCTCTAGTTCTGGACTCCCCAAACCAGGGGAAAGACCTTGTCTGTTTACCCTATCCATGCTCCTCAACCTTTAGCGATGAGTGACTACAATATACAACAGAATTTTACATTTCATTTGAAAGTCAGATAGTTCATTCTGAAGCAAAGTTGTTAAATTTGCATGAGGGAAATTATGAAGACTCCAATTTGCAGAGATGGACTGGGAAAATACATTAAAAGGCATGACTATAAATAGGCAATGAACTATTGCATAATTTACAGAAACTGTGTATTTGTTAAAGATGCAAAAACTGAAAAGAGGTCAGTCAACTGAGGTCAGCTAACAAAACAAGTTCAGGTTTGCATAAGATTAAAAGAAAAAGCCTGTAAATTTATTCACTTGTTGAAAATGGGCAGAAGTAGCAATAATTCTGAGGATTGGGAAGTTTATAGATTATACCTCCCAGTTACCTAAAGTAAACTCCATCTGCCATTCCTTGGCCCATTGGTCCACCTGATCCCTTTGGTCCCATTGTAGTGTGAGATAACCTTCTTTGCTGTCCATTACACGACCTATTTTGGTTTCATCTGCAAACTTATTAACCGTGCCGTACCTACAAAAGCACCTAATGACTACCGCCCAGTGGATCTGACCTCAACAATAATGAAGTGCTTTGAGATGCTGGTCATGGCCCACATCAACTCCAGTTTCCCAGCCTGCCCTTAATCCCCTACAATTTGCCTACCAGCATAACAGGTCCACACTGGATGCCATATTCCTAGCCCTGTATTCATCCCTGGAACACCTGGACAATAAGGACACCTACATCAGACTCCTGCTCATTGCCTACAGCTCCACCTACAACACTAGTAATCCCCCCCACCCAAGATTGATTTCAAACTCTGTAAGCTTGGTCTTGGCTCCGCCCTCTGCATTTGGATCCTCAGCTTCCTGACCCACGGACTGCAATCAGTGAAGATAGACAACAGCACCTTCTCCACAATAACACTCAACACTGGAGCCCCCAAGAATGTGTCCTCAGTCCTCTACTGTACTCCCTGTATACCCACGACTTTGTTGCCAATTTCTGAAAGAACGCCCTCTGTAGGTTCACTGACAGAACCACGATAGTAGGACAGATATCTAACAATGACGAGTTCAAATACAGAAGGGAGATAGAGGGCTCAGTGACGTGGTGCAATGAGAACAACCTCTCTCTCAATGTCAGCAAAACTAAAAAAAACTGATCATTGACTTCAGAAAGAAAATGTGAGGACACACTCCCATCTACATCAATGGAGCTGAGGTGGAGAGGGTGGACAGCATCAAGTTCCTCAAAGTGACAATAACAGACAACCTTTCCTGGACTTGCGACAGTCAAAAAGGCGCAACGATGTCTCTTCTTCCTCAGGTAGCTCAGGAAATTTAGCATGTCCATAAAGACCCTCACCAACTTCTACAGATGCACAATTGAGAGCATATGGTCCAGGTGCATAATGGCCTGGTACAGTGACTGCTCTGTTCAGGACCGTAACAAACTACAGAAGGCAGTGTGCACAGCCCAGACCATCACAGGAGCCAACCTTCTATCCATGAACTCCATTTATGCAGCTTGCTGCCACAAAAAGGCTGTCAACATCATCAAAGACCCCTCTCTCCATGGTAATGATCTTACACAACCTCTTCCCTCAGGCAGAAGCCTGAACACACTCACCAAAAGGTTCAGGGACAGCTTCCTCCCAGCTGTTATTAGACTTTTGAATGGACTGTCTAGCCTCAAATAATTCTGACCTTGCTAATGTTGATTTCTCTTGTACACCCTTTGCAATGTTATCTGTATGCCTCTGTCTAAATCTTTACGTATGTACATGCTTGCTTACTATGATCTGCCTGTATTGCTTGTAAACAAAGCTTTTCACTTTGCAAGCGACAGTCAATCAAACAATCAACCCTATATTCACATTCCAATCATCTTTATAAATGATGAAAAACAGTGGACCCAGCACTGATCCTTGTGGCATACAGCTGGTCTGAAAAGCAATTTTCTGCCACCACTCTCTGTCTCCTATCTTCAAGCCAATTTTGCATCCAATTAGCTAGCTCCTCCTGGATCCAACCATTCTAATCAGGCTGCATTTTAGTAAGGCAAACCAGGGCAAGACATATACAGTTAAAGGTAGGGCCTGGAGGAGTGTTGCCAATCAAAGAGACCGAGGGGTGCAGGTGCATAGTTCCTTGAAAGTGGACTCACAGGTAGACAGGGTGGTGAAGAACATGTTTGGCACACTTGCCTTCATTGGTCAGAACATAGAGTATAGGGGTTGGGATGTCATGTTGCAGCTCGTTAGAAAAATTAAAGACCATGGGATAGGAAGTGATGTACTGACACAGATTAATGACTGGCCAACACACAGAAAACAGACAGTAGGAGAAGATGGGTTGTTATCATATTGGTGGAACTATATTGCAAGGATCAATACTTGGGTCCTAGCTATTGACAATATATGTCAAGGATTTGGAGATGGGCACCATGTAACTTTTCCAAATTTATTAATGATACAAAACTGAGTTGAAATGTGTATTGTGAGGAAGATGTAAACTGGCTTCAGAAGCACTTGGGTGGGTTTAGTGAATGGGTAAGAGCATAGCAGATGGAATATAATGTGAAAAAATGTTTGGTTACCCCCTTTGGTAGGAGAAACAGATGTGAAGATTATTTCTTAAATGGTAGGAGGTTGAAAAGTGTACAGGTCATAGATGCCCTTGCAACGAAGACTCACCAAACTTGTTCCTGGGATGTTAGGACTGTCCAACGTGGAAAGGTTGTACAAACTGCAATCTCTATGCTGTACATCTCTATGACTCTATGACTCGAGAGTTTCAAAGAATGAGAGGTGATTCATTGAAACTTGCAAAACACTTCAAAGGATAGTTCGGTTAGATGCAGGTAAATCATTAAGGACCAAGGCGAAGAGAAATGTTTTACTTGGAGCATTGTGAACACTTGAAATTCCCCACCACAGACGGCTGGGGAAGCTCAGTTTTTGAGTTTACAGGTTGATAGATTTCTGATTCCCAGTGGTAAACAGAGTTACGGGGATGCAGTGGGAAAAAAGACATTGAAATATTCAATCAGCCATGTTTGTAATGAATGGTGGTGCAGGCTCGATGGATGAATGTTGCTATGTGTCTAATCCTCAATCTCTGATAGGTCACTGAAGTTCAGCCAAGGCGTATGCCTGAAGGTTACATAAGAAAGGCTTCAGCAAACCAAGATGGCCCCAGGAATCATATCCCAGTGACTCTGAGAACCTGCAAGAAAGAGGCAGTCAGGAAATGGAGATGAACAATATTGGGATGGTGAAGTAGATGCTCCTTCATTAAACCATGGAAACAAAATAGAAGGAACTGTCCCCATTTCAGTATTAGCAAGTGCGATGGAAGTTTGAAAAATTTCAATCTCCATCTCTAAGAACAGTTAAGGGAGAGACTGATGAGATCATGAAAATGGAAACACGTTTGCTCTGCGTTACCAATCAATAAGACCGTGACTGATCTGATTGTAGTCTAACTTCTCAATCCTGTCTGTTCCCTCTCGCCCTTAACTCCCTTGTTGATCCTAATTTTGTCTATTAGAATACTTTTTTTTTAAAAAGTGCTGAGTTTTCTATGCAGATTATGTTTTAAACTGTCTGTTTCATTCAAGCCACAGCTCTTTGATCGTAATTCCGTCTGACAGAATGATTTTAAAAAATAATTGCCAGGTTTTACAAGCAAGTTATGTTTGAGAGTGTCTGCTTAATTCAAGCCACAGAAGGAAAATAGAGAGGGAAATGTAATCTCCTACAATTTCTACCTGAACGATGAGCCGTGTGACATCATTGGCATGGGCAGACAGCATCCAGGCCAAGACCGCATTGAAAAGCGAGTGTGAGCTTTCACACCTGGGCATGATGCAAGGAGTAGTACCCTGTATTGTGGATAGATTACTGACTCAGAGACTGTGCACAGACAGAGGGTGAATGTCTCAGATAGACAGAGAGAGAGAGAGAGAGAGAGACAGAGATAGAGAGAGATGGGAACAGGAGCTGTTGTGAACAGTAGGGGACAAGGCTGTTCTTTGATAGCCTCCTCAGGCAGAATGCTGGTTGGAGCTTATTCCCTGGTCGAAGAGATAGAGCCAGTACAAACTTAATGAGACTGGAAGATTTGTCGAGCTGTGGCTGGGAGATCAAGTCACCAGAGTGGTCATTATGTTCAAAATCATTCCAGGGGTTCTCAGAAGATTGAGAGAAGTGGCTTTTGACAGATATTGGATTTTGGGAAAAAGTGAGGACTGTAGATGATGGAGATCAGAGTCGAAAAATGTGTCGCTGCAAATGCACAGCAGGTCAGGCAGTATCTGAGGAGTAGGAGATCGACGTTTCAGACATAAGCCCCTCATCACATCGGATGTTGCAACTCAGCAATCCTGATGGAGGCTAGGAATAATTTTGTCTTGTTTCCTGCAAAGGCTACAATCTGTAGAGACTGGTAAAGTCTACAAAGATAGTGTGGAGCTTTCAGTCAGGAAGTAAAGGGGGAGATTTTCATAGCACAGTGTAGCAGTTGTCAACTAGGTCATGTTTTATTCATGTTGATTTCAGTTTGTTGAAATAAAAGTCTTACAATTTGAAATTTTGTCCTTTGATCATTTGAATCGATCTCTGGAAATCCAAATATCTTTACAAAAGCTGTCAGTCTCTGGAGGATTGCAATGACATCTCACACTAAATGGCTTAGACAGACTACTGCTCGAATGTTGGTTGGAAAAGAGTTTGTACCTGTAAGTCCAGTTGCACATAATTTTAGATCAGTTGTCAGATTGTGTTCTGTCAAAGCCGCTTATATGTACAATAATCTCCCAGCTTTGGAGTAGAAAAACTGAATTTCAGATGTTCACTCACAACTGGAAGGCAGACTGGCAGAGTTAAAACACTGCACAGAATGAGTTTGTTAAGCCAACAGCCCTGCTGTTTTCTTAAGTCCTTTAGTAAGCACAGTAGGGAAGGTAGTGGCAACTTAAAGCAGCTTTAAAATGTTCTACACTTGATAGATCAACACCAAAGAAGCAGAAGGGAGTAGTTATGTATGTTACTTTATTCAAATTATTGTTCAAAATAACTGCATGAAAAGTTACTCTTTGAACCACATTCTTTTACCGTTGTGACACAGTGGGCTGAACTCAGTACACAAGGCAGCTCTAGAATTTTTGTATCAATGAAGCCAATACATGTGAATAATTTCTGAGTTGCAATCTTTATAATGCACCTTCCACTCATTCAAATCATCCCAAGTTTCCAGCTGCAGAATGATTTGCAGTCCACAAGTTATATTGCTCATGATGTTTTCCCAACAATAAAAATGCCAACTCTCAGGAGGCCAACAGTTTTATTGAAACTTAAACTGCATTAGTGGCTGAGCTGAATAACACTCACCTCAAGGTGTGCCTTTGCAATATTACTCTGCTGCATGCTTTTTGCAATTGTCATAGTTCCTTTTTATCATTGTCCCTGACAAAGGTATAGCACAAATTATTGATGCTTGAACTGTCAAGGGTTGCGACATCCAACTGGCTCTGTTTTCCCTGTCAAGTGGGCCTTAAAGATTCCACAGCATTATTTCAAAGAAGAGGGTGAGAAACAAGAGTCATAGAGATGTACAGCATGGAAACACACCTCTCGGTCCAACTTGTCCATGCTGACCAGATATCCTAAACTGATCTAGTCCCATTTGCCCATAACTCTCTAAAGCTTTCCTATTTGTATATCCATCCATAAATGTTATAATTGTACCCACCTCCACCACCTCCTCTGGCAGTTTGTTCCATATATGCATCACTGTTTGCATGAAAAAGTTTCCTGCAAAGTCCCTTTACCTTAAACCTATACCCCTAGTTTTGGATTCCTCTCCTCTGGGAAAAAAGATCCTGATTATTCACCCTACCCATGCACCTCATGATTTTAGATTAGATTAGATTACTTACAGTGTCGAAACAGGCCCTTCGGCCCAACAAGTCCACACCGCCCCGCCGAAGCGCAACCCACCCATACCCCTACATCTACCCCTCACCTAACACTACGGGAAATTTAGCATGGCCAATTCACCAGACCTGCACATCTTTGGACTGTGGGAGGAAACCGGAGCACCCGGAGGAAACCCACGCAGACACGGGGAGAACGTGCAAACTCCACACAGTCAGTCGCCTGAGGCGGGAATTGAACCCGGGTCTCTGGCGATGTGAGGCAGCAGTGCTAACCACTGTGCCACCCACCACACATCTGTCATAAACATCTGTCAGGCCATCCCTTAGCCTCTGATACTCCAGCGAAAACAACCCTGCCATATTCAGTCTCTTTCTTTCGCTCAAACCTTTCAATCCCTGCACCATCCACGTTTCTGAAATATTTCATGTTTCACAGCATCCATTCAATAGCAGGGTGACCAGAATTGTGTGCAGTATTCTAGAAGTGGCCTAACCAATGTCCTGTACAGCTGCAGCATGACCACCCAACTCCTGTACTCAGTGCTCTGACTGTTGAAGGCAAGTGTGTCAAATACCTTCATCACCACCCTGTCAACTATGCCAACTTTATCTTACTGTACCTATATCTGAACATAGAATTAAAGCAGAAAACTATCCCAAGCCAATTTATGACAACTTTTAAACACCCTCATCAGGCAGGCCCCTCAGGCTACTTTTTTCAAGAGAAGAGAACCTCCTTTCTTAATATGTATACACACATTTTGCCTGCATCATCTTTACAAATCTTCTCTGCATCCTCTCCAGTGCCCCAATTTTAAGAATACAACTTTTAGGTCTCTCTGTAAAAAGCATGGTTTAACTAAACACATGGTTCTTATGGTCAATATGTATTTGTGTACCAATATGCCAAAAACAGATTATTACTTCTTCTCTACTTGTGGAAGCTTCCTGTGCACAGCGAGGCTTTTGCATTTCTCATTAACTGCATTGGCTGCATTTCAAAACTATTTCAACGTCTGTAAATATACATTGGGACGTCCTGAGGTCATGAAAGGTGTAACGAAAATGCAAGCCTTTTTCATATTTTACTCATTTTATTACACTCACCACTTCTTTGCTCAGACAAGTGAGTCCGGTCCTTTTCATTTAAACAATGAGAAGAGACATTCCTGAACAAAAGTTTTTTTTTGACTCAGATTGATCAAGTGAAACTGTTGCCATTGATCAGTAAGTGTCGGAAGAATGTGGTGTTGGAAAAGCACAGCCGGTCAGGCAGCATCCAAGGAGCAGGAGAGTCGACATTTTGAGTTTCCTGATGAAGGGCTTATGCTCGAAACATCGACTCAAAACCTGACTGGCTGTGCTTTTCCAGCACCACACTTTTGACTCTGATCTCCAGCATCTGCAGTCCTCACCTTCTCCATCATTGGTCAATAAGTCAATATAATGCAAATATTTAAAGAACATCAACAGAGAGCAATGGGGCCAACTGAGACTAGAAGACACAGAGTCATGGATGTTGGCGGACATATCAAGGACCAGGAACTGTTTTCTTGACACTTGTGGGATGTGAGTGTCACTGGCTGGGCCAGCATTTATTGTCCAATCCTAGTTCCCCTTGAGAAGGTGATGGTGAGCTGTCTTCTTGAACTGCTGCAGTCCGTGTGTTCTAGGTAGACGTGAAACTGTTCGGGAAGAAGTTTCAGGATTTTGACCCAATGGCAATGAAGGGAAGGCGATATGTTTCCTAGTCAGGTTGTCAAAAGGCTTGGAGAGGAACTTGCAGGTGGTGGTTTTCCAATGCACCTACCTCTCTATCCTTCTAGATAGAAGTAGTCACAGATTGTAAAAGTGGTTATGGGCTTTGAAGTTCAGCTCAATGTTCGATAGGAAACCAAGGCAAATGAATGATTTGGTTCAACCAGAGACAATGGGCAGGACAAAGAATGGCTAGAGAACAGAGTTTATGGCAGGGCACAAAGACAACAAATCATTTGCCATGGTCCCAGTCAGTCAGAATATCATTGATGATTTTGGTTGAGGGTGTTCACTAGTGTGGCAGTGCCAGAAACTGGGATGGAGAGATTCAAACATGGAGTTCTGGACATAGATGACAGATTATGAAGACATGTTCCTGACCAGTTTCCACTGACTGGGTTATCAGCCTCAATTGATTAGGTGAAGATCACTGCTTCTGTCTGCATTGTTGTGCACAAGATTCCGGATGAAGGGCTTTTGCCCGAAACGTCCCTTTCGAAGCTACTTGGATGCTGCCTGAACTGCTGTTCACTAATCCAGAATCTGGTTTCCAGCATCTGCAGTCATTGTTCTTACCTCACCGTATGATCACCCAGCCAGACACAAGAAACAAAAACTGGGCATGTCCAGATCAGCTGTAAGACAGTGAATCATCCTGGGTCATCTTTGCATGCCTTGGGGCACTTTGGAGAACTGAGAATCAGTTAGGGCAGGTAAACATCTAACTTTACACCATGTAGCAAATACACTGTTCAATCCTTTTCATGTTCAAAATAAATTACCTCATTTTTGCCTATGCCGAAATTCATTTGCCACAGTTTTGTCTGTTTTCTTAGTCTATCGATCTCTCTTTGTAGTTTTATCTTTCCATCTTCAGTGTTTATAATGCTGTCTGACTTGCTGTGAGTGGTATATCCGGACATGAAGCAATCTCTTTCAGCTTCAAACTTATGGATAAATACAATAAGTAGTGGAAGCCCCAAGATAGATCCTTGTGGGATATCTCCAGTTTTATCCTGCCGCTTAAAATTCCTGCCCATTATCCTTATTTTCTGTCACCCCCGATCAGCCAATTTCCTGACCAAGTTATTAGTTTGTCTTCATTTTCACGAGCGTCAACTTTTGAAAACAATCTCTCATGAGGGATTTTATCAGAAAACTTCTGTAAATCCTTATAAATAACACTTGTAGGTCATCTATTATCCACTATTCTATCACCACTTTCAAAAATATCCGATCCATTAGCAGAACTGATCATTTACAAATCCAAGCTGGCTCTCTCTGGTCAGCTGAAAGTTACGAATGCATTCAGACACCTGGAATGGAATTTAATATTGGCAATGGGGTATTACCCATCCACGGGAGCAAGTTAAAGATTGACAATTCTAGTCAGTTCCGAAAAGACTACTAGCTGCTTATGTTTTTCTGCATGCAGCTAACATCAGATTGGATTAATTGATTGCATTCTCATGTCCAAGATCAGTGGTTGTGTGTTGAAGCCAAGTTGAGCTGACAATTAAATTTAGCACGTATGTTGGTGGGGCTGCTACACTTACAATGTGATGTTGAACCATTTTCCTGTCTAGCTAGTGTTGGTCCGCAAGGTGACGTTAAAACCATTTTCCTGTCTAGCTAGTGTTGGTCCAGTGAATGGAAATGTTCGCATGTACTTCTTTGATAGGAAAGTAGGAAATGTTCTGAGCATCTTGATCTACATTCTTCATCCAACTAAAGCCAAGTGGCCATACAGCTCATTGCAAATTAACTTTGAGTACCTCTGATAAACCTACATACAAATATGGACTTGATCTTACTTTGATATGCTTAGTCTCTTGCTGTTGTAAGGATTCGATGGAATTGTTTATCACAGCCTGGACTTGACATGGGCTCAAAATGGAGTTGGTAGCTTCATCTTCCTGTTCACTCCACTCACCTTCTCAGAGGATCTCAAGATATAGTTATAGAGTCGTAGAGATGTACAGCATGGAAATAGATCTTCAGTCCAACTCGTCCATGCTGACCAGATATCCTAAATTAATCTAGTCCCATTTACCAGCACTTGGCCCATATCTCTCTAAACTCTTCCTGTTCATATACCCACCCAGATGCCTTTGAAATGTTGTAATTGTACCAGCCTCCACCACTTTCTCTGGCAGCTTGAATATAGGTCACTTAAGGTTATCTAAATAAAGTTCATACAAAGATTGAAGAAATTGCTAGAGTAGACAGAGCGAAATGATTTCCTTTGGTGTGGGAGTTCAGGGCAACGAAGAGTGTAACTGTAAAACATAAGCTTGGTCATTCATGATTGATGTTAGAAATCCCTCCTTCATGGAGATTGAAGTGGAAATCTGGACAGTCTCCAGCAAAAAGATGTCAAGGCTAAGTCAATCCAAAAATTTCAAGCCTGAGACTGATAGGCTTTGGTAGGAAAATGTATTAAGCTATGTGCAACCGAGTTGGGTAAATAAAGTTGTGATGTGGATTTAACTTTAATAGCAGAATGGCTTCATGGTGCTGAAGGCTCTGCATCTGTTTCTATTTCCCAATCATTCAAACTGGAGGAACACCTGTTTTCATTTTCAATGTTGTTTTGCAACCTTCATTGTCTAATCCATTCCACCCTTCAACAGAGATTTGTAGTGCCAGTGGGTGTTGGTTCGGAGCACTTAACTGGAGGGTGTCCTGATACCCCCTGAGGGGAGGAGCACCTCTCTGCTCCTGTACCACCGACTCCAGCACAATGTCTGAGAACACTGGGGCTCTCTCTTTACTGAGCCATCTCCATATCTTCCTCCAGATGGTTTCAGACCTTGTTGCAACCAGCCTACACTTCGCCTCTAAGAGAAGCAGTCTGGTTTCAAATTGTGCAAGCTTTATATGTTCCCTGCCTCAAATAAACCCAGGCTGTAGGCTGGGTTGTGCAGCCTTTAGTGCCGAGATTTCAGCACTAAAGAGGGTGCATGCTCTTGTCATTAAAATGAGTTGGCAGCACAACAGCTGGGAGATGCCTGTGCCACTTTGAACAGGGATATGATAATTCTACATCTCCATCCCTCTGGACTTGAATTTTGGGATTTTCCAAGTTTGTCCCATGTAACATAAGTATAATGCCTGCCCATGCTAGCTGGTATAGGGCAATCAGTCATATTTCATTGTCAGGCTAAAGTATTTGAGCATGGTTTCTTTCCGCACATAAATAGCTAAGTATCTTAGATTGCTCGGAGACAAATTCAGGGGGCTGACAAAAAAGCCATCTGTCTTTAAATTCCACCTTGGATTATTTAGGTGAAATCAAAGCTGCACTTGCAATATTGATTCCAGTTAATTAATCTACCACTGTTGCTAATCCACAGTTTGGCCATATCTGTGCCAAAGCCCCAATGTGTTCTGGTTCTTGTATTCAACATGTGCGTGCATGATGATCTCACTGGTTACTAAAAAATGAAAGTGTGCTTCAATTAGTGTTGCCAATTCAGACTGCATATGTTCCTCTATTCTATGTCCTTGCACCTTCAAACCACCTCCTTTCTCACAATCACTAACAATAATAAAAGAGGTCAAATAAAGTTTTCGATAGACTTTAGTCAATTTAATTTTTCCACATAGGACAATCCTATCATCCTAGGAATTGGTTTGTTTGACCTTCATTACACTCTATGATATTGGAAAAGGAATCAAAATTATACACGTGTGGTCTAACTAAGGCTCGATATAATTGTAGTAAGAAATATTTACTCCTATATTCAAATCCTCTTGCAATAAAGACTAACATGCTATTTGCCTTTTTAATTGCTTGCTGTACCTACATGTCAACTTCCTTTGACTCAAGTTCATTTGAAATTTAGCTCCTTACCATTTAAGAATTGTTCTGTATTTCTGTTTTTCTTACTAACGTGGATAATCTCTCATTTCCACACATCATATTAATCTGCCAAAATTTTGCCCACTCAGTTAGTCTCTCCAGACCTCTTGAAGTGTCTTTGCACTCTCTTCATAATTCTCACTACCACCTTGTTTTATATCATCTCCAATCTTACATTTCATCCCCACATCTAAATCATTGATATAGACTGTGAACAACTGGGGCCCAAGCACTGATCCTTGTGGGCCTTACTAATTACAAATTGATCATATACACTTACATTCTGTTTTCTATCTGTTAATCAGTTCTCAATCCATGCCAGTACATTTTTTCCTAATTTTATTTGCTTTGCTTTTGTTACCAACTTCTTGCATGGCACTTAATCAAATACCTTCTGATGATATAAATACGCCACATTCACTGGTTCCCCTTTAGCTATTTTACTGCTCGCATCCTCTCATAAATCCATTATTTTTTAAATGTTACCACTTCCTTTTATTTAAACTTTAGCATTTTCCCTATCACTGTTTTGACCAACAGGTTTGTAGTTATCTACTTTCTCTCTCTTTCTCTCTATCGCTCTCTCACCACCCTCCCTTTTCTTTAATAGTTGGATTACATTTTCCACCTTTAATCTACTGAGGTCTTTTCAGAGTTAAAGAATTTTGAAAAATAATCACCAATGTATCTACTTTCTCAACAGCTCTGTCTTCCCAACACTCTCTAGATGTAGATCATTAGGTCCATGGGACGTATTCACTTTAAGTCACAGAAGTTTCCATAGTCCTGTTTCTTTCTATAACTAGAATCTTGCAGTTTCTTATTTAAACTAGTCCATTATTTCCCCAGTATGTCTGGGGGTTTCTTTTAGTATTTTCCTCTTTGAAGACTTAAATAAGGTTTTTAAAAAAAGCTTCCCTGCCATTTCCTTATTTCTCATTATAGTTTTTACCGACTCTGCTTTATTTTCTTTCTACATACCTTAACAAGCTTTTATATTTCTTGTTAATTTACTCTCAAATTCTAGTTTCCCTTTTTCAAATCTTTTTCTTGGTCCTCCTTTGTTACTTCCTCAATGTTCTGCTCGAGAAAACCATCTTGCATACTTTCCAAAAATTTATTCTGTATGGTGTTAGTACTAGTTAGGTTTACCCAATCTATATTTGTCACCTGAAATCCCTTATGATTACTGTATACCTTTGTTACTCACTATTCCAATTTCCTTATTTATAGTATGATTTGCATTATCCCTCCTGCTCGGTGGCCAAGTAACAACTTCCCACTTCAAGCAGGATCATGAACAGACAGGGAACGGAGGGATACAGATCTTGTGCAGGCAGAACTACTCTGCTCACCTCTGTAGAGGAAGGGACTGGCAAAGGTACCCAAAAAAATAGCCTATGTCAAAACCCCTGACTAGATTCCTGCTTCCAGAGGGATCACCCACACATGGTCAGAAACAAGGAATAATAAACTTTGGAGCCTGGGATGTAAGAACTCTGATGGAGCCAGCTAACAGTGACTGACCTGAGAGAAGAACTACGATTATAGCCAGAGGACTGAAGAGATACCTGGCTGCTCTTTCCAAAACCTCCCCTTGCAGGCGTCGGGGAACTGAAGGAGGTGAAAGGTGGTTACACCTTTTTACGGATCGGGAAGGCTTCCTGATGAGCCCAGAATTCATGGTGTGGGATTCGCAATGAAGAACCAGCTCATGAGTCGCATCTCTGAACTTCCTGTGAGGATCAACAGCCCACCCATGACCATCCACCTGATACACACCAACAACCAGATGGCTACAGTTGTGAGTGCTTGTGCACCAGCTCTTGACTCAGAGCAGGAAGTAAAGGAGACTTTCTATGCCAACTTTGATACACTGTTGTCAAGCATCCCCAAGGAGAACAAGAAAGTTCTTGGAGTTTTCAATGCCAGGGCACATCGAGACCACAACCTTTGGAATGGCACACTAGGATGGGCAGTTATTGGCAACGTCAACTCCAATGGAGTCCTCCTTCTCACAAGATGCACTGAGTACAACCTCACCATCACAAACACACACACTTCCATCAGAAAGACAAATTTCAAACATCTTGGAGGCACCCACACTCAAATCAAGGGCATCTCATTGATTATGTCTTTGTTTGCTGTAGGGACCATTAGAATGTTAATGTCATGAGCGCTACGATTAGCTCAGGTGACTGCTGGACTGATCCACAACGTCCATCAGACTACACAGAATGAGGAGGATTCAGAAAAAGCTGACCCATCCAAGATTCAACTTCAAGAGCCCGGATGACACGGTCACTACACAACATCTATAGGCCTCACTTGCGATGAACCTAGCTTGGGAATACCCAGAGGACATAGGAGAACACAGGAGTCTGCTTTAATCAACCATTCTCTGTAGCTGCAATAACACCCACAGGTACAAGTCTAGAAACCTTGAGAACTGGTTGACAACCAATGAGGATGACGTGGAAATTGAACTCATATTGTAAATTTGCTCGCTGAGCTTGTCGGTTTGTTCTCTGACGTTACGTCACCGTGTGAGGTAACATCATCAGTGAGCCTCTGGTGAAGCTTCACAGCAACATCTGAGAGCAAACCGACCAGCTCAGCGAGCAAGTGTACAACATGAACCTCAACCTGAGCTACAAATCTTCTCAAAAAATTGAATTCATCTCCAAGTAAAGGACTGTCTTCTGTGACTGACAGGATGACATCAACCACAAGGTCAAAAGAAGGGCCTATGCTAAAGCTAAGGCCGATGTTCAGAAGAGAGTATAGCAGCTTTAAAACAAATGGTGGAATGATAAGGCCTTGGAAATCCAACAGCTGGCACAGGCTTTTTCAGTGCCATCAAAGGCAGTATACAGTCCAATCGAGCATGATTTAAAACCCCCTGCTCTATAAAGATGAACATAAACTGCTCAAGGACAACAAGGCAACAAACACCTACTGGAGAAAACATTTCCTCAACTACAATACCAATGTTAACTTGGAACATCATCAACCAAATCCCCAGAGATCCATACACGGTGACATGGGAGAACCTTCAATATGACCAAAGTACAAGATGCCATAAGGAGCCTAAAAAACAATAAGGCTGCTGGTCCTGATGGGCTTTACCCTTAACATAAAAAAGACTCTAGTACTCCATCAACCACTACCCGTCAGTCCCTCCATCCCTCCTACAACTGGAGTCAATATGGATCACTTCCTGTACCTTGGCAGCCTTCTCTCTTCCAAGGCCAGCATTGATGCAGAAATACAACACTGTCTGAGCTCTGTCAGTGGAGCGTATGCCTGACTTAGAAGGAGGGTGTTTGAAGACCATGACCTACAGGCCCAGATTAAATCTCTGATCTAACCACATTGTCCTTCCCACATTCCTATATGGAGTTGAAAAGGGGACTGCCTATGGTAGGCACCTTAAAGCACTGGGACAACATCATCAGAGATCTCTGCGAAAAATCCAGCAGATCACCTGGGGAGACAAGCACATTAATACCAGTGTCAAGAGTGTGGGGCTGAAAAAGCACAGCAGGTCAGACAGCATCCGAGGAGCAGGAGATCGACGTTTCATCAGGAATTACCCTTCATAGGTCCCCACTTTCTCCAGACTAACACCAGTGTCTTGGAGGAGGCCAACATAGCCAGTATCATCATCACCATAATTCAGCAGTAACTCTGATGCACTGGTCATGTCACCCGAATGCCCAACTCACCTTTCCCAAAATAGATCACGTATCCCCAGCTGAAGGAAGGTCAGCGTTCTCCTGGTGGCCAAAAGAAACAATTCAAAGATAACATCTGGACCAACCTGAAGGAGTTCCACATCAATATCAATAACTGGGACTCATGGCTACAAACTGGAATCACTGGAGATACATCATCCAGCACGGTGCTATACACCACACAAATGATTTTCACTGCACGGCTGACTCTTATGCAAGGAGAGACAGAACCTCAAGAAGGCCCATCCACCATCAACTCCAACCACCATTACCACCCACTAATGCCCACACTTCAATAGAATCTGTAGTTGGCTTCTTCAGCCATCTGAAGACCCAGGAACATACGCTGTTATGGTGGACAATCATACTTGACCTGAGTGATCACCATAACTAAAACAGGCAGGTCCGGTGAGATTAGAAGGGCATCACAGTTTCATACTCAATGCAGATCAAATCTTTTATGTTTCAAGGAGATCACTGCCTTATTTTTCCAAACTCCAGAGAATAGAGGCCCAGTTTACTCAACATCTCACTTTGGGCCATCCTATCATCCCAGGGACCAGACTTGTGAGAGCTTGCTGTCTGTAAATTGGCTGTCACATTGTCGGTGAGAAACAGTGATTATAATTTAACAGGTTAAGACTATTTCATTGGCTGCAAAATGCTTTGAGACATCTTGTCATGAAAGACACTATGCAAATGTTAATCCTTTTTCCCTCAATATTCGGTGTCTGTACCTGGATCTAAAGGGCTTACTATTCTCAATTTACGTATCTTGCCAGGGACTTTTTCCACATACCTTCATAGAAGAACCTGTTCAGATTCTTTCAGCAAAGAGGTGAAAACAGGCACTAAATAGCTGCTAGGCTAATAAGAAATGCCTGTTTGAAAGGGTGGATTAATGGTGCCACTTTCAGGTTAATTGATGGTTGCTGTGATTTTCAGGCACTAAAACCATTAACTGCAGCTTTAGCATTCCTGTGCTGATTAGCTACAGTTTGCCTGGGGTTGCATGCGGAGCCTGCGTGGAACCATTCCAACTGACTTAGTGGACTATGTTGGCTGTGAGAGCGGTCAATATGTTTCAGGGATCGAGGAAGAAGTTGGTGGATGCAATACTGGAGGCCTTGGTGGACATGTCCAGAGCATGAGGGATAACTTGCATCTGTAGTGAGACAGGAATCTATCTCACCCTCCCACCACCCCACCCAACCAACCCCGCTCCTGCAGAGACTAGTATCACTTTGCCAAGCCTCTAACGCCTCCTCAGGTCAATAGCGACCCATGGCAAGATGCGAATGACCCTTTATGCCAGAAACACCCGTAAGGTATCCAATTAGATTAGATTAGTTACAGTATGGAAACAGCCCCTTCGGCCCAAAAAGTCCAGACCCATTCCCCTAACAGTACAGGCAATTTAGCATGGCCAATTCACCTGACCTGCACATCTTTGGACTGTGGGAGGAAACTGGAGCACCCGGAGGAAACCCACGCAGACACAGGGAGAACGTGCAAACTCCACACAGACAGTTGCCCGAGGTGGGAATTGAACCCGGGTCTCTGGCACTGTGAGGCAGCAGTACTAACCACTGTGCCACTGTGCTACCCACAGTTTGAGTAGCACATCATTTACTCTTTTAAGGTAAAGTCCTCAGCGAATAAATGTTCCTTAAGTGTGGCTGAACATTTTACATAAAGGACCCAGAAAGCCTCCTGTTGTCTTTCAAAACTTCTCTTCACACCTCCAGCAGCAAGTTACCACTTAAAGGTGGTGTTTTACCCTTATGGTCCACTGTGCCAATCAGTTTGTTCCCATTGTCTGTACACAGAGGTAACTAATTTAAGGGTTAACCATCCAACTGCTGTGCAGCCTCTTTATTGAGCACAAGCAGACAATTGGAGTGGAAATCAGCTGCTTACTAATCCCCTGGGAGGTTTTGCTAGTGTAGGCTTCAATTCCTTTCCCAATATAGCATCTTGCACGAAGCAAGGGCTAAACCAGCATTTTGGCTTAAGACCCCATCTTGGCCACATAAACACTGAGGCTCTTTAGTACTGAACATATCCAAGAAAAGTTGTCTCTTTTCTTTCTCAAGGCATAATATTGTCTCTCTTAAAACTCTTGATGCTGTGAGATTTGAATTTGTCAAAAGTTTTGTCAGGTAAAGAATTTTTGCAATTCAACATAAAAAATTGAGAACAATCCATTTGCAAGAGATAAGAGTTAACATCAATGTAGAGCAGTCATGTGAAACAGCCAGCTAATTCATGGGGTTCTTGTCTAAACCTTCTGTTTTGTGTGTAGGCAGAGATGCTTCTTCCTGCTACCCACATCAAAGTTTAATTTACTGGAAGAATGTAAACAAGATCAGTCACCTTGTAGCCTTCCAAATGCCTTTCAAGGAGGTTCTGTAATCAGCTCAATCTAAAACGATTTCAGCAAAGGCCTGGTGTTGCGGATTTGTCGAGAAGGATTAGTTGCACAGCAGTGCAGGCTATCAACTTTCACCACCCTGTAGGAGGTTCTACTGTGTGCTGGGTCCTGGCCAACCTGACAGCAGTCAGGATCCAATCCATATTATAACTGTGTCAACACCCACACAAGTGGTTTGCCAATTTATTATTGTCCAAAGCAGATAGTGGAGGTGCCCATCCGTTTAGAGACCTTTCTCAACGAATGTAAGGAACATTTCGCCAAGCCAGCAATCTCCACCCAATGTTCTGGGTATTATGTGGGTCAGCCGATCTTACAAAACAAAACAGCACAGTAGGCCTTTTGTCTGACTCGCACAATGTCAACGGAACCCTGAGGGGACAGCTGTGGTATCTATGTTCCATGTCAAAAGATAATACAAGATTAAACTGTGCTTACTTAAAGATGAAATGAGCAGGGGAAGTGAAACAGTAGCGAAACCCATTCACATCAGACATCGGCATCTATTATGGATACCCAAATAGGTTGTACATTCCAGGTCACTGCTGCCAATTGGTCCTGCCCCCAGAGCTTTAAGTCAAGCATAGAAATTGAGATTTTTTTTTCTGAAGTGCGCGAGTGAAATTAATGTGAGAATGACAACAGTCTTGTTGCACTGCTGTCTGCATCCAGTGGTGATGTATCTCCAATCGTATATTTCTTAGAATTTATTATTTTAAGGGATGTGGGCATTGCTGGCTGGGCTGATTTCCATTTGCCCTTGAGAAGGTGACACTGAGCTATCTTTTTGAATCACTGTAGATAATAGTGTATAATTACACCCACATTGCTGTTCGGACAAGAGTTACAGGATTTTGACCCTGTAATGGTGAATGAAGGGGATATAGTTCCAAATCAAGACAGTGTGTGGCGTGGACAGGAACCTATGGATGGTGATGTTCCCACTCACCTTCTGGGTGCTAGAAGTTGTAGGTTTGGAAGATGCTGTCACATTATCATATAGCAAAGATATATTGTCTGCTGTTTTCAATCCTGATGTGAGGAATACTATTCTCTGAAAATGGATAAGTGTAAAGCAGGCTGTTTCTATAAAGCAATCATACACTAGAGTAGAAGAATTAGTTTACAATATCATTCAGACTCATTGCACCCATTAAAATGACCTCTGGTGGCACCATAAGAAGAGAAATGATGAATTACAATACTTTCCACCCAATGACAATTCTACAGGGCACTAAAAAGGTGGCAATTCATTGAAGCCCAACTGTACCCAATGCAACTTCTAGATAGTGCCTGAACTTACCATTATGGTTCAAATTTTGGTGTGTCAAGGACATGGGGGAGAAGTGAATTGGTTTATTTTTACTGTCTCTTGTTCATAACAAATTAAAAACAAACTCTTGTTCTTATTTTCCTTTCCTCACTAAAACTAAAAGGTGGTGTTGTTCCCCAAAATCTGTGAATGGAGTCCGATTTTTAAATTACCCTGACAAATTCTTCAGTGCTAAAACAACGTTGGGTATTTATTGCATCAAAAACTTAGGTGGAATTGCTTTGCAATGTATATTCACACCCTAACACATTCGAGAAAGAAAGAAGTTACAGATTACAAATTACTTACCATCAAAGATATCAGAATCAGCTCATATGAAGGAGAGAGTTCAGGAAGTCAATGTTCAGCAGAGACTCCTTCAGTTGGCTGTGTTCGGAAGCCCAGGTACAATTGAATTGCTGGTGAGCATCTAATAATTGTAAGCTGGAATTGGTTCACTTCACAGGTGAAACATAGATTTATTTTGAAGGTTCAGACTTTTGGGAGATGTTCGGATTTGAGGCCAGCTTTTGGATAATCCTGGATTTGCCAGCATCTCTGGTGTTACAAGCAGACTGATGAGCAAAAGTCAAAACTGTGTAACTAAAAGTGGACCAAACAAATCAGCAGTTTCAACAAATGAGGTGGTTTGATATTCCCTTGTAAGAAACCTTTGTGTTATGTAGCAGATAACTGCAGAGATATCTGCATCAAGTCAAGCAATGATGGATTTTGATGGCCTCCTTTGTTCAGAGCCGACTGAGGTAGATATCTCATCTTCTAGTCCTTTGTGTTGGGTTGCCTGGAATATTCATACAACTTAAGGAGTGTCACATTTCAGGAGATGATGACTTAACGTTTGTCCTGGTGTCTGCTTGTCTGGAAGCAGTCAATTTATTTATTCTGTGTTCAACAGCAGCCATTTTAAAATCTGGCAGGAGTCTATTTAAAGTAAAAACTATTTGAACAAATTTGTATACATAAAAAAATAAGATTTCTCTTATCCTGCCCTCTGGATGTGACAGATATATAGTACTAAATATTTTGTATTTTTAAGCAGACATTGATTAATGTTTAAAATTATCTTATTCTGTCATTTCTTGTTTTGTTACTTCGACAGAAGTAGAAAGGGCAATCAGTTTGCAGACCCCAAGTTGTAGTAAATTTCAGATATATACTCAGATAATAGTCATAATTCACTTATTTTCTTTCTTTCTCACCTGAAAGTGGTAAATCTTGTGGAATGCTAGTTTCTGTTTGTGCTGGCACAGAAAATGACAAATAGAGACAGGCAGGCAGTAGAATGCCTCTCCCATTCTCAGCCCAGTGCACACCATGTGTAACCAGGATGGGAACACTAGCGAGTGCATAGTGACAGGTCTGGTCACCACACTGACTATTCAACTTGTCACTTCTGTAGCCAGTAGCTGACTCATCATTCAGAGTTTTAAATTCCGACATCCTGATGTCAATCAGTAAGGAGTTTACTGCATTTTTTTCCTTTTGGTGCATTATCTCACTAAAGGTGAAAAACAGTACTCCTGTACTGGTGAAGTGAACCCAGATTACACTTAACATCTGGACCAAGCATTGTCATACAGGGGTAACACTTGTTTCTACTTTCTCATCCTCTGAATGAGATTACCAGTGTGGTGACAATTTATGCAGTTAGTTTGACACTTGCAAAATCAAAATATTCAAACCACATTAAAGTAGAAATAGATATGCATTGTGCCTGTTTTTCAGATGTTAGCTGGTTATAGAGAGCATAGATGTAGCAATGAAAAGGCCTTAAACTAATCCATGACAGTGTTGGTGCAATGGTCATAATTTCTGAAGCGAACTGAGACTTTGAACAAACAATTTAATGGGGAGCCTAATGGTTGCATAAGGTGCCCATTGTAAGTTCAGTTATCTCCCTCAGGACTTTTCCTCTGCTCCCACAGTGTTGGATGCTTTGTGCTTAAAAAGCTTCTTTTGTTGTGGAGTCAGCAAGAATAAGTGTGGCTGCTACAAACACCACATCTTGGTCAGTGTCTCTGTCCTACCACTGTTTGATCCAACCAACTGGCAATCTCCATCTCATCGCGACTCGGTTGAGTGCCCCTGCCAATGACCCCTAATTCCTTTTCTCTTGTGGGTTATGGAGGTGTGCCAAGTGCTGACAACTTTCCCAGAATAAGTGTGTAAGACCCATGGCCAAATGATTTCTATTATTTGATTTCAACATAGTTTCATGACCCATTGTTTTCAACCAATTATGCTGCTGTTAGTAATTTGAGGAGATGTTTATACTTTAACAAAAGATCCCTTATCCTCAATGATGGGACAGCACAGTGCGTCAGGGCACGAGACAAAGCAAACCGTGTGTAACCATTTTCAACCAAATGTGCCAAGTAGGTCATCCATCTTGTCCTCCTCCAAAGGTCCTCAGCATTGCAGGTGCCAGTCCTAAACCAATTTGATTCTGTGTGAGATTAAAAAGTCAATGAAAGTATGGAGTACAATTGACGATGGACCTGACAGCGTCCAGCAGTAGTACTGAAGACTTTTGCCTATTGGGGCTGCCCTATCCCTAACCAAGGCTGTTGCAGTACAGCTACAACAGTGACAGCAACCCCACAACAAGGAAAATAGCCCAGATGTTTTCTACTAAAATAAAGCAAGCAATATTCACTCTGGCCAATTATTGTTCACTCTCCCTACTCTTGATCTTCAGAAAAGTGATGGAAGGGGATAGTCAACAGTGCCAGCAAGCTGCATTAACACAGCAATGGCCTGTTCACCAAGGCTCAGTTTACTGAGTGCCACTCAGCTTCTAACCTCAGTACAGCCTTGGTCCAAACATGATCAAAACAGTCAAAGATTGGAGTGATGCT
This sequence comes from Chiloscyllium punctatum, assembly GCF_047496795.1. Classification (NCBI taxonomy): domain Eukaryota; kingdom Metazoa; phylum Chordata; class Chondrichthyes; order Orectolobiformes; family Hemiscylliidae; genus Chiloscyllium; species Chiloscyllium punctatum. The sequence continues at coordinate 59,894,749 of NC_092755.1, forward strand.
CTTTGACTTCTAGGTAGTATTTGACCATGTGCGCTCTCAAAGGAAATCAGGAGGATAACTCAGTATTGGTTGAAATCAAGAGAATAACCCAGTACTGGTTCAAGTCAGGAGGATAACTCAGTACTGGTTGAAATCAGGAGGATAACCCAGTACTGGTTGAAATCAGGAGGATAACCCAGTACTGGTTGAAATCGGGGTGATAATTCAGGACTGGTTTAAATCAGGAGGATAACTCAGTACTGCTTGAAGCCATACCATATGCAAAGAAAGGTGGTTGTGCGTTGAGACCCATTCCCAGGACATAACTGCAGGAGGACCTCAGATCAGTGTATCCAACCACCTTCAATTGCTTCATCATTCCCCTTGCCAGCACCATAAGGCGAGAGGTGAGGATGTTCAGTGCACAAGGTTCAGTACCATTCACAACTCCTCCGATGCTGAAACAGTCCATGCACATATGCAGCAAAGCCTTGACAGTATTCTGGCTTGGGCTGCGACACAGCAAGTAACATTTATCCCACACAAGTGTCAGGCAATTACCCCTTTCAACAAGAGAGAATCTAACCATGGCTGCTTGCCATACAATAGTGTTACCATTACTAAATCCACAACCATCAATATTCTGGGATTACCCCGATCAGATACTCAAGTGGATCAACTACACAAAATATTGTTATAAGAACAGTTCAGAGGCTAGGGACCTTCTTACTCCCTATCCATCATCTCCAAGGCACAAGTCAGGAGTGCGGTGGAATCCTCCTGACTTGCCTGAATGAGTGCAGTTCCAACAACACTCAAGAAGCTCGATACCATTCAGAACAAAGCAGCTCACTTGATTGTCACCACATCCACAAATATAAGTAATTTATATTGGCCATCCTAGTGACACGCACATCTCATGAAATAAATAAAAGCACTTACTCTACTGTCATTTTAACTGTCACGTGTACTATTTATTATGACTAACTCTTTATAGAGGAGATTGTCACAGATGCTGATCAGCAGGACCGAGGCATGAAACAGTTGTTGGCTTCTGTCATAAAGTTGGTTTGAAATTGAACCCTATATAAAATATCTTCCAGGAACTAGAATGTGACATGCCATAGTTACTATTAAACAGAAAAATATGTTGTGAATTTTAAGTGTGATATAAAGTGATGGACCTGAATGCCAGTTAAGGAAACCATCTACTTAGTAACCAAGCTGTAATGAACTTAACTTTACAATGATTCCACATTACAGGAAGTGACCTATAATGATCCAACAGTGTAACCAGATTGGATACATCTTTAGTCGAGACAAAGTAGACAAAATGGACTTGGTGGTTTGGTTGTGAAGTGTTGAATAAGATCACAGCCATTCTATGGATAAAAAGAGACACCACAGAACTGACCCACACTGCTTTCTGTTCCACCTACTCAGCTTATGATAAATATCCCTGTGTGGCTGATGTTAAAGTAAGGGATCACAAACTGATTAAAGCACCCGTCTGATCTTTTAAATTAGATCCTTTAAATTTAAACACATACTTTCCAGCTGCCTAATGTTAGTTTTACAGCAGATATTTCCCCTAATATAAAACCATCCAATTGAGAGTCACTTGATTCAGTAAAATAGCTTGCTTTGATTTTCTTCAGGCTGCTTATATCTTCAATCCAACTGGGTTCAGCTGTGTTTTGCAGCCATTTCACTGTCGCTGAGGAAGGTTGACTGAGATTTGCTGTTTTGATTTGATTTAATGGATGTTGGCAATGTTTCTTCCTTAATAGAAGCTCCTATCAATCATAATGGTGTTATCAGGAATTCTGAAAGCACTGGCTAAGTCCCAGCCAAGTTGTTGAGAAGTTGTGTAACACTCAAGAGATACTTCACAGTGGAAAAGAAAATATTTATATATCCAAAATTATTTATTTTTAAAGTTAAACTGACATTTTAATAAAAAATGTCAGTTTGTGCCTATTACCTGTTTAACCAGGAAATAGGAAGTTAAAAGGTGTAGTAATGTCAAGTAAACATATTTCCACTGTTACTTCACCTTTTTCTTGCTTCGCCATGTTGCCAGTTATCCTCACTTTGTGCTCATTCCCTGTGCCTCACTGAGGGTCAGTTGCACTTCCTCACGTGTAATTGGGGATGTCTGATGGAGGGATACCAGGCAAGCCAGACATTACTACAGTTACAGAACTATACCCCATGGCCGCTACCAACAACCACATCAACCCCATCCTCACGTTGCCACTTGACTCCCTTTGTCAGACAGTAAGTGCAAGCAGAGATTCTTATTTCCAAAGAAGTGCAGAAACATTGAAATGTGTTAGTGTTTAGCTAATGGCAATGTCCCTTCTGAATAGCCAAATCTTACTTTCGGTGGCACTACATAGAAGATTGGCAATACCTAATTCCTCTGTGCAGGAAAGTTCAAAACAATAGTTTGGAAAAGGACGGTGGCTCAGTGGTTAGCTTGGCTGCCTCACAATGCCAGAGACCCAGGTTCAATTCCACCCTCAGACGACTGTCTGTGTTGACTTTGCACATTCTCCCTGTGTCTCCATGTGTTTCCTCTGATGCTGTAGTTTCCTCCCACAGTCCAAAGATGTGCAGGTTAGGTGGATTGGCTATACTAACTTGCCCATAGTGTCCAGGGGTGTGCAGCTAAGTGGATTAACTGTGGGAAATGCAGAGGGAGTGGGTCTGAGTGTAATACTCTTCGGAGGGTCAGGGTGGACTTGATGGGTCAAGTGGACTGCTTACACACTGTAGAGATTCTGCAACTCTTTAAGGGTACTAAGGAGCAGTACAAGCAAACTTTGGCATCGAGGCAGACGGCTAATGGCAGACGGCCAAAAGAAATTAGGTTTTAAGAAACATCTCACAGAGGGATTGAAAAATAGAGAGAGAGATAGAGAGTGAGAGGTTTAAGAGAGAAATTCCAGAATTTAAGGTTTGACAGCTAAAGGCATGGCTGCCGCTGATGAAGCAATTAAAATACTGAATGTTTCTGGGGCCCACAATTCAATCAATACAGATATCTGGCAAGATTGTAAGGCTGGAGGAGCTTACAGACATTGAAGCTGAATTTTACCAGTTCTCAGAAGCCAGTTTGTGAGGCACCAAGAGGAAAAGTGGCATCATGAGGGAAGCCTGACCTCTTCCCATCACAATGACATATTCTCGGAAGTGGGAACAGCAATGACATGAGCGTCCGCAATGAGTAGTTGGTAAATTCAACAGACTGTCAATTGGCCACCCTCAAGAACAACTGAGCCTTCACTGTCCCTGACAATGTGTTGATCACTGTATGTGCTCCTGATCAAACAGTGGGCCTACCCAACTCTGTGAAATCCAGCTTGAGACTGCATATGGAGGCCATGGATGGATGAGAATTTTTAAATAAAGGTATTGCTTCCTCGGATGTCAGTGTAGGTCAGTGAGCACAAGGTTTATGGGTAAACAGTTCTGGTCTCCCTGCTATAGGAAGGATGTTGTGACATTTGAAAGGATTTAGAAAAGACTTACAAGGATGTTACCAGGGCTGGAGGGTTTGCAGAGAGGCTGAATAGGCTGGGGCTACTTTCTCTGGAGTGTCTGAGGCTGAGGGGAGATCTTATAGAGGTTTATAAAATCATGAGGGGCATAAATAGGGTGAATAAGGCCTTTTCCCCAGGGTAGTGAGGTCCAAAACTAGAGGGCATAGGTTTAAGTTGAGAGGGGAATGATTTAAAAGGGATCTAAGGGGCAATATTTTCACACAGAGGGTGGTGCATGCATGGAATGAGCTGCCATAGGACGCAGTGGAGGCTGGTACAATTGCAACATTTAAAAGGCATCTGGAAGGATTGAGAAGGATATGACCAAATACTGGCAAAGATAAATTTAGGATATCTGGTCAGTGGAGATGAGTTGTCCGAAGGGTCTGTTTCAAAGCTATACATCTCTGTGACTGTATAACAGCACGCAGTGCAATTCAAACCATGGACAATTCCATTTTGGATGAGCTAACAGCATTTGAATATTGGATTGGAGTGAGTTACAAAGGTTGAGTCCAGAGTAACCAAAGCACAAATGAAAATTCCAACTGCTGAGATAGGGTGGAGACAGGCAATATAACAGAGCTGGAAATCAGCCAGTCTTTATTGTGGCACAGATATGTGATCCCGAACTCTGCTTCGGATGAGACATTATTCCCAGACTGCAAACAGCCTGGATCAGTCTCAGACCATTACCAAAGGGAGAGAGATGGTGTTAGTGACAGGGGAGCAGAGGTTTTTGCAGGGACTAAAACTAGTAGCTTTGGCCTTTGCAGTTGGAGGAAGATCCTGTGTAACAGGATTGAGATCAAGAGAGATAGAAAACCAAGTCTGACCTCACCACTATGTACATGTGGAAACTGCCCCTGTTTTTCTCAGATGATGTTATTGAAGGGCAGCATGAAGATGAGAAACAGGACAGAGCCAAGGACAGATCCTCGAGACACCTAATATAACAGGAACCATTGTGACCGGATCTCTGGCTCTGATTAGACAACTAAGAATGGAATAGAGATCAGTCCCACCAGCTGGAGTACTGGAGGAAAATGGTGTAGCCAACTATATCAGAGACCAATAGTAAGGGACAGGGATAGTTTATCTTTGTTACATTTGCAGAGAATGTCATTTGTAACTTTGAAAAGGACTGTTTGTGTAAAATAATGATTACACTCTATTATGTTAATGAATGGCATACAATAGTGGTATCTGCTGATGTTCAGACATGTTTGGAACGAGGATTGAATTGGTATGGTTCCAAGAATGCTTCCTCCTACCTACTGAAGTATCTAGTGTAAATATTTGATGAAGATTCCTGTTCACTAGTATGAAGACAGACATGCCTCTTTTGACAACTCTAGTATGACCTCATTACAGTGACTGGTAGAAGCACAATTGAAGGAATCCGAACATGGAGCACTGGGAAAGGTTGGCATTTGGAGGAGACAAAGCAGGGACTGAGGAGAGGAAAGGAAGGTTGGAACTGGGGCAGCGCAGAAGGATCAAAGTGGTATTTTATTGGGGAGATGGGTGATAGTGGCAGATTTGTAAAAGAGAGATAAAGTACCCAGTAAGAGACAACTGTCAACATTATTGGCTAACATGGCAACCAGGAGAGAAAGTTGGGTGTTGAACAAGAGGTGTGTCTAATGGATAAAATGAGCTCAGAATGGACATGGGGTGAATCAGGAGCAAACGAGAGAAAGAAGTGAGAGTAGTTTGCAATCTTTGAGGATGTTTGGTCTCGTGAACCTGGAGAGGGAGGGACACGACAGAGAAAGCTGATAGGATAGCTTGGGTTTTGGTGACAAAGAGATTAATGAGCTTCTTGCAATTTGTTAACAGAGACAAGGGTGGAAGAGACAATGAAGACGGATTTAAGACAGCTTGTGGTAGAACAAAGAAACAAAGGGTTGTTTTTGCATTTCAGGATTATCCTTAAATAATGAGCAGTGATACCAGACAAGATTAGGACTTGATAATGCTTTATGCAGTCCAGACAGATCTGACAATGAATAGCGAAACTGATTGTGCATCAAATCTGTTCATGTCTGCATGTTCTAAAACTAATGCAGACAGGATAAGGCTGTATTGGGAGAAATGGACAAAGTGGACAATGGACAGAGAGTAATGGTGTTACTGGGGATGAGGGACTCAAAGGTGGGACTGGAGCTGGATATGGGCTGGGGGTGTAATTGTCCTGGTGGTTGAGGTGATGGGTCAAAGGCTAGATGGTAGGATTTTGGATCTGACAAATTTTAAATGCTTCCGCCCCTCATATCATCGCTCATGCCACACGCTCAGTGACTTCCACCACCCCTACTGCCGTGGTCACCACCACTTCCGCCCCCACCAGCGCCACTCACCTGCATTCTGCTGACACGCCCCCCACAGACCCTACTGTCACTATCCCCAACCCCCAGAACCCCGAGGGGAACATTACCCCGCTCATGACTCCACCCCTATTCCCCACACCACCACACCCACTCCAGTTACAGGTTCCACCCCACTCCTAGCTCTACACCCACACCAGATCCCAGCTCCCAGCCCTGCGAGTTTTCACCATCCCTCCAGACCTCTCCCTCACTGAGGACAAACAATCAGTCCTCAGCAAAGGACTCACCTTCATCCCCCTCCGTCCACGCATCAATGAATTTAATACACACCGTGACGTCGAACAATTCTTCCGTCGCCTCCGCCTCCGAGCTTACTTTCACAATCAGGACTCCCGCCCACCTTCCGAGGACCCCTTCGCCCACCTCCAACACACTGCATCCACCTGGACACCCCGCGCTGGCCTATTACCTGCCCTTGACCTCTTCATTTCCAACTGCTGCCGGGACATTAACCGCCTCAACCTGTCTACCCCCCTCCCCCACTCCAACCTCTCACCCTCACAACGCGCAGCCCTCCAATCCCTCTGCTCCAATCCCAACCTCACCATCAAGCCAGCGGATAAAGGGGGCGCAGTGGTAGTCTGGTGCACTAACCTCTACACCGTAGAAGCCAAACGCCAACTCGAGGACACCTCTTCCTACTGTCCCCTCGACCATGACCCCATCCCCCATCACCAAACCATCACCTCCCAGACCATACAGAACCTCATCACCTCAGGAGATCTCCCACCCACAGCTTCCAACCTCATAGTCCGGGAACCCCGCACTGCCCGGTTCTACCTCCTTCCCAAGATCTACAAGCCTGACCACCCTGGCCGACCCATTGTCTCAGCATGCTCCTGCCCCACTGAACTCATCTCTACCTAGCTCAACACTGTCCTATCCCCCCTAGTCCAGGAACTCCCCACATACATTTGAGACACCACCCACATCTTCCACCTCCTCCAAGACTTCCGTTTCCCCGGCCCCCAATGCCTCATCTTCACCATGGATATCCAATCCATCTACACCTCCATCCGCCATGACCAGGGCCTCCAAGCCCTCCGTTTTTTCCTCTCCAGACGTCCCCAACAGTACCCTTCCACCAACATTCTCATTCGTTTGGCCGAACTGGTCCTCACCCTTAACAATTTCTCCTTCGAATCCTCCCACTTCCTCCAGACCAAAGGGGTAGCCATGGGCACACAAAAGGGGCCCAGCTATGCCTGTCTCTTTGTTGGCTACGTAGAGCAGTTAATCTTCTGTAATTACACCGGCACCACTCCCCACCTCTTCCTCCGCTACATTGATGACTGCATTGGCACCACCAAGTGGTCCCGTGAGGAGGTTGAGCAATTCATCAACTTCACCAACACATTCCACCCTGACCTTAAATTTACCTGGACCATCTCTGACACCTCCCTCCCCTTCCTGGACCTCTCCATCTCCATTAATGACGACCAACTTGACACTGACAGTTTTTACAAACCTACAGACTCCCACAGCTACCTGGATTGCACCTCTTCCAACCCTACCTCTTGCAAAAATCCCAATTCCCAATTCCTCCACCTCCGCTGTATCTGCTCCCAGGAGGACCAGTTCCACCACAGAACACACCAGATGGCCTCCTTCTTTAGAGACCGCAATTTCCCTTCCCACGTGGTTAAAGATTCCCTCCAACGCATCTCGTCCACATCCCGCACCTCCGCCCTCAGACCCCATCCCTCCAACCGTAACAAGGACAGAACGCCCCTGGTGCTCACCGTCCACCCTACCAACCTTCGCATAAACCAAATCATCTGCCGACATTTCCGCCACCTCCAAACAGACCCCACCACCAGGGATATACTTCCCTCCCCACCCCTTTCCGCCTTCCACAAAGACCATTCCCTCCGTGACTACTTGATCAGGTCCATGACCCCCTACAACCCACTGTCCCATCCCCTGCCACTGCAGGAACTGTAAAATCTGTGCCCACACCTCCTCCCTCACCTCTATCCAAGGCCCTAAAGGAGCCTTCCACATCCATCAAAGTTTTACCTGCACATCCACTAATATCATTTATTGTATCCGTTGCTCCCGATGCGGTCCCCTCTACATTGGGGAAACTGGGCGCCTCCTAGCAGAGCGCTGCATGGAACATCTCAGGGACACCCGCACCAATCAACCACACTGCCCTGTGGCCCAACATTTCAACTCCCCCTCCCACTCTGCCGAGGACATGGAGGTCCTGGGCCTCCTTCACCGCCGCTCCCTCGCCACCAGACGCCGGGAGGAAGAACGCCTCATCTTCTGCCTCGGAACACTTCAACCCCAGGGCATCAATGTGGACTTCAACAGTTTCTTCATTTTCCCTTCCCCCAAATCACCCTAGTTCCAAACTTCCAGCTCAGCACTGTCCCCATGACTTGTCCGGACTTGTCCTACCTGCCTATCTCCTTTTCCACCTATCCACTCCACCCTCTCCTCCCTGACCTATCACCTTCATCCCCTCCCCCACTCACCCATTGTACTCTATGCTACTTTCTCCCCACTCCCACCCTCCTCTAGCTTATCTCTCCACGCTTCAGGCTCACTGCCTTTATTCCTGATGAAGGGCTTTTGTCCAAAATGTCGATTTCGAAGCTCCTTGGATGCTGTCTGAACTGCTGTGCTCTTCCAGCACCACTAATCCAGAATTTTAAATGTTGACAATCATGTCAAAGCCAACATTGTCTTCGTAGGATCCAAGTCAGAAAGAGAGTTGGACTCAAAGCTGTCCCTCCCATTCTAGGACACCTGCAGCTGCAGAGTGGCATGGGACAAGCTTAGCTAATGACAACAATGGCCAATTAACAGCTTCTGTCTCCTTGGCAGTCGGTGTGGCACTGTGCACGGAGTCATGGAGTAGCAAAGAGAGTCAGCCCTATCGTCACCATTCCCAACAGCACCATTTACACCTGAGCAGCCATCAGGCAGGGCTGGCTCCTGCACTACTCTTTCACTTGTCTGCTTTTTCAGTTTGGGCAATGGGTGGTGATGCCTTATGCCAGACGTTTAGAATTGCTGCCATCCTCCTCTTTGTTCAGTTAGGAGTCTTGGAAAGCTTCGTAACAGATAAAGGTCCTTCGTCTCATCGTGTCCGTGACAGCCAAAAGCAACCATCCACGTTTTCTAATCCAAGATTTTAACATTCGGCCCATAGCCTTGTATGCCTTGTGCACATCTAAATACTTTTTAAATGATATGAGGGTTTCCACCTCACCCACCCTTACAGGCAGTGAGCTCCAGATTTCCATCGACCTCTGGGTGAAAATGTTTTTCCTCACATCTCTAACTGCTGTACCCCTAAGACTCTAGTCACTGACCCCTCCATCAAGGGAATAGATATATTCATGTCCAACCTGCCTATGTCCCTCATAATTTTATACATCTCAACTATAATTAAAAAGTGACGAGCCTAATCCGTTTAAATTATATATGCATCAAGTTCCTACTCAGCTCATAATTTGCAGTGCAGTGGTTTCAGAAAATTGGTTGCAAACAGCACACTTCCCTTGAGTCTTTCCAAACCTTGTTTTTTAATCAGGAAGCTTTCCACCTTGATGCTTCCCAACTCGCACAGCCCACCTCCAACCCCCGGCACTGACCTGAGGTCAGGAAGGTCCATTTTCAAGTCACCAGCGCCAGGCTCTAAGTTATCCATCCATTGGGAGTGCTCATTCTAAATGAGGCATGTGCTTACCATCAAGAGCAGGATGTTATCAAAAGAAAGTTCGAACTTTCAGAAAATAGATTTCTAATCTCCTGTCAATAAGTGTGAGTTTTTGGGAAATGGGAAGGCGTTTGAATCTCTCTTCTGGTCTCCAGTTATCTCTTCTCAGGTAGTGAAAGGGAAGTTTTATGAGTCTCTGGCTGCAGTGTCTTATTTTCTGTTGTGTGGATCTGTGCTCACTGATATCATTCCTTGAGTGGGCAGATGGGATCCTGTTCATTCTTGGTACAAGCACCAGACTTGCTCCAGTTCAGAATTTTGTTTGCTATCATTCTGTAATGATGGAGACAACTGTTCAGTTATTGAAGCTGGAAGATGGTCAAACATTAGGTGGGCAATTTGTCTCCCACTCATTGTGATCTCTTGAATCCATTCCTGATTACTTCTGTAAGTCATAGAAGAACTTCTTAAAACTCTTTTCTCTCCCGGTGAAGCATTTCACTTCATCTATTAAAATATTTCTACCAATCTCAGCAATCCAATTAAATCATCTCTCAATCTTTTATACTCAAGGAAATATTTGCCAGCTTTATATAATGTTCCCCTGTATATGATCCTTTTAAGTCTCTGTGTCACACTGCTGAATCTACACTGAGACTCCTCCAATACTAATGTCCCCTTTTGTGAAAAGAAGTGTCCAGAACTCCAGGTGGAGTCTGACCAAGACCCTATACAATTGAAACATAACTTTCCTCTCTTTAAATTCTAACCCTCTTGAGGTAAGGGCCAATCTTCCATTCACCCTTTTGATTGCTTTCTGCACCTGTTTATTAGTTTTTAGTGAGATATGTAAATGTACACCCAATTCTCTTTAATCTTCTGAAGTTTCCAGTTTCTCCTTGAACTTAGAACTTTACTCCAGTTTATGTTCCTTGAATTCAAAGAGGAAGATCTTGCTGTTCTCCAAATTGAACTTTTTTGTCCCTTTGAACCTCTCGTTGCCAGCTACACGATTTTCCTTCCCAATGAAGTGTCAGCTTCAGGCTCCAAGACACAACTCACTTTTCTTCTATCCACACCTTTGATAAATGTGATGAAGAGCTGAGGCCATTGTACAAATCCGTAGAATGCCACTTCTCTCATTTGCCAATTTTCTTTAATTGCTTCACGAAACATGCACATTGCTGATAAGGCCAGCTTTTTCTGCCCATCCCTCATTGCCCTTGAACTTGCTGGACCACTACCGAGGACATTTAAGAGTCAATCACATTGCTTTGGACGCCAGACTGGGTGAGGATGGCAAATTTCCTTCCCTACAGGTCATTAGAGAAACACTTTAGGAGAATTAATAATGGCTGTATGATTACCAAACAGCTTTTTCTACATTTTGGATTTTATTGAATTCAAACTTCACCATCTGCTTTGATGGGATCCAGATGCATGTTGTCACAGATTACCAGGTCAGTGACACAGGTTAGGAGTGTGAGAGAATACTCCCAACTTTCCTGGCTGAGTGCAGCTCCAACAAAGCACCCATTGACATTGCTTGGTTGGCACCACATCCACAAACAATCATTCCTGACTCAGTAGTAGCAGGGTATACAATCTGCATGATGCACTGCTGAAATTCAGCAAAGCACACTAGACAGCATCTTCAAAACCCATGACCTCTTCCATCGAAAAGGAAGCAGATGCATGAGAACACCACCACCTGAAAGTTTTCCTCCAAGCCTCTCACCATCCTAATTCTGAAATATCTCACAGTTCCTTCACTGTTGCTGAGTCAAAACCCTGAAACTCCCTCCCTATGGGTCTACATACACTAAATGAACTACAGTCACACTTAAAGGCAGCTCACCAAATGCCTTCACTCGTAATGTGTAATATATGCACAATAAAATGGTGCAGCCAGCAAAGACCACATCCCCTGAATGAACATTAAAAAAAAAGAAAAAGATGGCTATAAACTATTTGTCGATATGAAACAAACCTTTACCACAGATGGTCATGGTGTAGCTTCCAACTTGTTAATTTGCTGCCCTTTTTTAGATCTGGTGTGCGGGAGGTAAACCTCTTGCTAGTCTGATGAGCCTAAAACAAAATATAGTATACTGCATCGTAGCAGCTAGGCACAAATTACACTGGTACGTTAAACACTGTCAATGAGTTTATGAGGGAGACTTGGATATTTGGCCTTACTCCTTCAATATTTAAAGTTGTTCTCCTGTCTGAGTCCATACAACATCATCATATTGGGTGGTGATTTGTGCACTCCTTTTTATATTGTGAAACTTAGCTATGTTCTATCTCAGCACAGTTTCCTCACGTTGCCACTGACTTGCTGTGACACTCAACGCTGCATCAAATTTAATACAACCACGCACAAAGTGACATGTTGCATTTAATTCTGCCCTTCAGCTGGAGTCATAGGTTGTGCTTGGGAAGGGGTTCAACAACAAAAATCTCTCTCTCTCTCTCAGACAAGTCGTGAGCATCATTGCTAATACCAAACGTAACAATAATAAGAATTCTTGTGGATCCAGGAACAGGAAGTTTTAATGAACCCAGGAGCAGAACTGGACATTTTGTGCTTTAGTGATATTACAACTTGAAGGGCTACCCATATAGAGAGTCAGCAGCTGCAGCTACTGAGCTGTCAAACAGCCTGCAGTCAAATTCTTGGAAAGACTAACAAGATGGACACAGCTCAAAACAGTAAAACATTTTTACTGCAGACCAAGTAGTCACACCGGGGCAAATACAGATTCCACAGGGAAGCAAGTCTCTGAAGGAGCAGTCCGGTTTCACGGTTCAGCCTCGGAGGTCAATCGATGGGTCAAAACATCCTGCTGGATGAATGGAAAACTTTAAGTCAACAGCGCTGAATAGGGTGAGAAGGCTGGAATTTTAAAAGGGATCCTTACAGCTCACAACAAGCATTGTCCCCATAGTGAATGGATGCCATCAAGAAGGAAAATCGAAGGCGATGTAAGTAATTTACACTGATATTGCAGCAATATTAACAGCATGGAGCCAGAATTATGGTGATAAAAGGGAACAGGCAGAGTCCTAGATAGGTAAAAACACGGACTGCAGATGCTGGAAACCAGAGTCTGGATTAGAGTGGTGCTGGAAAAGCACAGCAGGTCAGGCAGCATCCGAGGAGCAGGAAAATCAATGTTTCGGGCAAAAGTCCTTCATCAGGAATAATAGCCTATTCCTGATGAAGGGCTTTTGCCCGAAACGTTGATTTTCCTGCTCCTCGGATGCTGCCTGACCTGCTGTGCTTTTCCAGCACCACTCTAATCCAGAGCCCTAAATAGACAGAATCTAACAGAAGAACATAGCAAAACAATTGAGGCTGCAATAATAGTGTGGGGTCCATAATTTAAACTACAGATCATTCAGGAAGAAGTTGTTAAGGCTGCAGGTGCCAGTTATTATGCAAAAATGTTGGGCAAAGGGGGAGGCATTGCTAATTCGGCCACAAAAGGTGGGAAATCATCCATTTACTGGCAGAAAAGCCAGTAACGTTTCATTTGACTGCAGAAATATGGGGAAACCCCGGTAAGCACTACAGAGATGCAGCATTGCTGTATTGCAGAGTTTAAAAGCTTTTAAGAAAAGGAAAATAAAACAGCATTACTAGATCACAGAAATAGGAATCTACTGGTAAAGGAGAGTAAAGCAATATCAAGATACTACTGATTTAATATGCTTTAAAGTAAGAAGTACAGGAGGAAGAAATGGAAGGACAAATAGTATTTCTTGGCAGATAAAATTTCAAAGATGGGACACATAGAATGTAGGATTGGTCATCTTAAAGAAAACAGTTCTCAAGTAACGAAATTGGTTTCAATTGGTTCCAAGATAAGCAAATAACGTTTGTATGGCTTTCAATTGGACCTTCAGCCAATGATGTTTCAGCTCAGTAAAATATGAAAGGAGGTAGAGATATTTTGGATGAAGTTATTTACATTTTTGATAAATAATCTGTGAGCAACCAAAAAAAAATTAGGACAATCCATTGATAATTTCATGAATGATCTCAACAGACGTTTGGACAGCTGCAACTTGAAATCAGAGTTCTGTTAAGGTACATAATTGTAGTTGGAATTACTGATGAGTCATTGTCAGCTTTATTATGATCCAAAGAAAATTTGATTTTGCAAAAAAAGGTATTCAGATTGTGCTGGTAACAGAGAGGAGAATGTATCATAGAAAAAACTGAAAGAAGAAGGACAACATTATCACCAGAGAGCAACAAAAACCATTCAGTTTATATGTTATGAAGGCCTTGATGACACATATGACAAGCTAACACAAAAAATAGGCCAAGCAGTAGGAATAACGAAGCCTCACAGGCAGAACCAGTCTCTTCACAATTAATAAAAGAATGTTGAAAAAACTGTAAGTCAATTCCAGGAAATGTACAGATATAGAATCATTCTGGGGCAGCAGAAAGTCAACTGGCTATTTCTGTAAAGTTGTTAATGTAGTAGAGCCACCAGCTTTAGAGAAGACACCCAACGGCATTCCCAGGGGAAATTGGTAATTCAGTTAACTTGGGTTTGACAGATCCGGTTTATGTAAATGGACATGTCATTAATTTTAATCTTGATGTAAGGGCAAGTATATCACTGTCTTATCAGAATTACATGGCTGAAGAAACAGATGTTTCAACTGACAGAGATGAAACTACATGGTCCATGTGGAACAGCTCTTAAGATTAAAACTATACTCCAAGCAACAGTGCAATACAAAGGGTGTAAGGTAGTGGGGAGTGTGTGCATATTTTGTAATCAAGGAACCTCATTCGTGAGCATACACACATGTCTTGACATCAAAATTCTTGACGTATTTTTCAAATAGTTACAATGGGCAGCCAACTGGCAAAGAGAGATCAGGGTATACTCAGTATATCCAGATAGTTCTTGCACAGCCAGTCAAGGGCCACAAGTGAATATTTCATTTGTCTTCATTATGGAGTTCAAAAAGAAGACAGATTTCATTGAGATCACAGATGTTAGCACAAGAGAATCTTTTTATCTTATCCACAGAATGGAAATCTGTTTCTACTTAGGGCTGACAGAAATGTTTTCCATTTCTGTCATCACTGGGGGAAATGCAGGTAACAGAAACTAGCAAATTTTGTGAGAAGATACAGGCAAGGACAATGGGAATAAGCAGTATAACTCACTTGAGCTCATTGATTAATCTTGTTTGGATACCAACATAGCATGACGAACAAAGTGCAGATTTAAATTTGCTGTAAGATGATGAAGCAACAAAACTTCAAGAGGAATATTTGAATTTTTTTTATCTCCCAAAAAGCAATTATCAGTGCCTGTGACAGAGATAAATCAGCAGCCATCCTCAAATAGGATGACTGAAGATATTGAATTCACCAGAAAGACAACCACAGAGAGCACATGAAGAACTTCAAAATCATCTACAAGTTGGAGTAAATAGTTGACATACTTGAATGCAGATGTAACAACAGATTGAGAATAAGGATTTTCTTACACGGATTGAAGATGGTCTGCATATGAGTTTCTAGTCAACTAACTGATCCAACAGGGAACAATTCCAAGGGTCGGTCAGGATTTGTTGGGCCAAACGGTCTGTTTCTATACTGTAGGGAACCTAATCTAATCTGTGCAAGAAATTCAGAAGATTATGGGTCCTCTAGACAAGGTAATCAACTGACTATCTGATTCAGCAGAAACAACATGCTCAGTGAAGGACATCCAAAAGATTCCCCATTGTAGAAAAACTTTTGCAGATCATTCAGAGTCAAGTGTAGAAACCATGTCAACAATCCTCAAGCTTAAGTCCCACCAAATTTATGAGTCTGAAGAGAATACATTCTGGAAGAATTGTGACATCACCATTGCATTTGCATTTATGAAGTCAGAGACTTGTAGAGAGATGGATTGGTGGCAAACTAATTGTGTAGATGAATGTAAAAATGTTAACTCCGGGGAAAAGACTTGTGGGAAATGTTATATAAGAGAATTGTTCTGAAATGGTTAATGTTAGCTCTATGCCAACCTGATGATGTCACAAGGGCTTAGATGGGCAAAGGCAGAACATGGACCTTGTGGAGAAAAGACATGTACATAGGTTGCCAATAGCTTTAGGCACAATATTTCACTAATTAATGTAACTTGTACCTGATTGTTATCATGCAATTATCTGCATCTGAAAAATTGCGGGTTTGAGTTATAAGGAGAGGCTGGATAGGCTGAGACTTCTTTCACTAGGGGGCTAGGAGTTTGAGAGGTGACCTTATAGAGGTTTATCAGTTAATAAAGGGTATAAATATGGTGAATGGTAGATATCTTTTCCTTAGGATGGGGGATTTCAAGACATGAGGGGCATGTTTATAAGGTGAGAGGAGAAAGATTTTAAAAAGAATTGAGAGGCAATTTTTTTTTTTACACAGAGTTGTTCGTGTGTGAAATGAACTTCCAGAGGCAGTGGTGGATGTGGCTACTGTTACAACATTTAAAAGACATTTAGTTAAGCACATGAATAACAAAGATTTGGAGGGATATGGGCCAAGTGCAGCCAGGTGGGACTAGTTTACTTTGGACTTATGGTCAACATGAACTAATTGGACTGAAGGGTCTGTTTCTGTGCTGTTTGACTCTATGACTCTGTCTTGTTTCAGACAGGAGTCGCTCCTCATTAATACTGTCTAGTGATTTTCTCCACAATGTGAACCACGTAGATCCAGTCAAAAAAAGAGGAGGGTGATAGAAAACAGATCCAGCTACAAGCTGGCATGAGTTGGCATTGCAGCAACATATAACAGGACCCAGGTAGAGTTCTCAATGACTATAACAGCTGGAGAGAGGATCCAGAGTCTATCAGTACCATCTAAAGCAGAATGATCATAACCAACCATTAAAAGTGGCTAGTATTGGGGCAGATCATGGAGGCTGACCACCCCTCAGATGTGTTACTCAGGTTCCCATTGACATGTGTAACATCTGTGTGTCATATGTGTAAATGTGGGAGCATATTGTGAACTCCCTTTCTGTACGTGCCTTTCAGCTCAAAGGATCACTAGTGGTTCATGTGTGGAATGAACTTCCAGAGGAAGTGGTGGATGTGGGTACAGTTACAATATTTAAGAGGCATTTAGATGAGTAGATGAAGAAGAAATGTTTGGAGTGAAGCACAGGCAGATGGGAGTAGTTCAGTTTGGGATTATGGTCAGCATTGACCAGTAGGACCGAAGGATCTGTTTCTGGGCTATAATGCTCAATGACTCTCAAATTCAACAATCACTGAGGAAATGTCTTCCTGCACCATTTGTTCTGCTCCTGA
This sequence comes from Chiloscyllium punctatum, assembly GCF_047496795.1. NCBI lineage: Eukaryota > Metazoa > Chordata > Chondrichthyes > Orectolobiformes > Hemiscylliidae > Chiloscyllium > Chiloscyllium punctatum. Next base: position 59,911,680 of record NC_092755.1, read on the forward strand.
GGATTTGGAGACATTGTCAGACAGGACTGATGTGCTCTTCCACTGAGCCGCTATCCCCTGCATGAGCCAGAAACTTGTTCCACCAAATGGAACAGTTCCAGAGTATTTTATTTAAAATAAAGACATCCTGTCCACTGCCAAAGAAAACATTATTCTAATTTTAAAAATGTGGTGGGTTTAAAATATGCTTTATTTCAGGGACCATTAGACAGTCATTTAATCTAATTACTCCAAAAGATATTTTGGACCCAACTCACAGGAGCTGTCAGTAGCTGTGTTAATTAGTGCTTTATTCCTGGCACCATCATCTTTCCTGTTAACTGTGTTCACTCTGTCTCTGTGCTTCTTGTGCGTTCACCAAGCAGGATTCTGACACTTTTATGACAAATGCTGTTTTTCTGAGAACTTTCTTTACTGCGACATTTTTTTTCGTCTTCTGACTCCTTTTATCTCTGTGCCTTTTTCTGACACTCCCTTTGCTATTTGTTTAAAGCAACAGTGCTTTTTTTTGCTTTACTGAGCTGGGAATACTGTACACCTCCCATTCCCACATTGTTGTTTGTGACTATAATTGGCACAATACTAGATTTGAGACTCCCAGCACTGACAGGCCCTTTCTCAGCAACAATATATTATCATGGCACAAAAGAGAATTTTGTTCAGGTAAGGGAACAAATGACTAGGCACCGACACCCTGGCACTGATCACTGCCTTCAGGAAAAGAGGTGAAGAAAATGGGGCACGCTCTTGGCATGCTATTTCAAACTCAGCAGTGGTCAGGGGTATCAGTTTGGCACTGAGACAGAAAATGTTTAATCAAGCAGCAACTTCCAGGATTTGTCCCCGTTTAATTACTGAGCACTTAACACAAATGCGAAGGAAACTGTTAATCAAAGGGATCCTCTTTAAATGTAACCTTCAAGAAGTAATCTCAAAGGGCTTTGATGCACCAACTTATCTGTGCTCTTTGAGAACAATTTGTGCTTATCTTTCCCTTGCACCAGGTTCATGTTGACAGGCAATATTTGCAGCCTGTGATACAGAAGGTGTCTCATAGCTTCATCAGGCTCTACACTGTCAGTGACGTCTCCATATTCATTGCTGGCTTTCTTCTGATGTTTCAGCTTTTTAGCTGCAGGGTCACCCATGAGGCATTCTGCTGCCTCTTATTTCTCCAGAAACACAGGTATACACCCCAATAAAGGGTCAGAGTGGACTCGATGGGCCGATTGGCCTGCTGTAGGGATTCTACGATTCTAATAACAGAATGGTGACTCGTTAAAACTGACAGGTGGTCCTCAAAACTGTTCTGTATAAGGAATCCACAATCTCGATAATGACAGTAAAATTAAGTGATTGACCATGAAGTAGCCTAATGGATAGTCTCTTGCCTCTCCAGGAATCCAGACAATGATGTGAGACCATGGTGTTACGTTGCTGAGTATGAAGATGGAGTGTATTGGAAATACTGCGACATACCAACATGTCACAGTGAGTAGGAGACACATTTAATGGGCACTCATTGGGTCATCTCTCCATCCTTGTTGTGTGTAGAAATGTGCTTTCGTAGTGTAGCTACTCGTGTGCAAGGGCAGTTTAGGAGTAAATCTATGATTTTATAATTGAGCAGAGAGACCACCCAGACAAAGAATATGGATATAGAATTAGGATTACAATGTTGTAGCTTTATCTCTCACCCTTGCAGCTATGAGTGAAGCATCTTGTGTTGTTGCATTAACAAGTTACTTTGAGCTACATTTTGAAATGTTTATCATTTATTTAGAGGAATTGGGTGCTGCTGGCAAGGCCAGCATTGTTAGTTGCCCTGGAGAAGTTGGCGGGAAGCTACCTTTTTGAACTGGAACAGTCCACGTGGTGAAGGTGCTCCCACAAAATTGGACAACAAGTTCCAGAACTTGGGCTCAGCGACAGTGAAGGAATGGAAGTATATTTCCAAGTCAGGATCATGTGTGACTTGGAAGATAGCTTGGAAATTCTGGTGTCCTGATGTGCCTACTGCCCTTGTTTTTTGAAATGCTAGTTTGGCATGTGCAGTTGAACATGTCTTGGTGAATAAGTGCAGAGATTTCACTTTGCAATTCCTCTGATGGCCCACACGGTCCGAGAATTGGCCAGAGTGGAAATATCAGTGCAGATCATCTCAGTATCAGGTTCAATTCCAGTTTATGTTACAATTCCAATCCTCAGTTGAGGGAGAAATTGGGAGAGTGACTACTAGTTGAGGTCCCAGTGATTCAGGCAGGAAATCTTTCCTAGTTAGCAAATGTGAGGAACCTCAGTTGAGGACAAAATACAGCTTGGTTTTGGCACTTCTGAAGCCAAGCCATCTGCTGACACTCATTGAAAATGGCCATCTGGGTAAGGCACTTATATGCTTCATGATAAATTTCAAGATCCTATATCCCTAGTATGGCCAGAACCACAGAGTGTGATAGTTAATTAAGATCGCAGTCACATAGCCTCACATCTGGCCAGTGGAATGCACCAGTTTGAGTTAATGCTTTTCATATAGAAGGGAGGAAAGCAGGAAGCTTATTCCACACCAGTGACCTCTAAATTCAAAGTTTAATCTTATTGTGTCAAAGCAGGATTATGACACATTTGCAGCCAATCGGGTTAGATAAATCGTAGTCCTCTGCTCAACCAACTTCTCCAGCCGATGAGCTTCTCGTTACAAATCTTCACATAATTCTGCAGTGCAGTATCTTGCATTTGGTTTTTCCTCAACTCGGAACATAATCCAACTTCTTCTAACAATGTTTTCCTTGAGCCATGTCGCAATCCAGTGCTCAGACCAACAGAAACATCTGAGGATCTAAATCCCTGCTGACATGACGACAACACTAAGGTGAAGAAAGAAAACTTCCAAGGCAAACTGCTGAAGTTCAGATTGCAATTCGGTGGGCTGACTCCAGTTGGGTTTATACCCAGTTTCCTAAAGGGTGTGGGATCTCACTGAATATTATTCACAGGGATCAAAGGCAGAGTCTTTCCCCAGAAGGCAGGGAGGAAAACTGAGAGCAAAAAAAACTAGGGTTCACACACTTACCTCCGAGCAGCTGCATTACAACAAAAGTAGCTTGTGGAGATCAAAAATAACTAATTAGTGGTGTCACGAACAAAGGGAAATGTTACCATAACATTGCAACACAGAATCAATAGAAAGAGTTTTGCTTACTTTTTTGCAGGTATTGGAAATTGAACTGTTCAACAACATTGTAAATATGAAAATTGAATATGAAAATTGTTGACAATGTTCATAAAGCTACTGTCTGGTTCTTTTAAAAGAAGCAAATTTCCAGAGCCACCCCACACATTAGCAGAGGGAGATCTACCTTTGTGTTTGTCTGCTCTGTGCAGCTAATATATGATGATATTTGCACTGACAAGTTCATAATTCAGACACAGTCACTGTGACTGCATAGCTGCTTCGAGTATACAAACTGGTTTGCCTGTGCAGCCGGATTCTTTCAGCTCTTCGAGAGAGCAAATCTCAGGAAAACTCTGCTGTGCAGTCCCATAGCATCTAGCAATAAAGTCAATGGATGGAAACATCGTGAGTTATGGGCAACTGTGAATGGCCCTTCCCTGCTGGAGCACATCCAGGATCCATTAAAATAGGTTAAGAATCAATTTGCTTTTGAAGGATTATTCAGATAACATTGTAGAAGATAAAGTGACCTTTAATTCATGAGTACAGCGTTGTTCTACTTCAAATGTATTATTTTGTTATTCAACTGTGCTCTGTATCTCATTTATTTCAGAGTGATTATTTTTGGCATAGGGCTCATGGGTAATTGGTTCAATCTTTGCAACTACCATTTTTTGATGCGTGTTATTGTAAAAGTATGTATATGTTTTAATTCTATTCCCCAAATTCAAATGTCGAAAAAGTGGTTCGCAAGCAGCTAACTTTTTCATTTAACCGAAGATATTAAATTGTATTGCTGTGTTTCCACCTGGTTTCTTAGGGTATAATTAAACTGCTAAGTGGTAGATTGGAGGGTTGGTGTGTTGAGCTAATAACAAACTTAATCATGAACAGGATTCCAATGCTTAATAACCTCCTGATTGCAACTGGCACTCCCCCAGCCCCAACCTATAATGTGTTTTCCTTTCTAGTTGTCAGTTCTTTCAAGTTTTTTTAATTTGTCCATGGGATGTGGGCGTTGCTGGTTAGGTCAGCATTTATTACCCTTCGCGAATAGCCTTGAGAAAGAGATATTGAGCTGCCTTCTTGAACCACTGTTGTCCATGTGCTTGGCAATGTGTGAGACTGCAATTGAGAAGCCTACTCCTGGCCTTTGCCACTTGATAACTGGATTAATGGTAATATCCCAGTCAGAAGGTGTGAGGTTTAAACTCCACGCCGGGAATTGGGGAATCAACACGGAATACTGCCTTCATACCTGGTGGGCACCGAGCATCCAGTTTGTTTGAGTAATTACACCATCACACTACATCTCCACGCTCCCCACCCCTTTCCTATATAACCTCCCTGTTATAGAGATAATTGCAGTCTGTCAGTCTGTTAAACAGTCTGCAAATCCTTCCACTCTCTCACTCAGTGAACAATATAAAGACACAAAAGAAAAGTTAAAGGAGGGTACATTGTTACTTGCCCTCCATTCTCAGTGGCCTGCTTCTCCAGATTGACATGAAGTTGCTTCTTATTAATTCCTGGCAGTGACTGCTCACCACTTTGCCTATTTTTTCTTTGAAAGAAAGATGTCCTGCATATGTGCGAATTGTGATTGCTATGCATTAGATCCCAAGGGTTGTGGTTTAGTCTTTGATCATGCTTCCTAATGTCATAGCTCGAGGGGTTTGAGTTCAGAATACAGGATGACACGCAACACCCCCCAAAAAAGCAAGTCGTTAATCTCATTGCTTTTGGGGAGTTGTTGCAATCTATAGAATGAGTCCCACATTTGATTTTGTAGCAACATTCACTCAATCACAAAAGTGATTGATTGTATGTAGAGCATCTTGAGAATCTTCTGATAGAGTGATGATGCTCACTCTTTAACACTTTCTGGTGTTGTGTGATTTTTAACTTGGTATTCTGCTGCTTCACAGCGTCAGAGACCCGGGTTCAATTCCCGCCTCAGGCAACTGTCTGTGTGGAGTTTGCACATTCTCCCTGTGTCTGCGTGGGTTTCCTCCGGGTGCTCCGGTTTCCTCCCACAGTCCAAAGATGTGCAGGTTAGGTGAATTGGCCATGCTAAATTGCCCGTAGTGTTAGGTGAAGGGGTAAATGTAGGAGAAAGGGTGTGGGTGGGTTGCTCTTCGGAGGGTCGGTGTGGACTTGTTGGGCCGAAGGGCCTGTTTCCACACTGTAAGTACTCTAATGTAATCTTCTACACTTTTTGTAGCTTCCTTGTACTTCCAGTTCATGTTTTCTGGTTTTTGTTTTACTTTAGGATGACGTGATTGCTTTAAGTTGAATCAAAGCAGTCATGAATGGAAACTGACTAGTGTACTACTGAGACATCAGATTTTGTCCAATGTATTTTCAGTAATTTAGTATGTTTTAGAACACTAAGTTAAAAATCACATCACACCAGGTTATAGTTCAACAGGTTTATTTGGAAATCCTGTTGGACTATAAACCTGGTATTGTGTGATTTTTTTTTTAACTTTGTCCACCCCAGTCCAACACTGACACCTCAACATCATGATTAGAATACCCATTAATACAAACTCTGCTTTGGCCAATAACAGGGGAAACAATAGAAGTGGACGGATCCCTCCTGCAAAATATTGACTGCTCTTATTTATATTTGAACATTATACCTTCTGACAAATCCAAATGTCCACAGCCCATGTGGGAAGTGCCCGGCCACTGGCAGCATTATCATGAGAACATGTTTTGCTTTGAGATGGAGAAGGAGATATTTGCATTGAAGCCCATGAATTGCCCAGATCATTAGTGTGTGTTGAGCTTGAGCTTCTATTCAAGTATTTGAAATTTGTATGCTTTCTGTGGCTCCCTTGAAGCCACTTCAAAATTCTGAGGTACAATCCTTGGTGTAATGTCATTTATTAAACCTGCTACCATAATGGCGGTAGATGGTGCTCATTGTTATTGGCTATTAGAGTAAGAATAAACGTGTTTTGTTCCAGGTGGCAGCCAGTGACTAATGGATTGCTGCAGGGATCAGTGTTGGACCCCAGCTATTCACAATATGTACTAATGATTTAGGTGAGGGAACTAAATGTAATGTCTCCAGGTATGCACACATCACAAAGCTGGGTGGGAAGGTGAGCTGTGTGGAGGATGCAGAGATGTTTTAATGTCATTTGGACAAGTTGAGTGAGTAGGCAAATGCATGGCAAGTGAAGTATAATATGGATAAGTGTGAGGTTATCTACTTCGATAGCAAACATGGGAAAGCAGATTATTATCTGTCCATACACACAGATACAGCAGACATTGAAGGAGGCGGTGGTATGTCGGTCTTCATAGCAAGAAGATTTGAGTACAGGAGCAGGGATGACTGGCTGTAATTGTATAGGAGAAAGTGAGGACTGCAGATGCTGGAGATCAGAGCAGAAAATGTGTTGCTGGAAAAGCGCAGCAGGTCAGGCAGCATCCAAGGAACAGGAGAATCGACGTTTCGGGCATAAGCCCTTCTTCAGGAATCCTGATTCCTGAAGAAGGGCTTATTCCCGAAACGTCGATTCTCCTGTTCCTTGGATGCTGCCTGACCTGCTGCGCTTTTCCAGCAACACATTTTCAGCTGTAATTGTATAGGGCCTTGGTGAGACCACACCTGGAGTATTGCGTGTAGGTTTGGTCTCCTTATCTTAGAATGGATAGTCTGGCTATGGAGGGAGTGCAATGAGGATTTATGAGACTGATTCCACAGATGGCAGGACTGACATATGAGCAGAGATGGATTGGTTAGGATGTCTTCAAGAAGTACTTAGATATATTTCTTAGGACTAAAGGGATCAAAGGGTATGGGGAGACAATAGGAACAGGGTACTGAGTTGATTGATCTGCCAGGATCATATTGAATAAGGGAGCAGACTCAAAGAGCTAAATGGCCTCCTCCTGCTACTGTTTTCTAAGTTCTATGTCAAATCCTGGCTCATACTCGGGTAAGAGTCAGTAGGTCTTTTGTGTATAATTTCCCCATTGCTCTGCCCATAATCTAATTTATGAGGAACTCACTTTCCCATTGCATGTTTAGCAAATGGCTTGGTTTAAGTGACTTATGGCCCATTTTCAAAACTGTTTCTCGGCAATTGAAGCTTTGGCCGATTATTTTTCCTGAATTTTGAAGTAGGCGTGCATAGGAACAAGAGTCCGCCAATTAGTTCTTCAAATCTGCTCTCCATTCAATTAAATGATAGCTCAGTGATGTATTCCTTGATACCATTGCTCAAACAAGAACAAAGAACAAAGAAACTTACAGCACAGGCTCTTCGGCCCTCCAAGCCTGCACCGATCCAGATCCTCTATCTAAACCTGTCACCTATTTTTCGTGGTTCTGTATCCCTCTGTTCCCTGCCCATTCATGTATCTGTCTAGATACATCTTAAATGACTGTGTCATGCCCTCCTCTATCACCTCCACTAGCAATGCGTTCTGGGTACCCACCACCCTCTGTGTAAAGAACTTTCCACATATGTCTTCCTTAAACCTTTCCCCTCTCACCTTGAACTTGTGACCCCTAGTAATCGAGTCCCCCACTCTGGGAAAAAGCATCTTGCTATTCACCCTGTCTATACCTCTCATGATTTTGTAGATCTCAATCAGATCCCCCCTCAAACTCCATCTTTCTAATGAAAATAATTCTAATCTACTCAACCTCTCTTTATAGCTAGCGTCCTCCATACCAGGCAACATCCTGGTGAACCTTAAGTGCACCTTATCCAAAGCAATCCACATCCTTCTGGTAATGTGGTGACCAGAACTGTATGCAGTATTCCAAATGTGGCTGAACCAAAGTCCTATACAACTGTAACATGTCCTGCCAACTCTTATACTCAATATCCTGTCCGATGAAGGAAAGCATGCCATATGCCTTCTTGACCATCCTACCGAACTGTATTGCCACCTTCAGGGTATTATGGACCTGAATATCCAGATATCTCTGTACCCCAATTTTCCCCAGGGCTTTTCCATTTACTGTGTTGTTCACTCTAGAATTGGATCTTCCAAAATGCATCACCTCACATTTGCCCAGATTGAACTCCATCTGTCATTTCTCCGTCCAACTCTCCAATCTATCTATATTCTGCTGCATTCTCTGACAGACCCCTTCACTACCTGCTACTCCACCAACCTTAGTGTCATCTGCAAACTTGCTAATCAGACTGCCTATACCTTCCTCCAGATCATTTATATATATCACAAACAACAGTGGTCACAGCACGGATCCCTGTGGAACACCACTGGTCACAGTTCTCCATTTTGAACATTTTCAACAACAAAACAAAATCTGTGGCCAGATTTATGCAGAGTTATGGAACCTTCATGGAGACTTTAAATAGTGGATGGACCCTGGATCTGGAAAAATGGACCCCTATTTCAGACATATCCCATTTTCATCAGCAGGGCAAAGGAAGTGGACCATAAAGGGCCAGTTGAATTCAGTGCTGCATTCAAACAGACCCTACATTTACTGCAGCAGTGAGGGAGCTGTTTGTTTATTAGCATGATTGGGAATGGTCTTGAAGAATGTAGGATGTCCATACCACTATAAAGCTGTGAAATTATTTTAATCTTCAACCATTTCAAGATATTCAAAAAGCCTTTCCAGTTAGTGAGAAACAAGAAAGGAAACTCAATCTGTGAAGTTGTGTAAATTTGCATCCCTTACTAAAAAAAAGGAAATAGCCTGCATGTGTCAGTGAGATGTAAATAAAGTCTGCTGCAGCAGTTGCAACAGCTATTAATTGACATTAACTCAAGAGTTCTTATTGCTAGTACATTGCTGCTGTCTGCGTGGCTGCTTTTCACAACCTTTCTTTATCTCAGTAGAGACTCCAAAGTTCATAGTATGATTGATAGCTCAATAAGTTATTAAATGATGTTGGTTTATGAATACAAATGTTTGTTTCGATGCAGGTTGAAATACTTGAGGGAATTTAAATGTTGCAAATGGCTTTTATGAATAAGAACTTTATTTTACACCCTGAAGGATGTAACAGCTATTTAGAATTTCATTCCATCTCTGTATGGCTCCTGAGGTTTGGCAATAGTGGATACTGGGTGAGTTGACAGACAGAGTATAAGGGAAAAGAGTGGTATGATATTAATTGACATTACGGTGGAAAAAGGATTATCCGGTGTTTTAGGGTTTGAGCAGGAATTAAGTTGGTCTGGAGCAACAAGGGGCTACAACGGTTGAGCTGTGCTATGGTTGCCATGCTTTGTGTGGTGATTTGGATGGGGTGAGTGTGAAAGGGTGTGAGTGGTAAGGGCTAAAGGCCTTAACATTTCATAAAATAGCTGGAGCGAAGTGTCAGTGAGGTGAGGTGGGCCTGCCTCTGTTCACAGCATCTCTAATGAATGTTCCTTGTTTCTGATCTGAGTGGGAGGGTGGCAGACCCAATTACATCCCATATCCTCCGTGCCCTCCCCCGTGGGAAAGAAGATGTGCCATTCGGTTGTGATTTTCCCTAAGCAGGGGAGCAGTAAGTTGCAAGATTTCCTGACTCACTCTGCCTGACTCAGGAGCGAGAATCTGGGCCAATCTCAAACCTCCAGTCTTTACCACCACTATAGCCTTTTGGAAGGGGCGAAAGTTCCAGATTTTGCTCCTGATTAGCCTAACTCTAATTTTAGGATTATGTCCCCTTGTATCTGATTTCGCAAGAAATAAGAGTTTCTTTGTATCTACCCTACCAAATCCTTTTCAAAATTTGGATGGATTAATCAGATCACACCTCAATTTTCGACTAATCAAGGGAATACAAGCTAGGCTTACACTATTGGTCCTCAGAAATTTCCCCCTTGAGCCCCAAAATCATTCTGATATTTTTGATTGACTTTAACTCCACTTTTCCGATCATGTATTATATAATGACATCACTTCGGAGGACTTAAAGGAAATAATTCATTGTGTCTGTCACTGTTCTTTGATGGAGTTGACCATGTAATCCTGCTCCTATTTTTTCTGTACAACCCTGTAAAAATTTCTTTCAAGTTTCAATCATTCCTCTTTACAACATCAATTCAGCCATTTTCTCAGCAAGTGCATTTCCAATTGCAGCACCTTGCTGTGCATAAAATAGATTTCCGCATATTGCCTTTGTTTTCTTATTATGTTGTTGGGTTACAACTTCTTTGCCACTTAAAAAAGGAGTCTCTCTCTCTCTCTCTCTCTTTTATTCTCTCAAAACCACAAATGATTAGGTGATGGCTCAGTCAAATCTCTTCATGACTTGCTGTGCCCTACGGACAACAGATATAGCTTCTCCAGTCTCTCCAAAGAACTGATAGAAGAAGCACTCTCCCCAAGGCCTTTAGTGAAAAAAAGAAATGACACTGGATAATGGATTTCATGTTTAAGGGAGCTGATCCAATGATGTTTACTATCGGTGACATTAGGCCTGAGTAATAAGGACATCAGTCAATGACGCAGTGTTAAATCCAACAGCTGCTTTGCAAGCTGAATCTACTTTCTGGTATGTTAATCATTCTAGTCTCAGTCTTGTAGTGAAACTGCCCATCAGGTAATATATGTATTTATTGATTACTGTGTAGTGTGGGTGTATTTAACAGTATCTAATCAGTCAGTCTGAGGCTGAAAGCAATCCAGGGATATTAAGAATTTAATCAAAGTAAAATGTGTTAAGGTTCCGGAGTGATGTGAGTTTTTTAATGCCTGTGACAAATTAGACCTACCACTTTCCCACCCAGTGGTGAACGTGAACAATGTGAACTAATTTTAATACAAATAGATACTTCAAATATTTGACATTTCTTGTGTGAATCGCAAGTACACTGGGGTAGGCCATGACTCAATGCGACAGTGTAAGACAGTGACAATGACTTGACGTCTATAATGAAGCTCATATTCCTTTGAGTACAGAAAATTTCAATGTGATCTAACAAGGTCCTAAATTTTTGATGTGGACTTGGGAGTGCAGAGTCAGGGAAAAATACTGGTCCCACATGTCTGACTCCTGAACAACTGGCCTAGATGGTCCCAGGATGGGGATGGATGTTACCAGGAGTCAGGAGACAGTGAGGTCTGCAGATGCTTTAGGTCAGAGTTGAGAGTGTGTTGCTGGAAAAGCACAGCAGGTCAGGCAGCATCCGAGAAGCAGGAAAATCGATGTTTTGGGCAGGAACCCTTTATCAGGAATGAGGCTGGGGGCCTCGGGGATGGAGAGATAAATAGGAGGGGGGGGGGTGGGGCTGGGCTGGGGAGAAGGTAGCTGAGAGTGCAGTAGGTGGATGAAGGTGGGGTAAAGGTGATAGGTTGGAGAGGAGGGTGGAGCAGATAGGTGGGAAGGAAGATTGACAGGTGGGACAAGTCATGAGGGCAGTGCTGAGCTGGAAGGTTGGAACTGGTGTAAGGTGGGGGGAAGGGAAATGAAGTCCACATTGATGCCCTGGGGTTGAAGGGTCCTAAGACAGAAGATAAGGCATTCTTCCTCCAGGCGTCGGGTGGTGAGGGAGTGGCAGTGGAGGAAGCCCAGGAACTGCATGTATTCGGCAGAGTAGGAGGGGGAGTTGAAATGTTTGGCCATGGGGTGGTGGGGTTGATTGGTGCGAGTGTCCTGGAGATGTTTTCTAAAGCACTCTGCGAGAAGGCGTCCAGCCTCCCCAGTGTAGAGGAGATCGCAACAGGAGTACAGATGGTTCCAGTATGGGGGTGGGTGTTACCAGGAGCCAGGCCATCTGCCCTTGCTAACAGTATGGAGGGTGGCTGGGTGTGGATGCATGATATTTGAAAGGCTGACGTCGGTGCTTTGGGACTTATAGGGGAAAAAAAAACAGGAAATAGCATTCTGGCCCCTTGACTGCACACCATTCATATCCCCTCATGTCCACAATTCACCCATGCCAGTCCATGCTCCCACTCCCCCTTTCCCATGGCCTTTTATATCCCCTATCCCTCTCTACTGACTCCCAATGACTCTTCATAGCTCCTGTGCTAATGTGCTAGCATCATGCCAACCCATGTGCCCACAACTACCCTCTACCCTATACAAATCCATTTAACATCTACTATGCATTAGAAACCATGCAGAAATGCAATAAAGTAAAATTCGAAGTCTTCTGAAAACAGCACTCATTCTTGGAAACCCATACTATGCTTTTAAATTCATTCCACTAATGAATCTGTTTTAAAAATAAGCAATTGTATTCATAACTTCACATCAAAGATATTATAACCACTTGGAGCTGCCAATCAAACTGTGAACTTGCAGACACCCCCCCTTTGACAATGGTAGGCTGTGGAATCAGTGTTGGTAAAGTATTCTTGGTGAATTTCTGCAATGCATCTCATATTTTACAGCACAGAAACAGACTATCTAACCCAACAGGTCTATTGCTTGTGTTAATCCTCCACACAAGACACCTCCCACCTTACTTGACCACAACTTTTCATTACACCCTTCCACCCTTTCTCCCTCACTTCCTCTGAAGTGCATCAATGCTAAGTGCCTCAAACACTCTGCGTGGTCATGAGTTCCAGTTTCTTGCCACTCTGATATTGTATTCCATAATGCATAAACCCTCCCTATAGACAATAAGATAAATTGAACAAAAAGAGAGATAATCTGAAGCAAGACCTGTCCAAATCCTTAAAAAAGCAAAATAGTGAAAGGATTTCCCTGCAAATTTTCTCAAGAATTTCAATGCTTGACCACTCTAAATTCAACAGCAACAGAAATGGATCTATTCCCCAATCACAAGTTAATTCAGGGTTTCTGTTGGCCTGCAACTGAGTTGGGCAAGTTCCAAATATATTCTTAGCCTTTAATTTTGCTACATTGTTCACCCTATAATCTTACTGTTCCCTTGTTTTTAATGTTGATGCTCAGTTTGAAGGTGGGAGTAAGTTAGCCAAACCTTGATCTCATTGCTGAAAATTGTCTTGAAGATTGCATTGTAAGACAGTCAAAAATATTTGCCATGTTGCACCATTCATTCATCCAGCTTGACCACTGACACTGTCATGTAATATCACATAACAGAGATGCATGGGTGGCCATATTAGGATGGCACAGTGGTTCAGTGGTTAGCACCGCTGCCTCATACTGCCCGAGACCTAGGTTCAATTCCAATCTTTGGTGACTTGTCTGTTGGGAGCTTGTGTGTTTTCCCCGTGTCTCTGCAGGTTTCCTCCCACAGTCCAAAGATATGCAGGCTTGGTGGATTAGCCACAGTAAATGTGTCGTGTTGGGTATAGGTTGGGGTCTGGGTGTAAAGTTCTTAGCAGGGTCGGAGCAGACTCCTTGGGCCAAATGGCCTCCTTCCTAATTGTAGGGATTCTAGAATCAAGTCAGAAAGTTGTACTTGAACTAAAGAGGCCCACAGATCCTGCAAATTGAATCCATGGGTTTCAAAAGGTTATAAAATGCAATCAGATTTTTGAGAGAGAAAGTCTTTGGAGCAAGAATTGAATCCATGTATCTCTGAATCAGAGCTAAGCATGTTAGCCACAGAGACACACATGAGATGTTCATGGCTTTCTCCAATCTTAAAGTCAAAGGTGTATTGTTAAGTCTCCCACATCTCTTTAATAGGATACTCACCAGGTGAAGGGTACAATGATTTTGTTTTTGAGGTAGGACTTACTTCTAACTAAAAGAAAGAAAAACCATTGAGCAATTAATCGTACCCACAAGACTGAAATATTCCTCCCGTTAGATCTTTATCAAACAGCAATAAAATAATCAAGAAATTATTTGAAAAGATATTCAACCTTTGAACATCTTTGAAAAGAAAAGAAACGTGTCTTAATTGCATGGTAATATTTTAATCTAAGTAGCATAATACTGTAAAGAAGGGTTATTTTCCTTGAAACGTTAACCCTGTTTCGCTCACCAAAGATGTTGTCAAGACCTGCTTTATTTCTCCAATAACTTCTATTTTCATTTCAGATTTCCAGCATCCGTAGTTTCTTTGCTTTATTTTAAGGACAAAAGCAGTTTAATACCAAGGGGCCAGGGACAAACTAAACCTCAAATTAAAGGCAGACCCAATCATACAGACCTTCACTTCAGGGTCAACCCCATTCCAAACCGAGCATTTTTCAAAGGCAATTCATTGCAGCTACTTGTATTCATACGAATATAAGAATTTTAAAATGTGATCAGGAAGAGTAACAGGCTCAAAAATGTTTATTTGATTAATCGACCGTAAACCACACAGCTTCTCAAAACTTCCTGCAATTCCTTCTCCCACCCAGAATCATCTAATCATCATTTGTGCTCAATTACACTATTTTCCTTTCAATAGATAGCTTTCTTCATGGGGAAAGCACTTTCTGAATGACGAACATGACCAAACAACATTCTTCTGAGTTATATTTTGATACAAGCCATTTAACATTTGAATTTGCACATTGTCAATGAGGAGATACAGTTCTTATTCCACAGATCTGCCAAGTTTAGAGTGAAAAACAATTTAACTTTCGGCTTCTAGATTCTTAATATTTGATTTTGGTCTACCCTGACGTTTGGAGACGGTCTGACCCCTGAAATGTATGTTGGCTTTCTAAAAGATATCCTTGTTTGTCTCGTTTCCTTGCTTCATCCCTATATCAACTTAATATTTCTTTTTAAAACTCTGTGCGTTTCTTGAAAAGATATGGAAAATTCTGCTTCTGCCACTGTTTATGGTGGGAGTGACCTCAGGGAATGTTAATTTTCTCCACACTATCCAAAGGGAATAGTGGAAGTTTAGAGGAGATAATTTATTGACGAGGGGCAGATTTATACCATGTTCCTTCAAGCTCCTCACCATGTCAACCAAATGGAAGTCAGGAAGGACACCCACCTCTGTGAACCTGGGGATCTAATTTAATGTCACCTTCTCATTTATATCACTGGATTCAGTCTTCTGTTTCACTCTGGGACTCTATGTTTTAAGCATGGCAGTGAAACATTGGGAATAGCGACCAGGAGGTTGAGGTAAACTTAAGCTTGAGGACCAGGAGATGGAGGTGCCTTTGATTGTGGACATTTCTGATCCTCCTCAATCTCTTACTTACTTTGCCATGGTTCCTGTCAGCAGCCTAACCCTGCAAAGATTTGAACTCTATTCTGTCTGCTCCAGTGATGATATTGAGGAGAGGTCTGTGTGAGGGAGTGTATGAATGACGGAATTTTATGACCTCAGGCTTCAGGAGGTTGTTCAGCTTTTCCATTCAGTCAGCCAGATTTTGAAATTGGAATCTTTAATGTCCTTTTTGTGCAAATGATGGGAAGTTAAACTCAAACCTGTAATAGAATCCAATATCGAATTCCAGTTAGGGTGTCACAATCTCCTGGCCAGCATCTATCCTGCACCCAACATCATTAAATTAGTATGTTATCTGGTTGCTCTTTGTGCTTAAATTAGCTACAGCATTTATCAAGAAAAAGCTGACATGGCTCAAGAATCTAAATGACAGGGATGTGCTTTAGGATAAGCTGAGGTTGTAAAAGTTGTTGTGTGTATGAGAGCTTATCTTTCTAACAAATATTTGCATTTAGAAAGCTCCGACCTGGATGCTGTAATCTTTTAGTGATTATTTGACATTATCATTATC
Organism: Chiloscyllium punctatum; assembly: GCF_047496795.1. Lineage (NCBI taxonomy): Eukaryota > Metazoa > Chordata > Chondrichthyes > Orectolobiformes > Hemiscylliidae > Chiloscyllium > Chiloscyllium punctatum. Next base: position 59,927,432 of record NC_092755.1, read on the forward strand.
TGCTAGTTATATTGATTAATAAAATCCTTCTTACTCCATTTACCTCATCTAAATTGTTAATAAACTTTGAATATCTGTATCAGACTTGTTTTTGTGATGGGACATCATTTTTTTAAGTAAAAAGGTAACAAAGACTAGTTTTAATTATAGAAGAATAAACAGAAATTGCTGGAAAAGCTCAGCAGATCTGGCAGCACCTGTGGGGAGAAATCAAAGTTAACGTTTCTGGTCCAGTGACCCTTCCTCACAACTGATGGTAGCTATTTTCCTAGCCCTCGTCAGTTCTAGAATCACAGAATCCCCACAATGGCCATTCAGCCCATCGAGATCACGCTGACCCTCTGAAGAATATCCCATCCACACTCACCCTACCCCTGTAACCCTGCATTTCCCTTGGCTAATCCACCCAGCCAGCACATCCCTGGATAAAAGGGCAATTAAGCATTGCCAATCCACCTAATCTGAACATTTTTGGACTGTGGGAGGAAATCGGAGCATATGGAGGAAATGCACGCAGACACAGGGAGAATGTAAACTCCACACAGACAGTCACCTGAGGGTGGAATTGAACCTGGGTCCCTGAAGCTGTGAGGAAGCAACGCTAAACTCTCAGGCACCTTGCCGCCCTCTGAGGCAGGGTCACTCAACCCGAAAGGTTAACTTTGATTTCGCTCCACAGATGCTGCCAGATCTGCTGAACTTTTCCAGCAATTTCTATTTTTATTTCTTATCTGCAGCATCTGCAGTTATAGAGTCATAGAGTCATAGAGATGTACAACATGGAGACCCTTTGGTCCAACCCGTCCATGCCGACCAGACATCCTAACCCAATCTAGTCCCGCCTGCCAGCACCCAGCCCATATCCCTCCAAACTTTGGATTATAGAAGCCTCAGGCAGTTATTGTATTCATGAGATTGAAGTAATTCATTCTGATGAATGGAATTTCATGTTATGAGCATCTATTGAAGTCAGTGATCGATAGATTTTGGATATTAAAGGCATTGAGGAATATAGGGGTAGCATTGAAAGGTTTAGCTGAAGAAATGATCAGTCATGATCTTATTAATTAGCAGAGCAGACTTGAGAGCCTAATCCTGAACCTCCTTCCTATGTTTTTAACATTAGGAATAGAGTGGCCATTTAACCACTTCAACATTTAATTATATCATGGGGTTGATTTGCACCTTAACTCCATTGACATGTCCCCATATCCTTTACTGCTACGGGTAGTTTTTCTATAACGTGATGGTTGAGTTCTTGTGCGACCCTCCATTATAGGAAAATCGCGCTTTAGAAACCAGCGCTTAAAGTGTTGGCGATACAGTCGCATTACAGCCAACACACACTGTAAAAGTTCGCGCTTTAAAAACAGTGTCCACAATTCGTCAATCGCGGCACAGCGAGTTCGTGTTGACAAACGGTGCATTACAGCAGAATGGCCTGCACTTAACACTGAATTATCTATCTCAGTCTTTGAAGATACAAATATCTAGTTATCCACATCCTTTTGGAGATGAGAGTTTTGAATTTCCACAACCGTTATGTGAAAAGTTGCTTTCTGGTTTCACCCCTGAATAACTGCATTCTAGTTTGGATATTGCATCCTCTTGTTCTTCCTTGATTACCTGTATCTAGCCATTCAAATCCATTAAACATCTTGCTATTTCATATTGAATGGAATGCCATCCATCTTTCTTCAGTTAGTCTTCAGAATTAATATTTTTATCTTCAGTTTCACATTTGTGCATCTTTTCTGCAGCCTCCATTCATTTTCAACACCTCCATTTAAACCCTGGGGTCAGTGGAACTTTACCAGCCTCAGATGTGTATCTAGGACAGTATAGTGACGCTGGTTAAGTGTTAATCACACAAATTTGCTGCAAAGATGCTGCGCTGTTGCTAATTGAGGATTGAAGTGACTGAATTTTGGAATTTTAATTAAATTGTACTTGCTGTCTGTCCTACTGAATATGGATCAGGCCAAATTGTCTGCCGTCAATATCTTGAGCAGTTCAGGCAAAGATCATTCTGCCGAGTACGATTTGTGGGAATAAGCAACAATAAAGAGCAGGGTTTTGTCAATGTTTTGATCTGTTTTGCTCACAACCAAAGCTTAACGGATCTGGGCTTCACTGATGTCTCAGTGGATCAGTGCAGGTCGAGCCCACACAGGCCAAGCTCCACTGGGGAACCACACATTGTTCTGTGGGGACCCTGGCTGTAGTTCAGGTTTGTGTTGCGACCCTGCACAGTATATTCCAGAGACACGCAGTGGAATTTTTAAAGAGCCAGGCCAAATAATGGCAGAAAGTCTGCTTGTTGACCAACTCATGTCATTGGACAATTCCCCCAGAGTTGGAGGGCTAATGGGAGGCCTTCCCACTCTGAGACATTGGCAGCTCTATCAGCCAAGTTGGTAGCTGCAAATTCACAATGGAGAGTAAGAGATTGCTTGAACAAGGAGGTGCCCGTTGAAGAAGTAATTAGTCAGTTTATTTTTGAGAAGGCCCCAAGGTACTGGGACTTACTTCAAGTCATACGGAATGGGCCAATGAGCCATTTGAACCTTGGCAGCTCAACACCATCTTCTCAAGGGCAACTAGGGATGAGCAATAAATATTGGGACAGTCAGCGATGTCCACATCCCATGAATGAATTTTAAAAACTCGTTTGCCATATAGCAATGAAGATAGTAACTCAATCTTCCCCACCTTTACTTTTAATCATCACCTGAATCTGTTGTCTCACGCAAAGCTATCCGACTTACTATCGAACCAAGGGAAACTAACTGTCAATCAGTTTGAATAGCCAACTTCTCTTGCTGTACCTTGAAGTTACCTTACATTGTTGCTAATTTACTGCTTTTTGATTACCCTCAGTGCCGGGCTACCTGGGCTGTTTCAAAGACAATGGTGACCCACCACCTTTATCAGGCAGCAGTGAAACCTCCAACAAGCTGACCATCCAGACCTGCATTAAGTTTTGCAGGAGCAAGCGATTCAAGGTACATGCCAGATGACACTTTTAATGCATTACAGAAATGAACTTCTGAGACAAATGGCTTTCAGCTGGGGTGGAAGAACTGGTTAAGTGTGTGACAGTGCAGAAGAGTTACACTCAATTGTGCGACTCAAAGAAATTGGATTTGGAAGCCACTGGAAGTGACTCTGTTTTAACACAATCACAAGGCCTGAAAATTGTGGGTCATGGGACATTAAGCAAAGGAGATGTGAGGATAAAATGCCAGATTTCTTCTATCACCTTGCATGTTTTTATTAATAATATTAAACTTGTCTAATAACTCCTACCCTGAACAACTGGTTTAATCGGAACATTTTACTCTGTGGGGTTGGAGATGGATTCAGAACCTTATATTCCGCTCAACCTCACTTGGGGAAGCTGATCATTAGAAATTACGAGCTCTTCATTTGTTGGGGTTGTGAGCTTTGGTGACAAGGAGATGCTCCCTCATCCACAAAGCTTGTCTCAGGCTCTGCTCCTACCTGTTCCTGCCTCTTGCCCAGGGAATGAGAATTAGAATATGAGAGACAGCTAGCTGAAGTGTGTCATTGGCAAGAAGACAGTCTTCAAACTGTGTTTAGGTCATCATTCGTGGATATTATACTACAATAAGGTTAAGTCTGGCTTAAAGTAAAGTTTTAAAATAAACATGAGCAACCAAGGCACATGGGTCATCTCATTTTCAACCCTCTCTGGCTACAGGCATTATGCTGGAGGACTGCCAACGCTGTAACATTGCTAAAAAGGGAGGAAGGTGCAGACTGAATAAACACTGGCCAATCAGCCTGACATTGGCAGTTGCCAAATTATTGGAAGCATTTCTGAGGGGCTGGAGAAAATTTTTTAAAAGCCTGGGATTACCCAAGGACGGCCAGCATGTGTTTGTTAAGGAAAGATTATGTCTGAGTATTTAATTGACATATTTGGGGAGATAATAGAAGCTGTCAAGAAGAGTACATTCTTATAATCAATGTGAATTTTAGCCATTGTTCAGAGGCCACATGACAGACTGGGGATCAAGCTGAGTAAATATTTTTAAGATGCAGAGTAAGGTGGCAAGTTGAAACCAATCTTGGCTCAACATGTCAAAGGGTAATAATCAAATGTTTTAGTGACTGGAAGACTATTTCCATTTGGGTCTCACGACCTCACTGCTAGGTCCCTTGGTATTTGAGTTATAGAGCAATGATATAGAACCCAGTATAGGAGACCATTTGCAGATGATAGAAAAGTGGCTGTCTGGTTGGTTGTGAGGAAGAAGGCTTTAGACTCTGGGAAATATCAATGGACGGCTCAAGTGAACAGAAAAATTGATGGCCTGCCTGGAAGAGTGTGAAGTAATTATCTTAGAGAGGTTAAACAATGCAAGGGAATGCACAACAGGTGATAGGATGTAGGATGGTAAGAGGATTGGAGACACCTTGGAGCCCTTGTGAAAGACAGTGGCATAGTGGTGATGTCACTTTTTTTAGTAATCCACAGGTGCTCTAATCCTGTAGAGACCTGGGTTCAAATTCAACCATAGCAGCTGGTGGTATTTAACTTTGCCAAATCTGGAATCTAAAGTGAAAACACATCTGGTTCACTAATATCTGAGGGAAGATAATCTGCCATTCTTAACAGATCTGGCGTACATGCGACTGCAGATCTGCAGCGATATAGTTGACTCTTAACTGTCCTTTCAAATGAACTAGTGAGCCACTCAGTTCAGGGGAAATTAAGGGTGGGGAACAAATGTTGTATTTCACAGTAACACCCACATCCCATGAAAGAATTAGGAGGAAAAACAAAAATCTCATAACTTTTCTAAAAGTAAAAGGATAGGCAGATGCTGGTCCGAAAAGACTTTCCTTTATTACATGGTCCAAGAGCAGGTAGAATAGCTCAAACAGTGTAAAACACTCGTTAGACATAGCAAGAGTATTGGCTACTGTCTGGCCACATCACAGGCAGGATGTTTCAGACAGGCGACTCCAAAGGTGAAATTGTACATTGGTAGGAAAAGAAACATTTTGCCGTGAGGAAAGATTGAATAGGTTGAAGTTGTTGCTTTGGAATAGAAGAGGCTAAGGGTGATAAAATTAATTGAGGTGATTAAAATTATGAGAATTCTAGAGAAAGTATTTGAAAAGAATCTGTTTCCCTGAGCAGATAGCATAATAAATGGGGACATAGATTTAAAGTCATTACATAAAGGAATAAAGGGTTATTTTTTCACCCGCTGGAATTGTCCTAAAAGATAATGAAGAATTAAAAACCCTCCACTGCATATAAAAGCTAGTTGAACATGCATTTAAAATGTTTTGCCCTGACCCTAATCTTAACCATATCACTGTGGGCCAAGAGCTAGACAGTGAGAAGAGACTACAAGGTTAATCTTTGAACACCATGGACCATATATCCTCCTTCTATGCAGTTGGAATATTGGTGCAGGAGCAGGCCATTTGGTCTGTCAAGACTGTTCTGCCCCTGTAGATGACGGCTGATCATCTCCCTCTATATCCTGTGCTACGTTCATATCCATTAATAACTTTAAAATCTAGAAATCTATAAATATCTCTCTTGAACTTGCTCAATCCCACAGCTCTCTGAGATAGAGAATTCCAAAGTTCACCACCATCTCAGCCACATTCCACAACAGTCCACCACATACTCATTTTCAGTTAGAAGTGGGTTACCCCTTATTCTGAGACGATACCTCCTTTAATTAGATCCTGCCCTAACTGATGGGAAAGATCCTTACTTCATCTACTCTGTCTTGCCCTTCAAGAATTTTATAAATTGGGACTGTGTGCATGCAGCTGTTGGGCAAGAAAGTCTGAGCTTTAATTTCATTCAAATATAACTTATTTTGTAGCTGTTGTTGGCACTAAACTGAAATCTACACTTTAGAGAAGGTAACTGTTAACCTTAAGCAGGGTTTCCAATGGAGGAACAGCTTCATTTAGAACCAGAAAAACTGTATCCTTATTAAATGAGTCAGAAGCATATAAAACTAGCCAACTTAGTCCACCTTGGAATTTGAATGCATTTTACAATAGAGTGTTTGCAGGAAAATGATTGAGGTTCTCCCAGGGAGTTGGGGGTGGCAGGGTGGGGAGGGGAGAGGGCGGGGGGTTGGGGGTGGCGGGGGTGAAGAGGTGTCTCATGGCTTTAGCTATTTGCCTAAACCTTTTCAGCCTCCAGGAATCGATTCTTATTCTGCTACAGGAGATAAAGCTGAAAATTGGTGAGTATCTGCTAAGCATTTAAGATGCATTCTATTCTGCTGTGGGAGTAGTGGTCCCTGGTTTGTGAGGCGCTGGCACTAGTTCTAGGGAAAGTGGGATGATCTTCACCTGAACTGTGCTGGGCCTGGTACTCTTTCCACTGCATAATGAAGCAAGTAAAGAGGATTTTAAAGTGAACAGTGGAGGTAAGCGATCAAATGTGGGAAAACGTGGTTAAAAAAAAGAATAAAATCAAAGCTAATGAGAAAGGTATTAATGGGAAATGATAAACAAAATATGACAAGAAGGTATTGAGATTGGGAATCAAAGAATCAACCAACACATAAGACTAGAATTTACAAAGCGAATAACAGGGTAAAACTAAATACTCTGCATCTGAATGCAAGGAGCAATCAAAACAAAATGGATGCACTGAGATGACAGATAGAAATAAGTGTGACTGGTTCACCATTACTGGAAAATGGCTGCAGGAGGGCATAGATTGGAACCTGAGTCTAGATGTTTTGGAAAGACAGGCAAGTAGGAAAAGGTGAAAGGGTGGTTCTGTTAGTTAATGATGCTATCAGCACAATAGAGAGGGATGGCTTAAGTTCAGGAAACTAAGATGTGGAAAATGTTTGTGTAGATATGAGAAATGATAAAGTCAGTTGTGGGCGTGGTATACAGGCCCCGCAATAATAACCACACAGCAGGATAGGGCAAAAAATAACAAAAGTTTGACAGAAAGGGCTTGATGATACTCATGGGAGATTTTCACCTATGTATTGCCACAAAATGTCAGATAAGCAGAGGTAGCATAGGGGTGGGGTTCATAGAATATTTTGAGGGTACTTTTTACAGCCAACCTAAGCAGGCTATATGAAATGTGGTATCAAACAGTGAAGTAAGATTAGTTAATATTTGCATAATAAAAATGCCCTATGTAGCAGCGACCATAATATGATTGAATTTTATATTGAGTTTGAGGGCGAGATGAGCAGGTCTGCACCTATTATTTAAATTTAATAAAGGACAAATATGGCAACAAAACAGAGCTGGCCAAAGTGAATTAGCAAATTAGTTTAAAGGATATGGTTGTTGAAATGCAATGGCACACATATAAGAGGATATTTCAGCATTTACAGAATGCATGCATTCCAATGAGTAAGGAAAATTCCAAGGGTTGGAGCCCCCATTCATAGTTAACTAGAAATGTTAAGGATAGTGTCATACTTAAAGAAAAAGCACATATTTTGCATTGATAGGTAACAGGTCAGAATATTGGACAGAATGTAAAAAAAACAGTAAACAAAGCTTTCTTTCATTAAAATGCAGATCTGAATTTAACAACAGAAGTTTATTATGCACAAGAAAAAAAGATAGAGCAAGCTGTCTATGTACAACACTATTTGAAATGATTCAAAACACGCTAAAGTAGAATCCCATCTATTCCAACAGCATCATATTACAGTAGAGTCATAGAGTCATATAGTACAGAAACAGACCCTTTGGCCTAAGCAGTCCACGCCGAACATAATCCCAAACTAAACTAGTCCCATCTGCCTGCTCCTGGCACGTATCCCTCCAAACCTTTCCTTTTCATGTTGATATCCAAATGTCTTTTAGACATTGTAACTGGACCTGCATCCACCACATCCTCAGGAAGTTCTTTCCACATGCGAACCACCCTCTATGTAAAAGAAATTGCCATTTAAGTCTCTGAAATCTCTCTCCACTCACCTTCAAAATATGCCCTGTGGCCTTGAAATCCCCCATCCTAGGAAAAAAACACCTACCATTAACTCTATCTGTGCCTGTCATGATTTTATAACCTGTGTAAGGTTATTAAGTATTTTTAAGGCTGGGTGAATAGATTTTTGTGAAACAAGAGGGGGATTAGGTGGGAGTGTGGTTTTGACATTACAGACTGATCAGCCGTGACCTTATTGAACTGTCAGAAGGCTTGAAGGAGCTAAATGGCCTACTCCTGTTCCTGATTCATACGTTCAAGAAGGTCACCTCACATTCTTCCAAACTCTGCAGAATACAGGCTCAGTCTTATGCAAATTTGCTAAGGGTAGAATTTAGTCTCCTCCTAGGAGCAGGTTAGGAGCAAGGTAGTAGGACATTACCATTCTAAAGTTCCAGCCATCTTTGACAGGAGCAACTCTCAACGTCCAGATTAACATCGGCACCTTCAGAAACAAAATTCTCCTTAATTCTGGGAAGTATACATTTGCCAGTTTACAACATGAGACAACATAATACTATGTGCCAGACAGATTTCACTGTCACTCGCATTTTGTCGAGAATGCAGAAGGGAATTTGGAGAGATGAGGAGAAGGAGCCCAAGAAAAGAATTGAACAGGAAGCAATTCTTAAATAAAAAAGGCCATGTAGCGAAAGATGAGTTGAATAACATTTGGCTGTCTGAATGCTTTGCGTGAAACAACTTCTCTTTTTCTTTTATAAAATAACTCCAGCTGTTCAGTTTTAGATCTGTATTGTTACCATTATTCATTTATTGTTGCAGCTTGCTGGCATGGAGTCTGGATATGCATGCTTCTGTGGGAATGATGCTGATTACTGGAAGCACGGAGAGGCGAACAGCACAGAATGCAACCACGTGTGCTTCGGTGATCACACCCAGCCCTGTGGAGGAGATGGAAGGATAAATATCTTTGATGGTGTGTATTGTGAAGACAGGGCTTGTTCTTTATCATAGGAAATGATTCTTGTGAGAGAAGTGGTTGGGACTTTGATTAGGTCACTTTTGGAATATTGTGTGCAATTCTGGTCGCCCTCCTATAGTGAGGACGCTGTGAAATTTGAAAGGGTTCAGAAAAGTTTTACCAGGATATTGCCAGGGTTGGAGGGTTTGAACTATGGGGAGAGGCTGAGCAGTCTGGGGTTGTTTTCCCCAGAGCATCGGAGGCGGAGGGGTGACCTTATAGAGATTTATAAAATCATGAGGAGCGTGGATAGGGTAAATAGACAAGGTTTTTTTTTCCCTGGAGTGGGGGAGTCCAGAACACAAGGGCTCAGGTTTAGGGCGAGAGAAGAAAGATTTAAAAGAGACCAAAGGGGCAACTTTTTCAGAGGGTGGTACGTGTTTGGATGAGCTGCCAGAGGAAGCGGTGGAGGATAGTACAATTACAACATTTAAATGGCATCTGGATGGGTACTTGAATAGCAAGGGGTTGGAAGGATATGGGCCAAATGCTGGCAAATGGGACTAGATCAATTTAAGATTTCTGGTTGGTATGGAAGAGTTAGACCAAAGGGTCTGTTTCTGTATGTACATCTCTATGTCTCCATGGATTGGAGATTCAAAGCATGATAAACAAAATAACATATTGGAAAATGTGAAATTGTCTTTTTTGAAAGGAAGAATAAAAAAAAGCATATTATTTTAAAGGTGAGAGATTGTGGAGTTCTGAGACGCAGAAAGATCTGTGTGTCCATGTGCATTTATCACAACAGTTTGGTATGTAGGTACAGCTGATAAAATATTCTCCTTATCATAAGAGGAATTGAGTCCAACATATTGAGGTTATACAGGGCATTGGACTAACAGTACTGGGTGCAAAATTGATCATTTTATTTAAGGAAGAACATAAATGAATTAGAAACAAGTTGGTCACTTGTACATTGAAGGTTTCCATGTCCCATTACTGTAGGCTGTACCTTCATCTGCCTAGGCTCTACATTTTGCACTCCCCTTCCTAAAACTCTCTGTCCTGCCATCATTCTGTCCAATGTTAAGACACACCTTAGAACCTACCACACCAACCAAGGTTTTGGTCATCTGCCCTAATGATTACTCACGTGGCTCATTATACTCTCCTGTGAAATACCTTGGAATGTTTGACCAGATTGTAAGTTTTATACCAATGCAAGTTGTTGTTGACATTGTTAATGGTCATAATAGCCCGCATTTCCTGAATGACGAGAGTTAAGTTAGGGCCAATCAAGGGTAATAGTGGGAAGTTATGTGTGGAGTCAGAGGAGATAGGGGAAGCACGAAATAAATATTTTTTGACAGTGTTCACTACAGAAAATGAATATGTTGGTGAGGAAGATACAGAGATACCCCCATCGAGACTAGAGGAGATTGAGGTTCACAAGGAAGAGGTATTAGAAAAACTGCAGAGTATGAAAATAGACAAGTCCCCTGGGTCGGATGGGATCTATCCTAGGATCCTCTGGGAAGCAAGGGAAGAGATTGCTGAGCCTTTGGCATTGATCTTCAAATCATCATTGTCTGCAGGAATAGTGCCTGAGGACTGGAGGATAGCAAATGTGGTTCCCTTGTTCAAAAAGGGTAGTAGAGACAACCCTGGTAATTACAGACCAGCGAGTCTCACTTCAGTTGTTGGTAAAGTGTTGGAAAAGGTTATAAGAGATGGGATTTATAACCACCTAGAAAAGAATAATCTGATCAGGGACAGTCAGCACGGTTTTGTAGGTCGTGCCTAACGAATCTTATTGAGTTTTTTAACAAAGTGACCAAACAGGTAGATGAGAGTAAACCCGTTGATGTGGTGTATATGGATTTCAGCAAGGCGTTTGATAAGGTTCCCCACAGTTGGCTGTACAAAATGTGGAGGAATGGGATTGTGGGAGACATAGCAGTTTGGATCAGTAATTGGCTTGCTGAAAGAAAACAGAGGGTTGCAGTTGATGGAACATGTTCATCTTGGTGTCCAGTTACTAGCGGCATATCGCAAGGGTCGGTGTTGGGTCCACTGCTATTCTCATTTTTATAAATGACCTGGATGAGGGCTTAGAAGGATGGGTTAGTAAATTTGTGGACGACACTAAGATCGATGGAGTTGTGGATAGGGCTGAAGGATGTAGTAGGTTGCAGAGAGACATAGATAGGATGCAGAGCTGGGCTGAGAGGTGGCAAATGGAGTTTAATGTGGACAAGTGTGAGGTGATATACTTTGGCTGGAGTAATCGGAATGCAAAGTACTGGGCTAATGGTCGGACTCTTGGGAGTGCAGATGAGCAGAGAGATCTCGGTGTCCATGTACACAGATCCCTGAAAATTGCCACTCAGATTGACAGGGTTGTTAAGAAGGCATACAGTGTTTTGGCCTTTATTCATAGAGGGATTGAGTTCCGGAACCAGGAGGTTATGCTGCAGCTGTACAAAACTCTGGTATGGCCACACTTGGAGTATTGTGTACAGTTCTGCTCACCGCATTATAAGAAGGATGTGGAAACGTTGGAAAGGGTGCAGAGGAGATTTACTAGGATGTTGCCTGGTATGGAAGGATTGTCTTACGAGGAAAGGCTGAGGGCCTTGAGGCTGTTCTCGTTAGAGAGAAGAAAGTTGAGAGGTGACTTAATAGAGACACACTTTATAATCAGAGGGTTAGATAAGGTGGACAGGGAGAGCCTTTTTCCAAGTGTGGGGATGACAAACACGAGGGGACACAACTTTAAGGTGAGGGGAGATAGGTATAAGACAGATGTCAGAGGTAGTTTCTTTACTCGGAGAGTAGTAAGTAAATGGAATGCTTTGCCTGCATCGGTAGCAGATTCGCCAAGTTTAAGTGCATTTAAGTTATCATTGGACAGGCAAATGGACTTACATGTATAGGTGGGATGGGCTTCAGATTAGTATGACAGGGTGGCGCAACATCGAGGGCCGAAGGGCCTGTACTGCGCTGTAATATTCTATGTTCTCTGTTCTGTGTTCTATGTTCCTATTCATGCTGCCTGCCGTTATGGTGAGAGAACAGGATCTGCACTGGGAGGGCATGGTCCCTGCAGGAAGGACGTGGTTCCTGCTGGGAGAATGTGGTCCCCACTGGGAGAACTTGATCCTGGCTGGGAGAGCATGGTCCCCACTGGGAGAACATGGCCCCTACAGGGAGAGTCTGGTCCCGGTTAGGAGAACATGGCCCCTGCTGGAAGAGTCTGGTCCCTGCTGGGAGAACATGGTCCCTGCTGGGAGGGTCTGATCCCTACTGGGAGAACATGGTCCCTGCTGGGAGAGTCTGGTCCCAGCTGGGAGAGTCTGGTCCCTGCTGGGAGAGTCTGGTCCCTGCTGGGAGAGTCTGGCATCTGCTGGGAGATCAAGGGGCTCTCTGTCAGTATGACAGACGTGCCAAAATCCACCGTGTTCCTGAAATTGAAAACAAACCTCGCCATAATTTGAAATAAAGGTTGAGTTTTCTATAAAAGTTAAGTTTCACTTTGCCTACTCAACTCCCATGTTCATTTTCTCAAGAAAGGAAAAAGGAAGCGACTCTCTTACATTTCTGAAACCACATGAAATGGAAATTTCTTAAGAAATGTGAGTAAACTGTTCCCAATAACACATTGGATTTATGAAACCATCGTGATTTCTTTGGATTGCTTTTCCATTTGAAGTGCAGCAACCTTTAATTAAACAGGCATTATTTTTTCTGCTTTGTGTCTGGAGGATATTATACTCTGCCTTTATACCCCAAAGTTGCTGACTTGTCAGAACAGCTTCCCCATGATTGCCAATCATCCTCCAGTGTTTGTTTAAATTTAGGACTGTGATCTCCTGAAGCAATGAAGTGTTGCAAAGCTTTTAGCATTCACGTATTTGCAGAATTAACGCAAAGGTAAAAAGTACTGGTTAACCTTCAAGTGATGATGGGGGAAGTGTGTAGGCTCAGCGTGGGATTGGGGATCCCCTCCAGAAAGGGCACTGTGAACCATTGGGCGTCAAAATGCAACAGTGCAGATCTAAAAAAGAAGCGCAAATATTGGAAATCTAAAAGGAGGGCACTGTGTGTTGAAACTGCACAATGGTTCAGCCAGAATCTGAAAAAGAGGCAACCCACAGATAGGTCAAGCTATAAACTATGTTCCCTTCTGTGAATTTAGAGACATTTCTGGGTTTCTTTTAAGGACACTTGTTGACTTATCCTTGGCTCGCTGCTCCACACAAAACAATGAACAAGATGTTCCAGCCTTGTGCTGCTTTCAATTATCTCCATTTGCCACACCAAAGCAGAGAAGCTGTGCTCCAAGAATAAAGTCTCAGCGTATGAAGGAGCTCCAACACCAAGTTAAATGCAAAGAGAATACCTGGGAGCAATTACCAACCAACAGACCAATAACTAGTTTCAGATGATGTCATATACCACACAAAAAAAACAAAGATTCTTGCTTGCAAAGCCCTCTAGGGTATCTATTATTTTTTTAATAGCATATCCTGGAAACTTTATGAAGTGGTTTTATTCAGCTTTGAGTCTGTTTTCTATTGCCAGTTTCACCAATTACTCATGCTAATGCCAGCCATCAGCATACTTTGTACCCTTGATGCACATTAATATTGCCCTAAGTGATGACTTATGGTTAAGCCACTTAATTGCACACTGAAGTTTAGGTATAGAATCCCTACAGTGTGGAAACAGGCCATTCGTCCCATCCCAGTTCTTTGGAGAGCATCCCACGCAGACCCATCCCCCTACTCTAACTCTACATTTCGCATGGCTAATCCACCTAGCCTACACATCCCTGGACACTATGGGTAATTTAGCATAGCCAAGTCCACCTAACCAGCACATCTTTGGACTGTGGGAGGAAACCCGTGCAGACATGGGGAGAATGTGCAAACTCTATGCAGTCACCCAAGGCTGGAATTGAACCCTGGTACCTGAAGCTATGAGGCAGCAGTGCTACCCACTCAGCTTCCATGGCATTCCCACCGGAACTCTATCAACAAACACATCGAGTTAGACCCTATGTACCACCCCCTGAGAAAAAGAACAAGAAATGACATCACCACAGGAAATGACATCACCAACCCAAAGAAACCCAAACATATAAATAGAAAGCAGGAATTATCAGCAGTGCTTCACCCAGAGGCCCACTGAAGATGTTACCTAGTATGGTGACGAAATGTCTAGAAATGAACCTTCCAGCTCAGTGAGCAAACCTACATCCAGAACCTCAACCTGAGCTACAAATCTTCTCAAAAGTCGCTAAATGTCAGAGTAGGTCATTCAGCCTGCTGTGTTTCTTCTGTCATTCAATACAATCATGGCTGATCATTCACTTCAATATTGGTTTTTCCTGCACTGTCCCCATATCCCTTTATGTCACTCTTGTTCTGAAATCTTCAATCTTTACCTTCAACACACACAAACACTAAGCTTCCAGAGCCATCTGTAGTATAGAATTTCAAAGCTTGACACTCTGAGTCAGACAAAGTCTTTAGCTCAGTGCTAAGTGGCTTTGTCTTTACTTTGAAATGATTTCTTGTTCTGGTTGTAGATTCTCCAATCAAGGGTAACATCTTACCTGTGTCCACTCTTAAAGTGTTCTGTAGGTTTCACCTCTTATTCTTCAAAACTCTGGAGAATAGAGACTGCTTGCCCAATCTGTCTCCACAGTACATTCTGCGATGCCAGGAACAAGTCTGGGGAAACCTTCATTGCAATCCCTCTGTGGCAATAATATCCTTCCTGAGATAAGGAAACCACACCGCACACAGTACTGTACGTGCTGTCTAACCAAACACCCACATAATGGAAGCAAGATGCCATAACTCCTGGACTCAAATGCATGAGCAAAAGAAGCTGACATTCATTAGGTTCATTAATAGCTTGCTGCACATGTATAGGAGCCGTCTGTGACTTAACAACAAGGCCATCCATGTCCCTGTCAGCATCTTCACTTTCTTACTTGTAGCTATTTAAGAAATACCCTGCACACCTTTCTTCCTACCAAAGTAGATATTCTCACATTTTTCCACATTATAGTGCATCTTCCACGTTCTTGCCCACTCACTAATTCTGGCCAAATCCTCTTGAAACCACTTTGATTCTTCTTCACAGTACATATTCCCACCTATCATTGTGCCTTCTGCAATCTTGGGAATTTATATTGGGTCCCCTCATCCCAATCTTTGATACCTATTGTGAACAGCAGGAAACCAAGTATTGATCCTTGTGGTACTCCATTGGTCATAGTCTGTCAATGCAAGAATCACCTGCTTATTCTGTTTTCAGTCTGTTAGCCAGTTCTTAGTTCATGCCAGTATATTTGACATGCAAATTAATTTTGTCAACCAGCCTCCTGTGGAGTACATTATCAAAAGCCTTCTGAAAATCCAAGTATACAATATCCACTGACTCCAACTTATCAACGATGATCATATGAACAAGAAACAAGAATCGGCCTTTTAGCTGTTTGAGTTTGGTTATCTGATTTTAAACTCAGCTCCACGTTCCTGCATACAATCTTTCATCACCTTGGTAGTCAAGAACCTACCGACCTAAGTCTTAAAATAAAGTAATGGTTCTGCCTTTTGAGGAAGGGAATTCCAAAGGTTCATAAACCTCAGAGGAAAAAGAAGTGTTTCCTCATCTCCATCTTCAATGACAACCTCTTACTTTTTAAATTATGTCCTCCGGTTATAGATTCCCCCAAAAGAGAAAGTGATCTTTTGACATCGACCAGGCTAATTCCCTCAGATTCATTTTTAAAATTTAATTCACCGCTGAGTCTTCTAAACTCCAGGGGATACAGGCCTAGCCTTTCCAAATAAGGCAATCCCCTCACATTCGAGTAAACCTTCCCTGAACTGCTTCCAATGTGTTTGTATCCTCCTGTAAATATGATGGGAGGGGTCTTTGATGATGTTGGCTGCTTTTCCATAGCGACAAGAAGTGTAGATGGAGTCCACGGGTGGGAGGTTGGCCTGCGTGATGGTCTGGGTTCTGCAGATTCTTATGATCCTGGATGTAGCAGTTGCTGCATCAAGCAGTGAATACACCCAGATAGAATGCTTTCAATGGTGCATCTGTAAAGGTTGGTGAGGGTCCTTGTGGGCATGCTGAATTTCCTTAGCCTCCTGAGGAAGAAGAGAGGTTGTTGTGCCATCTCGACTGTTGCATCTATGTGGGAGAATCAGGATAGATTGTTGGTTATCATCACTCCTCGGAACTTGATGCTCCTGACCCTCTCCACCTCAGCTCCATTGATGTAAATAAGGGTGTGTACTCCTCTTCTCTTCCTGAAGTCAATGATCGGTTCTTTAGTTTACTGAGATTGAGGGAGAGATTGTTATCTTTGCACCACTACAGCAAGCATTCTATTGCCTTCCCGTATTTGAATGTCCCCAATGAAACCTTCTTACTAATAATGATTTCCTTCAGTTGCTCATAGTGGTGATAGTGTTTCTATGTGCCAAAATGTGTTTGTGCTTCCGAGCAGTGGAAGTTGTGGGACTGAGAACATCATGGTTTACAGATAATATTTATTTAGTTCTGGATTGGCGTATTTGAGCACCTTCACTGAAATTGGAACGCACTGAGCCCAGGTCTCACTTCATGGACTTGAGCGGGGGATCTAGTCTGACCTGAGTACAGTACTGCTGGAATTCTGCAGTGTCAGAAGTGCAAACGAATCATTGGCATCAGACAGTCTACCCTCTCTGGTGTATTTTAAAAAAAAATCCTTGACATTTCTTTTGAAAAAGAACAAAGTGTTGTAGCCAATATTTATCCCTCAATCAGCAGATTATCTGGTCATTATCACATTGTTTGGGACAATTTGTGGTGCATAAATTGGCTGATGCATTTTCTCTATTACATTAATGAGTACACTTCCAAAATACTTCACTGGCTGGAAGGCATTTTTGGACGTCCTTAGATAGCGAAAATGAATGAACATCCAGCTTTCTTTTACTCATTATGTCATCAAGGAGGTGGAGTGACAATTTATTTGTTGCACCATCCTTTTCCTGAAGCTATACCTTTGAGGAAAATCGCTCTTGGAAGCCCTGCTGCTATTTGCTAAGTATGTGTCCTCGCTCGGATAATGGAGGAATCGAGGCCCTGGTTTCTCCTGTGGGTTACCCAGTTTCCCCACACTGCCACCCTTCAATATTACGCCCGTACTGGTGTCTTGCCCACTGGGGGACTGCGCCAGTGAAAAAGCAGCGTCGCATTTATTCTGATGCATCATCGTGCCACCTCACAATGCAACTTCCGTTCAATGGCTGCAGAAATTGTTTGGAAAAAGTACCCAAACTAAATCGCACATCCAGTTTGATCAGTTCCAAGTGACAGGGTCATATTTCTTTCCAAATCAAATGGCTGGATTCCAAGTGTCACTTGAAAAGAAGGTCCTAAATTGTCCTGACCTGGTGGTGTCATTCATTGGGTAAACTCTTCAAAATTTTTCCTTCCATTAAGTTTTTTAAAATTTAACCTGTTTTCCTAATCAAACCGTTCAGAGATGGTATTATACGCCTCTAGAGCAGGTGGGACTTGAACCTGGGCCACCTGATCCAAGGATAGGGACGCTTCCACTGAACCAGAGGAGCGCCTTATATCCCTTAGGTTTTTCACTCCAATAGTGGAACACTTTCTCCTTACATTAGCAAAGAGAAGGCAGCCCATTCCTGATATTGATCTAAATTGGTGAGTAATGAATGATTGAGCCATTGGTTGAAGTCCTCAATTGATCTCATACATTTTCCCCCATTGTCTTTCTCTCCCTCTCTCCCTCCCTCCCCTGCAGCAATGATCGGGGCTTGTGGTGGGAATTACTCGACGGACGCTGGCATCATTTACTCTCCGGATTTCCCTGACAACTACGCCAGCAGCAGAGTATGTTACTGGACCATTCAGGTGCCAGGGGCATCTCTCATCCGGTTCGACTTTGCCCTGTTTGACATCCGCGACTCGAGTGACATGGTGGAGTTTCTGGATGGCAGCAGCAATGACGTTCTCGCCCGGTTTGATGGCAGGAACCGGCCCTACGACTCCCTGAATGTGTCGGCCAGCTTTGTCATTTTGTACTTCTACTCTGACCGGGTTAACCAAGCTGAGGGATTTGCTGTCCTGTACAGAGGTAAGAGGGATGCCTGAGGTGCATCTATGGTGACTGAGGGCGGGGGGGAAACCAGTTGGCTGGGTCCACGGGGGAGCCAATGACATAGCAAGTTTGTGGAGTCAGGGTCCAAATCAAAACATAAAAATGAAAAAGGAATAATTGCTAGGGTCAAGCCATAGGGTTATACAGCAGAAAAAGCCCTTCAGCCCATCAAGTCGGCACCAACAATGACTACCACTAGAGGTGTGATCGTCCCAATTTCCTGCACATATCCCATATCCTTGGATGTTATGATAAATGTTATGAATATATAGGTCAGATCATTTAATGCATGGCTCACACAGTGTTATGGAGAAGAAAGGTTTGATTTATCAAGGTCTGGGCTAGTACAAGGGACAAAGGAAGCTTTTCCATTGGGATTGGCCCCATTTTAATCAAGTTGATGTTAAGCAATGGTGCTTTAAAAAAAAATTAAAGGCTCTTTATCTGAACGCACAGGGAATTCCTCATAAGGAAGATCAATAGAGATAAGGGAAACAAATTCAGCAGGTCTGGCACCATCCAAGGAGAGAGAAATTGAGTTAACATTTCTTGTCCAGTATGACAACTTCTTCAGAACAGGAGAAAAGTTGTATTGTATCTGCCGCTTCACTACTCCCCCTCCAAAACCTTCCTCAGTGGTTGAGTCCGAGGTTGCCCGAGTTGAGGCCATTCAGTGACCAGTTATTGCCCAGTTAATACCACATATGGGCCAATGTTCGTCTAGCAGGAGGAGAAGGTTGCTATGTTGTGTGTGTTGGGGGTGAGCTAGTGTATTACTCTGTTCAGGCATTGGACATGGAGGGGGCTGGCGGTGGAGGTGATGAGAGTGCCTCCCTCACTGGCATAGCTTCACAATCCTCATGTCCTCTTCCACTGCAGTTGCCCCACCCATCCCTTCCCAGTGCTTTCTCACATTCTAGCTTCTTCAATAATATCCTCACCCCCTTTAACATCCCCTTTGGATATTCCCCTCCCATCCCTGCTAAACCACCTTTCCCATATCCTGGCACTGGGGTGGATGTAGCTAGCACTCCCTAACTGTTGGTAAGTCAGCTGTCTAAGACAGATGTCTTCAGACTGGGTACCTCTCCTTCAGCGTATTAGCACTCCTCTGGATGTCAGTCAGCTATGACAGGCAAGTTTCTTTGGTGGGGAGGGAAACGCCACCAAGCATAACATTCTGTCCATGGTCACAAGGTGACCAACATCAGGAAATAAATATTCCAACATTTCTAAAAGATGAACAAACTGGAAAAGGGGGTGGAGCAGCCCTGATGACACTCAGTGCTGACCACACTCTGGGTGAAGGAATTTCTCCTCACCTCAGTCCCAAATGGCCTACCCTGTGTCCTTAAACTGTGAGCTCTGGTTTAGAGCTGTCCAGTCATCAGGATCATCCTGTCCAGTCCTGTTAGATTTTACAGGACTCTTTGAAATCTCTCATCATTCTTCTGAACTCCTGTGAATTTAGTCCTAATTGATCTGGATTCTCTTACTAGGTCTGTCCTGCCACCCCGGCACTCAGCCTAGTACACCTTAAATGTACCCTCTCCATAGCCAGAATGCAATTCCTCAGATAAGGAGATCAAAACTGCATACAAAACTCCAAGTGTGATCTCACCAAGGCCCGGTATAATTCAACAAGACATCCCTGCTCCTGTGCTCAAATCCTGTCACTATAAAGGTCAATATACCATTTCCCTTC
The DNA here is from genome assembly GCF_047496795.1 of Chiloscyllium punctatum. Classification (NCBI taxonomy): domain Eukaryota; kingdom Metazoa; phylum Chordata; class Chondrichthyes; order Orectolobiformes; family Hemiscylliidae; genus Chiloscyllium; species Chiloscyllium punctatum. Next base: position 59,947,248 of record NC_092755.1, read on the forward strand.
TTCATCACCTGGTGCACCTGCATGCTTGCTTTTAATGGCTGGTGTACATGGATACCCAGGACTCGTCACACCTCTCCCTTTCCCAATCTCTTGTCATTCAGATAATAATTTCTCTCCCTGCTTTTGCTATCAAAATGGGTAACTTTATATTTCTCCACATTATATTTAATGAGCTATGCAGTAGCCCACTCACTCAGCCTGTCCAAATTACACTGAAGTGTTTCTGCAGTGTCTCTGATGTGTTCAGGGTAAATGTCGGGGAATGGGTCTGGGTGGGTTACTCTTCAGAAGGTTGGTGTGGACTTGTTGGGCCGAAGGGCCTGTTTCCACACTGTAGTATATCTAATCTAATCGTACTTGTCTCAGCTCATCCTCACATCCAGAGATGCAAAGGATCTTTCCGTTGAGGGTTGAGTGACTTTGGAACTCTCTGCCTCAGGAGGTGATGGAGCCATTGAATAGTTTTAAGGCAGACATGGATTGGTTCTGGTTAGGCAGAAAACAAAGGGTTACTGGGGGTAGAGGGAAATGTGAGACACAAAGAGCTCAGCCATGGCTGCATTGAATGACAGAGAAAACTCAAGGGGACAAGTGGTCAATTCTGCTCTGATTTTGTATTTTCGAAGGAGAATGTGGAAGACAGAGACAGTCTCAGGGCTAGGAAGCAATCATTTCAGATTAAAACGAGGAGAAATTTTTCCTAGGGTTGTGAACCTTTTCAATTCCAGAGGTTTGTGTATTTTCCATTATTGAATATATTTAAGTTGAGGATGGTCTGAGTTTTGGCCCATTAAGGAATGAAGGCACATGGCGAGCAGGCAGAAGAATGTGTTGAGGTAGATTGAATTTGAATCATAGAATCAAATGTGGAGGCAGGCCATTCGGCCCATCAGGTGAGGACCGAACCTCTGAAGAGCATCCCTCCCAGCGCCACATTCACCTTATCCCTATAACCCTGCATTCCCCATGGCGAATCCACTTAACCTGCCCATCCCTTGTGATGAGACAAAATTTTTTAAAGTAAAAAAGTAGCAAAGACTAGTTGTAATTAAAGAAGAAAGAACAGAAATTGCTGGAAAAGCTCAGCAGATCTGGCAGCGCCTGTGGAGAGAAATCAAAGTTAACGTTTCTGGTCCAGTGACCCTTCCTCACAACTGACGGTAGCTAATTTCATAGCTGTCATCAGTTCTAGAATCATAGAATCCCTATGATGGCCATTCAACCCATTGAGACCACACTGACTCTTTGAAGAGTATCCCATCCACACCCATCCACACCCACCCACTCTATATTTCCCATGGCTAATCCACCTAGCCTGCACATCCCTGGGTATTATGGGCAATTAAGCATTGCTAATCCGAAATTTTTTGGACTGTGGGAGGAAATTGGAGCATCCAGAGGGAAACTCTCACAGACGCGGGGAGAATATGCAAACTCCACACAGACAGTCACCTGAGGGTGGAATCGAAGCTAGGTCCCTGACAGCAGTGTTAAACAATAAGCCGCCATGCCACCCATGATTAATAGAACAGGTTTGAGGAATGTGTTCCTACTTCTTACATTCTTATCTAATTTGCTGCCTTGTGGTAGCTCACTAATGCCCTGCCATATAAGCACCAGATCTGCTCCTCAGCAACTTCTTGTGAACAGGCAAGAAATTACTGATGTAAACAAAAGAAATTGGTGGCTTCAGGGTATTCATTGTGATGGCTTTGAGTCTCCTACCCTCCCCCCATCTAATGATACTATCTCTATAAAGTACAAAGAACAAAAGAACATTCTCTTGATCTAGAGGTTTACATGTGAGAATAGTTAATATGTTTAAGGAGACACATCTGAAGTATTTGATAAACCTATTCTTGCAGTTTCTCTGCTTGTGCTCAATTACAAAGACTAGTTTCTAATTCATCCATCATACAATGTTGTAAATCTTGCATTCTTGTGTAATCCCACTTTGGAGAAAACGTGGCGCAGAGTTACAATGGATGAATAGTGTATACACTTCAAGCGTACTATCTGAAGAAGTGAAATCCTGCCAGGTTAGATGCTGTTATTGGAATCAATAGTAAATTAATTATTTTAAACTGCTTCAAAGTTAGTTATGCCTGTTGCCAACAATAAGGGGAAAATGCCTTTTCTCCTTTTCAAACACTATCTGTTTTTATTTATTTTAAGGTAATTAAATACTTCAGACTGATTCATATGAGTTCCCTTGAATTGTGCCTTTAAATGATTAAAATACCTGAATGGTTACTGTGTGCCTGACTCTCCAGATAGCTTAAATTAATCTAGTCCCATTTGCCATCATTTGGCCCATATCCCTCTAAACCCCTTCTTTTCATATACCCATCCAGATGCCTTTTAAATGTTGGATCAGCCTCCGCCACTTCCTCTGGCAGCTCATTCCATATTTGCACCACCCTCTGTGTGAAAAAGTTGCCTTTTAAATATTTCCCCTCTCACCTTAAATCTATGCCCTCTAGTTTTGGACTCCTCTACCCTGGGAAAAATACTTTGTCTCTTTACCCTATCCATGCCCCTCATGATTTTATAAACCTCTATAAGGTCAGCCCTCAGCCTCTGATGCTCCAGAGAAAGTAGCCCCCTGCCTATTCAGCCTCTCCCTGTAGCTCAAACCCTCCAACCCTGGCAACATCCTTGTAAATCTTTTCTGAACTCTTTCATGTTTAACATGCAGAGAAGAAAAAGACCCTTGAAAGAACAGATTGCTTGGTAATACCGAAAAAGAGAATTGCTGAAATAGACACAATCTGCTAGCCCCTTTGAAATTTGGCATTCTTGGGTATGTCCTGATCAGTGCAACATAAAGAGCTTTGACATTAGAGATGGAATTTTTCATGGCCACTCATTTTTTAGAAGAGCAGAAGGGATCAAGCAAGTTATGTTTCAGTCATCATATGTGCCTTTAGCATTGAGGTCCATGATGTAGACTTGATACCTTTATTTCAACTGATGCTTAAAAATCATTGAGAAATTTCTAAAATGTCAATGCATCTTGTATTAGATGCGGTTGAAAGGATTATTCGTGAAGGAGTTTTGAATTTAAAGTGCTCTTGTGTGGGCGAGTAAGACCTCAGACAGAAGATAAGGCTTTCAAGTGCTTTATTGCAATTAATCATTTGGAGTAGATGTTTAAAGAATGTTTATTGTGCATTTAAATTCTCCCTCTTTTGACTGCTGTCACCTCCACAGCTATTAAAGACAATCCTCGCTCCCAGCCTCCAGTGAGCAAGAATGATATAAATACATCAGAAATGATAACTGAGAGGGTGGGTCCTGGTACCAATGCGGCAAGATCATCGAAGATCCTCTACTTCATTACAGCAAGCCCCAGCCAATCGAACCAGAACATGCCAGGTTGGTACCAGCCTGCCACTGAATACTGCCCTCTGTTGCTCATCGCTGGTCTCTACTAACCATCCCTGTGCTTATTTACAGTGTGGACTATCTATGCCTTGGCAGCCTTGCTAACACTGACAGCGATAGCGATGGTTTCAAAGATTCTTCTTCACCTGACAGTAAAGTAAGTTTAGGAGGTTTTACCTCATCGTAAGGTAGATGGCTTTCGTTTTAAAGTTAATGTAATTATGGCTTTTCTGTAATTATGGTGACACAGTTAGTGAAAGTGTGGTTTCTGGTCCTATTGCTCACGAAAATGTCACACTGGTACCCACAACGCACTGTATCAGTCTCAGAGCCGTGCGCCTGTGTTAACTTGTACAGAGCGTAAATTCAGCTTGTTATAAATTGAGTAAGAGAAAGTGAGGACCGCAGATGCTGGAGATCAGAGTCGAGAATGTGGTGCTGGAAAAGCACAGCCGGTCAGGCAGCACCTGAGGAGCAGGAGAATCGACATTTTGGGCATAATTGGACATTTTGGTCTCATTGGATTCATGCTTGAAACGTCAATTCTGCTGCTTATCGGCTGCTGCCTGACCTGCTGTGCTTTTCCAGCACCATACTCTTGACCCTTATTCTAAATTGACTCAAGTTTGAACATTGCCAATAACAATCCAATGTTACATTGAGTTCTGAGTCTCCTCCTGTTGGTTTTGTTCTACTTATTTAACATGTACATCATGCATTAAATACCAACTGCCAGCTGGCTTACCATTTCCAAGAATGATCCAGATTCCTCTCCAACTGTTGAACTCCACCTATGATTATTAATGGACTTCCTTTCTTTGTAACATCTGAAAATGTAACCTTCTCCAGAATGAACTGTACATGTTTGGGGAAGTGTTACCATAGAGTTACTGTCTAACTGCACTGTCACCACTAGTAGTAATGTAATATCTAAACTACAATCACCGCTGTTTCGATTTGCCTTTGATATTTTTGACTGAGTGCCATCAGGATTGACCATAACACCTATTGTTGGAGAATTTACAGGAATGACAATAAGAAAAGTCTGATGCAATAAAAAGCCATTCATCTAATACCCAAGCTCTTCCGATACAACATCCAGCTTGATTTAGTGCATTTTTAATATAACAGAAAGTGGGCATGCAACAGGAAAATACTCAATATGAAGCATAAAATGAATTGGAATTATTGATAAAAGATCACTTAACAAGTAAAAGTAGCAACCAATGGTGGAAGCGTAGATGTTGAGTGAAGGATATCCTGCATTAGAAATGTAAAATTATACTGAATTAATCCAGAAAGAGTAAAGTATTGATTGAGTCCAGTTTAAGACAGTGCAGGTTCATAGTTCCTTGAAAGTAGAGTTGCAGGTAGATAGGATAGTGAAGAAGGTGTTTGGTATAATTTTTTTATTGGTCAGAGTATTGAGTATAGGAGTTGGGAGGATATGTTGTGGCTGTACAGGACATTGGTTAGGCCACTTTTGGAATTTTGTGTGCAATTCTGGTCTCCCTCCTATCAGAAGGATGCTGTGAATATTGACAGGGTTTTGTATAAGATTTACAAGGATGTTGTCATGGATGCAGGGTTTGAGCTACAGAGAGAGGCTGTATAGTCATGGTCTGTTTTCCCTGGAGTGTTGGAGGCTGAGGGCTGACCTTATAGAGGTTTGTAAACTTCATGAGGGGCATGGATAGGGTAAATAGGTAAAGTCTTTTCCCTAGGAGTCCAGAACAAATTGGCATTCATTCAGGGTGAGAGGGTAAAATTATAAAAGGGAACTAAGGGGCAACGTTTTCACACAAAGGGCGGTGCATGTATGGAATGAGCTGCAAGAGGACGTGGTGGAGGCTGGTACAATTACAACATTTAAACGGCATCTGACTGGGTACATGAATAGGAAGGGTTTAGATGGATATGGGCCAAGTGCAGGCAAATGGGACTGGATTGGGTTGGGATATCTGGTCAGCATGGACCAGTTGGACTGAAGAGTCTGATTCCATGCTGTACATTTCTATGACTCTATAACATTGATCATTCACAGTATCATCGTATTACGGATTGTTGTATAATTTAATTTGCAAAAATATGTTTTCAATTAACCTTGGTTGAGACACATGACATATCTATGGGATTGGAACAGAGACCTTTTGTCCTAACATGACCATTGCACTGTAAGAGTCTTCATCAATAATCTGTGTAATTAGAGTTGGTGCAGTTAACAAGCTGAAGCTATGATCATTGTTTGATTAAGGCCAGTTGAGTGATCCCTTTTTGTGAGAGAACTGAGTTATGAAGTAAAACTGGAAGAACTTGAATTTTCAGTGTTAAAGACAGACAACTGAGAGAGCCTCTGAAGCCAAATACAGTGACTAACATAACGGCATGTTATACCACTTCAAACAAAACCATGACCAGACAATGAAGGGGCATGGGTTGATGTTTATATTGAGCAACTTAAGGATTGACTTCAGGAAGTCCTTCAAATGAAATATGTGCAACATGTAGAACAGATTTGGGGTATAGAAACATTGAGGGTCTTTCTACGTAGGAAATCTTGAAAAGAAGAGATGGGGAGAAACGCTATTAGGTTTTTAACTATGAATACAAAATCACTTTCTGAATTGTAGCAAACTGGTCTGCCACTTGTTTATTTTAACAACTTATAGAATCCCTACATTGTGGGAGCAGGGCATTTGGCCTAATAGAGGGTCCACACCAACCCTCCAAAGAGCTTCCCACTCAGACTCAGCTCCCTACCCTGTAACCCTGCATTTCACATGGCTAATCCACCTTGCCTGCACATCCCTGGACACTATGGGGAATTTAGTATGGCCGATCCCCCTAACCTGCAAATCTTTGGACTGTGCAAGGAAATTGGAGCACCAGGAGGAAACCCATGCAGACACACGGAGAACATGAAAACTCTACACAGTCACCTAAGGGTGGAATCAAACCCCAATCCCCGAGACTGTGAGGCAGCACCACTAACTATTAAGCCACCATGCCAACTTGTACTTGTGGTATAGCAATTTGTTAGTCTTTTGGGAGAAATCATAACATTTGAGAAATATGTTGTTGCTCCAAAAAATAAACTAGTGATGCCATTAGTGTCTCCATTTCACTCTGAGGGTTTCCCTGGACAGTTATCAATGGTACAGACATCATGGTGTCAGATACATGTTAAAGAGTAAACCAGAAGCAAAGCCAGTGCATTAGATGGCAGCAGCCCAGCAGCCTCTCAAAACATGGGTCCCTGCTACAGCCAGAACATCGTGTGCATGGTCTGGCCTCTGGCACTGCCAAAGGATGTATTTGACTCTTGATTCTAGCTTTTTCCTTCTATCGAGTTCATCTTAGGTCAGCATCGATAGGTTGGACCGAAGGGTCTGTTTCCATGCTGTATTTCAAAAGCACAGCAACAGGTCAAAGCCATTCAGTCCCTGGAGTTTGCTGCACCAAGCTGTTCAATCATAGTTGAGGGATATCAAACCCTCTCCATATCTTGTTCTACCCTTACCCAATGAAACTTATCAATCTCAGTCTTACATTCTTCAATTGTTCAAGCAGCCATATCCATCTAGGGAAAAAAAATCATAGAATTTTATCCTTCTTTAAGGGAAAAAAAAAGTGCTTTCTGTTTCTCCCTGCAATGCTTAATTTAAGGGTCAGATCATCAGAATACAGACCAATTTTATATAACTGTTCCTCCTAATTTAAGTTTCAAAATGCAGATCATTCTAGTGAACCAACACTGTAATCATTCCAAGGTTGGTACGTCTTTAATGAGCTGTGGTGCCTCAAACTGAACATGGCACTCCAGGATGGGTTTGGGCCAAGGGTCCATGTAACTAATGCATTACATCCTACACCTTTGTCAGTTGTTTTTATGTGCGATCTCTGGGACTTTTTGACATCACTGAGGTCTCCTTGGCTTTAAAAATACCCCCATGCCATCTGTTCCTTCCTAATAAAACAATTGGTCATGCTGGTAAAACAACACCCTTTGTATATGGGCTGCATTTCAAAAGTACCAGAGAGAATATGAGCACGATCTGCACGTCAGCATTAAAAGCGATCTAGCTGTCAATAAACTTCACGGCAACTCAATGTGAAAGCAACAGGTAGTTGGAATCGTATAAAAGATTTTCAGGGAGCTCATAGAGTGAGATTTGGTATAATTATCAAGAAATTGGTTCAGAGCAACGACTGATAATCACAGAAATAATGGGTTTGAAATATCGCAGTCTAAGATTAAAATAAATGGAGTCATACCTTCAAATGTTTGTGAAAAATGCATGGTTATATCACCTTTGCGCAACAGCATTGTGACACAGTTTTCAATGAGAAATTGAAAAGAGCGATGGAGGCGATGTAGTGGTATTATTGCTGGATTGTTAATCTAGAGATCCAGATAGTGTTCTGGGAATCCAGGTTCAAGATAGAGTCATAGGGATGTACAGCATGGAAACAGACCCTTCAGTCCAACTTAGCCATGCTGACCATAAGATGAATTCGATAGAAGGAAAAAGCTAGAATCAAGAGTCAAATAATAACCATGAAACCATTGTCGATTGTTGGAAAAACCCAACTGGTTCAATAATGTCCTTTAGGGGAAAGAAATCTGTCATCCTTACCTGGTGTGGCCTACATGTGACTCCAGCCCACAGCAATGAGGATGACTCACAACTGCCCTCTGGGCAATTAGGGATAGGCAATGAGTACTGGCTGGGCCAGCGACACCCTCATCCTGCAAATGAAGTTATAAAAAAGAGCTTTTTGCAATTCAGTTACAGGCTAATTGATCTCTATAGTGTCAAGCTTCATATCTGTCCCTCCAAACTCATCCAATGCAATGCAATTATCTCTAATGGCTTTAACAACAGCAGGGTTTTGTTCCTGGTTCACTGACAGATTTTGGATAAACTGGGGAGGCAGGAATGCAGCTTGACTGGATTCCCCACTTCCGGCCGCTGGGCTGGATTGGTACAGAAAGTCAAGCTACCTTCCTGCACACAGATGTTTAACAATTCCCACTTTGCAGAGCCTCTGAGGACCAGGGTAAGGATGTTCCCAATGAGCAGTCAGGCCCCATCTAAGACAGAATCCTGGCCAGTGTAAGGAGATAGCCTCCTGCCAGAGAACTTAGTAGCCAGAGCTCTGTTAGTCATTTTCAATGATTATGAGATGACCACAGAAACACCCACCCACCACCTTGTGGATGGATGGCAGCCTGGTCATTTTTACCTCATCTTATTTACCCTTGTTAGAGAAATTTGCAGAGCGTGCCTCCAACTCTCTCCTCCTTACATCAGCTGCTTGTACCTCCAACACTGGGGTCACAGTGCTATGCAGCTTCCTATTTGCCCTCTGGCCTTGGGAACCAGACCTCTATCGATAACAGATTGGGGTCCTCAGATGGTGCCACTTTGTCAGCTACCTTTTCAAAAATCATTCCTGGTATTCCCTCACTGACAGCTCCAGGGTCCCGAGAGTTCAACTCACGGACAGCATCAGGGATTTGGAATGAAAATCCAGGCCCTGGAATTTAAATTCCTCCAACGTGTAACTCATTCCCAACTCTGTCACCTCCTGTCGCCCTACCACCCTCAGAGATGTCTGTGCTGCTCTGACCTCTCTGTCATTCTCCACTTCCATTGCCCCAATACTGAAGCTTTGGCTTCGTTTATCTCGAATGCTAACTCTGTATCTCCTACTTGTCTCCATCTTTAAACTGTTGCTTAAAATTTTTGCAAAAGGCCTATCATTTTGGTTTCTGCGTACATTCTAATCACCCACCCTTTGGTTTGACTATGATCCACTGAAGCACCCAGGTGTGTGAAACGTTATACACCCTTCTCTTGGATGAGTCGTTAAACCAGGGTCCTGTTGGGGGCTGTAAAAGAAGCTATGGTGTTATTTTGAAGAAGAGACAGTGATGGAGGTGTTGGGGGGTTACCAAGCCACCATTTGTCCCTCAAATCAACGTCACAAAAATAAATTATCTGATCGTTATTGCACTGCTGTTTCTGCTGTGAGCACGTTCTTGCTCCCAATGAAGGACCACAGCCTCTTTGCTATTAGGCAGCTGAGCTCCTCATTATAAATGATCGAGCTGCCTATATAATTCCTGGTTGTGTTCTGCAGGAGTTGCTGGTGGTTAGGGGGAGCATGTGGGCTGTGGGCGGGAGCAGGAAATGCTGCAGCTTGCTATGAAATTAATGTGGGACCCAAAAGTTGCATTCCTGTTTCTCCTACTTCCACAACAGAAGAAGTCCAATAACTTCAAACTTACCTTTCAATTGTTCACCTCCAGGAGCAACTTTAAAGTTCAATTTGCCAAGCGCCTGAAGAAACCTACCTGCAGCCTGCATGCTCAGTCACATTTTCACATTTCCATTTTCATATGCAAAGGCATTCCTGCCAGTTTCAGACATGCACAATGGAAGCTGAACGTCTCAGAGTTTTTGATACCTACCTGATATGGTATCAGCTCCTCACCCATCATACTGAATCTTTATGTACCTATGAAATAGGAGCTGTAGGATTGAATCCTTAGGTCCTTGTCTGCCGACTCAGGTGGATTTAAAAGACATTGATAATATTTGAAGAAGTTTCTCAGCCAACAATCTTTCCTGGACAACACTCTCAAAAAGCGACCTCCCCTGCCATTTGTTAGCTTTCAGTGCAATCTCAGTGAACACACACTGACTGTGGTTATAGATTGCCTAAGTTAAAATGATGATTGCACTTCACAGCATTTCCATGAGTTGTACAATCCTGACTTCTTGACGAGACACACGATAAATCTACAATTGTTCTGGTTATTTGTTTTCTTTTTGAAGAGGGGAGTTTAGGTTCCAGAGCCTTCTACCTTTTAAACAATAATAAGTTTATGCTGTTAAGTACTGGGGATTGGGATATGAACATTGAACATTTCAAAGTCATAAGTAGACCTCACCTCCCTCAACTGCCCCCACACCTCCAATCACTGGCTCAACATCCTGACAATCCATCTCGACCAACTTCTCCTTGCTGACAATTCCAGGCAAGACAATGTTTTGGGACTGAATTGTGGCATCTCTATGCTGTTACTTTGAGCTTGGGAAATGGTTTGATGGTGGCATGGTGGCTCCGTGGTTAGCACTGCTGCCTCATAGTGCTCAGGATCTGGGTTGATTCCAGTCTTGGGTGACTGTCTCTGTGGAGTTTGCACGTTCTCCTCGTGTCTGTGTCGGTTTCCTCAAGGTGCTCCAGTTTCCTCCCACAGTCCAAAGATGTGCAGGTTAGGTGAATTGGCCATGCTAAATTGCCCATAGTGTTCAAGGATGTGTAGGTTAGGTGCATTAGTCAGGGATAAATGTGGGGTAAGGGAATGGGTCTGGGTGGGATACTCTTTGGAGGTTCAGTGTTGACTCGTTGGGCCTGTTTCCACACTGGGGATTCTTTGGAGTTTGAATCACAGAGGGACAGGATGGTTAAGAAGGCTTTAGCATGCTTGCCTTCATTATTCAGACCTTCTGAGTATAGGAGTTGGGACATCATGCTGAGATTGTACAAGATGTTGGTGAGGCCTCTTCAGGAGACTTTGTGCAGTTCTTATTAATATTATTGAACTGGAGAGGGTTCAGAAAAGGTTTACCAGGTTATTGCCAGGAACGGAGGGTTTGAATTATAAAGAAAGGCTGGGACTCTTTTCACTGGAGCGTAGGAGGTCAAGGAAGTGACCTTATAGAGGTTTGTAAAATCATAAATAAGATGAATAATAAAGGTTTTTTCCTTAGGGTGAGGAAGTTCAAAATTAGGGGGCACTTTTTAAGGGGAGAGGAGGAAGTTTTAAATGAGAGGCAACATTTTTAACACAGCAAATGGTTGGTGTGTGGAATGAACTGCTGAGGAAGTGGTGGATGCAGATTCAGTTACAATATTTAAAAGACATTTGGGTTGGTTCAAGAATAAGAAAGGTTTGGAGAGATATGGGCCAACAGAGGCAAATGGGACTAGTTTAGTTTGGAAACATGGTCGGCATGGACTAGTTGAACCAAAGGATCTGGATCCAAGCTATATGACTCCACGACTCTGTAAAAGGATGCTTTATTCTTTTACAGTGCAAACAGGGATCCTAAAAGGCAGAGTGATTCCTCATACTCAGTAGCAGCTAGCAGCTGTTCTGTGGGTCTGCACTCTTAAGGCTTAAGCACTGAGCACTGAATTCTGCTTCAAAGCGTGTGATGGAGGCCGTTCGGCCCATGATGCCTGTGGCATCTCTTTGAAAGAGCCATCAATTAGTCCCAGCCCTGTACTTTCCCTGAAGCCCTGCAAGACATTCCTTTTCAAGTGCACAGCTACACATATGGCAGTGATCCCGCTGTAGTTATTTAATGATAACAACATACTGTGACAATAAGGATTGAATCTGACTCCCACTTTGAAATCCTTGCTTTAATTTGAACGAGCCACGCCAAACAAAGTAAGGCATGTTATTTATCTGCGCTCAGCACGTTCACCTCCCAGCATCCATCACATGCAGATCAGGACACGATTTCTGATTTCCCTTTGAGGTTCAAGGTAGACAGTGCCGTCGGGTCTAATTAACTGTGAGAGCTGCTCTCTTTTACTATTACACAAAGAATTCAGAAGCTTGCCTGTCTGTTTATTATTTAGCAGCATTGATTCCCTGAGCATGGCAGCTGAGTTTAATTCTGTGGAGCCCTCTTTGCTGGGGACAGGCAACGTTTTCACTGTGAGCTTTACAGCAATGCTTTTTCTGGTTCTATTGATGATGTGGCCATTTCATTCCTAAAGTTGAAAGAAGAAGTTTATCAGTTGGTTTCCAGCCAATTAAAACTCCCAGCTGTGAGAGCTTTAAGAAAGCAGAGGAGTTTCACTTTCAAAGTGGACAGTGGGGGAGCGGAGAGACAGGAAAGAAACAATAAATAAAAACATTGAAGTGCAAGTCGAAGAGTCAAGCAACGTAGAAAAGAGGGAGCAGATTACCAGGTCACAGTTGTGTGATAGCATGGGTGACTCAGTAGTTAACATTGCTGCCTCACAGTGCCAGGGGCATGGGTTCGATTTTAGCCTCAGGTGGCTGTGTTGAGTTTGCACGTTCTCCCTGTCCCTGCGTAGGTTTCCTCCAGGTGCTCTGGTTTTCTCCACAGTCCAAAAAGATGTGCAGCTCAGGTGAATAGGCCATGCTAAATTGCCCTTAGTGTGCAGGCTAGGTGGGTTAGCCATGGGAAGTGCAAGGTATGAGGGAGAGGGTGGGTTTGAGTCAGGTGCTCTTTGGAGGACTGGCATGGGCTACATGGCCTGCTTCCACGCTGTCGGGATTCCATGAAGATTTTAGCTTGCGCAATATAGCTGCCATATGCTATGCTATATTAAAGCACACCAAACCCATTGTTTGCACATTGGAAACTTTTAGATTTTTTTATCAGAGACAGTAAGAATGGGATTGTCCACAAGTGGATGGTTCTCATATGTGTCTTTGTTTGTTGACATAAATATAAGTATTTAAATTATTAAAAATAAGAGGCATAATCATACAACAAAATATCAGTCCAAGAGGGCGAGTATGGTTGGAGGTCACAAATGAAACATCATTACCTCCAACAACTGGGTAATTTTAACCTTTGTTGAGAAGACCACCTAAGCAGAGGTGTTCCGTTTGAAGTTACATCACCATGGGGTAATTAAGATGTATTTTATGTACACACTACAAACGGATTGTAGTCAGCAGTAATCAAACTACAAAGGCAAGAAACTTGCTAGCTGCCAAAAACTCGTGATGACTTATAAAAACTGATGTTCTTCCATCATTTCAAACAAGGCAGACCTCAGGCTGATCACAAATCATACCCTGAATTTAAGGTGATTATTGCCTTGGAATTAAAAGGTATTCAGCAGATACCATACCCCTTTAAACGAGAATGTTGTTTTGAGAAGGAGCATTTTGAGTGCACAGTGACATAGGGCAGATCAAGTTAAATGATATGCAAAGCTGTTTTTTATTAATTCTAAAATCACAGACAGAGGAAGAGGTGGAAATAAATAAACATTCAAATGTTCTGTTGTTGCTGTATTGCTGATTTAAGGGTGTGGTATCCTCAGACTTACCAACGAAGATCATAATTGGGATTCTGGTAAATTTGTATTGAAATGATATTGGTCACGTTCTAAGTATTCAAAGGGCAGGAGTGGTACTCCTGCTTAGTGATGACTCTATAACGCACAATCGATTAGCCCTGGAAATTAGGGAAATAAAATCAATTCTGTTCACCACAGGAAGGATACATTGGCCATGGAGAGATACGGTGCAGATTCATCAGAATCAGAGGGTTAAATTACAAAGACAAGTTACATAAATTTTGTTCGATTTCCTTTGAGTCTCAAAGGGTGGAAGTGATTGAAGCGCTTGAAAGGATTTATTGCGGTAAATTAAGACAGAGGAATAATTTCGTCTGGTAGGGGGAGTGAATGAGAGGATGTAGTCTTAAAATTTAGGAGGGAAATCAGGAAGCAATTTTTCAGATAATTCTCTCTGCCAAAAATAATGTGCGGACGCTGACAGTTAAAATACTGAAGATTGAGATTTTGTTCAGGATCAGCAAAACTGTGGAAAGGTGGGAAAAAGGGATTGAGGGCAGAGGTTAGGCATGGTTTAACGGAATATGCAGCTGAAGGGCCTAGTCCTGAACTGATGAGTGGAATATAATGCTGTCTCTCAGGGCAGGCTCGCTGGAAGGGTTTCATTTGGGTGGAAGCATGGCAAATGTAGAAACGTCCACCTGCCAACCTCTGCTCTGATTACCTCACTGGAGGCCTTGCCCCCGGATGATTGGTTCACCCAGCAGCAGGTGAGAGACGTATAATATCTGAAGCCTGAAAACCAAACCCAGTCAAGGTTGCTTCTGGGCTTTGCAAGGGGTCCCTCATTCAAAGGGACTCATTGTCTGAGTGAGGGGCGAGGTGCCAGGAATGGTGGGGATTGCACTTACAGCCAAACTCCTGTCCTTGTGGTGAGCTCTCTTTCCTTCTTCCCCCAACTCTTCACAATCCCCACCCTGTGAGCCCCACCACCCTGCCATCACTCAGCCCCTGCTGGATCCCTCGACAGTCCTGGCTGTTAGCCTCTGATTGGCCAACAGCTCTCAGGGTGTGGAACTTTGGACCTTGGGGTCTTTGATCTTGGGGAAGGCCCATCTCTGCCTGGTTAATGTGCCTGAGATAATATGGTGGGCCCACATAGGGCTCTTGTTGGCTCTTCATCTGGCAGGCAAAACATTTATTCCTCCCTTTAAATACTGCTCTATAAGTTCCTAAAAGCTGTAGGACCCTTTAATTACAGTCAGTGCTTGAAACATCCAGATTTCTATTTTGAACATGCTCTATATTGAACAATTAAGTTTCCACACGTCTGTGGTATAGAAAATGCCAAAGAAATTCCTCTTCATATTCTGAGATTGTGTCCTTACTTGTTCTGGCCTCACTAGTCAGGGAAGAATTCTATCCATATCCATCCTGCACTTTCTCTAAGATTTGTTATTTTTTATTCATTTTGGGGATGAGGGTGTTGCCGGCGAGGCCAGCATTTATTGTCCATCCCTAATTGCCCTGAGGGCAGTTAAGAGTCAACCACATTTCTGTGGGTCTAGAGTCATATATAGACCAGACCAGGTAAGGATAGCAGTTTCCTTCCCTAAAGAGCATTAGTGAACCTGATTTTTTTTCCCAACTATTGACAATGGATTCATGGTCATCATGAGACTCCCAATTCCAGATTTTTATTGAATTCAAATTCCACCATCTGCGATGGCAGGACTTGAACCTGGGTCGCCAGAACATTACCTGGGCTTCTGGGTTAACAGTCCAGTAATAATACCGCAAAGGGGTTCAGATTCAATTAAAATCTCCTCTCATTTTATAAAACTGTAGACAATGCAGACCAGTTACTTCAATCTCTCCCAATAGAACAGTGTCACCATTCCAAGGAATCTTATGAACTTCTATTGCACTCCCTCAATGGAAAGTACATCTTTCCTGAGGTAAACTGCACATGATACTCCAGGTGCACCTTACAATTGCAGCAAGACATTATTTGATCCTGTATTCAAATCCCCATGGGATAAATGCCAACATGTCATTTGCCTTCCTAATTATTTGCTGCACCTGCCTTTTAGTGACTCATGAACAAGGACACCCATGTCCCTTTGGGCATCAATCCTTCCCAACCTCTCACCATTTGAGAAATTTTCTGTCTTTATTGCTTTTTTTTCTGACTGTTGTTGTGTTGCCTTAGTCTTATCAGATTATAGGGGCTGCTCTCTCATTAGAGAGAAGTGATTGGTGGTATTTTAACCTGAGGGCCATCAGACCTGGGAAAAGATTGAGAAGGACAGTCCTTCGTGGTAACCTGAAACCGGTGATGGGAATTGAGCCCACGCTGTTGACATCACACTGCTCTGTAAACCAACGATTCAGACAACTGACCTCACCAATTCCCTTTTCTGACGATAGAGAATAATTTCACATTTTTCATGTTATGTTCCATCTGCCATTCACTGGGCCTGCTTGAGCTCCCTTGGAATCATCTCACATCCTTCCCACAACTTACTTAGTCTTGGCAAATTTGGAATATTCCATTTGATCCCCACATCTCAATCGTTCCTGGAGTGTGAATCGCAGTGGTACCTCACTAATTACAGCCTGCCATCTGGCAATTGACCTGTTTATTTCTACAGTCTGTTAACTAATTTTCAATCCCTGCCTGCACACTACCCTAATCCCGTGTGCTAAATTTGTTTGCTGATCGCATACATGGAATCTTATGAAAAGCCTTGTACTTAATGGTCTCCTAAATCCTCAAAATGGCAACCAGGATGAACACATCATTACACATCTTTGTTAATGGATTTGTATCATCTAGCATTAGCTTTGAAGATGAATTAGTTAAAGACTGTATAGCAGTTGGCATATGGGAATAAGGGATTAACCAACTTGCTTCATTTCAAGGAGGATTTCAAATGGGAAGAGACAATACAATTCATGATACAGCTTGGAGTCAGGTTCTGAAGTCGGTCAATACTGTGAGGAACTGCTAAGCATTCTGCCGACCTAGTTGTGTATCACGGCATCATTGCCCTCCCAATGGCCTGCCAAAATGCCCAGAGAGCAGGAATTGGCATCATCGACAATATCAGGTTGTACAACATGTGGCCGCAGAAGGAATCATAAGTGCGATGAATGTCCAACCAGGGAGTTGATTGTTATTATGTGGCCAATTGGGTCATTTTAGAAAATATTTTAAATCAGCCGCACCACAATAACAAAGAAAAACTCCTGCAAAAGGAACACTTTCCGAGAAATCACACAAGGAAGATGTTCAAGAACTGAAAGATACAGAATTAAAGGTGAAGCCAGTATGCCTGGGGAAGGCGAGTCAGTCAAAACCAATTCTGGTCTATCAACAGAAAGATACAAGGTTTTGATACAGAATTTAAACTTTGACACAAGAGCAGCACCATCAATACAGGCAAAGTTGAAGTCCGTTAAGGTCAGACTAGCAAACATAAAACTCCAAGATACAGGATCTTGAGGTGCTTGGGCAAATCGTCATGAAGCTTGGTCACAGATGACAATAAGTCAGTGAAACATTGAGGAACCAGAATACTTCACTGTTGGGCAGAAACCCATATATTCATCTAGAATTCTTGGGCAGAATAGATATAGTACTTGAGAATGTTGATGGGAGATAATTTCAACAGGAATTTCTAAAGCTGTAAAAAGGTTTAGGCAAATTGAGTAGCAGTGACACATTAATCTGCAAGAACATACTAAATCCTCATAAACTCACAGGAGAAATACTCAACCTTTGATCAGAAAAGTAACATCTCGGTTAGGCAGCATGATGGAAATCAGGGGCATAGCACCAGTGGCAGAACAGACATAATGATGCTTAGGGTTAGTAACTGTTCCCAAGTCAAATGGAGAATTGTCTGTGAAGCTCACTCTGTTAAATAAAGGTGTCAGGAGGGAAATTGTTGGCAACAGCTTGGTAAATTTAGACCATGGCAACATGACGGTTGGAGGTAGAGCGCCTCATCTTCCGCCTGGGAACCCTCCAACCACAAGGGATGAACTCAGATTTCTCCAGTTTCCTCATTTCCCCTCCCCCCACCTTGTCTCAGTCAAATCCCTCGAACTCAGCACCTGCAATCTTCTTCCTGACCTCTCCGCCTTGACCCCACTCCGGCCTATCACCCTCACCTTGACCTCCCTCCACCTATCGCATTCCCAACGCCCCTCCCCCAAGTCCCTCCTCCCTACCTTTTATCTTAGCCCACTGGACACACTTTCCTCATTCCTGAAGAAGGGCTGATGCCCGAAACGTCGATTCTCCTGTTCCTTGGATGCTGCCTGACCTGCTGTGCTTTTCCAGCAACACATTTTCAGCGCAAATTTAGAGCAAAGTGTATTTCAAAATGTGATGCCAGTAGTGGTTTCTGGCAGATCCCCTTAGACAAAAAGTCAAGGTTGCTGGCCACATTTATTACACCATTCAGACAGTATTGCTTCAACCATCCACCATTTGTCAGACAGACGACTTCCTAACGCATGATAAAATGAAGAAGGAATAACGCCAGGGTGTAAAGACGCTACAGAATGCAAACTTAGCTCAAATGACAATGCCTGTTCTCCGGAATGGTGATTAAATTTTTAGAATATATTATCCAAGAACAAGTCATGGTGGAAGACAAGAGCTGTCAAAGAATTTCCATCATCAAAATGCGTAAATAATGTACAGCACTTAATAGGCATGGTGATTCAAGTGAGAAGGTTTATCCCCATCTTAACCAGTTATATTCAACCTGATAATGGGCCAACAATGATGCTGGTGCCAGGAACAGCCTGTAACCTTTGAAGGGATAATAGGGAAGTTACTTTCTGCTGATGTTTTAGCGGATTCCAACCCAGGTTATTCATTGTAGTGACTGTCAATGCATCATGCACAGAACTGGCAGCCATTCGTATTCATGTACAAACTGACAGAACACAGAAACCAGTTTATTTGGTCGTGAGAGCTTTGAGGGAGACCAAACAGAGGTACACAGTCATGTAGAGGGAAGTGTTAGCAGTTACCTGGGGATGTGAAACGCTCGCAGGATACCTCATGGAATTGAAATTCCAGGTCAAGATGGGCCACAAGCCTTTGGTAACATTATTGAGATTGAAAGAAATTGGGATTGACTTCTATGCATTCAAAGATTCAGAATTAGGTTGATGAGATACCACAGGCTATGTTTCAGGCAAAGTGCAAGTGATGGCAGCTACGCTGTTGAGGACAGTACTGAATCGAGGAGAAAGTGGAGATTTTAGTATTGTAAGAGAAGTAGTGCTGTTATTCTACAGCAGTAACCAGCTCTTTACCGGCAACTGAAAGAAAATGCAACTTGATATAGCTCAGAAATCTGACAAAGAGTGCACAAAGATCCAAGACTTCTGTCTGCAGTGGTAGTTCAAATATAGATCAGCAGAATGAATGCCGCAAAGACACCACAAGCAATAACAATTGATAATAGTGGAATATTTATTGGTTAATGACCAGATAATATTGATACCAAAGATAACAAAGAGATAAATTCTACAGAAACACCACGTTGCTCATCTAGATATTAGGAAATGTAAGTGTACGACAATAAGTGTAGTGCCAGATATATCGAAAGATTTTTTTTCATGCCAGACATGTGTCATAAACAGGTAAGTGTCTTCAGAGTAAAATTATTTCATCAAGCCTTCCAGGAAGGCTATGGGAAAAGTTAGCAACAGATTGGTTCAGTTTTAGACAGAAGATGTATTTGGTCTTTGTGAACAATTTTTAAGATGATTGAAGTGGCCAGACTTCACTCAACCGCAGTGCACTCAGTGATTAGAGCACTCAAACTGGACTTAAGAAGGATTTTTACAACAAATGGGTGCCATTAGGCTGGCTTTTCACCCTTCAATTCAAATTTCATCATCTGCTGCGTGGGATTTGAAGCCATGTCACTGGAACATTAATCTGGTATTCTGGGCTACTAATCCAGTGAGATTATCTTTACACCACTGCCAGGGGCTAGCGAGGGGAGCTCTACTGCAATGAAATAGAGTCATCGAGATGTACAGCACGGAAACAGACTTCAGTCCAAGTTGTCCATGCTGACCAGATATCCTAAACTAATCTGGTCCCACTTGCCAACATTGGCTCATATCCCTCTAATCCCTTCCTATTCATATACTCATCCAGATGCCTTTTAAATGTTGCAATTGTACCAACCTCTACCACTTCCTCTGGCAGCTTATTCCATACACGTACCACCCTCTGCTTGGAAAGGTTGCCCCTTAGGTCTCATTTAATCAAAAAAGAACCCACTCTACTTATTGTTGTAGATTTACAGCAAGGTTACATTTAAAAAAAAATATGCACTTAGCTTCTCCTGTGCTGTGGACTGTCCCCACAGGTTCCTCCAAGATCAAGTGTGATTTTCGCTGTTTGTTCATTTTTCTTAGACGCACTGCAATGTCCAGAGATACTTGAACCCAAACAGCAAAGGCAGTAGATGTGCAGATTCACTGCTGTGTCAGACAACAGTGTAGGTTTCTTTCTCACATCATGTGGTCTCTGCCTTTGACTGTCTTCCTCCTTTTTAAAGTGCCATTGTTTGGATCTTTTTTCCCCAGAAGTTCCAAAATAATGCAACAGCTTATAAAACAGTAATTACTGCTCCTGGAATTCAAAGAAATCACCTCCAACATCTAAAATACCTCAAAAAAAGAATAGCTGTTAGAGCCATTCCTTAAATGTTGCCAGGCCTGCTGAGCTTATCCAGCAACTTCTGTCTTTGTTATAGTCCAACAGGTTTATTTGAAATCCCAAGTCACCTGCTGAAGGAGCAGTGCTCCGAAAGCTTGTGATTTCAAATGAACCTGTTGGTCTATAACCTGGTTTTGTGAGACTTCTCACCATGTTCACCCCAGTCCAACACTGGCACCTCCACATCATGGCTACCGAGAGAGTCAGAGTTAATGTTTCAGGTTGAGTGACCCTTCCTCAGAACTGCTAGGAAGCTGTCAGTTTATATGCAGAAGATATGGTGAGGTGAGGGGCTAAGGAGTATATAATAGGTGGAGATAGAGTCCAAAGAGAGAGAAGAGCAGGTGAACAGATGAGAAAAGGATAACAAACTGGCTAACGGGGTGAATGGTTATTAACAGGAGCTGTTAATGTCCAACAATGGGTCATGTGTAATAAGAGACTATGTGATAACCAGGCCTGGTGCATGGGCATTGGATAAGGACATGGGAGAGCTCAAGCCCTAAAATTGTTGAGTTCAATATTAAGTCCAGAAGGCCGTTGAGTTCCCAAGCAGGAATACAGATGGCCCATGGTACTATGGGGAGGTGGCTAAGAGGCAGAAAATTGGTTTCTTTCAGCTCCTTAGTTTGATTGAAAGACAACACAAGGGCTTTAAAGCAAGATTTATGACATCTTTTGTTAGTGACTTGCTATTCACTTGTTATGTGTGTTCTTTACCAAAACCAAAATAAAGGAGACACATCTTGAAGTGATGACTTTGTTTTTCCATTCTGGAGTCTACACCATCAAGTTGATGAGCACCAGTGGAAACTTCTTAACTCACTGATGAGAAGCAAGGCCCAGAATATTTGACAGTGTCAGCCTAACATCAAAGACTTGAGGCATTTTGTTGCTGTGTTCATTTTCAGCTGCATTTTATAGGGAGAGTTTTATAATGTGATGCCATATTGCTGTCAATGATTTTTACTGCTTTGGCACCTATCAGAATTATTAACAAAATATAAAGGAGAGTGTTCCAGTGTCTCCATCTGAGCAACATATCTTTATTTTATGACTTTCTTATTTCCTCTGCCTTTCTCTCCCATTTATAATTGTTGGCCCTGACATTCTACGGGGACTGTATTCTAACTCTGCTAGAATACTGACTGGAGTTCAGTGATAATTTCTCGCTTTATGGCTCCGTCGTCATTGCTCAGAAATGAATCTTGCATGACTGGTGTTGTGGACCAGACCAAATCCCTTCAAAGTGTCCAGAAGGCAGTCTAGGGCCTAATGTTTTCTTATTTTAAAAGTAAATGTAAGATGTTGCATTCCAGATACAACTCGATTGGTCAAACTACCAGATTTAAAGCAAAACACACTTTATTCATCCACTGTGCAGCATGGTGGCACAGTGGTTAGCACTGCTGCCTCACAGCGTCAGAGACCTGGGTTCAATTCCCGCCTCAGGCAACTGTCTGTGTGGAGTTTGCACATTCTTCCCGTGTCTGCGTGGGTTTCCTCCTCGTGTTCCGGTTTCCTCCCACAACACAAAAATATGCAGGTTAGGTGAATTGGCAATGCTAAATTGCCCGTAGTGTTAGGTGAAGAGGGAAATGGGTCTGGGTGGGTTGCTTTTCGGAGGGTCGGTGTGGACTTGTTGGGCCGAAGGGCCTGTTTCCACACTGTAAGTAATCTAATCTATGGTTAAAATACAACAAAAGAAATAAGGAATTAGGATTGCTTAACTCTGTTAGAAAACTTAACAGAATAATAGATACAGTAACTATTACCAATTAACTTCCAATATAGTAACATCCTGTAGACACACCCCTTAGAAAAAAGGCAAATTCAGAAAACAGACTTTCTCACCTGTAATTGCAGTAGCATAGACAGAACCCCCTGCTTTTGGCTGTAATTGAGAGAGGGAAGAAATAGCTTCCATTTTTTCAAGACCCCAACAGCAACTGCTGAAAGCTAGAACTAAACATCCTGGTTCAGTGGGAGTTTGACTCCACCCGTTCAGACTGCTTCTATTGTTCCAACATGTTAAAAAAAAGACTCAAGGCCTCACAAGCTGCTTAACTCTTGTGCTCTGGTAGACTTCTCAGTACCTCTGCCTTAAAACCTCTCTTCAAAAAAAAGGACAAAATGCACCTCTTAAAGCCCTAGAATACTCACAATGGCAAAACTGATTTAACCCACTCAGTTAAGTAACCAGCCTGGGCCTCTCCTCATGACTGTCCAGGGAAAGAATAATTTCCTGGTGCCAGCTGGAGGGCAGTGAGGGACCCTCACTGCATCGTCTAGGGAAGGCCCTCTGATCCAAAAGCCTGTCTGAGAATTGGGAGGACATTGCCACGCCTACCCTTGGAATTAAGTCTCTGAGAGTGCCACCTTGTGAAAGCTGTCACTAATCAAAGGCCGGGCATTCTTGTGAACAGCGATGCCACAGAGGAAGCTGTGGCCGCTGTGGCAGGGCCAACCCTGGAGTCTCCGGGTCACAGAGGACCCAGGACAAAGGATGCATAGATTGGAGGGTCACAGGTCAGAGGGATCTGGGGCTGTCAGAAACAAGGACAGGAGGTTGGTTCCTAGTGGAACAGTCCTCTGCCCAATGCCCAGTTTCTAAATCAGGCACTGAGTGTCTTTGATGGCGGGATTGTTCCCCTCCCCCTTTCCTGCCACTTTACGCCATCCCATAGTGACAAGTAGCTCCAGGTAATGTGGACTGGCCACAAGCCTATTTGTAGCTGGGTTAATCCCGGTGGGGGCAGGTCATGGTCTCAAGTCATGGCTTAAAAATTTATTCATTTGTGGGATGTGGGCATCACTGGCTGGGCCAGCATTTATTGCCTGTCCCTCGTTGCCCCATGAGAAGCTGGTGGTGAGCCCACGTGTTGTGGGCTGACCCACAATGCTCTTAGGGAGGAAATTCCAGGATTGTGACTCAGCAACAGTGAACAAACGGCAATATACTTCCAGGTCCGAATGATGAGTGTCTTGGAATAGAACTTATAGGTGGTGGGGTTCTCGTATATCTGCTACCTTTGACCTTCTAGATGGAAATGGTTGTGGGTTTGGAAGGTGCTGCCTGAGGATCTTCGGTGAATTTCTGCAGTGCATCTTGTAGCTAGTACACGCTGCTGCTACTGAATGTTGGTGGTGGAGGGAGTGGGTGTTTATGGATACAGTATCATTCAAGCAGGGGCTGCTTTGTCCTGGATGGTGTCAAGCTTCTTGAGCATTGTTGGAGCTTCACTTATCCAAGCAAGTATTCCATCACACTCCTGACTTGTTCCTTGTCGATGGTGGACAGGCTTTGAGGAGTCAAATGGAGAATTACTCACTGTAGTATTCCTAGCCTCTGACCTGCTTTTGTCACCACTGAGTTTATGTGGTGAGGGCAGTGGAGTTTCTGATCAATGGTAATCCCCAGAATGTTGATGGTGGGGGAATTCAGTGATGGTAACACCATTAAATGTCAAATGGCGGTGGTTAGATTGTCTGTTATTAGGGGTGATCATTGTCTTCCATTTGTGTGGCCTGAACGTTGCTTGTTATTTGTCAGCCCAAGTCTGGACATTATCCAGATCTTGTTGTATTTGAACATGGACTACTTCAGTTTCTGAGGAGGTGTGAATAGTGCTGAACATTGTGCAATCATTGGCAAATATCCCCACTTCTGACTTTATGCTGGAGGGAAGATCATTGAAGCAGCTGAAGATGCTTGGGCCAAGGACACTATCCTGAGTAACTCCTGCAGAGATGTCCTGGAGCTGAGATGAATGGCCTCTAGCAACTGCAACCATCTTCCTGTGTGGCACATATGATTCTAACCACCGGAGAATTCGCCCCCAGATTCCCAATGATTCCAGTTTTGCTTGGGGTCCTTGATGCCGCACTTGGTTGAATGCAGCCTTGATGCCAAGGGCTGTCACTCTCTCCTTACTGTTGGAATTCAGCTCCTTTTGTCCATGTTTGAACCAAGGCTGTCATGAGGTCAGGAGCTGACTGGTGGAACCCAAACTGGGCGTCACTGAGCAGGTTATTGCTGAGCAGATGCTGTTTGATAATACTGTTGATGACAACTTCCATTATTTTACTGAGGATTGAGAATAGATGGATGGGGCGGTATTTGGCCAGGTGGGATTTGTCCTGCTTTTTATGTGTAGGACATACATGGGCCATTTTATTTCTCTAACCACGTAAGGATTTCAATTAATGGAAAGTGATGAGAAGGTTGGCCTGTAGGCTTCCCGCCCCCAATTTCATTCTGGCAGCAGAGGATTCAGATAGGCCACCATCCCACCCAATTCATTGCCCATCTCACCTCCAACAGCAGGAGAAGGTTCCCTGTCAGAGGCCGCTTGATAATATCAACATTTGTTCAATAGTATCGTTCTCACCCTAGACTCAAAATATTGTGGGTTGACATTCCAGTCCACAGAGCTGGATATGTTCAGTGCTGACACTCTGATACTGAAGGGGTGCTCTGCTGTTAAAAGGTGTAGAGGAGATGAGGTAAACTGATACCCCCTTTGCCCTTTTGGATGCGTGTGAAAGAATCCACTCGACCAATGAAGGAAGAGCTGGGAGCTCTCCATGTGTTTTTGCCAATATTCATCCCTTTACCAAACTTTCAAACAGCTGTTCTATTAAACTTGTTTGTGGGGACATGCTGTTTATAACTTACCAATAGTATTTATTCCAGAACAGCAGCAACCAGATTTCTAAAGTATTGGTTGTAAAACGTCTTGGAATATTCTGACGTGGTGAAACTGGCTACATTAATGCAATTCTTTCTTTATTTAAATGGATGATCTCGATGTTGAGACCATCTCACTGCAACTTAACCCATTTGCACAAGAGATGTGATGAGATTCTTGGTAGGGAGCAATAAGTTCCCAATTTATGCTCTTCATTGCTTTTTGAATGTCTTGTTAACTACCCACTCACCACAGATTGTGACCTTACCAAACCTGCCATATAATCTAGTCATTAGAAATCTTGACGTGGAAATCAGAGCAACTCACTGCTTGCACCAAAAGACTTCTGTTGGACACCAAACTCTTGGGCAAGCTCCATGGGCACTACCCAGACACATTCCACATCTACGGACACTGGCTTCCAACACCTGCCAACATCCTTGTGACAAATCTCTGACTCCTTCACCGGATACTTATGCACATCAGTGCTGTACCTCAGGCTGCACTGGGTAATTCCTATTGAAATGCTGCAGCAAGGACACTGTGTGCTCAGGGACACATTCCCAGCTCATGGACTGGAACAGGCTGCATCTCTGTCATAGTGCTCACTCACTCTCAGCAGAGGTGGATGCTCACGACGTAACAGCCTTGTCACATTGTGCGCGCCTTCTCAGCAAGAGATACCAGATTTTAATTGATATCACCGCTATCTTACCACACTGGCCGACCTGACCTCCCAGTCACCGTCCATTTCAATTTCCCTTCCCACTCCATCTCTGAAATGACCATCCTTGGCCTCCTCCATTGCCACAGTGAATCAGACCACCAATTGAAGGACAACACCTCACCTTCCACCTGGGCAGTCTGGAAGGCTTAACATTGAGTTCTCGACTTTCAAATAACCTCCCTTTCCATCCCCCGATTCCCTTTCCAACCCCTCCCTCTCCCTTCCATTCCAACGACCAATCCTTCCTTCCAGCTACCAACCAGATTCATTTCTCCCATCGACCAACCAGGTTGTACCCTCTACCCGTGTTCACCTATCACTACCCCACCATCCCCTGCCCTCCCCATCTCCCCCACCCTTTATCTGCAGCTCCCCTTACACCAACTCCTCGTCCTGAAGAAGGGTTACACCCAAATATTGACTTCTCCACCTCCTGATGCTGCTTGCCTTGCTGTGTACTTCCAGCCTCCTGCTTGTCTCCCTTGGCTTCCAGCATTTGCAGTTTTTTTGGTCTCTTACCATATCATTTAGCACAAAGCAAGGAAACTTGTCATGGTTGGCATCAGGGCCTCAGTCTAGTCAAGGACACATTACCTTCAATCGGAGGTCCTGACTCAGTAAGTCAACAATAGTCTCTGATACCCATTCAGGCTTTTAAATGGGACAGTCAGAGCCAGTATCCTCTAAATGTTGGTGCTCAGAGGGGAGGTGTCCTGAGTGAGTAAGAGTGCAGCACTGAGGGCATGCCCAATTCGTGTCACTGTGCAGGGTGGGTGAGGGTGAGTGCGGAAGATGTTGAAGGCAATTGGTTATGTGATAGGATATGAGGCTTGGTGGGAGAAATAGGGTAAGTGTGAGAGAGAAATGTGGATCGTTATATGATGTTTTCCTACAGTGTTGGGCATTCATCTAGACGGCTGGCATGATCTGGTGTATGATCTGGGTGGGGGTGGGGGGAGGGGGGATGTTGGGGGTGTGGTGAAAGAAAAAGTCCTATTCCACCCAGTGGGATCTCCTGGACCATTCACGTAATGCAGGCAAGGATTTCCCCCTATCTGCTATGGCCAGGGAAAATGTGCAATACCAGACTGACAGAACTTGTCTCGGTGCACAACAGGGTTTTACGGCATGGAAGCCAGGCATATTGGTAAATTCGGATGAGTGGCGAGTTGCTCTGAGAATGGAGTGTTGTGGGATGGAGCAGAAGTAGGGCATGATTCTCACAGTGAGAGCAGAAACAGTCATTGAAGCAGCTAATTTGGTGAGATGCAACACGGAAACTCATTTGGATTCATGATGGGATTTGACACCGAACTCACATTTTAGCCAAAAAATGGTAAGATTCTGTCTGAAGTATCGTGAACGTGTGTTCTTGAGTGCCACATTCACTGCTGCACTGCATTCAGTGTCTCCGTCTCGCAGCATTATGGATGAATACAAGAGTGTGATGATCCCAGCTAATGTTATTACTAAGCAAGTCAGATCCCATACTGAAATCTGGCTTGGTTGTTGTTTTAATGAGCAGACTTTTCCTTGGAATATAAGCGTCCTATTTTGCAGATTCAGATTTAACAATAAAAGTTCATTAAGCAAACTAAATGAAGATAAAATAGAATACAACAAACTATTACATTTAACACAAGTTTAAAGATATTTAAACACGCTTTACAACTATAATCCCATTAATCTCAAAACCACTGATTTATAAATTCCTAAAATGCTCCTTTACTGACCACAAAAATACCCCTACTTTGTACTCACACTAGAGAGAATCTTCTCCTCTATCACTTCAATAGGCTTAATTCAACCCCATTTACAACTCCAGAATCTCTTCCTGGAGCCATCATACACCCGAGTTTAAACTCCCTCAGTTTCAAATAAACCCCCTCAGGGTTTTGCACAAATATTTCCCATCCGCAACTATTGCTAAACTCCATAATCTGAGGTAACATTTTAGACTACCAATCTCAAACTGTCTTCTCCCTTTCTTGGGAACATCTGCTTTGCACATCCATCTTCATCCAAGACCTCTACAGAATAGCACTCAAACTGAAACTAAAGCTGAATGGTTTCTCTGCAAGCTATTGGTGTTTCTGTCTAAACTTAATAAAACGCAATTCTCAAAACTGCAATTACTTGTAAATTTTCCCAATATAAATAAAACCTTAGGTGCTTTCCCTCTTAAACTTAAAAGATATTACAATGTGACAGAAGTGTAAGTTAATCAGACACATAGAAACCCATATGTCACTAGATCAAAATCAAAAATCAAAACTCTGAAATAAGTATTAAAATATATATAAATCACAAACCCTACATTACAGAACACTGGTGTTTTCAAGTCAAAATTCTATTTATTCATAAGATGGAACAAAAATGTCTGGTATCTTCTTGGTCTATTACCAAAGACAGATGTACTGGGGGCAAAAGTACTGGGCAATTGCCCCTGCAATCACCCTTATTGAAATAACATTAGCTGAGCACACGTTGAACTTTTTCCACCACGCTGCTTGCTGGCTAAACAAGATGAAGAATCAAAGTCAATAAAATTCCATTAACTCTGCTCCTTTGGTGTCTCATGCGATATTACTCATTGGTTTCATTAAATGTTTTGAAAATTTTTATTACCAGCAAAGCATTCTCAGAACTCATCCACAGCCTGCTGTGTTCTGCCTTGCCTTTGTTCTGTCGTGCTCCTGTATTTGGATTTGTCAAAAGGTGGTACTTTGCCTAGGGCTGACCTGAGAGGCAGTTTGCTCTTTTAATGCTCATAGTGAAGTAGTTTCTGGGAAACATGCCAAGGCAGCTGGGATGCAAATCATGTGTGTTCTCTTGTCAGTTTCTGACTTTTCTGTAAAACTTTCTTTGTTTTGTCTCGGCCTCTTTCTTCCTTTTTGTATGTATTTGTTCACAGGAAGCTTCCCACCTTTTCCCTCTTTAAAGAGGCTAATGAGGTGGTCCTCCAAGTACGATTTACAGATACCGAGGTCACTTCTCTGAAAGGTCTGCTCACCGCCTGCTGAAGTCATGGTGGGGGAATTGGGACCACCCTCAAAGTCTTAAAATTGTTCAGGATAATCTTTTACTCGAGAAGTACCAATAAAGATCTGTGCTCATGATGACTTTGTGAAATTCCCTTTGTCCCTTCACAAAGTTAGTCTGTAGGTAGACTTCATGGTTAACCTATGTCCCAGTCATTCAGTTTGGACATCTGACCTAAATGTGTTCCAGTTTCATATCTACATTTGGCTGCCCTTCTATGTCTCTGCGAGGCCATTTTATATACACTCAACGTAGCAATAGCAGGTTGAACATTGAGGCCTAAACCTTCCAACTGGGTAGGGTGACCACATATCCCATTTTTAAAAACAGAGTCCCGTATTTAAGCCCTCTGCAAGCACCCTGAACCTTTAGAGTTGTAGAGAGGTACAGCATGGAAACAGACCCTTCGGTCCAACTTGTCCATGCCGACCAGATATCCTAACCTAATCAAGTCCCATTTGCCAGCACTTGGCCCATATTCCTCTAAATCTTTCCTATTCATATATCCATCCAGATGCCTCTTAAATGCTGTAATTGTACCAGCCTCCACTACTTCCTCTGGCAGCTCATTCCATACACGCACTACCCTCTGTGTGAAAAGGTTGCCCCTTAGGTGTTTCTTATATCTTTCCCCCTCACCCTAAACCTATCCCCTCTAATTCTGGACTCCTCCACCCCAGGGAAAAGACCTTGTCTATTTGCCCTATCCATGCCCCTCGTGATTTTGTAAACCTCTGGAAGATCACCCCTCAGCTTCAAGGAAATCAGCCCCAGCCTATTCAGCCTCTCCCTATCGATCAAATCCTTATGAAGATGTAGCAAATGTGGGGTGGCCCAATGGCTAGCACTGCTGCCTCACAGCGCCAGCGACATGGGCTCGATTCTAGCTTTGGATAACTGTCTATGTGGAAGTTGGAAGTTCTTCCCATGTCTGCGTGGGTTTGCTCCAATTTCCTCCCACAATCTAAAGATGTGATGGTTAGGCAGATCGGTCACGCCAAATTGCCCCTGGGATGTGCAGGCTAGGTGGGTTAGCCATGGGAAATGCAGGGTTATAGAGTACAGGGTGGGTCTGATTGGAATCCTGTTTGGAGAGTTAGTGCACATGGGCTGAATGGCATCTTTCTGCACCGTAAAGAGTCCAAATTGACCTTTAGTTTCTACCTCCAAACTTGAATGTTTGTACATGCTACAGTGGTTACCATTGAACTTGCTTGAATGCCAGTAATTTTATGAGGTGTTCAGTATTCAACATCAGGAAATATGGTCACCTGATAACTGGACTTTTCTTTATTTATTCATGGGATGAGAGTGCCAGTGGCAAGGCCTGCCTTTATTGCCTTGGGGGAAGATTGTAGTGAGGCACCTTCTTGAAGACAACCTAATGGCTGGCGTGATTATTTCAGAGGGCAGTTAAAAGTCAATCAAATTACCATGGATCTGAAGCTACAAAGGTACCATACTGGTTAAAAATGGCAGATTTCCTTTGCTATGGGACATCAGGCTATTTTGTTGGTTGATTTCCCTTTAGACAGGGATTACAAACTAGGTGGGCACAGGGAACTGTGAACAGCAATACTTTATTTTAGATGCTCGCACCTCCACAGCGAGCTCTAGACTGTGCTACCTGGCTCTGCCCCTGTGATTCACCTGACCAGTTCTCTTAAAGGGACATCACCCCAACGAATACATAACACAGGGAACCAGGTAGATTTCAGTGACAATCTAATAGACTCATTGTTACTATTACTGATGCTTGCTTTTTATTCTACTTTTTAAAAATTATTGTGATTAAATGCATATTAAGGTGGGATTTGACCTCATGAAGCATGGTCAACTTGCCCAAGCTTCTCATGACTATAACCACTCCAGTAGCATAACCATTTCACTATCATCCTCCAGGGTAAGAGCACCTTTGGTGGCTTGGGATTTCTGTTTGACTTCTGACCATAGCTGATTCTTTGGAGCAGGAGACATTTTCATCCTGGTGATAGACTTGTGTAATGCCAGACTGAATTTGGAGAGTTGTACTTGAAGGACCTGTATTCTTCTACATGGAGGAGGACTGAAGCTGACACTATTTCTCAGGTCGCTGGGTTGTCCTCAGAATATGCTGTTTACAATTTGCCTGCCAATGTTTAAAAAGCTTGCAGAAAATTCCAATTAAGTCATATGCGTCTACAAGAAAGAATTCGGTGTAATGTACCGTAAGCTATGATTTGGCTCCAAATGTAAACTAACGTATCTTAGTAAAACAAAGATTCTGCAATGATGGACCAGCAGGCAACATATAACTTGGTTTTATTCTCTCGATCTATTGTGTGAAGAAGAGATTGAGGAGGCGTTGGGAGGAGTCACTGACTGTGTGAGTTTGATGTTGCCTACACTGCCCCTGACGTGAAAGATCTTATTGATAATCACATTTACTTATCTCACTTACACAACACCAGAATTCTCATTTTGTTTTGCTGGAATAGTTGAAATTCCAGCTTGTCAAAAAAGAGCTCTACAAAGTAGCCAAGTGGCATTTAGCTAATAATTATAGACAGGCGATGCACACAGCGCAGCAGTTTTTATTTAACTCAAATATGTATTTGATGATGGCACTCAAAGAGGGACCAGAGAGCTCAGGCTTTGCATAGACTGGCTGCTCGTGCACTCCTTCGGGGAGACATATCTTCTGTGTTGACATGTGAGAAACAGTTGACAGTGGCTGGGAGTTTGTTCAGTAATGACAGGGCTGGACTGTAAAGCTGGGGAGGTAAAGTGGGTCAGGAACAATCATGTTAGTAACCTCACACCATGGAGACAGGACAAAGCAGTCCTTTCTCTTTGAGAACTGTTAAACTCACCACAGTGATGGTATCACACTTTAAAATACCTCCCATTTTTGACAGTTATGGGAATGCAGGAAGAAGAGTAGACCATTGGGCCCCTCGAGTCTGTTCCACAATTTAGTTTGGTCATGACTGGTGTATATCTTTACTCCATCTAACCTCCTCAAAACAAAAAAATCTTAGGTTTGACATTCTCAGTTAATCTAACATCAATAGCTTTTGCAGTTAGAGCTCTCAATGTTTAACTAGCCTTCAGTAAAGAATTGCTGCCTGATGTTACCCTTAAATGATCTACTTTTAGTTTGCTATTTTCTTGTTTTGGACTACCCCAGCAGAAGGAATTTCCTCGTCACCTGCTCAAGTCCTATAGACTATTTGTATGATGGTCTCAGATTTGAAGAACATCACCTTTCATTCTCGCTCAATGACGTACCTCAGCACCAGACCATAGGATTTGGTTTTAATGTTCTCAGAGGGGGATTGCTGATTAGTGACAATTTTTATATTGTACTTGAGGAACTGGGCTGAGATGATCCAACCAGAACAACGTAGGCCCCCCTTCCCAACCAGAGACAGTCACCATCTCTGTCTGAACTGGTTTTGAAATCGGGCCCCTTGAACTAAAGGGCCAATCTCTGTTTCTCTACATCTCCCGAGTGCATTGACTACTTGTATGGATATCTGGTATCCTCCTATAGCTCACCCAGTTTTACATTTAAAAGGCAGAGCCCTTGCCAGAGAGCTGTTGGGAATGCTTTTCCAAAGTCCTGGTTCATTGACCTAAGATTTCTATTTTTGTTATAGTTAGAAGGCAAACATTTTATTTTCCCAGAAGAAACAAATACAGAAGTTGCTGGAGAAACTCAGCAGGACTAGCAGCATCTGCCAAGACAGACAGAGTTAATGATTCAAGTATTGGTGTAACTCTTCCTCAGACCCGGTAGAGTTTCTCCACAATTTTACCTGTTTGTTTCAGATTTCCAGCATCCACAGTATTGTGCTTTAATACTTGAAGAAAGCCCATTTCAAGCCAGTTGTGTTTTTTACCCCACACTCTAGAATTCCTACATGTTGCTGCTGACAGTCTGATTTGTAGTTCCTGAAGATTATCATTACACAAACCTATCCATTTTTAATTATAGCAAGGTTAAAACTGAATTTTGCTTTTAAAATCATGTGATCAATTCATAATGTGAATTAGTTCTCTTTTAACAACATTTGCTACAACATTAGTTTAGCAGGGCAGTACATTTAAACAGGGTAAAAACAATGAATGCAGATGCTGGAAACCAGATTCTGGATTAGTGGTGCTGGAAGAGCACAGCAGTTCAGGCAGCATCCAAGTAGCTTCGAAATTGACGTTTCGGGCAAAAGCCCTTCATCAGGAATCCTGACTCCTGGCTTTTGCCTGAAACGTCGATTTCGAAGCTACTTGGATGCTGCCTGAACTGCTGTGCTCTTCCAGCACCACTAATCCAAGTACATTTAAACAACCCAGCTACATCAGGAAACAAGGAACCCAATGCTTAATGTGGACACATTGGGGCTTGATCCCACATGTTCCTTATTCTGAGGCAGGTTAACCCTCAATACCAAACAGCTGCTGTTACTCTTACTGATATTTCTTTGGAATCTTCAACATAGTCAGACCTCTTAATGCACTTCATTGGTGGCACTAGACTAGGAACTAGGAACACTGACAGCAGGTTGTTTTTCTAAGGAAATGATCAAATTTCATCATGTCAGGTCGTGAAATTTAATCTCCATAAAATATTATCAGGAAGTAAACGCTATAATCATTGTCACTTGATACAGAATCAGTCTGGTTCACAGGTGTTCTTTAGGGAGGAGAACTGCTTTCCTTATCTGGTCTGGCCTACAAGATACTTGGTGTACCTCAGCTTGAGTATTTTATATAGTTGTGGGCACCACTTCTAGACATAAAGGATGGCAGGTGTTTAGAAATCCCTTCCATAAATTGCAATCTATGCTATAATGTTTTGTTTGGCAAAGATATTAAGGGATAAGGGCAGGTATATGGAGTTAGACCCCAGATCAGACATGATCTCATTGAATGGCAGAATGAGCTCAAAGGTGTGAGTGGCCTGAACCTGTTCTATATTGTAGAGAAGATGTGAATGCATTGGAGAGAGTGCAGGAGCAATTTACAAGAATAGGTTTCAGGAATAAACAAACTTCAGGTATGGGGATAGATTGAAGAAATTGAGACTGTTTTTCTTGGAGAGAAGAAGACTGTAAGGAGTTTTGGTGGAGCTTTTAAAAGTCATGAGTGGGCTGGATAGAGTAGATGGGGAAGCTGTTCCCACTCACTTACGAGAAAAGAATGAGAGGGCAAAGATTTAAAGCGATGTACAAATGAAACAATGATGACTTGAGAAAAATCTTTTTCCCACAGTGAGTAGTCAGGGTATGGAATGCATTGCCTGGAAATGTGTTGGAGGCAAATTCAATTCAGGCATTCAACAGGCATTGGATCATTATTTGTTTAGAAATAGTGTACAGGGGTGTGGAGAAAAGGCAGGAGATTGGCACTAGCTAATGGAACTAGGTCAGGTATGACGGACCAAATGGTCTTCTTCTGCACCATAACAATTCCGTGACTCCAGATTCACACAGACTCACTTTAGGATTAGGTGAGTCAGCAATACCCATATCCCACCAAGTAATAAAGTTAAAGAACTTTTGGGTTGAGCAGTGAGGCAGAAGATGAGGGAAATGATATGGTTAATCAGGCAGACCCTTTATTGTCCCATTTACACCATCCATCAAGGAGCGCCAGTGGACTCAAAGCGGAATTGAATTCATCCAGTTTAATTGGCATTGCCTTGACTCCCTGTGTTTGGGCAGAAGTTGACAGAATGTGAAAATGTGTTTTGACCCTCCCCTTTATTTGAGTACAAGGAGGGAAAAAGAAGCAGGCAAATTCGGAGATACTTTGCTATGTACTGTAACTAACTGCACCTTGAATGTCTGCCAAAAACAAGTTGATTCGGAGTTGGGTTTCAGCATAGTGGTGTGTAACTCTCTCCAAAACACTCCACCGTCCAAGCAGAAAGGCCAACAAACCTATGCCAATATACATCACATTGACCAGGAATAAACACTTGTCAATTTTGGAGTAAACACTTTTGCAGTTTGGCTGTTTTTGTCATTGGCGCCAACTTGCAAATCAATCATTTCCATACCAATAGCCTTCAATAAAATTTTGCATCCAAAGTATTTCCCAGCAGAACAAACTACTGCTTCTCTTGCTACTACTGACAGAAAGAAAACTTGTGTGTATTGGTACTTTTCAGGACCATAAGGTGTTCCAACATAATTTAGAGCCAATTAACAACTTTTGAGATGTAGAATCAAAGAGTATGGCACTGGAAAAGCACAGCCAGTCAGACAGCATCTGAGGAACAGGAGAGTCAACGCTTCAAGCATCAGCTCTTCATCAAAATTTACTTTTGCGATGTAGTTCATGTTGTAAATTTAAGCAATGCAACAGGCAGTTTGCATGCTGTAAGCCCTCATTAAGAGCGAATGTGATGACAATTAGATCTTTTTTTGTGTGACAAAACCAGAAATTGCTGGAAAAGCTCAGCAGGTCTGGCAGCATCTGTGGAGAGAAGTCAGAGTTAACGAGTGACCCTTCCTCAGAGGTTCTTGTTAACTCTGATTTCTCTGCACAGATGCTGCCAGATGTGCTGAGCTTTTCCAGCAATTTATGTTTTTTGTTTCTGATTCCCAGCATCCGCACTTCTTTTGGGTTTTAGCTTTGGAATTTGAAGCAACGACTGCCACTCTGCTGTCCTGCTCTTTGACTCAAAGCTCCCCTGTTTTCAGTGGCTCTTTAATGGTCATGATGATCAGTAAACAAGTCCACTTTTTGTGTGGTAACACGCTGGGGTGAACAGTATTGCCAGTTACAATACCCCACCATGGACTGTGGGCACTCAGGGCAACAATTTCCTCTCCCTTATTGCTTGCTCTGCTGATGCTTTTCAGTGATGCTAAGAACCCAGACTTTCCTGGTGCCTGAATTCCAGTATTGCTAAGCAGGAGGTCGGGAAGCAATTTAAAAGGTCAATATGACTGAGTCAGTTGATCAGTCTGAGAAAATTTGCTCTGGTCAAAGCAGCAGGCTAGAATAGAGTAGAATATCCTCTATTGTCATGTGTACTCCAGTACAGAAGTACAGTGGAAAGGTTTTACAATGGCTGCCTTCTATTGGCGCCATCTTAGCAACAAGTACCTAGGTACAAATCTTGGATACAAATGAGGAATGAAAGGAAAAGTGGGAACATTACTTACAGTGTTTAAAAAATAATTTAGAAGTAAGATAATTAGAATATAGTTAAAGGATTGACATAACAGTGCGGTAAAGAATTTCTAAAGCAGCAGCTACACCTGGTCCGACTGCCTGCGCCAGGCCCCAGTCCATCTGTCCTGCTCCACTCCAGACTCCAGTCTGCTCTGCACCAGCACCCAGCGGCACCAAGGGAAGTTCCACTACTCCGAAACTCACCTCCCCTCACACTGCTCCGGGACTCACTTCCCTTCGCGCTGCTCCAGAACTCGCTTCCCCTCACGCTGCTCCGGGAATCACTTACCCTCACGCCGCTCCAGGACTCGCTTCACCTCCTGCTCCGGGACTCACTTCCCCTCGTGTTACTCCAGGACTTACTTCCCCTCGGGCTGCTCCGGGACTCACTTCCCCTCACGCTGCTCCAGGACTAACTTCCCCTCACACTGCTCCAGGACTAACTTCCACTGAAGCTGCTCCTAGACTAACTTCCCCTCACACTGCTCCAGGACTCACTTCCACTCACACTGCTCCAGGACTAACTTCCACTGAAGCTGCTCCTAGACTAACTTCCCCTCACACTGCTCCAGGACTAACTTCCACTGAAGCTGCTCCTAGACTAACTTCCCCTCACACTGCTCCAGGACTCACTTCCCCTCACACTGCTCCAGGACTAACTTCCACTGAAGCTGCTCCTAGACTAACTTCCCCTCACGCTCCTCCAGGACTCACTTCCCCTCACACTGCTCCAGGACTAACTTCCCCTCACGCTCCTCCAGGACTCACTTCCCCTCACACTGCTCCAGGACTAACTTCCCCTCACGCTCCTCCAGGACTCACTTCCCCTCACACTGCTCCGGGACTAACTTCCCCTCACACTGCTCCGGGACTCACTTCCCCTCACGCTGCTCCAGGACTCACTTCCCCTCACACTGCTCCGGGACTCACTTCCCCTCACGCTGTTCCAGGACTCACTTCCCCTCACACTGCTCTGGAATTCACTTCCCCTCACGCTGCACTGGGACTCACTTCCCCTCATGCAACACCGGGACTCACTTCCCCTCGTGCCGCTCCAGGACTCACTTCCCCTCACGCTGTTCCATGACTCACTTCCCCTCACGCTGTTCCAGGACTCACTTCCCCATTTGCTGCTCCAGGACTCACTTCCCCTCACACTGCTCTGGGACTCACTTCCCCTCACGCTGCTCCAGGACTCACTTCCCCTCGCGCTGCTCCAGGACTCACTTCCCCTTGTGCTGCTCCAGGACTCACTTCCCGCACACTGCTCCAGGACTCACTTCCCCTCACGCTGCTCGAGGACTCACTTCCCCGCACACTGTTCCAGGACTCACTTCCCCTCACGCTGCTCGAGGACTCACTTCCCCGCACACTGTTCCAGGACTCACTTCCCCTCACGCTGCTC
Source organism: Chiloscyllium punctatum (assembly GCF_047496795.1). Classification (NCBI taxonomy): domain Eukaryota; kingdom Metazoa; phylum Chordata; class Chondrichthyes; order Orectolobiformes; family Hemiscylliidae; genus Chiloscyllium; species Chiloscyllium punctatum. The sequence continues at coordinate 59,984,519 of NC_092755.1, forward strand.
CAGGACTCACTTCCCCTTGTGCTGCTCCAGGACTCACTTCCCGCACACTGCTCCAGGACTCACTTCCCCTCACACTGCTCCAGGACTCACTTCCCCTCACACTGTTCCAGGACTCACTTCCCCTCGCACTGCTCCAGGGCTCACTTTCCCTCGCACTGTAGCGATTCAAGAAGGCTGCTCACCACCACCTTCTCAAAGGCAATAAATGCTGACCCAGCCAGCTACACCCATTTTCCATGAGTGAATTTTAAAGAGCCTAAATCTATGAATGTATATTTATCTTGACCCTGGTTTACCAGTTTGTTTTCCTTTTCTGCCTGAGGTACATGTGTTAAAGAGTTGCACTCCTGATTTAAAATTCAACGACCTGGGAATGGGCTGTGGATAAGGATGGAATCAGAAGTCCTGTCCCTCCAAATATCCATCATTCGAGACTACAAAAGGAAGCATTTATCCCTCGCTTGCTGGACTCACTCATTCTTCATTTTCACTAAGTTAGAAACCTGAAACTCAGTATCGCTGCCCCACCAGCTAACAATACCTTCACCCACAATGGCTCAAGGTGCCACCTCCTTGAGGAATCTGGAGAATAATCACCAGGAACACTCAGCTTCCAGGAAAGTGATGAAACATTGAGAAAAATAGCCACTGGTTCAAGGTTGTCACTAGCAATACAGCCATCTCTGAACAGAGTCACTGATACCTGAACACAAAGTGTACAGGTTGAGGAGAGGAGGGGTGAGGGTGAGGATGGAATTCCAGGCAGGAATCTGACAGTGGGCAGGTGAACGCTAGCTATAGGGTTTCTTTATCATCGCCAACTCTGGCTGAACCCATTTTTCACATGAGCTCCCATCCAGCACTTTTCTCCCCCCAATCCCATCCTTAATATCTTAGAATCCCTGCAGTGTGGAAGCAGGCCATTCAGCCCATTGAGTCCACACCCACCCTCTGAAGACCATCCAACCCAGGCCTACCCCATCCCTGTAACCCTAACCATGACTAATTCACCTAGCCTATACAGTTCTGATCACTATGGACGATTTAGCATGGCTAATCCACCTAACCTGTGGGAGGAAACCCACGCAGACACGGGGAGAATGCACAAACTCCGCACAGTTACCTGAGGCTGGAATTGAAACCGGATCCCTGGCGTTGTGAGGCAACAGTCCTAACCACTGACTCATTGTGCCGCCCTAATCTGTTCGTAAATAATGGACCACTGGGAGCATAGAAGGAGACCATTTGGCCCACTATCTGTGTGCTAGCTCTTGGCATCATCCAGTCCCACTCTGCAGCCCTTTCCCCATATCGTTGCATTTATTTCTTTTGTCTCTTTAGATGAAAACATCCAAAAGAAATGAAAAGAGCAGTCTACATTTTTAATGCCCCTCTCAATTTTCTCCCTGGTTGCATTCATAAGCTTTGGTGTTGGTCGTGTTGGAATTCACCTTGCAAGTGTATTTTTTTTAATCAGGTTTGTAAACAAACAGTATGCCTTTAAGGCTTTTGGAGAATTGGATTTTCTGCTTTGTGAGGCTCTCAGTACTCAGATGGATTCCTGCTGTTTTATAAGCACAACGTATCATTAGCTGAGTTGATATTCTGTGCAATGTTTAATATACTGTCGCATGACCAGAGAGCAAGCTGGGAAAAAAAAAGTCTCATTTGAAATTTGATTTGATGGAAGTTAATCTTACGGAGAAAAATAATCAAAATCTCCACAGCTGTAAAGCAGTATTAGTCATGAGACTTAACTGCAGATTCTGTTTGGAAATGAGATTAAAGAAGCAGCAAACTGTGGTAAATACTTGGAATGTAAATTAATTATCCCGAGATGCGTTCCATGTGTTCAGTCTTTATTTATTTCATCTCCTTGTTTTGAAATATCAGTGGAGCCGAAAAGGCGCCTCTTCCCTCCATGACGAGGTCAAGAGAATTGCATTTGGTAATGGCAGCCAATTGGAGCATGGCCGACCATGTCCACACCCAATATCATCACAGGGCTTGTCCTCACCCGTGCTATTGGTGGCTACTTATGTTTGGTTCTGTTTTATTTACTAAATCCCGACTCTCTGAGCGACCAACAGAGGGAACAAAACAGAGAACAAGGACCGAGGTTTCAGAGCTCTCCAAAGTTGGGAATGGACAGAGTGGGAGAAGTGGAGGGGGAGAATCCGAGAAAATACTAGAGCCTGACTGAGGCACTGATCCCAGTTAGGCTCACCAGTTTTAAGGCAGGAATCCCATTCTCCATCCCCAATTCCACCCCCCCCCCCCCCAATTAGGCCAAATAACTTCGTTTCAAAGCCCATTTTGAGATCAGGGCATGGGTAAGGTTGGACAGTTAAGGGAGGGATATGTCGAAGAAGCTGTTAGGATTCAGCTGGCACAGTGCTTAATGTCCCTACTTCTGAGCTAGGAGTTCCAAGTTCAAACCCTGACCTACTCCGGAGGTGTGCAATAATATGTCCGAACAGGATGATCAGAAAATATCGAGAAGCTGCCTCCATCAGAATGAAAAAAGTGAATGAGAATAGAGCCAGTCATGGTTTTCCCAACTCCTGTGGCCATGGCATCAGGGTGCCCTTGCGGCACAGATGGCAGGGAGAGTGGGCTCTCAACACCCAGGCTGTGCATGTGGTAGGCATCTACCTGACAATGCAGGGTCAGAATGCAGAGGCGTGGGCAATTGAATAGTCACCCACCCAGAAAAGAAATACCTGCTGGCCACGTGGACACCATGGCCATATTCTAGGGCAGACCAACAACAGGCCATAAGCATCTTAGCAACTGTTAAAGCCAGGCACCAGAAGAACAGATTATTTCATGTGTTCATGGGGGTCTACAGGACATCATTCATTGCCCATCACTACTTGCCCTGCAGAAAGTGATGGTGAGGTTGCTTCTTTGACTGCCACAGTTCTTAGGGGTAGAGATGCCCACAGGGCATTTAGGGAAGGAATGCCAGGATTTTGACTCAGTTACAGTTAATAACGGTGATATAATTCCAAGTCAGAATGGTGAGTGGTTTAAAGGGGGCCTTGCAAGTGGTGACATTCCCATGTATCTGATGCTCTTACCCTTCTAGGTGGTAGATGCCACAGGTTTTAAAGAGCTGCTAGAGAAGCCTTGGTGAGATATTGCCTTGGTGGTGAAGGAAATCAATGTTGAAGGTGGTGGTTGGGCCATTAACCAAATGGATGGTTTCAAGTTACTTGAGTACTTTAGAGCTGCACCCATACAAGTAAGTGGAGAGTATTCCATCACACGCCTGACTTATACCTTGTAGATGGTGGACAGGCTTCGAGGAGTCAGCAGGTGAACTGTTCAATGTGGGCTTGATAGTCTGTAACTTGCTCTTGTAGGTAGATAGTTTATATTCCTGATCAATAACAACCCCTAAAATGTTGATAATGAGAAATTCAGTGATGGTAGTGCCATTGAAAGTTAAATTTCTCTCTTATCAGAGATGGTCAGTGCCCAATATTTGTGTTGTACATGTGTTACCTGCCACTGATCAGTCCAAGTATAAGTGTTGTCCAGCTTTTGCTGCATATGGATACAAACTGCTTCAATATCAGTGAACCTCCTCACTTCTGACCTTGTGATGGAGGGAAGGTAATTGATGAAGCAGTTGAAGATGGTTGGGCCTAGGACTGTACCCTGAGGAACTCTGTAGGAATATCCTGGGGCTGAGATGATTGACCTCCACGACCACAGCCATCATCCTTTGTCCCAGGAATGATTCCAACCAGCAGAGAGATTCCTCCCTGAATCTGATTGACTCCAGCTTTGCTAGGGCTCCTTGATGCTGGACTCAAATTCAATATTAATCTGGCAGATCCCAAACTGGGCATCACTGAGCAGGTTATGACTGAGCAGGTGCTGCTTGATATCTCTGTTGATGACCCCTTCCATCACTTTACTGATGATTGAGAGTGGACTGATGGAGCAGTAATTGGCCAGGTTGGATTTGTCCTGCTTTTCATATATAGGACGTACATGGACAGTTTCCTGCATTGTCAGGTCGATGCCTGTGTTTTATCTGTACTGGAACAGCTTGGCTAGAGGCATGGCCATTTCTGGAGCACAAATCTTCAGTACTATTGCTGCAAAATTGTCAGGACTCATAGTTGTTGCAGTATCTGGTCACGTCCATTGTTTCTTTATTACATGGAGTGAATTGAATTGGCTGAGGGCTGGTATCTCTGGTACTGGGAACCTCAGGAGGAGACCAAATTGGATCATCCACTTGCCACCTCCAGCTGTATTTCTCGCAGGTGTATTCTGGGTTCCCCTGTTAATAAAGGTCAGATCAATTGGTGTGTGGGATTGTTAGTGCTGTAGAGTGCACACTGCTTCCACTGTCTGGCATACAAGTAGTCTTGTCTTGTAGCTTCAAGATGTTGACTCCTAATTTTTAGGTATGCCTGGTGCTGTTCCTGCTATGCCCTCCCATAGTCTTCATTGAAGGAGGGTTGATCTCCCAGTTATTGGTAATGATAGAGTGGTGGACATGCCAGGTCCTGAAGTTGCAGATTGTCTTTGGTTCCGATTCTGTTGCTGTTGATGACTGACAGTGTCTCAGGGATGTCCAGTTTTGAGTCACTATACCATTTAGCACAGTGATAATGTCACCTGAAATAGTGGAGAGTATCTTCAATGTGAAGACTGGACTTCTCCACAAGGGCTGACATGGATGGATTCATCTGCAATACTTCAGTAGGTAAAGAAGATTTTTCCCTCCTGCTGGTTCCCTTACCACCTGTCATAGGAACCTGGCCAGCTCTATCACTAATGCTACTATGGAGCCACTCTTGGTGATGGACATTGAAGTTCCCCATCCAAGATATATTCTGTGCCCTTACCACCCTCCATGCTTTCTCCAAGTGATATTCAACATGGAGGAATATTGATTCATCAGCTAAGGTTGTACAGTAGGTGATAATCAGCAGGCAATTTCCTTGTCCATGGTTGACCTGATGCCATGAGACTTCACGGGGTTTGGGCTCAATGTAGATGGCTTCCGGGCTACTTTCCCTCTAATTCTTCCTGCCACTGTGCCAACCTCCAGGGTCTATGTTTGGCACTATCTACTGAAGTTGGAAGTCAGTGAGCAGTTCTTCTGAGCAGTTGCATGGCCACATAGCCATGCAGCTTGCAGTGAATACTGCTCCCAAGTCAACCCCTTCCCTACTGTATACCACTATGCAGCAATCTCTACTGGCTCTGTCCTGCTTTGGGTCTAAGACAGAACACACTCAAGGATGGTGATGATGATGCCTGGGGCCAGACCTGTAAGATATGACTCCATGTGTATGACTATATCAGGCTGTTGCTTGATTAGTTTATGGGACAGCTGTCCCAATTTTGCCTCAAGTGCCTCTCACCCCTGGATGTTGATCAGGAGGATTTTGCAGTTTGCTTAACTTGCCATTGTTATTTCTGATGGCTAGGTTCATCTGATTTCATTCCTTTCTTAGACTTTCTTTGGTTGGATGCAACTGAATGGCTTGCTGAACATTTCAAATGGCAGTAAGGACTCAACCACATTGCTGTGGGTCTGGAGTCTGGCTTCCCTCAAGGGGACTAGGGCATTTCCAGATCTTATTGAAACCTAATTTCACCATTGCCATGAGGGATTAGCATGCAACTCCCCTAAAATGTCAATTTAGGCTAATGGGTTGCTAGTCCCATAGCAATACCACTACACCACTGCCTCTTCTGGTGGTAAAAGGCTGAATTGTGCACAAATTGGTTGGTGCATTTCCTACATTCTAACAGTTCAAGATACTCAGTGTCAGGCCCTCCTCAGGTTTCGTTTTATGTCAAATTATTATTGAACAAAATGTTGAAATAAACACCACACTGAAGAATTTAAAGTCGCTCTCTCCATGCATACACTCTTGAATGATGTTGATGCTAGAATGATATGTTCCAAATGTGCAGCCAAAAATAGCTGCAGGGCCAAACTTGGAGATACAAGTAAAATAAATGCTGAAGGCAGTTGAAATATTGGTCTCCTTTTACACAGTTGGCTGGCATGCATTGAAACCAGAATACAAGCCACCTTCAATATGGGAGAGGGGCAGCATCATTGTTGAGCTGGAGAATACCCACTAGGCCATATCGATATATGTGTTTGGAGTAGGAATGAGAATTTTGTAGAAATATTGTAGCTTGTTCATTTGTTATCTCTCCTGGGCATTTGGTACTGCCGCAAATATATCATTCTCCAAGAGCTGGGTTGTTAGAACAGCCTTCAACCAGAAAAGTAAAATTAAGTAAGTTGCTTCAACACAACCACATTGCAGGTGCTGCAGTGCAACAAGGGGGGATAAAAAACTGAGGAATTCCCCATTTCCATCAGTGACACCTTTAACTGCAATCTGCAGCATTTCAGCTTTTCTGCCTCATAGAAAATAAATGTAAAAGGTCACACATTCAAAATGCAGAGCAGTTCTGAACTTGGCCTTTAATGGTGCACTGTGGATTGGCATGACTCTGCTGTTTCCATGGCAGCGCCTCTCTCTTCAGAAATTGGAAGACTGAAGGCCTTAAACAGAGTGACTGTCAGCTTATAATTATACCTGAAAATGGAGCTGAAAGACTCAAGAGTTCTTTGAACTCCTCTCTGCTTCTAAATGCCCCCAAAACCAGCCTTTGAGCTTCTGGTATTTGACAAGATATTATCATCAGAGATTGTGGTGGCTTTGTCAAATCAATGATTGTTTTCAACTTTAGAATCGTTACAGTATGTGTTTCAGAGATGGTTTCAGCATGAGGTATGATGCATGATGCCAGTGTTCCTGCTGATTCGGCTCTTTATTCCAGGTATGAGGGCACTACAACCACACCAAAGAGGTGTAACTTGTATTTACTGACTCATGAGACAAATAATTGAATAGGTTGGGTCAGGTTAGGTTTCAGTGCAAAACAGCTTGAATTTTCTGGACTTATGATATTTGCAAATAAGAATGTAAGGCATTGGAGCAGGAGTAAACCTCTCTAAGCTGCCTGGTTGTGCACGTGCTCAGTCCCTCCAAGGTTCTGTGCATGGTAATTGGCATCAACATGCTGATCATGGCTTTGATTTCCAATTCCAGAAGTCATTGCTATGCATAGACCTCGGATGTCAATTTAACTGGAAACAAAATTAGAGAGAATGCTGCCTGGAACTGAGATGATTAATCACGACAAACTATTTTCCAACTATCAACTAGCTATGTCACCAAACAGGAGAGAATTTTCATCAGATTCCCAAAGGCTCTAGTTTTGCTCAGGCTCCTTGATACTACACTCAGTGAAAAACTGCCTTGACATCATCCTCATGAGTTCAGCTCTCTTGTCCATGTTTGACCTAAGGCTATAATGAGGTCAGTGGCTGAGTGACCCTGCCAGGACCCAAACTGAGTGTTGGTGAGCAGAGTATTGCTGAGTAGGTGCCACGTTATTCATTTTGGTGCCTCCTGCTTACAATGTTGCTGCTGATTGAGAGTGGGTTGGGAGGATTTCTTGATGAAAATCTTATGTTGATGTCCTCTAGACTTTTCCATGCAAGAGTAAACATTCTCTCTTTATCACTCTAATATAATATACATGATTTTAAATACCTCCATTAGGTAAATCCTCGTCATTCATTATTCAAGCAAAAAGCAACCTAGCCTGGTATTCCTTTTCTGATATGATGTTCACGCAGTTCTGGACCTACTAAATCTCTTCTGCGCCCTCTCAATTTGTTTTATAAAACAGCAGCCAGAAACTGAATGCAGCAATCTAAGTATGGTCTTAGTAGTTTAGAATAACATCCCTTCATTTCAATTCTATTTATCTATTTTCAAATCAAAAAGGCTAACTTTCATTTTTTTCCAAAGTTCAGAGAATATAAATGTATTCTACTTAATCTCTCATCATGGGAAAACCCCCTTTTGCCTGGAAACAATCCAGTGAACCTTTGATGCTGCCTCTCCAACTCGGTTGTCAATGCTGCTTTAAGTATTGAGGCTAAGGCTGTATAATAGTACTTAACAAGTGTTGTTATAGTAACTAAGATTTTCTAACTTTTATGCCCAACCTTTTGCACGAAGGGTTAATACATCAGTTGCTTTCATGACTGTTTCATGTAACTTCATCTTTTTTCATTCAGGCCTCATCCCCACTTTGGTCTATCTTTTCTAAAAGCTACACTCCCTGCACTTTCCAATGTTGGCCAGAAGTTGGAAATCAACCTTAAGAGTAATCTTAAGTTAATCTTAAAATCAATTACATAAGTAGGTGTGACATTTCAAGTGTATTGCTGCCTGTATTTGTGGAAACAGTAAATGTGCCGTGTTAACACACCCCTTGGTGGTGTAATCCCTTTATTAAGGAATAGATGTCATGCCGTAAATCTCACCTTCCTGCTTCATAATGGAGGATGGAGCATTGTTAAAAATGAGCATAATGAAATGCAAAGCATCCATGGATTAAAGATCAATTAAACTTGGGATTTGAAAGTTTTCATTAGCAGCTATTCACCCTCCTAGCGAAATCGTTATCCCCTCCTTTGTCTGTTCAACTGTTCCTTCTCTTTGGTTCTAGCTCTTCGTTAACTCCTTAACCCCTCCCCCCACCCTATCGCCTGCATATGAGCCAACATTTTCCCAGCTACCATCAGTTCTGAGGGTCACCAGACCCGAAACATTAACTCTGATTTCTCTGCACAGATGCTGCCAGACCTGCTGAGCCTTTCCAGCGATTTCTGCTTTTGTTTCGCATTTACAGCATTCGCAGTTCTTTCTGTTTTTACTTAGAAGTTTTATTTATTTTCCTCTAGGTCACGCCGAATTCCCGCACAAGACAGCTCAGAGAATTGTAGCCAGCCATCTCCATCTGAACCCTGGGTCATCACCTATAAACCCTCGACTATTTTGTTCTTTAAGAAAAAACTGAAGAACCAGCATGGAGATCGAAGTCCACTTGTGGGTGACTAACTTACTGCAGCAACAGAGGACTTAACACCCCAACAATCTCCGCCTCTAGTCTTCAACCACGGAAACTGCTTTAAATTATCTTTCAGTTGCAACATCCAGCACTTTGATACCTCAGCGTGGAGCTGGCTTTAATCTCACTGAATTAAGCACTTCTCACAGATACACGCACTCGCGCATGCTCATTTGGACCACCGCAAGACCAGTTGGCTGACATCTTCAAAGGCAAGAGCTCAGTAAAACTGAACGATCTCGGCTTTTGTATGCAACACTCTTGCAGTTGAACAAGGGTGAGACTGTCACCAGCATGAGACTGTACATTGTATCAACTGGAATTCTCTTGGGGTCTAATAAGGGAAAGACACTTCACTTGACTTTCAGAATCCTCTTGGATATAGATGCAGTTCGAATAGTGAATTCATTCTTCTGTGGGTGACTCTTCTACTGTGTTCATTCAGCCCTTCAAGCCACGCTTGTCTGCACGATCTAATTGAGCTCTACGGGTGATTTCTTAACAGTTGCGGAAGAGTGAAAACCTTAACTTTTTAAATTATCAAATTTGATTTGCAACCACATTGCAGGTAAGGACCAGAAGGAACCATGTTCTGCTTGGCAGAAGACCACTGGAAAATTGACAGTGAATAGCAAGTCCAATTCAGCCTCCAAAGGCTTCACCAGTGTGCAGCATCACAGAGCCATTACTGCAAGGGTGAAGAATCATGCGATGGATTCAGAAATAGGCTCACTTGTATAACTCTATCCTGGTAATCTATTGGCTATATTCAACTCAGCGTGGGAGTTTGCAAATTCTAATGTGGGAATGCCAAAGTTCCTTGTACTAAAATGATGCTCAGTTGCTAACACCAGAGTCTAATCACGTAGGGTGAACATGCAGGGCTGAGTGAGCTGGGGATGGTTCTGTTTTGTTGGGGTTTCCTTCATTCAGTCAAAGCTAAACCTTAATCAAGCCTCTCCTGCCTTTTCAGAAAAGCTTAAGTCCAAAAGAAGTATCCTCATGCATGTGCGGGATTTCACTTGTACTTGTTTTTACTTGTTTGTTTATGTTTCTGTTATTTATATCTCTGTCAGGTACTCTTCAGAATGCTCAGTTACCTGGCATGGCGTTGGGCTGTGACTTGATCTCAGTTTTCTGCCAGCCTGCTGTATAACTACTGCTAGAGACTGATAACATTTTTTTTTTAAATTCAAACCTCCAGCTAATAGGTGAAGTAATGACAGTCAAATACATTTACTGTAAGAAATGACTATAAACACAATTGACTAAACACTATTTTCTTTTTGTCCCAAGTTACATATTAAAATACAGATAGAAAGATTCCATTTTATACTTATCACGCATTACATTCTCCATGGAATCACATTCCTTTTATTAAACAATACACTGTTGCTTCTAGCCTTCGATGAGATTGGGTATTGTCAGTCCATTGAGGAATACCTTTAATTGACTGTCTGCGGGCATTGCCTTACCTTTTCTGGTGACTTTCCACCACCACCAGTAAAGCCTGTTCTAATTATTCATCATCTCTTTGGCCGTGCCAAAATAGATCTCCCAGGGTTCATTTCTTCAACTGGAGACCATCTCCCTCTCCCATCTGGCAAGAGTAAGATGCATAATCAGGTGACTCTTCTGTCTGCTGGCCACACATAATCTCTACCTGTCTGAGATTTTACTGATTTGTAAAGAAGCCCGAAACCTGATCTGAAAAATAGATTATTTAACGCTCTTCCCAATTCTAACATGAAACCCATAATCTGATATTCAATGACAAATGTTATTTAGGTATCTTTGGTCCCAACTCCAATTCATCTTAAAAGTCAATAGGCAGTCTACAGCACCTTTTACACTGAATCCCTACAATACTTTTTTGGGATTGTGTGGAGACCCAAGCTCAGTGCATTGGTAAGTACAAGGCCTGGTGCCATGGTCTCCAAGCATGAATGCCTTGCACTGTCTTTTCTTATTGAAACAATCTAAACCCTCCTTTATGTCTTTAACAATCAAGCAACCAGTGCTCACTGTCAGTTGGACTGCAGAGATGTTTGCAGAACCAGTGACATGTTGTGCATCACTGGGGTAGTGTACTGAAAATCCATCCCCACTGTTCCTGGAGTTATTATGAAGGATAAAGTTTTGAAAACTACGCAGAATTGTCCATTTCACCTGTCTTTTAGACGGCAGGCATGAGCCAGGTTTCTGCACTTAATAAGAACGACTATTTATTCCAAATAAATAGACCTTAGTCATATTAGTCCACTCTACTAATTAAAGCCCTCATTCTCTTGTTAACCCCCCTCCCCCCTTATACACAAACAGACAAATGCCAACAGGCATTATGGGCAGGGAGAAAAACTGGGAAAACAGTTCAGTGACTCCTGTTCACAGGATTTGCTGAGATGTTTCTTGTGCTGATCAGAATGTTAAATCCTGAACTTCCTTCTCTGGATGCTTCCACTTGTTTTCAGGAGGCTCAGGGTAAGTGGTCACAAGTATGAAGTATTCATTTTGACTTATTTTGAAAGCTACAGTGCACAGCAATTGCTGACAGAAAAATAAATTGACTTTCTTTAGGCTTAAACTGGTTTTCCTGCAGAGAACAGAGACAGTTCTTGAGCTTGAGGAGATCTGATAGCTCCTCACCATTTTGGTCACAGTCCCAAGCAACTACCTGATAATGGCACCAGTGTCTGAGTTTACCGTACACAGACCTTGGGTCTCCCCAGAGTTCCATCATTCTTGGCAGGTAGAAGGCCTTTGTCATTGATACCTGGTCAGAGACCAATCAGCTGCTTGTTGCTGGTTGAACCTCCATTTGTAGATACCCTCAGATCCAGCTTGCCTGCAAACTAAACTTCAGCCACTTCTTAAACAAGCAGCTCTATAATCAGCACTTACAATAAGCATCAGGTTACTTACTTGCACAAACTACAGCAACCCTTGAACAACCCTTGCTTTTTAAAACAGTTATTTTCCCAAGTCAGTCACAATCAAATATACAGAACAGCCACAATCTTTACACACGATTCCCTTCATTTACTTTAAAGCTATAATCATAAAACATAAAAACCTTATAAACCTTGCAATTCTAGCACCTCCCCGTTTTGATGAGTTTTCATAAATGTTATTAACATATAACCACATAACATATTTCAAACATCACCAACTAAATTATAATTAACTTACCACATAGAATACAAGTAATGTTCTCTCCTTATATTGTCACATTGTTTACCAAACAGTCCAACATGCTGGCTTCATGGTTTTTAAGATATATCAAATTAAATACATGTAACAGTAAAATGTAAAGCTCCTTTTCCAGAGAGGAAAGTCCTTCCTCTTAAATAGCAGAGAAATGGCTATATTGCCAATAGCCCTATCCCATGATGATTAAAGTTCACATTGTTATCATGCAATATTGGGCTCCTTAATTCATTCCTATTCTCTATACTGTCCTTTTCTTTAAGAAGCATTTGTCTTTTCAATCTTTCAATTCCCTTCATTGTCATTAGTGTTCTCTTCATTGTCTCTCCAGCTCCTCTGTGGGCTTGCAAAAACAACAATTTGTGCCTGCAGATTAGTCCATGCGCCTATGAGTCTGTGCATTAGCTTAAAACCACAGTGTCCCTAATTTTAGAAACATCATTGTTGTAGAGAAGAGTCATTGTCATAGTCATACAGCATGGAAACAGGCCCTTCAGTCCAAGTGGCCATGCCAATCAGAGATCCCAATCTGACCCAATCTGTCCCATTTGCTAACATTTGCCTCATATCCCTTCCAACCCTTCCTCTTCATGTACCCATCCAAATGCCCTTTAATTGCACCACCTTTACCACTTTCTCTGGCAGCTCATTCCATACACACCCTCTGCATGAAAGTTACCCCTCAGGTCCTTTTAAATATTTCCCCTCTCACCTTAAACCTATGTCCCCACTCTGAGAAAAAGACCTGAACCATTCACCCTCTCCATCCCCGTCATGATTTTATAAACCTCTAAGGTATTCCCTTAGCCTCAGACTCTCCATGGAGAAAAAGCCCCATAACTCAAATGCTCCAGTCCCAGCAACATCTTTGTAAATCTTTTCTGAGTCCCCTCAAGGTTAACAACATATTTGGTATAGAAAGGAGAGTAGAACTGAATGCAGTATTCAAAAAGTGGCCTCACCAATGTCCTGTGCAGTAGCAACCTGACCTCCCAACCTCTATACTCAGTGTTCTGGCCAATGAGGGCAAGTGTGCCAAAAACCCCCTTCACCACCCTGTCTACCTGTGACTCCACTTTCAAGGAACTATGCACCTGCTCCTCGAGGTCTCTTTGTTCAGCAACAATACCCAAGGCCCTACCATTAAAACTAAACAAGTCCTGCCTTGGTTTGCCTTACCAAAATGGAACTCTTGTTATTTATCTAAATTAAACTCCATTTGTCACTCTTTGAGTCATTGGCCCAACTGATCAAGGTCCAGTTGTTATTTCTGCCAGAACACTATTTTTTTAATATACTCTGATTTCTTGTGGTCACTGAAACCCTGTAGCAAATTTTTCAAATGGTCAGATTTACCTGCTACTCCCTGTCCATGAACCAGTTGAATGGAGGGGCAGGTTTGAGGGGCCAAATAGTTTACTCCTCCTTATGTTCAAGTAGGTGAAGCCTTTTTCAATGGAGTTCAAACTTCTTGGCTTCAAAGGGCAGCACGGTGCCCCAGTGGTTAGCATAGCTACCTCACAGAGCCAGGCACCTGGGTTGGATTCCACTCTTGGGTGACTGGAGTTTGCACCTTCTGCCTGAGTCTGTGTGAATTTGCTCTGGTTTCCTCCCACAGTCAACAGTTATGTGCAGGTTAGGTGGCGCAGCCATGTTATATTGTCCAGGGATGTGCTGGCTAGTTGGATTAGCTATCTACAGGGTCTGAGTGGGATGCTGTTTGGAGAGTTGGTATGGGCTGAATGGTCTGCTTCTACACTGTAGGGATTCTATGAATTTCCTTTTGCAATTCAAGGCTTTCCCTCGACATTATAAAATTCTAATTCTAATTCATGTATTTTGACTTGATTTTCTTTCTCTTTCAAGTTCTTTTCATGTCTTTTGCCATCTGTTTCAGTTGTGACAGAATCATTGCCAACTCAGTTTATATGGACTATCTTTCTCCCCTTTAAGGTTCCAGTATTGAACCAGTACTTCAATGAACTCTGCTTTTCTGTACCAACTTTTAATTCTATTTCCAGCTTTTCTGCCATTTTTGAATTAACGTTTGTTGACTGTTAGGCAAAAGTGAGGACTGCTGGTGTTGGAGATCAGAGTCGGGAGTGGGGTGCTGGAAAAGCACAGCAGGTCAGACAGCATCTGAGGAACAGGAGAATCAATGTTTCAGGCAAAAGGACTCCATCAGTAATGGGGTTGTGAGCCGAAGGGGTGGAGAGATAAATGGGAGGGGTTGGGGTTGGGGGGGAAGGTACCTGAGAGTGCAATGGGTAGATGGAGGTGGGGGTAATGGTGATTGGTCAGAGAGGAGGGAAGGAAGATGGACAGGTAGAACTGGTCATGAGGGTGGTGCCGAGTTGGAAGATTGGAACTGGGATAAGGTGGGGGGTGGGGAAATGAGGAAACTGGTGAAATCCACATTGATGCCGTGGAGTTGGAGGGACCCGAGGTGTAAGATGAGGCATTCTTCCTCCAGGCATCGGGTGATAAGAGAGTGGAGATGGTTGTTTACTGTTGCAAGGTCCTCAAAACCAGAGTGACTTCATCCGATTAATTCAAAATCTCTGGAGACTCCCCAGTTTTGTTACGATCGCCACAGAGGCTGAAAATCTTTAAAAAGAAATTTTAAAATCCAGTTAATTGCTGGAAAAATAAGTCAGGATTTCATATTCTGAACTTTTTGCTGTAACAAAAATCTAAAACCACTGCTGATTAAACCTTATTTTCTTCAGGCAACTTTTACTTTAAACTAAAAACAGAAATGTGTCATTTTACATTTATCATCTATCACACTCTCCAATGGGATTACAATGTTTTTAACAAACAGCCCACAGTTGCTACATTCAGCTAAAATGAAAATACCGTGGATGTTGGAAACCTGAAATAAAAACAGACAATGTTGGAAAAGCTCAGCAGCTCTGATGTTACCTGTGGAGAGAGAAACATTTTTAATGTTTTGAATGCGATTTGACTCTTTTTCATTCAACAGAATGTCGGACTAAAAATGTTAGCTTTGTTTCTCTCTCTCCAGATGCTGTCAGACCTGCTGAGTTTCTCCAGCACTTTATGTTTTCAGACCATGGGTTCCAATAGATTCACGTATTCCTGTTTTGCTGTGTCATAACTTCAGGTGAGCATCTCCATGTAATTTCTTTAGTTTTTGGAGTTTCTTAATCCCATCACCAGTCTCTGTGACACTGACCCTAAACCCCATCCCATGCCTTAACTTCAATGTGACATAGAATTGACATCAAAATGACATAGAGTTGACAGCACAGAGTCAGACAATTCACACCAACCAATCTATTTCTGCTGTTCCTTTGACCATGACAGAACAAGTTTCCCAGATTCCATCAAAGGGTGAAGAATGTATTTCTTCAAATACAGACCATCTCTCTCCCACACCCGGCTATGGTAACTTGTAAAGCCAAGCTGCCTTTTCTCTGCTGACTACGCAGAATCTCTGTTGCTTGTCTCTAGGGAAACCCAAAACCTGATTACAAAAATGGCTTTCTCTGCCCACTTGCCTGTGATAATGCACTTTAGCCATGCATCTGAGTAAAATGAGCTCATTTTAATTAAAATTCCTCGAAGGAGGAATGGACAGTCGACAGCACAAATATTAATAACACATTATTGGGATTTTGGGAAACTTTGGGTCGACTCAGGATAAACTCAGAAACTGGTGCCACTATCTCCATGTGTAAATACCTTGCCTCTTCTTCTCATTAAAACAATCCAATCTCTCCTGTGGGGGTCTCTGGCTGCCAAAGCACCAGTTTGACCACGGGACAGGTCAGATGCACCCTGCTCATCTACTAAATTTAAAGTCACAATTGCAAAACATAATAATGTTATAATTCTCATAATGGCAGCATTAGACTGTTGAAGGAAGTGTCAATGGTTGGTGCTGATTACTCCTTGATCTTTATAGGAAAGTTTTTAATCTTCCTTCTTTATACTCCTCTCTCACTCCATTTCCCATTACCCAAGTGAGGTTAGAGACGACACATGTACCAAATCATGATGTGATAATAAACCTGCAACATTTAACTCTGTAGTAAAGCACTTAAGAAAGCTAGTAAGGCTAGAAAGGTATTTGGATTCAGTCAGCCTGATTTAATTTACCAGGACACATCTACCTTCTTGTAGGTAAGGGGATCTTGAAGATCTAATAGACCGTCTCATAAGTGTTTCTTTGGGAATCATACCAAATGTATGTTATAGATAAGGAGACATCCTGTGCAATTCAAACTGAAGTAAGTTCCTGCCCTTCCCAAATTGTAACTGTCAGATGTTGGTCAGGAGTAAAGGCAGAAGTCAGTGAGGAATAAACGCAGTTATGTGGCATCATTGTGTATTCACACCAAGGACCCTCAGGTAAACACAAAATTGAATCTGGCACCTGAATAATATCGATAGGTGTATTACCTGTGCCTGTGCTGCCTGTGCTTGTGCCTGTGCTGCCTATGCCTGTGCTGCCTATGCTGCCTGTGCCTGTGCTGCCTGTGCTTGTGCTTGTGCTACCTGTGCCTGTGCTGCCTGTGCCTGTGCTGCCTGTGCTTGTGCTTGTGCTACCTGTGCCTGTGCTGCCCATGCCTGTGCTGCCTGTGCTGCTTGTGCTTGTGCTACCTGTGCCTGTGCCTGTCACTCTTCCATGAACAGCTTGCCCTCTTGAAGTAACCCATTAGTAACGAGCCTGAGAGAGGAATGTCTCGTAACAAGGAAGGAGAGAATTTTGGCGATGGGGAGGGGTTACGGGAGGCTGCTGGGTGAATGTTGGTGGTTGGAGTTTGCAGTTGATGTACTCTGGAGCATGTCAGCACTACAGCTCAGCTTGGCTCCAGCACAATGAGTGTTTAATATTTGTGTTGACCACATTTAACTTCTGTGGACGAGTGCTACCCAATGCCATGCATAGTAGGCCTGCACCCTACACTGTGCTGGCTGTGCTTTAGACAGGAGATGTTAGTCAGCCACTTCCCCCCAGGTTAGTCTTTGTTGCATCTTTTCATATCTCCAAAATGGGCACACAAGGTCCACGTTTCATCCCTTGGAGCCAAAACAGCTCACATACCCATGGTGCATCTGACTTGTATAGAACATTGGAAGACCTGCAGTAACCAAATGAAAGCCAGCCCAGATTGAAACCTGGAGTGGAGTTCTGGAAGGGATATTTTGGTGAGTTTCTCTTGTATTGAAGATCGCAGCTTATTGTGTAGGCTTCATTGATAATGTATCAGACAGCACCTGACAGCAGAAAGCAATGGCAGCTTCTCAGGGCTGAGCTAAATGGTGGTACGTGGAGCTCTGAACTAGTGAGGCATGAAATTATAGCCTGCCAGACTTAAAGATTGAAAGATAAACCAAAGCTAATAAACCTCAGGCTAAATAACTCAGATATCTGACACAAGCAGCCAATCTATACAATACATCAAAAGCCAAAATAAACGTTGCTAATGACTAAAAATACTCACTTTTGTTGGTTTATGTAGTGACAGGATTAAGGAAAATATTATCTTCAGTCCAAAGTAATATTAGATTAGATTCCCTACAGTGTGGAAACAGGCCCTTTGTTTCAACCAGTCCACACTGACTCTCCGGAGAGTAACCCACCCAGACCCAATTCCCTCTGACTAATGTACCTAACACTATGGGCAATTTAGCATGGCCAATTCACTCGGCCTACACATCTTTGGACTGTGGGAGGAAACTGGTGCACCCGGAGGAAACCCATCCAGACACAGAGAGAATGTGCAAACTCCACACAGACATTCGCCCAAGGGTGGAATTGAACTTGGGTCCCTGGCACTGTGAGGCAGCAATGCTGATCACTGAGCCACTGTGCCACCCAAATCTTTAGTATGAAGAAACTCAAAGTTGGACAAGGTTTTGTTTTAAAAACATCTCTTTTAGAACAATAGCTGGAATACTTTTGCAGCCTGCAGCTCTGTATACAGTTTCAGGGCCACCATTTAATCAGATTTCCATGTGGGACGCCTTTTTGGCACATCCCTAATCAGAATGGATCTTGCCAGACTCCACCTAGTTTGGTTTAAACCCTTGGCAGGGTAATTTTGTTTAGGAATGATCATTCTCAGGACAGAGTCCAATTGAGATGGAACAATATCCAGTTTGGATGTTGTGAAAAATGTATAGCATCGGGTGTGAGAAACATATGACTATTGAAATCAAGAATGTAGCTTCCTTTATGCATGTATTCCAACTCCTATGTATATATGAGGGTATGTCAAAATCTACAAGTCACTACAGGGATTGTTAGACCAAGCATGGATAGTATATTAAATACAAAGCTATTGTGTGATAAATTGGTTAATTGAGTTAAGTACAAACAGGGCCAACACTGTTTTGAGCCAAATTGAAGCACAATGTGGATACTTTCAGATCCCGTTACTATCTGCTTCCTAGGGTTGACTTGACTTTCACAAACTGATGTATAATTAAAGAAATCACCAGCTCAACTTGAGTCTGGTGAGTGTTCAGCCCTTGAAACAGTCCTTTACAAAGGTATGTCATGGTGGAAATATTTGAGCCCCCAGATTGTGAAGCGTGAGTGAAGGAACTTTCTGGATTCTTCCTCCAAGTCCTGCATTCAATAGAGGGGTTCTCATATTTCAATATAAGATTTCCAGCATTGCTGATGAGTTCCAGTTTTAAATTACACATTAATGATATGTTTCAAAGGCTACATTTCTGGAAGGGTTTTTAATTACTTTTGGTAGTTCTGAGGCCAGATAATTTTTCAAGCTTTTAGACATGAATGAGCCTGCATACATGGTGTGTCCTCACATGCACAGCTCGATCTTTCTTCTGTCAAAAAAGCCTTTAATCATGGTAATTGTGTAAAGGTAATTAAAGTGGGATTGGGTGTTATCTCCTCTTTTGGGGGCTGTCTTTTATCTCTCTTTTAATATTTCGAGCAATCATTAGAATAAAATAACTCTCCTCATAAAAAAACGAGGTCAGAAGAGAATTGTTATTGATTAGATTATTATTTCAGGTCCTTCAGCTGACATTTTCTTATGCTGTCTGCCTCTGCCTTTTCCACACTGAGGACCCATTGTCTCTATGTTTGTCTTCCTTCATTTGGGAGGATGGTGCTGCCTAGTCTCCAGGCTTACCAGTTTGGTTGCCATTAAGTGATTACTACGCACATTGATGTGTGCAAGTACAAAGAAACGCCAACAAAATGAAACATTTAGTTGTGGGGAAGCATTCCCAATGGACTTGTAACTGACCAAGAATGTCGTGCAGCAATTCTTAAATGAAAAGAATTTAAGACCAGTAGTGTCCAATTCAATGGCAAGTACATCAACCGGACCACTGCTAAATGCAGTCATTTTATCTTTGCTTTATTTTATGACTTCTCTGGTTATGATTCTTTCAATAACCATCTAACCAGCCTCATGACTACTTCTAGTACTGAAGGCAGATCAGAGGGGAAGTCCTATATTGCTCCTGGTCTGAGCTCCATAGTCATAGCTTCTATCTTCACAAACCAGAACCTTCAGATTTGATGGATAAGGCTGATTAACTGGTTCCATGAAGTCTAGTGTATAAGCCATACCTGTGTACAAGCCACACTATAATATACTTTGTATAGATCATAACATTATATTGTATATGTTGGTATTCAACACACTCGTATCTATAAGCCAATTCGGGTTTTAGCTCAAACATTGGTATCCAATAGTGATCCATATACTAGATTTTAGTTTGACTGTTTTGTACAGGTAACACAGAACCTGTGCTTCTTTTAATCAGTTATTTGGCCCAGTTGTCAGTTCCAGTCCTATTTTATATGTGGTGAAGCTTCTGCATCTTCAGAGTTATTTAGAGCTTCTTTTTCTGTACATTTAAAGAGCCTGTTGCCTGTTAATATATATATGTAGTGTACATCACACAATGAAGATGTTTTCTACATGCCCAGCAATCATGCCAGATTACCTCTTACCTTTTCTTTGGGCGAGGGTAATCTGTGAGAACGCAATATGCAAGACCGTCGTTAAACATAGATTAGCATTGTCAAAGGGTATGGTGCAGGAAAAGCACAGCCGGTCAGGCAGCATCCGAGGAGCAGGAGAGTCGATGTTTCAAGCGTAAGCTCTTCGTCAGGAATTAGCAGAGCCAGGCTTCCTGATAGTCAAAAGTTCCCATTTCATTTGTACACTTTGTGGAGCTTTTGACCCAATTAATGCACTCCACCCAATCCTGTGTCAAAAAGTGCTCTTTGCAAGCTTGCACTTGTCATATTGTAACACAGTGAATATGTGGAAGGTTATTGATTAGTAGGTTTTTGGGTACTAAGATAATGAAGGGAGATGGGGATAGTGGAGGAAGTTAAGGTAGAAAGTAAATTTTATTGAATGGTGGGTCTGATGCAAAGGGCCAAATGGTCCACAGAAGTAAATGTGGCAGAAAAAAAAGTATTTTTTTCACCATTGAAAATCTCTACAACTTTAAGATGAGTGATGTTTGTGGACATTCACAGACAATTTCAGGGAGGATTGCAGTCTCTAGTGTGTTTGGAATCACTGCTTACAAAACTATTCTTCCTTGATAGGTATTATTGCCACAACGCTAATGCAGGCAAAAATGTTAGAAGCCATTCTTGGGAAAAGAATTCCTTTGTATTTTTTTTTAATAAGTAAATTAAATTAAGCTAATTCCTCAATATGAATTCCCAGATAGGTTAATATCTGTCTGCAACAAAAAATGCCAGTTATCAATTCTAAAAGAATATCTTCTATAAATATTATACACTTGCTATGAAATATTAAGGGGCTATAGTGGGATTGTGAGAAAGAACTCTCCTGGAAAGAGGTTACTAAATGTGGAATTTATTTTGTTGAGAAATGTGTTTTTTGAATACTTTAATATTTCAAAAACATTTAGAAATTGAAATTATCTTCATTTATACCTGGTCACACTTTGGAAAAAGCAACAAGGACAACAGGATCAATGCTGTAAAGATGAATTCTGTTACAAAACAAATATTTTAAAGCTATTTTCGTGTCTCCCATTCTCAGTAAGAAAGTGGAATTATATATGAAGATGGTATAAGCAATAATTTGTACAGTAAATTATTCTGTTTTTTTTCTATATGTATGGGATGTCAATATTTACAGACTTAAATTATGAAGAGTACTGTAGTTTATTAAATCTGTGTTTTAATAAATTTGCATGTCTTAAAATATTGAATTTTTTAGTTTCTACTAAACTTTGTTTTACCAGGTGTGGAAATAGAGTTACACATTGGCATCAGACTGATTGATTTAGTCACATTGTCCACTTTCTCTCTTGTTTCTCCTCCCATCTCTTATGTGAGCACTGACTTCCAGAATCCAATTAAACATATGTGAGGCAATGCCCAGTGTAATGCAGACACTTCTATGCCAGGTCAAATGTAGCTGGGTGTAACATCTACTACTATTCCCATGCTTTACGTTACTCTCTGCTATTATAGTCAAGTTTATCTGCCACACACTTGCCATCGCTCTCTACTAATCACACTTACCTAATTAGCTGGAAGGTAGAGAGCAGCAGATCAACACTGAACAGGTAACAACTGGATGAATTGACAGGAGGGAAAGTATGTGTAGACTCAAAATTTACAAAATGAAATGATTAAAGAATGGGGGCGACATGGCAGCTCAGACGTTAGCACTGCTGCCTCACAGTGCAAGGATCCAGGTTCCATTCCACACCCCCAGGCACCTGTCTGTGTGGAATTTGTATATGCTCCCTGTGTCTGTGTGGGTTTTCTCCCACAGTCCAAGATGTGCAGATTAGGTGGCTTGGCCATACTAAATTGCCCTGTAGCATAGGCTGGGCCATGGGAAATGCAAGGGTGGGGATGGGGGGAGGTGGCTGGGTGGGATGTTCTTCAGAGGGTTCATGTTAACTTGATGGGCTGAATGGCCTGCTTCCAAACTGTAGTCCTTCTATGAATTATGAAAATAACAAGATGGACAATTTGAATTACAACGAATATTTTCTGAGAGAAAGTAACTCACCCCTTTTCTTCAGCAAAAGAATATCAAAATAAACATTGAATTAGCTAATATTATCCTTATGAAAGACTGTCTTAATTCCAAGAAGGTTTATTGGGTTGATTCCTGGAATGACAAGTTTGTCTTATGAAGGAAAATTGAGTAAATTGTGCCTTTCTCATTGGTGTTTAGCAGAATGAAAGGTGATATTTCGTATTATATAAGATTTCAAAAGAGCTTGATGAAGTCATTGCTGGGAAGATGTTTCCCATTGTGGGGAGTCTCGTAAGTGAGCACAGTTTAAAAATAAATAGTATCCCATTTATGCTGGCGATAAGGAGGAATTTCTTCTCTCAGAGAGTTTGAAATCCTCTTTCTAAGTCTTCAGAGGAGGCTGAGGCAACATAGTCAAGGATAAATCATATAGGTTTTTTAGGAATCTAAATTTATGAATGGCAGGCAGGAAACTGGAGTTAACAGTTCTTTCAAGATCTTGAATGATGAAGCAGGCTTGGGGAAGAAGTGGAATTATTTTCTTCCTAATCTTATGACCCTATGTCCTTAAAGTTTGTACCTCAAGAGCTCAGACTGTAGCAGAGGCCTAGACAGAGGGCTGGCTATTTTGCCACTCAGAATAATTGAAGGGAGTCCTCAATAACTTCTGACTATGTGGAACATGAAAAGTCCCCGACATGGACTTTTCTAGCATTCGCAGATTTTTTGCATTCATTAATGTGATATGGGCATTGCTGACTGATCCAGCATTTATTGCCCATCCCGAGGTGTCCCTGAGGAGATTTTAGTGAGTTGTCTTCTTGAACTGCTGCAGTGCTGCAGGGACACCCATAACGCCAACAGTGAGGGAATTCCAGGAATTTGACCCAACGACACTGAAGAAACAGCAATAGATTTCCAAGTCCAGGTAGTGACTGGCTCAGAGGGAAACTTGCAGGTGAAGGTATTCCCATGTATTAGCTGTCCTGAACCTTATATATGGTAATGGTCATGAGTTTGGAAGGTGCTATCTGGAAGCCGTGTAGGATATCTGCTGCATATCTTGCAAATAGTACACACTGCTACAATTGAATGTTGGTGCTAAAGGGTGTGAAGGTTTATGCACACTATATCCTGAATGGTGTCAACCTTCTTGAGTATTGGGTATATTGGGTATATTGGGTCCAGGTCGATGTGTTTGTTGATAGAGTCTGTGGATCCAATATACCGGCCACTACAGCGGACAGCTCGACTGACAACCGGAAGCGGCAGAGACAGGCCACTATAAATGCCGGAGAAACAGCACAGAAGCGCTTCACAGGAGGCTCCCAAGCACTGAGGATGTCACCTAGACAGGGGACGAAACGTTTGCAAGACAAATGCCCAGCTCGGCGAACAGAACCACAGCAACGAGCACCCGAGCTACAAATCTTCTCCCAAACTTTCTCCAACCCTGGCAACATCCTTGTAAATCTTTTCTGAACCCTTTCAAGTTTCACAACATCTTTCCTATAGAAGGGAGACCAGAATTGCACACAATATTCCAAAACTGGCCTAATCAATATCCTGTACAGCTGCAACATGACCTCCCAGCTCCTATACTCAATGCACTAACCAATAAAGGCAAGCATACCAAAGGCCTTCCTCATATCCCGTCTACCTGCAACTCCCCTTTCAAGGAACTATGAACCTGCACTCCAAGGTCTCTTTGTTTGGCAACACTGTCCAGGTACTTGTCATTAACTGTATGAGTCCTGCTCTGATTTACTTTTCCAAAATGCAGCATGTCTCATTTATCTAAATTAAATCTGTCCCATACCTCCTCCTCTGTAATATATACATTTTTTCAAGATGTTGTTATTTATTTCCCCATGTTCTGTATCTTCCATGTCCTTCCCCACAGTATAAACTGATACAAAATACTCGTTTAGTATCTCCCCCATCTCCTGCGGGTTCCACACATAGGCGTCCTTGCTGATCTTTGAGGGGCCTTATTGTCTCCCTAGTTACCCTTTTTTCCTTAATGTATTTATAAAATCCCTTTGGATTCTCCTTAACCCTAATTGTCAAAGCTATGTCATGTCTCCTTTTTGCCCTCCTGATTTCCCTCTAAGTATAAATGTTGAATTGTCCACCACTATTCATGACTGGATCTGGCAGGACTGCTGAGCATAAATCTGGACCAGGAATCACTTAGCTTTGTCTATCACTTGCTGTTTATGCCGTTTGGCACGCAAATAGTTTTGTTTAGTAGCGTCACCATTTTTGGATATGCCTGGTGCTGCTCCTGGCATGACTTCCTGCACTTTCCATTGAATCAGGGTTGATCCCCTGGTTCAATGGTGATGGTTAAGTTAGGAATATACTGGCTTATCAGGTTACAGATTGAGCTGGAGTATAATTCTCCTGTTGTTGATGGCCTTATGGATGCCCAGTTTTGAGTTGCTAGATTCATTTAAACTATTCTATTTAGCACGGTGATAGTGCCACGCAACATGATGGATGGTTTTGTCACTATGAAGGCAGGACTCCGTCTCCACAAGGACTGTGCGGTGATCCCTCTTACCGATACTGTCATGGACAGATGCATCTGCAGCTGGCAAACTGGTAAGGTTGAGGTCGAGTCTGCTTTTCCCTCCTTCGTTCCCTTACCACCTACTGCAGACCCAGT
This sequence comes from Chiloscyllium punctatum, assembly GCF_047496795.1. Taxonomy (NCBI): domain Eukaryota; kingdom Metazoa; phylum Chordata; class Chondrichthyes; order Orectolobiformes; family Hemiscylliidae; genus Chiloscyllium; species Chiloscyllium punctatum. The sequence continues at coordinate 60,009,386 of NC_092755.1, forward strand.
TGAGCAGCTACGTCCTTTAGAACTCCATAAGTGGAAATATTATCCAGTCATTCTTGGTAGTGGACATTGAGGTGCCCCACCAAAGTATATTCTGTGCCCTTGTCACCATTCTGTGCTTCCTCCAAGTGTTGGGCAATGTAGGGGAGCACTGATCATCTGACAATGTGGTACCTGGTTATTAGATAAAGCTTTCTTTGCCTATATTTTACCTGATGCCATGAGAATTCATAAATTCAAATGGCCATATTGTGTGGCCCATTTGGCCCATCACATCTGTACCAGTCACGATGTGCCAATCTACTCAAATCCCATTTCCATATGTTTGACCAAAAACCTTCTAACTCTAGCAATTTCATGATGGTTCCCGCTTCTGCTACCCTTTCAGGCAGAGCATTCCAGCAACCCTAACCCTCTGGGAGATAAATATTCTCATCTAAATCTCCTTCCTGTGCCTTAAATCTATGTCCCCTGGTAATTGCCACCTCTACTAAAGATTTATTCCTGAAAAATACCCAAAGAACTACAGATACTGGAAATCAGAAAGAAAGCAGAGTTAAGCTTTCAGATCCACTGAAGAAGGGTTTGTTTCTCTCCAAAGGTGCTGCCAGGGCTTTGCCAGCAATTTCTGTTTTGGATGTTGTTAGAAGTTTATTTCTGTTGATGGTGTATGCGCCCCTCATAATTTTGTGAAGCTCAATCACGTCCCCCTTTGACCTTCTCTGCTCTAAGGAAAACAACTCCAGCCTATGTAGTCCTTGCTGGTGGCTGAAACCCGGCTATTAATTTAGTCAACTAATTGTATCAAGTTAATGTTCACAATAAATTCCACAAAGTTGTCTAAATGAATTAATTGCTTTGTCAATAGCCCAAAGCTTAAAGGTAGATTAGATTACTTACAGTATGGAAACAGGCTCTTTGGCCAAACCAGTCCACACCGACCCTCCAAAGAGTAACCCACCCAGACACATTTCCCTCTGACTAATGCATCTAACACTATGGGCAATTTAACATGGCCAATTCACCTGACCTGCACATCTTTGGAATGTGGGAGGAAACCGGAGCACCTGGAGGAAACCCACACAGACACGGGGAGAATGTGCAAACTTCACACAGATAGTCACCCAAGGCTGGAATTGAACCTAGGACCCTGGTACTATGAGGCAGCAGTGCTAACCACTGTACCACCCTAAATGTATATTGTACTGTATATTGACACTGCAGATTAGCAATGGTAGACAAAAATGGTTTTGGCTTCTCGCAGTGCTTTCTGGGTGACATCATCGTAGCCAACTCAAAAGAAGAAGAAGAAGGGCTAAACCACTTTCATAATCAAAAGCAAATATTGTGGATAGCTGAAATAAACTTCTGTCAAAGAATGACAATTCTGACAGCAATTGCAGAGGGAGAAGCAGAGTTAATGCACCATATCCAATATGACTTCTTCAGAACTGAAGATTTTATTCCTAAGCAACTTTAGTTTGGCTCCATAAGTGAAATGAGGATGCTATTTTTTTTAAACGAACCTATGATGCTTTGACAAGTGAGAATAGGACACCTACCGGACACAAGCTAAAAGCAGTGAAAGTAAGAATGCACAACATTCTGTGCCTGCGTTCCCAGCTAAAATTTTTGTTGTGTTGGTCAGGACTGTGAAACAGCCTGAACAGGCAGGGCCTCAGTTTAAAATCTCATGTGAAATCTCTCACTATCTCGCTGCTGCACGGGATCAACAATACAGCATCAGGAATGTGCTTCAATTCTTCCAATTCAGAGCTGGGAATGTGTCTAACTGAACCAGCCTGGGGAAAGATTGCCAATGAGGAAAATATGTTGAGATAACATGAGCTCCCTAATCAAAACCCACAAATGTTAAAAATTAAACATTGTTAAAATGTTGTGCAATCTTTTGTCTTATGCAAAAACATTTGTTGAGAAATGTAAGACTTGATGCCAAGACTTGTAACTCTTTGCAGATAACCTACGTGTATATTTGGAAATGCTTGATGAGAAAAGACTCATGTTCATCTAGATCACCTTGCGCTATCTCAGGAATCACATGATACAATGATGAGCAAGTTGCTGACTAATCGTTATGATAGATCTTTATCATTAAGTCTAGAAAAGAGCCAAAAATAATCTGACATGAAAATTATTCAGGCCCTTTATCCCAAATTGTTACTTTGTGAAAGAAATCTATCTACATTTGAATGACTCAATAACTATTCATAAATCCATCATCTTTCCAGGGAGTCTGGCCCATGGATTTATTATCCACTCACCGAAATGTTAAAGACAATTTATGTATTTGGCCCATTAGGGAAATTGATAGGATTAGATGGAATACTTTTTTTTTACACCCAGTCTGTTTTTCCTTAGAACTGAAGGAAAAGTAATATCAGATATGGTGAAAAGTTGGCCTTCCACCCAATCCCATGAGTATAAGAACATAAAAACACAAGAACTAGGAACAGGAGTAGGAAATTCATCCCCTCGAGCCTGCTCACCCATTTAATACCATCATGGCAGATCTCATCTCGGCCTCAACTCCATTTCCTTCCTGCTTCCCATAACTTCTTAACCTCTTACTGATTAAAAATCAGTCTATCTCCTTCCTAAGTTCATTCAGTGTACTATTATCCACTGCACTCTGGGGAAATGAATTCCCCAGGCTCTTGACCCTTTGAGAGGAGTAATTCTCCTCAATCCTGGTTTAAATCTGCCATCCTTTCGCCTAAAGCTATGCCTTCTTATTTGAGGTTACCTGACAAGGGGTAACAACCACTGCTTTGTCAATATCCCTGTTCATCTTATATACCTCAATTAGGTCTCGACTCACTTTTCTAAACTCTAGCAAGAATAGGCCTAAACTGCTCAATTTCTCCTCATCAAACAAGCCTTTCACCTCAGAAATTAATTCCGCTGAGTGAATGTCATTAAAACTGCTCCAGAGTTTTGCACAGGCCAGTTTCCCCAAAAGTACCCCACTTTTACCCATTTGATAGCATCTACACCAGGCAACTCTTTGCCAGCAGATCTCATTCTAAGATTTCTTGTAACTGTCCCATACTTTTAAATCTAAATTAATCTCTATGCCTCACTCTGTCTGTGCACCCTATACTCTATATGTCCTTGCTAACTATGATCTGCCTGGAGTGCTCACAAACAGAGCTTTTCATTGTACTTAGGCACATGTGATTACAATCAAATCAAATGAAGTCAAACTTAAATAAACTCTGCTCATAATACCTCCTCTGTCTTAACTTGAACTATACTCAAGGTGGCTCAGTGTTTAATAGTGCTCCTTCAAAGCACTATGAACCGGGTTCGATTCCAACCTCGGGTGACTGTCTGTGAGATTTTGCATGTTCTCCTCGTGTCTGTGTGGTTTCCGTCTGGGTGCTCTGGTTTCCTCCCCACAGTGCAGGTTAGGTGGATTGGCCATGCTAAATTGCCCATAATATCCAAGCTGGATCAGGTGGGTTAGCCATGAGAAAATCAGCATCATAGGGGATAGGGTGGGATGCTCTTTGGAGGACTGGTGGGGACTCAATGGGCTGAATGGCCTGCTTCCACACTGTAGGGATTCCACCAGTCGAACTTACACTGTATGATATAAGTAGCAAGTGGATTATCATTTTGGTATGGAATTCGTCTGGCTGTTGCTCATGTATTGAAATGAAACACCTTTTAGTCAAATGAAGGAATTTCACACAGAAACAAAACCATAAATGTGGCAGAATATAACCTCCTTGAGTGGATGAATTTTGAATGAATGAAGTTGGAAGCATACAAAATCATGGTTTGAAAGCTGTGGTGCAGGGTTGTGTTTGTGAAGAAGCTATTTCAATTGACCTTTCTAAAAAGAAAACCAGGGCTGCGTTGTATGATAGAAGGGTAAAAGCCAGAGAGTTAAGTGGTTGAGCATTGAGCATAAAAGCTCCATTGAATAGACAGGCGTGTGGAGCCTTACAATGATGCCTTGATTTCTGGAGGGTTATTTCTATGGAATCATGGAACCAGTGCCAGTTTATGGTCGGAATAAATAGGGTCTTGCAACAACAGCCTTCCCGCACATTGATGTTTGTGGTAGGGGGAAATGTTTACCATTTCTTGTCATACACTGTAATTGAAACATGTAGATGGATAGACCTGGAAAAGAGTAGTTTGCTTTTGTTTCCTTGGGCACACAACCTCTGACCTCACCCTTATTTTAGTTCAACCCAGTGGTGTTTCCATTTGCTAATCAATTAACATATTGCATCTGTCCAAGATTCCTCACACATATTCCCAAATCCCTGTGCTCAAACTGTTTCCAATTACGGCAATGGCTGAATGAAATTGTTAGTTTATCTTCCAGGAATTCCACTAATTTGTTCTCCCTCCCTCCCCCCTCATTAGAGAAGAGCATAGTCATCCAGCAGATGGAAAGTGATGAGCGAGGCTTTAGTTATTTTTAGCATACGGTCTTCAATTGTTGTTCTAACTCGGTTGGAGTTGAAATGTCTGAAAATAGGGGCAATACATTTAAAGTGAGAGAAGGTAAAGTGCAAAGGAGATGTGAGGGGCACACGTTTTACACAGAGAGTGGTTGGAACCTGGGACGCACTGCCAGGGATGGTGGTGGAGACAGATACCAAAGGGGTGTTTAATGACATTTAGATAAGCACACGAAAACGCAAGGAATGGAGGGGTATGTACCAAGGGCAGGCAAACGGGATGAGTTAACATTGGTGTCATGTTCAGCACAATATCATGGGTGGAAGGGCCCACTCCTGTGCTGCACTTGTCTAAATTCTAATTACTCAACCATCACTGTGGTGATATGAGGACGTGAACCTCTGTTTATTTTCTGTCTCAGGGTTTACGGTATTACAAATGCAACTTGGATTGAACGTGGCAGCCAATGCACATGAACGGAAGTAGACCATTCAGCCCATCTGTTCTGTGTTCAATGAGACTTTAGATGATTTGATAATCCTCATCTCCGCTTTCGTGCCTTTTCCCCCAAAATCTCTGGTTCCCTTCCTGGTTAAAAGTCTGTCTATCTGAGCCTTAAATATACTTCATAGAGACTCACCAGTAATTCAGGAAGCAGCAATCATTGCATTCGCCGTGTTGGTCTCTGTCATTTGGTGCCATTAATGACATGCGATTGCTTTTTTGGAGATTTCAGCCTTTCTCTCGTCCTAATTTACGGACTTATCTCAGTTAAGGTCTATAATTAGTTCTGGAAGAGGAACATAGAGAAGGGTTCTCATTCCTTTCTGTGATATAGTGTGAGTTATGGTGGATACCTGCACTGTCATCAAATCAGCTGCGAACAAGCGCTGTCAAAGTTCATTTGAATAATGGATGCTTGTGTAAATAACTGGGTGGTACTGATAGACATGCAGCTTTGGAGTAGGAAAGAAGAGAATCAAACAACCATATCAACTGGGATCAGTGCAAAGACCAGACTTTCCCCAGCTTGCACTGAAAACAGAGAGTTCCATTGGAGAGGATTTCCTGCTGGTTATAGGGCATTATTGCACTGACTCCTTGACATATGACCCCTTTGAGCAAGCGTCTTCACTTTGAGGTTGGTGAATTTTCCTTTAACTTGTGCGCACTATTAATCAGCATTTGATTTTTGAAGAGAAACTCTTCTCCCAGACTATTCAATGCCGTGTTTATGGGCTAGAGTGCAACAGAAAGTCAAGTACAGTCATAAAGGATTCTTTGTTCAATATACATGCTATTCTCAAGACACTTGAGCGTAAAACAATGAGGGGTTTCTGCGATAAAAGAGGCGAGAGTTGGAACGTGGCCCATCTGTGTTTGAACACAGTGTGAATGTGATTCAGACTGATAAAAGTACAATGTTAAAACATCCCATTCCTGGAGCAAGATTCTTTAAATTCGGTCACAGGATGAGGGGATCACTGGCTAAGCATTTATTGCCGATCCGTAATTATCCAGAGTCATCCACATTGCTGTGGGTCTGGAGTCACATGTAGGCCAGACAAAGGATGACAGTTACCTTCCCTAAACAACATTAGAGAACCAGTGGGTTTTTACCAACAATTGATCCATGGCTATCATTAGATTCCTAATTCCCGAAATTTATTGAATTCAGATTCCACCATCTGCCACAGGGGGATTCAAACCTGGGTCCCCTGAACATTACCCGGGGCATAGGATTAACCGACCAGTGATACCACTAGGCCATTGCCTTCCCATTAAGCTCACAACCTCTTGATTCATAAACCAGAGATGAACCACAGTTGACACTTTTGGTTTCATGCATAGTCAATGTGGAGGAGGTTCTGGCTTGTGCTTAACCAGTCTGAGTGCTGATGTCACTGTCTAAAGAAAATAAACTTTCTTCACTTATAAAAAGTCACTACTATAAAAATAAATATAACATAACACTCTCCCCTGACCCTCTTGGGGAGCTACGACCAACAAGTTTTCATTTCCTGTGGTAAATCTTTCTTTACTGCTCTCTAGGCAATGTCTGAATTGTAATGGTAAAACCTAGTTTTATTGCTTACCACAACTGAAGGAACTTCATTAAAAAAAGCTAAGGATAAAATTACGTCAGGCACTCCACTGAATTCCAAATTCTAGGCCTCAACCTTAAGTGAGCTGACATCCACCCACAAGCTCCTCAGTGGAGGATTGATAGCCACAATGTAGATGTGCATGTAGATGCTCCACCAATTGACCGGAGATTAAGAACACTTCCAAAGATGTCCACATTAAGGAAACTAAAGCCTAATTATTTAAAGTAAATCATTTCTCATTTTCTGAAAAATCCTTTGCTGAGTGCTTTTCAATTCACCCTCTGATCAGAATTCTTCCAGAAAGGATTGATGGGTTTCATGGAAAGTTTCTCTCTCTGTGAGCTCCACCCCCTGAGATTGCTCGTACTAATTTCTGAAACGAGCCTTATTACCTGTGTGCCGCGCCCCTCTGGTACTTCTTGTTGTATCTTCGCTCTCACCACTGCTGAGACCTCCCTATACTCCTGGCTCTGACGCCATTTGGAAAGCCCATCCATGCCACAATGTAAGCATTTCAGGCCAGCAGGTTCCCTTCAATCTGCACAAAATGGGAGAGATACCAAAATCAAATTCTTCTGAGGGCATGTAGGTAGTGCTGCTGACACCTTATTGCAATACATTGATTTTCAATATATTTCTATTCAAGGACCAAGCTACACAGGTGACCCCTACTTTGCCTTACCCCATCTGAGAACACTGTCTAAGGGAATGCTTCTCTTTTCTCAGTGCCCAGTGTAGTCTAACATCTTATTGTTCGATGTGGGACAATGACATCCTGGAAGGTATTTAAATAATTCAAAACCTTTACTTCTATTCAGTGAAGCAAAAACAAACAATTAAAAGCTGCATTTGTTTCTGGGAGCAAGCAGAGACTGTTCTCCTTTTAGTTGACGACAAACTTACAGACAAGATGAGAGTGGTGCTGTAAATGCACAGCAGGTCAGGCAGCATCCGATGAGCAGGAAAATCGCTGTTTCAGTCAAAAGCCCTTCATCAGGGCAAATTTACAGTCGTTGAGTACACTGCACACAGAGCCCATTTACTGAAACCGGCTGTCAATTAGGCCTGACACAGCAGTGTGATATCATGCAGATGGTGATGTTCACCCATGCTTAATGTCCTCATCTTCCTTTGGATTGGACCCAGTGTCCATCACATCCCCTCTTTGCCTGCTCCAGTTGTGCAGACACAGCTTACTAGAGTTAAGCAGTACACTCTGAGTGAACTGAACTAGAATGCCCTGCACCCCCAGACAAATCCAAGCATCGGAACTTCATCTTCGGCAGACCTAGTGTCTGCTCCACCACGGTCCTGGTGGAAGAACAGGCTGCACTGTATCAATGGTCTGCCTCAGTCAGGGGGTTATGTAATTGAGTCATCAGCCATGGTCGCAGGGGTAGCCCTTGTCTAGATTAACATACTCCTCCATACAATGGGATGTGAGGGACTCAGTGGGGGCATAGGTTTAGGGTGAGGGGGGAAGATTTAAAAGCGATCTGAGAGGCAACTTTTTCACGCAGAGGGTGGTGCTTGTATGGAATGAGCTGCCAGAGGAGGTGGTGGAGGCTGGTACGATTACAACTTCCAAAAGATATCTGGATGTGTATATGAATAGGAAAGGTTTGGACAGATATGGGCCAAGAGCTGGTAAATGGGCCTAGATAAGGTTGGGATATCTGTTTGGCATGGATGAGTTGGACTGAGGGGTCTATTTCCATGCTGTACATCTCTGTGCCTCTATGACTCCAACAAGGATGGCTATAGAATGTCTCTACACGAGATCTTATTCTGATGGATGCAGCAGAAGTCATGACACACAAATACAATAGGAGATTGTCGGGGCTCTAAAGCTAATGATACCTTATCTTCCCACTCATTCTATTACCTAAGAAGGACAGAACCCCATATAAAAACATATTGGGCAAATACTGACAGCTCAGCATGAGAGCAAATCAGTACCATACCCTTATGCAACTTATGAAACCTTTGATTATCTTTATCAGGTGCCCCTTTTAAGATCGCCTGTGGTCACTTATGTGTATGATATGGGTTTGTGTATGGAAGAGCTGTGGAATATCAAAATAAGGCAGATAGTGTGCTTGCCCTGAGGACTGCTTACTTGCCAGCTAATATTTTAACACATGGAGTTCAGGAGGTGCAAAAGGCAACTGTCAGTGACAGACACGGATCCAATAGATATTTTAATGCAAGCTTCCAACATTGTTACTCAGGCGTTGTCGAGACTTTAGCACTGCGAGACCACGATCAGAGAATTTGGAATCAGTAGCTCAGTCAGTTACTGGTTCTGTTAGAGTCATAGAGTCATAGTGATGTACAGCACGGAAACAGACCCTTCGGTCCAACTCATCCGTGCTGACCAAATATCCTAACCTAATCTAGTCTGATTTGCCAGCATTTGGCCCATATCCCTCTACATCCTTCCTGTTCATATACGCATCCAGATGCCTTTTAAATGTTGCAATTGTACCAGCCTTCACCACTTCCTCTGGCAGCTCATTCATACACGTACCACCCTCTGCTTGAAAACATTGCCCCTGAGGTCCCTTTTAAATCTTTACCCTCTCACCCTAAACCTATGCCCTCTAGTTCTGGACTCCCCAACCCCAGGGAAAAGACTTTGTCCATTTACCTTGTCCATGCCCCTCATGACTTTATAAATCTCTATAAGGTCACCCCTCAACCTCCGACGCTCCAGAGAAAACAGCCCCAGCCTATTCAACCTCTCCCTATAGTTCAAACCCTCCAACCATGGTAACATCCTTGTAAATCTTTTCTGAACCCTTTCACATTTCACAACATCTTTAAGATAGGAAGGAGACCAGAGTTGCACGCAATATTCCAAAAGAGGCCGAACCAACAGCCGCAACATGACCTCCCAACTCCTGTACTCAATACTGAGACCAATAAAGGAAAGCATACCAACACCTTCTTCACTATCCTATCTACCTGCGACTCCACTTTCAAGGAGCTATGAATCTACATTCCAAGATCTCTTTGTTCAGCAACACTCCCCAGGACTTTACCATTAAGTGTATAAGTCCTGCTCTGATTTGCCTGATAATGAATGGCGATGTAGAATGCATAATCTTCAAACTGAACATGGAAACTTTAATCAGGCACAAGTGCCTTCAAACTCAGGTGCTTTCAGGAGCTTGTGTCTGTTATGGAGGCTGGGCTGGGAAGAGCTGTCAAGAAGTGCAGTCGGTCAGCGATGTGAGTGTGTGTGAAAGAGGACTTTGGGTGAAGCAAGTAGCGAAATAATGGAAATTTGAGTTGGCAGAAGGGTGGAACGAATGCGATCCATGACTTCCTGTTCCCATCAATGCTGTGCCTTCAGGCATTGTGAAGCACAATTCCTGCTAAATGCTTCCGATGGATGGATTGCAATCAGTCATGTGCATTCATAATGTATCCTGCCGTGGTTTATTGTTCCTTTGATGCCACAGTCATTTTCTCAGCTGAACACACATGATTTATTTTGAATAATATTTAGCCGTTGTGTAACACTAGCTGGTGTCCTATATTTGAGTGAAATGTTGACATTGCCACCAAATACAGTACCTTTGCAACCGGGAGCTCAGCCGTCATTTTTAAAACCTGAAGAGACAGCTATCTGTCTTGACTGTATTATTAGCATTCATCCAAAAACACAGTTCATCATGATTCTTTCAAAGACCAGAGAGGGGGAGGTGATGGCCTGGTAATACTGTCACTGGACTGTTAGTCCTGAGACCCAGAAAACATTCTGGGGAACTGGCTTCAATTCCTGTCACAACAGATAGTGGAATTTGAATTCAATAAAAAAATCAAAATCTGGAATTATAACAATGACTACGAATCCATTGCTAATTTTTGGGGAAAAGCCTATCTGGTTTACTAACCTCTTTTAAGGAAGGAAACTTCGCAATCAAGAACCTATCTATGTCCATCTTAAGTAGCCTTCCGTGCAGTGAATTTCACAGATTAACCACTCTCTGGCTATGGAAGTTCCTCCTTATCTCCATTCTAAAGGGTCTTCCCTTTACTCTAAGGCTGTGTCCTCAGGTCCTAGTCTCTTGTACCATGGAAACATCTTCCCACTCTGTCCAGGCCATTCAGTACTCTACGTTTCAATCAGATCCCCCTTCATCCTTACTTGTTCTGGCCTCCAAATCCACAGCAATGTGATTGACTCTCAGTTGTCCTCTGGGCCATTAGGGATTGGCAATTAATGCTGGTCTAGCCAGCGATGCCCTCATCCCGTGAATGGATCAAAACATTTGCTGAAGTTTCAGATGTTGTATTGTGTTTAATACTTGGCATTATTATTATGGTATTAATCGTAATATGGGTAGCATTCCTTCCCATTACCGGTGCAGAGTGGTAGATGGTGACCATCCTCTCTGTTTAGTGCCAAGCACAAAAAGGGTGAACATATTCTGACAGCCTCCCAGGTCTGAGACAACACATTTGACTAGATGGTTAAGACATGAGTTTTAATTCACTATTAGCAACAAGAGGGCAACCAAACTGGTAAAGCTGAAAATGTGTTGCTGGAAAAGCGCAGCAGGTCAGGCAGCATCCACGGAGCAGGAGAATCGATATTTCGGGCATCAGCCCTTCTTACAGCTGAAGCCCGAAACGTCGATTCTCCTGTTCCTTGGATGCTGCCTGACCTGCTGCGCTTTTCCAGCAACACATTTTCAGCTCTGCTCTCCAGCATCTGCAGTCCTCACTTTCTCCCCTAACCAAACTGGCAAAGTCAGGATCCCTGGACCAGAAATTTAAGACTGACCCTGTCATGATCAATTCTCTTTTCTCAGCTCTGAAGGCATTCAGCAAATCTCCAAAGATTTTCGGCTTGGTTTTACTAAAATCTGTAAAAAGACATCGAACGAGAGTGTGAAAAGCTATAGTGCCAGGAACAGAAGTGATTCTGTGCCTGCACGTTGGGATTGTGAAAGGGGCTTGACACTTTGCAACATTAGCATTCTGAAGCTATCTGAGGGAGTTGTGGTATTGGGACCTACTAAGTGGAAAGAGTTCGCAGAGCCTTTGTAGGAAGTCATTGAAATGAACAAACTGTGAGGATAAAATAAAATGAGGATTTAGAGTGTTTTTGTGAGGAAATTATTGATTCTAATCAGCCATTGCTTAACATATTACAATAGTTTGAGGACTTTAGGTCAATACTCGATGGAGTTTAGAAGGATGAGAGGGGGGATCTGATTGAAACCTACAGAGTATTGAATGGTCTGGACAGTGTGGGAAGATGTTTCCATTGGTAAGAGAGACTAGGACCTGAGGGCACAGCCTCAGAGTAAAAATTAGATTACTTACAGTATGGAAACAGGCCCTTCGGCCCAACAAGTCCACACCGACCCTCCAAAGAGCAACCCACCCAGACCCATTCCCCTAACACTATAGGCAATTTAGCCAATTCACCTAACCTGCACATCTTTGGACTGTGGGAGGAAACCGGAGCACCCGGAGGAAACCCACACAGACACAGGGAGAATGTGCAAACTCCACACACACACAGTTGCCTGAGGCAGGAATTGAACCCGGGTCTCTGGTGCTGTGAGGCAGCAGTGCTAACCACTGTGCCACCGTGCCGCCCAAAAGGGACCCTTTAGAACAGAGATAAGGAGAAGCTTCTGCAGCTAGAGAGTGGGGAATCTATGGAATTCACTGCCACAGAAGGCTGTGGAGGCCTGGTCATTGAATATATTTAAGATGGACATAGATAGGTTATTGATTGTGAAGGGGATCAAAGGTTATGGGAGAAAGCAGGAGAATGGGGTTGAAAACCTATCATCCATGATCGACTGGCAGAGCATTCTCAACGGGCCGAATGGGCCTAATTTCTGTTCCTATGTCTTATGGAGAAAGCAGGAATGAACATTGTGGAAATCAGGGATTCAACTAGGTTGACAAAGCTAACAAGAATTGAGTTGGTGAACTCACGTTATGCAATGGCTAAGTCAGATCGCGCACCATGGTTTACATTCCATGAAAGGAAACAATTGCCAAGTCAGATTCTTGCAGATTACTTTCTCAAATTAAAATAACTCTCTTGTCACTCGCGGGCACGGCACAAATTTAAATAACGAGCCTTGAAGACATATTTTTGGGAGCTGAAAGAAGAAGAAAATCCAGGCCTGGGTTTTGAGCAGAGATCACAATCTGACATGGAAAGGGGGCCTGCAAAGAGACCAGAGCCATGGAAATGGCAGAGGGATAGTTATAGATTGCAAGAGAGTTCTTTTCCCTGAGTTGGCGGGGTCACAGTAAAATCCAGGCCACATCAATTTCATAGCCTCAGAGTCAGCAATTTAAATGCCATCATTACCGTGATAGCTACCAATCATTTAAATAACCCCATTGCCACTCAGCACGTTATACCAGGGGGATGGTTGCTTACACCCAGACAGCCTGCAGGCATAAAGGAAACAGTATCACTCCACGTTGAAGCCTTGCTCCATTGTAAGACCATGGTAGGTCCAAAGCTAGTTCAGGAATCTGCAAATCTTCAAATGAGCATGACTGACGTGGAAACAGAAATTGGTGTTATTGAGCAGGGCAGTCAAGACTTGGACTCTGTCACAGAGCAACAGAAACAACACATGGATGATGACAGTAACAGGGCTGAAGGATTATTGATAGTAGGCCTGGACACACAAGAAGCTGAATAAGAAATAATGAGAGCTCAGAGCAGGAGTGAATGGGTAGACTGTCCTGAAAACAACCCTTGTGATGACAGCATCACAGTGTGGGGTGGGGCAAGGGGGTAAAGAAATATGGAAGGATGGACTCAGACTCTAAAGTTATTCAACTCCACATTAAGTTCTAATGGCTGCAGGGTTCTCAAGTGGAAAATGAGATGTTGTTCTTCAAGCTTACGCTGAGCTTTGCCAGAGCACTATAGCAGACCCGCGACAGAAATATTGGCATGAGCACACGGTAGCGTTTTGAAATGGCAGGCAACTGGAACTCAGGGTCACCAGACTCGAAACGTTAACTTTGCTTTCTCCCCACAGATGTTGGCAGACCTGCTGAGCTTCACCAATAATTTCAGATCTCCAGCATCAGCAGTTCTTTGACTTATTCAAGTGTAACATATCTGGGTCACCAAATAGGAAGGCACCCTTCCAAAACAGGAGAAGGTTGAGGGGATTTTGAAAACATGGAGACCAGAGGATAAAACAAAACTTACAACATTCATAAGGATAGTTGTATATTATTCTGGGAGTTCAAAGCTAGAAGGCAGGTGAGAACAGAAGGATAAAAAGGACCTGAGGGACAACGTTTTCAGACAAAGGAATGGTTTCTACGTTGAATGAATTGTCAGAGGGATTTACATCTTAATCAATTGAAACTTGCATCTCTTTTCTAACAGAGTACTCCATCAGCCATTTTAAGTTTGTACACATCACTCACACCATTTGTATGATCCCTTGATCTCTCTGCATATAAACTCTGTGTTGGTGTGCCCCCTCTCACTGCACATGACGAAAGAGCGGTGCTCCGAAAGCTTGTGATTTCAAATAAACCTTTTGGACTATAACCTGGAGTCATGTGATTTTTGATTTTGCCAGAGGAAATGGTAGCTGCAGATACAGTTGCAGCATTTAAAACATATTTGGACACGTACATGAATAGGAAAGGTTTAGAGGAATATGGGCCAAACACGGACAAGTGGGACTAATTTAGTTTGGGAAAATCGATAGGGCATGGACAAGTTAGACCAAAGGATCTGTTTCCATGCTGTGTGACTCTATGACTCTATACATAGTAAATACATTTGGTGCATTGTATCAATTGGTGCACTGCTCAAAGATAGAATTGAATGGGAGTAGTCTCTGTTATGTCAGAAACCAGAGTGAAGACGGTACTGACTAGTGATGCTGCTTTGACCCACTGTGACCCAAGAAAAGATTGATTTTAGCTTCTGAAGCCTCACTACAGGAGTAAAGGGTGGTGTTATCTCATATAATGAAGACAGTGTGCAGACGCCTGCAGAATGTGCTATGGATACTTTAATGAAATCAAAGCAAAAATTACTCGTGTTGAGAAAGAGATGTCAGCAAACATATATGATGTTATCAAGTTCCTCAAATACCTACAATGTAGGAATCTCACTTTATTAATTGACTACCATGTCTTTATGATCATATTTGGTTCAAAGAAGAGAGTACCATCCCCCATGGCAGCATATGGGTGTTTGTTGCCTCATCAGTACAATGTCACATAAGTCAGCAGGGCATGTTAATATGGTCATTTTTTCAAGGGTTGTTCTTCCTTTCATTTGACTTCTTTTCAAGTGATAATATTTCTTTTAAACGTGTGCAGGTGTTAAAGATAAAATTCTGCTTCTCACATGCAAGTTGCTCTAATGGTGTTGGTTACATATGTTTTGACTGTGACTACAGCAACACAGACTGTTCAATTTTCAAGTATTATTGGCAGTGTTCAGTCACACTGTATTTTGGAAAACCATGTACATGCACCAATGTGAAGATGAAGTGCCGTGTGTTGCAAGACGTAACATTATGTTCCTCTTTGCTTCCCTCTTCAAACTTTGTTCAATAATGACTGTTGCGGGTCTATATGTTCATTCTTTTTGCAGTGGAATACACAAATCAAATCTTTTGCATGATTTGCATCAATGCACTGAAGCAGTTTGCATCCTGAATCCGCCTGAGGGAATTACTGCCGCTGATCCGACTGACAGAGCGGAAAGAGCTAGAATCATCTTTGTGAAGAAGTCACTAAAACTGGGAGTGACACCTTAAGGGACATCATTTATTTGATGGCGTTTACAATGGAAATCCATAGATTGACCATGGAGCAAACAGGGAGACAGACTGAGAAAATCAGAGGTTTAGGTAGACTGAGAATGTGGAAGGAACAGAGGGATGGGAGGTGACTGAGGAGATCAGGTCTAACTGGATTGTGCAGAAAATCAAGTATGTGGATCATTTTGTATTGCTTAGTAAGAGGGCTGTAAGGGACAAATGTTTTATATCAGGGACAGCATTGACATTGCAGCAGGCTACAGAGGTTGAGTGGAATGACTTATGAGATTGTGGAGGGGGCGTGTGATAAATAAGTTTGTGGATAACATAAAGATTGGTCAGGTGGTTGGTAGTGAGGAAGAAGGTATTAAGTTACTTGAAGATATAGAAGGATAAGATGGACAGATTGGGGGACATGGAATTTAACCGTGAAATATGTGAAGTAGCGCACTTAGGAAGAAGGAATAAAAGAATGTTAGGACACAAGGAAGCTCAGAGGAACAGAGGGATCTGAGGGTGCACATTCACAGATCCCTGAAGGTGGCAGGTCAGGTTAATAAGATAGACAAGAAGGCATATGGAACACTTGCCTCTAACAGTAGTCATGATGTGGAGGTGCCAGTGTTGGACTGGGGTGGACAAAGTTAAAAATCTCACAACACCAAGTTATGATCGAATAGGTTTATTTGGAAGCACTAGCTTTCAGAACACCACTCCTTCATCAGGTAGCTGTAGAGCAGGATCATAAGACATAGAACTTATAACAAAAGATTACAGTGTCATGCAACTGAAATGATATATTAAACAAATCTAGATTGCTGTTAAGTCTCTCATCTATTAGAATAGGTTGCAGGTTTTGGTTCATTAATATGGAAATCCCAGAACATCTTTGAAATCACATTCTTGAGATAACTTAAGGTTTTACTAAAAGTGACATCTCAACTCAGACAATGCATTAAAGGTGTGAGAATAGAGTCTGTCTGTATCGCAATCTTGAGTCAGACTGGCTCTGTTCCAAAGTAGGAATTTATAAAATGTTACATGGATTCACTATCTGCAGATTGTGTGCATTTTAAGCAAAAGAGAATGTGTCTGCCAATACCGTTCTGCAAATGCAAATTCACCCCATCGACCTAGATGTGTGTGTGCATACATGAGAGAGAGAGAGAGAGAGAGAGAATGAGTGTGTGCACGTGAGTGTGAGTGCATGTGAGAGAGTTGTGTTTACATGTGTGCATGCTTGGAAGAGTGAGTGCATGAGTATGATGGAGTATAAGCCTGTGAGATGGTGGTGTGCATGGGTGTGAATGTGGGGATTGTATGTGTGTGTGTCTGAGAGAGAACATGTGTATGAGAGAGGATCTGTGTGAGTGTGTGTGTATGTGTGCTTGCTTGCGTGTGTTTATCTGTGTGAGAGAATGTATAGTGTAATGGGGTCACCTGTAGTGTGACAGTTGAGGCCATCCTCATGGGTACTGAATTTAGCAAACTGATCGCCAAGAACTGATAGAGAAGGCTTTGTGGGGACTTAACTGAGGTGTATAAAACTATGGACATTGTGGATAGAAAGTAGGGGGAGTAATTTTAAGGGTCTTAAAGAGGATTTGAGGAAAAAAAAACATTTTCACCCAGAAAGTAGTGGGAGAGCAGGCAAGATAGGAAACCTTTAAAAAGTACTTGGATGAGCTCTTGAAACATCACATCATTCAATGCTAGGGGCTTATGTTGGAAAGTGGGATTAGTGTAGATAGTTTGGTGCAGACCTGATGGAGTGAAGAGTCTCTTTTGTGCTCTATGACTCTAGGGCAGCCTAGTGACTCACAGTGCCAGGGACCCGGGTTCAGTTCCAAACTTGGGCAACTCTCTGTGTGGACATTCTCCTTGTGTTTGCAAGGGTTTGCTCCAGGTGTTCCAGTTTCCTCTCATAGTTCAAAGATGTGCAGGTTAAGTGGATTAGACATGGGAAGGGCAGGCATACTAAAATGAGATAGACTGGGTGGGATGCTCTTCAGAGGGTCAGTAGGCTGAATGGCCTGCTTCCAAGCTGTGGGAACTCTATGACCTGCTGCATTCCCAGTATCTCTATGATTGAGACAATATACATTTAATATCACAAGTTGATTCTCACTTTAGGACTATTGAACTGTCTTGTTCCACCTATGTGTCATATGTTTAAGAAAAACCAAAGAACTGCAAATGTTGGAATCAGAAACAAAAACAAAAACTGTTGGAAAAGCTCTGTTTTGAGGAAGGGTCACTGGACCTAAAATGTTAACTCTGATTTCTTTCCGCAGATGCTGCCAGAACTGCTGAGCTTTTCCAGCAATTTCTATTTTCACGTCGTACGTTCATACAATTCCAAGCAACACGCCAAATTCCCTCTGAAACTTACAGCTTGTTCTTTATAAGTTTATGCCACATATCAGTTAGCTCTTGTAGTGTTTTGCCAAATTGAATAGCTTTAAATTGGCAACTCTTTAGCTCCTGTCAGGGAAAATGAGCAGCAGTTGGAAGTGAGTGTATGATGAAGACTGGAACTAAAGAGAAACAAATGGGAGAGGAATATATCAGGGGAAATGGACTCAGGACTCGCTGTATGCGGGAAACCTTGACTGGGATTGAATGTTGGAAGAAAGTATTAAAGGAAATGGAAACTAAGAGGAGAAAAATTGAATGAGATTGAATGAGGCTAAGATGTGATTAACAGGTGGGGCTCCAAAGTTTGAGCAAAATATGATTAATTCTTTAAATAAATATGATTCCCTTCTTGCTATACAATGAGAAATGGAGATTAATATTAAATGGGAGATATAAGTTGAGTGGGTTGAAGGAAAAAGCATTCTGAATTCTCACCAATCCACAGGCTATATCTGTTAGTTTGTTAACTAAGCTAACTGTAAATGTTGTATTATATGCCAAAGGAATTTTACTGCACTTTATTTGATAATACCAACATAAATCATTTGATTTTAAAAGCAAAGATCTGTCAATGCAGGGAAACTTAAAAATGTTGTAAGTACTTAGCAGGTCGACAGCATCCTTGGAAAGAGATACTGATTTCACCTTTCAGGTCATGATCTTTCATCAGAACTGCAACTTGAGTTCATGTCAAATTGCACACACGGTTCTCGCTGGGGCCTAACCGATCAGTGTAAGTTTTTCATGTTTGTATACTATGGACAAAATATTCTAAAGGCTTTGAAGATCTCGCCTGCTGCTTTGGGAGCTGGTGAGAGAACATTGGCAAATGCCATCAACTGGTCATCGCCTGGTGTCAAGACCCACGGGGCAAGATTCTGCCCAGCGACAGCAAATCAGACTCCAGCAGCTCTTGTGCTCAGCAGCGCCATGGAAGAGGCAGTGGCTGCTGCAGGAAGACATCCCCAGAGTCCGTGGATGCCCAGAGCTCCTATCATTCCTGCACCCTCGAACCATTTAGATAACACATTTCATTTTCCTCTTTCAGCCAAAATATACAACTTCTGACTTTTACATATTATGTTTCATTTGCCAGATCTTTGCTCCATCCATTCTTTTTGTAGGCTCCTTATGCCATCTTCACAACTCACTTTCCTATCTATCTATGTCTCTTCAACAAATTTATCTTCTAAAGTTTCAATCCCTTAATCTAAATCATTTCTATAAATTGTAAAGTGTTGACCTTCCAACACCAACCCTTGTGGCACTCTAGTAGTGCAGTGCTGGGCTGAGGAAACTGAAGGGCTTCTACAACAATTGCTTAGAGTTGGTAGACTTGTCCATATTCAAGAACTCAGCGGTCAGCCTAAACCTGTATGCCACTACCATTACAGACTTCATTCGTAAATGTGTAGATGACTCCGTGCTGACAAAGTTAATTCAAACGGTCCCCAGCTGGAAACCATGGATCAACCGGGAGATCCACTCTCTACTGAAGTCTAGGTCTGAGGTGTTCAAGCCTGGTGACACTGACCTATACAGGAATCCAGGTATGACCTGTGCAAGGCCATCGGGGACACCAAGAGACAATACCAAACTAAGTTTGAGACCCAGACTGACCACCTGTTGTTTGTGGCAAGGCTTACATGACATAATGGGCTACAAGGTGAAGTTAAACAGAATCGCAGGTAACAGTACTTCCCTACCTGATGAGCTGAATGTGTTCTACACTCGCTTTAAACATAAGGGCAGTAAAACAGTATCACCTATCCCATCAGCCTCTGGTGCGCCTGGACCCTTGGTCACCGCCATAGACGTTAGATCAGCCTTCTTAAGGGTGAACCCATGAAAAGTGACTGGCCCAGATGGAGTCCCCAGCTGTGCACTCAGACCCTGTGTGGACCAGCTAGTGGGAGTATTCGCAGACATCTTCAACCTCTCCTTACTATGATCTGAAACCCCCACCTGTTTCAAGGCCAAAGAAAAATCACGTAGCATGCCTCAATGACTACTGACAGGTAGCTCAGACTTTCATAATCATGAAGTGCTTCAAGAGATTTGTTGTTGCTCACATGAACTCCAGCCTTTGAGGTTGCCTTGATCCCATGCAATTCACCTCCCGGCGCAACAGGCTCATGACAGACACCAACTCCCTGGCACCACATTCATCCCTGGAACATCTGGATACCTACATCTGACTCCAACCTATTGATTATAGCTCTGCCTTCAATACCATAATTCCAAACAAAATCATCTCCAAACTCCGAGACCTAGGTCTCTGCTCCTCCTCTGTAACTGGATGCTCAAATTCCTGACCAACAGACCGCAGGCGGTAAGAACAGGCAACAACTTCTCCTCCAATATAGTCCTCAACATTGGTGCCCCACAAGACTGCCTACTAATCCCCCACTGTACTCCTTATACTCACACTGCTGTGTGGTCAAATTCCACACCAACTCCCCATTTACAAGTTTGCTGTCAACACCACCATTGCAGGTTGGATCTCAAACAACAATGAGATGGGGTACAGGAAGGTGCTATAGTGCTTAACAGCATGGCGTAAAGTCAACAATCTCTCCGTCAACACCAATAAAACGAAAGAGCTGGTCATTGATTCAGGAAATGTATTGAAAGGGCGTGTCCCTGTCTGCACGAATGGAGCTGAGGTGGAAATGTTGGTCAGCATCAAGTTCCTGGTAGTGAGGATCACTAAAGATCTGTCCTGCTCCAACCATGTTGATGCCAAGGTCAAGAAACACAGTAATGCCTCTACTTCCTCAGGCGGCAGAGGAAATTTGGCAAGTCCATAAAGACTCTTACAAATTTTTATAGATGCATCAGAGGAAGCATCCTTTCAGTTATTCCTAACACCAAAATAAATTACAGAGAGTTATGAACACAGGCCAATCCATCACGCAAATCAGCCTTCCATCCATTGACTTCATCTATAGCTTCCGCTGCATCGGAAAGCAACCAACATAACCAAAGACCCCTCCCATCCCGGTTAGACTCACTTCAAACCTCTTCTGTTGGTCAGAAGACATAGAAATTTGAATACATATAAAAACAGATTCAAGAACAGCTTCTTCCTAACTGTTATCAGACTTTTGAACGGACCCCCTTAATGTTAACATTGATCTTTCTCTGCACTTTCTCAGCAACTGTAACACTATATCCTGCACTCTGTTCTGTTATCCTGATGCACTGGTATAGTATAACCCACTTGTAAAGCATGTAAGCAACACTTTTCATTGCAGCTCTGTACATGACCATAATAAATCAACTCAAATCAAATTATTTGTCACATCCTGCCAGCCTGAACAATTCCTACTCCTGCTCTCTGCAGACTGTTAGCAAGTCAATTTTCTATCCATGCCAATGTGTTAACTCCTATGCCATGAGCTCCTATTTTCCACAATAGCTGTGATATGGCTTCGGAAAATTCGATAATTAGCACATTCACTGTTCCCCTTCATTGACAGCTTTATCTACACAAGTTATTTCTTCAACAAACTCCAATAAATTAAACAAGATTCCCCTTTGACAAAACCATGCTAATTGCCTGATCACCTTGAACTTATCCAAATGCTGTCTGTTAGCATCTTTAATAACAGCTTCTAATATTTCCCTTATGACAAATGGTAAGTTAACTGGTCTACAGTATCCTGCTTTCTGCCTCCCTCCCTTTTTCTGATAAAGGAGTTCCATTAGTGATTTTCCGATCTGAAGGAATGTGCCTGAATCCAATATGTTTTGGAAAATGAAAACCAGTGCATTAACTATGCCACTAGCTACTTCTTTTCAGACCCTAGAATGAAATCCATCAGGACTCAGGGACTTGTCAACTTGCAGTTCCAATAATTTATTCAGTACTACTTCCCTGGTAATTGTAATTTTCTCGAGCTCCTCCCTCCCTTTCAATTCCTGACTTACAGTTATTTCCAGGATGCCACTTTTACCCTCTCTGGTGAAGACTGAGACAAAATATCTGTTCAATTCAACTGCCATCTCATTATCCTCTCCTACTCATTTCCCAGGCCCATTTTCTATAGGACAACACTTACTTTCTTAAATCTATTATTTTGGAAGAAATCTATCTGAAGAAACCTTTCATGAATGCTGTTACATTTTTGCCTGACTTTCTCTCATGCTCTAATTTTTCCTTCCTAGTTTTGTTTTGTGAAATTCTTCACTGTTTTTCATATTCTGTCCAATCTTCTGATCTGCTGCCTACCTTGGTAAGAATTGTACATCTTTTCTTTTGAGTTTGATACAACCTTTGACTTACTTAGTTAACCACAAAAGATCTGTTCTTATGTGTTGGAATGTATCTATTCTGCACTTTATGGAATATCTCCTTGAATCTTTACAATAATGTCGCAACTAACATATCCATGAATCTAAATTACCAGCCCACACTCACTACCTCTGCTTCCATGACCTAATAATTGTTCTTGTTTAAAATCAAAGTAGTGATCTTGGATGCACACTCTGTCCCTTAAACTGTGTGTAAAATTCATTCAAATTATGGTTGCTGATATCCAGGAGTGCTTTTCTTGCATAGTTTATGCATATGATGCAGAGAAAGCTCCCAAAAACAGCACGTGCTAACAACCCAAAAATATGTTGCAGTGATATTGATTCAGGAGTAGACATAAGCCGAGATACAACAGATTAATCCCCTGATTATTTTCAGAATATTGTCAAGGGAATACTTATATTTATCCAGATACAGTCTTATATTGGATATGCTGTCTTCAACAGTGCAGTAATCCGCAATACTGCACTAACATCTCAGGCCAGCTTTTTGTGTTTAGGTTTGTGGAGTGTGACTTGAATCCACAATCTTTTAGCTTGGAGCTGAACATGTTATCAATTGAGTCATACCTGATACCTATCCTTTCTAGTAAGGCTTCTTGCTTTCCTTTTTAAGTGGTGTAGATAGTGTAAAAACCACATATTTTTGGTTAACTTTGTTATGAATGTGAACTGAATAGTGAAAAAGGATTGTTATACAACAAAAGACTAAGGAAGGAATCTGTGTATTTTTGAAGTGATTGGAACCAGGTGGATTTGATTGACTACAAGAAGGTTGATTGGGGTTATTAACCTGCGACAATCAGGAATCCCTGGCTGACCAGTATAAACAAGAGATTCTCTCTCTCTACACTTCATATTTTCACCATCTCCTGCACCTACATACACACAACATGGCTGCTGGGGAATATAAACGCTACTGCTGCATGGCAGTAATGTAGGAGGGGAAAATATAACCAGGGGATTTAGAATCTCCTCAGTCCAGGGGACTGACTGTGAGCTAGCTGGCCACAACAAGTGTACTATGCACATCTAAATAAAGGGTGAATGCCTCTGTGCAGTTATTTCAACTTTAAGAAAAGCAGGTTACTGAAACTCATTGTTGGTCTTGTTGACACCGTTGCTTTGCCAGTGTTTGGGGATGGCGTAAATAGATAACTTGACATTGGTGCATGTATACAAAGTGAAATTCAACTGATTGATCTGTGGAATTGTGAACAGTTCTGGATGTCAAAGGTCAAAGGTCATCAGCCTCAGGACAACTCTCTGATTGGTTCCTGGTTAGCTGACCAGCTTGTGAGTGTGAATGATACAGGTAGAAGCCTCTACCTCTTAAAGGGAGGTAATTTCCTTCTCACATTCCAGTCAAAATAGGTGAAGCTAAAGAAAGCCAGTTGTTTTCTCCTCTTGCCTTTAAACAATAAGTTAGAGACTTTATAACTTGTGAAATAGTTTCTCTGTGCCTGAAAGAACCTGAGGGACTTGGGAAACAAAAAGGAATTAATCAAATCCTAATTACTGGCGCCATTGAACTGTTTCCCCAGTACCTTCCCCAGCACCCCCCCCCCCACCCCTCCACCCATAACACTGGTATTTTTTTAATTAAACCTGACTGTATCTGTCTTTATATACATGCAGGGGCGTTTTAGCTGGGCCTGAGAATTTTAATTCATAGAATTATATGTTTACAATTCATAGCCATTTACCCATGGTTGAAGTCAATTTATTTGTCATAAATAGTATTCCTTGTTAAATGCAGAAACCTGATCCATGCTTTCAGTTTTTCTCATTCTATCACAAAGATACCGAGGAAGAACTTCATGTATTTTGATAAAACTTTTGACTCTTTTGAGATGTCTGGCAATAGTGAGACTTAATTTCCAGTGCTCTACCCCAATGGGATGTAACAATGGACATTACTGGAATTCAGTGTTGTGCTTATATTGTACATAATCAGGACAGACCAGAGTTCTCTTTCCACTGTAACAGATTACATATTTTTACTATTTGGGATAATACATACTTTTACTATTTGGGATAATGAATTGAAATAGAAGTTTGACTGCTTTATAACTAATATACCAAGAGTATTTTTCAACTTGGAAAAATTAATATTTTAGCTGCCCAAGACAATGTTGCTTTTCAAAGTAGTGAGAGAGATACTTTGAAACAGAGTGTCTCCAAGAATCTTAAAGTTAAGGGAAAGTACATCATCTGATTGGTCAAGTTACAGCTTGTTACAGTGCTGTAGGTGCAAAAGCAGCAAGAGACATCCAGAGCCTGCAAACTGAAAATGTCTCTCTCTCTCTCTCTCCCTCCATGTTGGGTAAAAGAAAGAAAAACCAAGGAAGCTTAAAAGAAAAGACCCATGTCCACCAGTTCAGCTGTTGAAGTGAAGAATAACAATCACTTTACAGATAGTAGCATGAACTGAGAGGGACAATTTAAATTTAAATTTAAATTAAATATAACAATTTAACCCACCCTTGACATCTGAAGTTCTGAAATTTGGAATTGTGCTCATTCTGTCTATAATCTTTCTTCAACCACAATATGTCGACCTTTTTTATTCAATATCTGCCTTAATCATTAATGAGTGTATCAACATTTTGGGGTTTTAAAAGGGGTATAGTTTTAAATTGCAAAATAGTAGATTTCTTTTCTCTGCCATTTGCAAAAGTTAAGGGTGTTAACGTAAATAGTGGTATTTTCAGACAATGACAAAATCTGGTGTGAATTGCTTTTGTCCTGAATAAGTCAGTCAAGGAAATTAGTCACCTTGAGGAACAGTGGGGCACTATTATTGGTGAACTCTTCTCAGCTACGTTGTAAAAGGGAATATTTCCAGATGTGAGTAGACCTCTTGTCTGTGTCATGTCAGCTATAAATACATTGCGGAGGGATTGGCTCCCACCCTAGTTGTTATTCTAAGTTCAAAGCTCCACTTTACTGTTGGTTCAGCTGTGGTCATATTGTTTATTGTAAGATTGTTGTGGCATAAGAAGTTATTTTTCAGTGAGACAGAATGCATAGTGCTCGTCCTGATCCTGTCAATCTATCCAAATAGCACATCACTACAAATCATTGAGTTCTTCGGAGCAATTTTCAAACAAGACTACAAGATGAATTGTTGACCTTACAGCAAGGACCAATAATTGACTTTGGTTAAAAAAAAATAAATAGCAATCTGCTTCAATCAAGGAGCCTATGTGTGAAGAACAATTTGATTTCTGCACTGTAATTGTTGCAGTTTATAAACAGCCGGTTATAAATGTGTATCACACTTCTAAATGAATTAAATGTGTTGCATCTGTCTTACTGTGCTGTACATACAGATTTTTGAAAAATATCTCAATTATTTTTATATTGAAGTTTTGATGCCTTTCAACTCTAACCTGAGGCAACCAGTAACCTGACTCTTTAATTGAACTATCAGTGATAGTATCAACCAGTCAACCTAGGTTGTCTGGATACTGCTTGTACCTAACTCCCCCAGTAGAGCTTTAAAATCACACTCTGCTTCCTGTAAGGATTCCATTCCATTCTCCCAGACTCTCCGTCTCTGTCACATCTGTTCTGATGATGCCACCTTCCACCAGGCTGCCTCAGTGAGGTGGATGATCGATACCTTCGACATGAAAAGGAATAGTCACCCCGTTATCACTGTCCTTGAACTATCCTGTTCTGATCACTGTCAAATATCTCATATTCCACTTAGAATTGTCAGCCAACAGGCAAGTATCAGTTGTGAGCGATGACTCGATTTGCTTTGGAGTTGATACAGGTGATGTAAGGTCGTGGTTGTGATATGACTGTTTGATTCAAACCCAGTCTCTAACGTTGAACCATGGTTCCTTTCTGCACATTCATTTATCAATGTCTGCTTTTGTTTGTCACCATGTCACTTTGTGATTTCCTCAGCTTCCACTGACATTCCCATTAATCGTGTTGATGGTTTATGAATTACACAGAATCACAGAAGAAGTATGGTGCAGGATGAGGCCACTCTGCCCGTTGTGCCTGCACCAGCTTTTTAATGAGCTTCCTTACCTAGTCTCTGTTTCCTGCTTTCTCCCCATACCCTTGCACATTATTTATATTCAAAGAATCATCCAATATCCTCTTCAATTCCTCAATTGAACCTGCCTCCAACTCAATTCGAGGCAGTACATATACACCCTTACTACTCAATGAGTAAAAAGGTTTCTCTTCACTTCAGCCTTGCTTCTTTTGCCAATCACTTTAAATTTGTTCCTTTTATGAGCAGCAAGTGTCTCTCTCTCTCTCTCTCTATACTCTCTCTATCCCGCTCATGGTTTTGATATCTCTATTGGGGGATCTCCTTTTGGCCTTCTCCCTTCCAAGGCGAGCAGTCCCAGCTCCTTCAGTCTATCCTCAGAAGTGAAGTTCCTCACCCCTGGAAATATTCTTGTAAACCGCTTCTGCACTCTCTCGAAATGCTTTCACATCCTTTCTAAATTGTGGCACCCAGAATTGTATGCAATACGCCAGCTGTGGTCTCACAAGTGTCTTATTCAAGTTCAATATCACTTCCTTGCTGGGGACCTCTATTAATCAAGTTGACAATACAATGTGCTTTACTCATTGCTCTCTCTAGCTGTTGTGACATTTTTAGTCATCTGTGCACATATACATCCAGGTCCCTGTGCTCCTGCATGCTCCCTTCACCCCCCCATTCCCCCCGCCACGCAGCTCCACTTCCAACTATATCCCCTATTTTATATTGTCTTTCACTGTTCTTTAAACCAAAATGCATCACTTCACACTAATCTGTATTTAACTTCATCTGCCACCTACCTCCACCAATATGTCTAAGCCCTTTTGGAGTTCTACACTGACTCTTCTCACAGTTTGTAAATCTTCCAAGTTTTGTGTCATCTGCAAACATTCAAACTGCCCCCCTGCACACCAAATCTCTTTCATTAAAATATAGTAGGAAAGGCAAGGGCTCTAATCATAGCCCCGAGGGAATTCCACAACAAATCTTACTTCAGCTCAGATTTTTTTAAAATCAATGTTGCTATTAGCCCTTTTATTCTCATAACCTATAACTATCTCACAAGTCTGTTGGTCAAATTAGATTAGATTACTTCCAGTGTGGAAACAGGCCCTTCAGACCAACAAGTCCACACCGACCCGCCAAAGCGCAACCCACCCAGACCCATTCCCCTACATTTCACCCCTTCACCAAACACTACAGACAATTTAGCACGGCCAATTCACCTAACCTGCACATTTTTGGACTGTGGGAGGAAACCCACGCAGACACGGGAGAATGTGCAAACTCCACACAGTCAGTCGCTTGAGGCAGGAATTGAACCCAGGTCTCTGGCACTGTGAGGCAACAGTGCTAACCACTGTGCCACCGTGCCGCCCACACAACCCAAATGGTCAGTCCCATGTGAAAACTATGACCCACCATACACTCGGCTGGTGTTTTCATGTGTCCATTTAAGCCCTTCTTCTGACTGAAACTTATCACACTGTTCCACGCCCCTACTACTCTGAATGAAGAAACTGCTCCTAACATCTGTCCTAATCTATCACCCCTCAATTCAAAGCTATGTCCCCTCATGTTAGTTTTCACCATCAGAGGAAAAAGGCTCTCACTGTGCATCCTCTCTACCCCCCCGATTATCTTATACGTCTCGATTAAATCACTTCTCAACGTTTCTCTCCAATGAAAACAGCCTCAGTTCCCTCAACCTTTCCTTGTAAGACCTTCCTTCCATACCAGGCACCATCCTAGTCAATCTCCTCTGAACCCTTTCCAAAGCTTCCTCATCCTTCCTATAATGCAGTGACCAGAACTGCCTGCAATTCTCCAGGTGCAGCCTTACCAGTGTCTTGTACAGCTGAAGCATGATCCCATGGTTCCGAAACTCAATCTCCCTACCAACAAATGCCTTCTTAACAACTCTATTAACCTGAGTGGCAACTTTCAGGGATTTATGCACCAGGACACCAAGAGCTCTCTGTTAATCTACACTGCCAAGAATTTTACCATTAGCCCAGCACTCTGCATTCCTGTTACTTCTTCCGAAGTGAGCTACCTCACACTTTTCCACATTAAACTCCATTTTCCACTTCTCACCCCAGCTTTGCTTCTTAACTATGTCCCTCTGTAACCCACAACATCTTTCATCACTATCCACAACTCTGCCTCCCTTAGTGTCATCTGCAAATTTACTAATCCATCCTTCCCATATCCAGATCATTGACAAAAATGACAAAGAACAGTAGCCCCAAAACAGATCCTTGCAGCACACCACTGGTAACTGAGCTCCAGGATGAACATTTCCCATCAACCATCACCCTCTGTCTTCTTCCAGCTGGCTAATTTCTGATCCAAGCCGCTAAATCACCTTCAATCCCGAATCTCTGAATTTTGTACAATAGCATGGAGCCTGATCAAATGCCCTAATGAAGTCCATATACACCACATCAGCCACTTTACCTTTATCCACATGTTTTGTCACCTTCTCAAAGAACTCAATAAGGTTAGTGAGGCACAACTTACCCTTCACAACACTGTGTTGGCTTTCACTAACCAAATTATTCCTTTCCAGATGATTATAAGTCCTATCTCTTATTTCTGACCGTGACATGGATAGGTCTTCTCCTCCTCCTCTCCACTGTGTCATCTTAGAACATAAGAACAAAAGATCTAGGAGCAGGAGTAGGCCTTCTGGCCCATTGAGCCTGCTTGGCCATTCAATAAGATCACAGCTGATCTTTTCATGGCCTTTGGTCCACATACGTGTCCTCTTACCGTAATCCTTAATCCCTTTATTGTTCAAAAAATTATTTATCTTAATTTTAAAAACATTCAGTGATGAAGCCTCAACTGCTTCACTGGGCAGGGAATTCTGTAGATTCACAACCCTTTGGGTGAAGAAGTTCCTTCTCAATTGAGTCTTAATTCTGTTCCCCCTAATTTTGGTTCTGGTTTTAGTTTCACCTGCCAGTGGAAACAATCTCCCTGCTTCTTTTTTATCTGTTCTCTGCATAATTTTACAAGTTTCTGTAAGATCATCCCTCCTTCTTCTAAATTCCAATTAATATAATCCCAGTCTACTCCTAACATGCCAACCCCCTCAACTCCAGAATCAACTTAGTGTATCTCCTCTGCACCCCCTCCAGTGCCAGTACATCTATCCTCAAATGCAAAGATCAAACCTGCACGTAGTACTGTGGGTGCGGCCTCACCAAGTAACCTATACAGCTGCAACATAACCTCCCGGCTTTTAAACTTAATCCCTCCATCCATGAAGGACAAAATTCCATTTGCCTTTTTAAAACTGGGAAGAGAATCACAAGACTTTATCATGGAGATACATTTGAAAGTTCAATTGCTATTGTATATCCACAGGTGTCTCCACATGAAGAAGAGAATCTAAAACACAATCTGACCAACCTTGCACAGGATGTCATCTCTTCTAAGCTTGTCTTTTTGGTTTTGCACACATTTCTATTTCAAATCATTAGCCACAAGTTTACATGCCTTCAAAATTACTTCATGCTTTACCTTTTGAGTTTGTATATGCAGCTATACACACGTTGTACTTCCCTCTTAGGGAAAGGCACTTCCACATGTCAAACCGATGGGGCCATAGAGTCAAATACTTCTCAGAGTCTAAATCTGGAGTCTCGGACCAGGTATGTGTGGAAGTCTCAGCCCAGGGATGGCAAAGGGGGTTATGGGGTCGTTCATGGAAAGTCTGGGCAAGGAAGCAGGGGGGGCAGACCTATAGAGGGGGTGGGGACCCACCTTATGTTGTAAGGTGACTCATGTTGATAGACAGAGGCTTCAACCACACGCCCCCAAACTGATTTTAGTGTGAAATCTGAGCAGGGTCACTTCCCAGGCATTCCTTGCCCTTGGACATTGAGACATGGACAAGAATTAGCCCTTAGGTAACTGTTAATTGGTCCTGCAAGGGGAGGCTATCCCACTGCTGTAAAACTGTGGCAAGGTTACAGATAGGTCGAAGGCTTGTGGGAAAGCCATTTGACGAATTTTACAGCTTATGGCATCTTGTTTTGGCATCAAGGGTCCTGCCTGTTGGCTAGTGAGCTGGCAATAGAGCAGCAATGCCTGTTTTATGGATTTTGGTCAATCAGGCAGACGTGAGGCTACTGACAGGTGTTCCCCAGGATCAAGCCCCCGAGAGTGGAAGTCTCAGACACTCAGAGAAACTGGCCAATCAGAAGGTGGTGGCTCATGAGCCCACAGTTTGTAGTGTGGGGGTTATCACAGGGAGATGGGAGGAATTAGAGTCACCATCAAGACCAGAGAGGGGGTCACTTGGCTTCCATGTCCTTCTTGACTTCCTGTCCTTTGATCAGGCACTGAATGCCTTTGATCAAGAGACCTAACCTCATTGCTGAAAAATGTGTTGCTGGAAAAGCACAGCAGGTCAGGCAGCATCCAAGGAGCAGGAGAATCGACGTTTCGGGCATAAGCCCTTATGCCTGAAACGTTGATTCTCCTGCTCCTTTGATGCTGCCTGACCTGCTGCGCTTTTCCAGCAACACATTTTTCAGCTCTGATCTCCAGCATATGCAGTCCTCACTTTCACCTTACCTCATTGCTCAAGCGTAAATCTGGCTGCACTGCTTTAATTGCCTTGCACTGTTCATGGGGTTAGACTCACTTGTACCTTGGTTACCCTCAGCAGTAGAAGAATGAAGCCCTTAAGTCCCCATTAATAGGCCACTTAGAGGCCTCAATTGATGGCAAATGAGAAGGTTGCCCTCCCGCCCTTCCCTGATGAAGAGCTTACGCCAGAAACATCGATTTTCCCTGCTCCTTGGATGCTGCCTGACTGGCTGTGCTTTTCCAAGGCCACACATTTTGACTCTGATCTCCAGCATTTGCAGTCCTCACTTTCTCCATAGGCTTTTCTGCCCAAACGTAATTGCAACAGAGCTGTGAAGGTGGTCGGGTTCTGAAGAACACCACCCTACCTGAATAAATGCCATCCCTGCCACCACCTTAAGTAGAAGATTCCACCTCGTGTATATAATGGTGTTCTAGTGAAATTACTGGTGGAGTCTCTGGCATTGTGGCGCCAAAGTGAGTTAGTGATTGTACCAAGAGGTAAATCATTGCACCAGTTTATGTGCTTATCATTTCTTATGTGAGTTTTCCTTTGGTGGGAAAGAGTAACATTTTGTCAAACTTCCTCCACTGCTGCAGTGACATCAATGGCCAGCTTCATTAAATTAAAGTCCTTGAGAAACACTGGTGGGATGACTTGGTCCAAGAAATTGGAATTGTCACCTCACTTGGGAAGGTTTACCTTACTTTACCATGAAATATTTGGACAGTGCATGGCCTTAATGTAAATCTCCAAAACTCCATCTACTTCAATGTCATGTAAGAGATAGGGGTCACTTTGATTATAATAGCAGGAGTAGTGCAGTGGGAGACCAGGGGTGACCAATGGCATAATCCTCTGGCAGCTCATTCCATACACACCCTGTGCATGAAAGTTACCCCTCAGGTCATAGAGTCATAGAGATGTACAGCATGGAAACAGACCCTTCAGTCCAACTTGTCAATGCCAACCAGATATCCTAACCCAATCTAGTCCCATCTGTCAGCACCTGGCCCATATCCCTCCAAACCCTTCCTATTCATATACACATCCAGATACTGTTTAAATGTTGCAATTGTAGTAGCTTCCACTACTTCCTCTGACAGCTCATTCCATACACGTACCACCCTCTGTGTGAAAAGGTTGCCCCTTCGGTCCCTTTTATATCTTTCCCCTCTCACCCTAAACCTATGCCCTCTAGTTCTGGACTCCCCCACCCCAGGGAACAGATCTTGTCTATTTATCCTATCCATGTTCCTCATGATTTTATAAACCTCTATGAGGTCACCCCTCAGCCTCTGACACTCCAGGGAAAATGGGCCCAGCCTGTTCAACCACTCCCTGTGGCTCAAATCCTCCAAACCTGGCAGCATCCTTGTAAATCTTTTCTGAACCCTTTCAAGTTTCACAACATCCTTCCAATAGGAAGGAAACTAGAACTGCATGCAATATTCCAACAGTGGCCTAACAAATGTCCTGTATAGCCGCAACATGACCTCCCAACTCCTGTACTCAATACTCTGACCAATAAACAAAAGCATATCAATCGCCTTCTTCACTATCCTGTCTACTTGTGACTCCACTTTCAAGGAGCTAAAGCTAATTCTAGAAAATCAGGGATGCTTGTATCCAACAGGTCACTTGAGTTAAAATCTGGTTTCTCACTCAAATGAGTTGTGCTGCACCCAATGAGATGGTTTCCTGGAGGCAATCTGGAGGTTCCCAGTTTTACTGTGGAAGGACCACATGCATTTTATTTGAAATATAAACTGGAAAGTGGAAGTTTGGATCTTTTTTGCAGAGAATGAAACAATTTCTTTTATTCAAAACTAAAATAGAACTGTATGATGTTCAATCATGAGTCACACGAGACCATATCATTTCTGCTGAAGCTGGATTTGCTACTTGGTAAGACTGGCTGGCACTGGGGGCTTTTTGGTTTGAAAACAAGAATAACTGCCTAGCAACAGCTTGTGGATTGGTTGCAAGTGACAATTTGTCATGTAACTGGGAGGAGTGGGAGTAGTTGGGCTCTCAGGCCTACAGAAGGCTGCAAGCAATCTAGATAACTCTCTGTTTCTGTCAAAGAAAACAATCAGCACACAAAGGCCTTGAGAGTTGAAAAGTCATTAACTCAAACCAAGACCCATGTCCAACTGATTGGCTACTGGCACCACTAACAGAAACTGTGACAAAGTCACTTCACTTCTCCTCGTGGTTTGTCGTCTTGACCCTCAGGCTTTGTTCCACTATAAGTATGTTTTCTGCCCATGTTAATCCTGTAAAGTATTTTGTTTCATTTGCCTGACCATCCCACTGTGAATGAATGTGTATGTGTTAGATTTAAAGAACGCACTTGTGTCAAGATTAGATTGGTGCTGGAAAAGCACAGCAGGTCAGGCAGCATCCTTGGGCCAGGAAAATTGATGTTTTGGGCAATAACTCTTCATCAGGAAGTGACATTCCTGCTCCTCAATTTTCCTGTTCCTCAGATGCTACCTGACCTGCTGTGCTTGTCCAGCACCATCTCTAATTAGATTAGATTACATTGCAGCGTGGAAACAGGCCCTTCGGCCCAACAAGTCCACACCGACCCGCCGAAGCGCAACCCACCCATGCCCCTACATTTACCCCTTACCTAACACTACGGGCAATTTAGCATGGCCAATTCACCTAACCTGCACATCTTTGTGACTGTGGGAGGAAACCGGAGCACCCGGAGGAAACCCACGCAGACACGGGGAGAACATGCAAACTCCATACAGTCAGTCGCCTGAGGCGGGAATTGAACCCGGGTCTCAGGCGCTGTGAGGCAGCAGTGCTAACCACCGTGCCACCCACAAATCTTGACTCTAATCTCCAGCATCTGCAGTACCCACTTCTGCCTTAAAGAAGGCATTGTTTAAGTTTACATATTTGCAATTAATAAGCTATTTTTCAATGCATTAAGGGATACATTTGCAATAATTAATACATTTTTGTTTCTTATTCATTGATGAAAAGTGTGTGTTTATTTTCTCTTAGATGTTGGTCAGATCAGGCATTTAGCAACCTACTGATTAAACTGGCCCCATTTCGCGTTAGTGGTGACTGATGGAACAGTTGTGTTTCTCATGCACTCTACCCCTGAGGGTCATAATAACTGTGCTCGAGAATCAGACCAGAGTCCTTAGTTACATTTTAAGGTGTGCTTTTTCTGAAATACATTTCCGTTGGTTCTGAAAAAGTGCCATTGAAGCTATCACTGCTTCCGTACTTTCAACCCAATCCGTGTCGCTTCTCATCTCCAATGATTGCTTTGTGAATAGCCGGGTTCCTCAGATGGGATTTTTAAGGAGGTGGATCCATGGCTGACGCCTTTCTCCCAACATGTGGAAGCCCCTTGTAGGGTTGAACACGCGAAGGGACTGGATCCTGCCATCTGTTGGGACCTGATACGTTCACCTGCATTACCTTTTCTTTTTAATAAAGAAGGAGTGTCTTGAAGTGCTGAGAACAAGCTCCACTCTGTCTGACTCTGTGTGACCACCAAAAGTACTTGTTCTTATTATCCAGCTGTAACTTGAGGACAGGGCCTGTAATCAAGAATACCTGTAATTTCAAGAACTAAGGGACTTTTTGTCTCCTCTGGTATTGCACAGCTGGTACTTAAGCTCACCCAAGGGACTGTCCTTGATAAATCATTCTCTGTTCTAACGTGAACACCCCGGGAACATGCTTTGATGTTTTCATGAGCCCTGCGTCTCTCCAGGTGAAGACCTGTCAAGGGATGAACTATTTGGTTTCTGGTGTCAGTGGTGTGATTGCAGTAACCAATGAAGTGAGAGCTTAAGGTAAACAGAGAGCTCCGAATTAACAGAAGTCGCATTGAGCTACAATGGTATTCACAGGCATTTTATGATGGAAGTTTAGAGAATTGTGCTTGTATCAAACACCTTATCCAATTTTCCTTCATTGTACTGCCTTGCAAAGCTGACTCAATGTTGCAAACCGTGCTAAATTGCTGTCAATGCACACTGTGGCACGTTAATTATAATTCACATCTCATTCTGAGTTGCATTTCTATGTGGCGTAGCCTATTTGAAGATTGTGCTTAAAAGCATGCTGAAGGTAAATGGTAAAGATAATATGTGGTTTAGAAGGACTGGATAATCAGCCAGATAAAACTGCTGTCATTTCTAAGCTGCTTCAGATTTCTTTGCCTCTTGTTGTTCATCCCCCACCTTGTACAACATTCAGTCATTACAACCCAAGCCTGTTTATATACCTGTAAATCAGCATTTCTGGTTTAAATAAAACTCATGATTGTGCAACTGTTACATTAACATTCTTGATTTTAGAGACCACAAGAGATCTAACAGTGATGATAGCTTTTGGTTTTACATCCTAGCCAAATATACCTGATACCAAAAATAATCTGCCATAAGAGATTTGAAGACTTAGCTCCTTGATTGCCCCTTTATTGACTATATATGGTATAATTTTTTCAGGCACAGCTAATTTGAAGGGTGGTTAGTAGTTAGCACTACTGCTTCACAGCACCAGGGACCCAGGTTCGATTCCATCCTTGGGTGACTGGGTGGAGTTTGCACATCCTCCCCACACCCGAGGGTTTCTGCTGGGTGGTCTGGTTTCCCCCCATGGTCCAAAGATGTGCAGGTCTGGTGGACTGATCATGCAAAATTGTCTATAGTGTTCCAGTGATGTGTAGGCTAGCTGGTAAATGTAGGGTTACCCCCTTGGTTAGGAGACCGGGTCTTGTGGAGGATTGGTGCAGACTCCAGAACTCTAGGGATTCTATTCAAATTTAACTTGCTTGTAACAAATGGTCGAGGATAGGATAGAACACAGGATTAGCAACACCTCCAATTCGCCTCTGGAACTTGAGTTTAAATCTAACCCATACCAAAGAGAGTAAGTCTGCACTGACATTTCAATGCCATTCTGAAGGAGTGACTGCCTGAAATGCCATTTTCCAGTTTGGATGGAACATTACATTGAAACTCTGTCCAACCTGTCCAGCGAGTGTAAAAAAGGTCACGTCGCACATCCCAAAGCAAGGGTAGCTCTTTCCAATGCCCTGGCCAATGTTTAACCCTCAAGCAAAACCCTAAAACGGATGATTTGGTTATTATGCCAATTGTGTGTAAAATGGCCTCCTGATTTCTGCACTTCAAGAGCACTAAGTTTTCTGTCGACTGTTTAGGGCATCCTGAGTTTGGGAAAGGCACAAAAGACGCATAGGTTCTGTTTTGTTTTTCTTCCAAAGTTGCCTGGATGCAGCCTTGACTAAAAGTAGGATCAATACAGCAATATCATAAGAACACGATCACCTCCATGTTGTATGTCACCTGGATATCCTTTGTAATTCCTGGAGCAACATCCTGGAATTCCTTATGAACAGCACAAAGCCTGGAAGCACAATCACCATAAAAAGTGATAGTGGTTTAAGGAGAAGGCCCATCCCACCCCTCCCCCAACCTCAGCTTCTTGGGGCAATGCGAAATGGGCAATGAATGTGTCTTTGCTTGTGGTGCCCACGTTATGAGAGCAAATCTTATCTTTAAATTAGCATTTTTAAAATTTATTCACAGAATGAGAGCACTGCTGGCTAGGTCAGCATTTATTGCCCATCCCTGATTGCTCAGAGGGCAGTTGCGAGTCAACCACATTGCTGTGGGTCTGGAGTCACATGTAGGCCAGACCAGCTAAGGATGGCAGTTTCCTTCCCTGAAGGACATTAGTGTACCAGATGGGTTGTTTTCCTGACAATTGACAATGGATTTGTGGTCATCATTAGACTGTTAATTCCAGATTTTTATTAATTTCAAATTCCACTGTTTGCCATGGTGGGATTTGTACCAGGGTCCCCAGAACATTCCTTGGGTCTCTGGATTAACAGTCTAGCGATGATACCACCAGGCCATTGTCTCTCCTACCTGCTATCTGTATGACCTGCTATCATGACAATTATTGCCTTCAAACCATTCCATCCTAAAACAAATAAAATTATCCCAATGTGAATTGATCAGGAACCCCCTTCTGTACCTATTGGCCAGCAATGCATATGCAAAGTATTGAGGTGTCTCCTAAGTCACCATCTTCTTTAGCAGTGCTGACCTCTCCTGGTGGGCTTCTGCTATTGACCCTGCAGACTCCCTATCCCACACACTAAACTGATTTGGATGATGAGTGTGGAGGTACAGAAATGTAACGGCATAGAGGAGATCATTTAATCCATTGTCCCTGCACTGGCATGTTAAATAAGCGTCATCACCTCATCCCAGTTTCCTGCTTTATACCCATACCCTTGCACATTACTTTTATCCCAATAATTTACTCAATTCTTGAATTAACTACCTCCTAGGAGTTTTCACTTGCCAATGCAATCACTAACCTGAGCAGAGTGTCATGATGATGGACCAGAACTACATATGGACATATCAAACTTTTAATTACCATGCACATTTTTTCAAAGAGGGCTACTATAGCCAAACTGTGACTGTGAATATAATTTGAATGACTGTGTGGCAGTGGAGCTGTGGAATGGCATACCAGTAAGGAGTCAGGGAAACTTCAGATGGAAAGAATGAAAAGGAAGAGACAACAAAAGGCTGCCTGCCCAACCACCTCTCAATAGGGAACCATCTCCTTGCAGACATGTGTCTCAGCTCAGAAATACAAAAATGAGGTTAAAGACGAACTGCATACTCTGATATGTGTGCGTATGTGTTTGTGTTAATGTTCTCGTGTGCTGGAAGATCACGGGTTAGGATACAGCCATTAACCCCTGCACTGCAAATAAGGATAGGTTTTAACAACGTTCTAACTCTGAGTGTGAGCAGTCACTATCAAAAAGAGCCAGGACAAAGTAGCAGCAGTGTGTTCCATCTAGAAGATGCACTGCAGAAATTCACCAAAGATCATCAGATAGCACCTTCCAAACCCATGACCATTTCCATCTAGTTAAAAGTCACACAACACCAGTTTATAGTCCAACAAGTTTATTTAGAAGTACTAGCTTTTAGAAGTACTGCTCCATCATCAAGTAACAAGTGGGGCAGAAATATAAGACACAACATTTATAGTGTGTCTATATATGTGTCTTCTGATCCTGCCCCACCAGGTGAAGGAGCAGTGCTCCAAAAGCTAGTGCTTCCAAATAAACCTGTTGGACAATAACCCAGTGTTGTGCGATTTTTAACTTTGTACACCCATCATTTCCATCTAGAAGGACAAGGACAGCAGATATATGAGAACACCACTAGCTGCAAAATCCCCTTCAAACCACTCATCATCCCGACTTGGAAATAAATCGCTGTTCCTTCACTGTCGAGAGTGGCATGTTGGAAAAGCACAGCAGGTCAAGCAGCGTCCGAGGAACAGGAGAATCGACGTTTTGGGCAAAAGCCCTTCTTCAGGAATGAGGCTGGGGGCCGAGGGGGTGTAGAGATAAATGGGAGGGGAATAGAGCTGGGGGGAATGTAGCTGAGAGTGCGATAGGTAACTGGAGGTGGGGGTAATGGTGATAGTTTGAGAGGAGGGTGGAGCAGAGAGGTGTGAAGGAAGATGGACAGGTGGGACAGGTCATGAGGATGGTGCTGAGCTGCAAGGTTGGATCTGGGATAAGTTGGGGGAGAGGAAATGAGGAAACTGGTGAAATCCTGTTCTTTCACTGTCCCTGGGTCAGAATCCTGGAACTGCAATGGTTCAAGAAGGCAACTCACCATCTCCTTTTGTTTTGCATTTCCTCTGTTTTCTTCCCGTTCCTTCTATCTTCCTTGTAACTCTTATGTCATCTGCTCCAATTTTAATCATCCTAACCTTACCCTATGCTTTTCACAAAAAGTCAACTGTGACTTCTCAAATGCAACTGGGGACAGCTATAAATATTGACTCACTCTACGCCCCTGAATGAATAAAACAAAACAACTCCATGTAACATCTGTAAAGTCTTATTATTTATACTTCATGAATGACTCAGAGACTGATCTGTATATCTTGTTTTTTTATTCCCAGTCTGTATGTATCTGTGTTACAATATTGTTCTTTCCCTCATTTAGTACCTAATAAGCACAACCTTTGGTTAACTCTAGAAAATCTGTCTAAATTGGCTTCTTTTGAAACATAAATTCATTTCACCTGGGGAAAAGGAAAGGATCCTTTTCAAATTAACCTTGTTGCTTCCAATGGAGGGGGCAAGTGTATAAAGAACATGAGCCAAAGGGGGTGGCACGGTGGCTCAGTGGCTCAGTGGTTAGCCCTGCTGTCTCACAGTGCTCAGGGACCCAGGTTCAAAACCAGCCTTGGGCGACTGTCTCTGTGGAGTTTACACATTCTCCCCATGTCTGCGTGGGTTTCCTCCAGGTACTCCAGTTTCCTCCCACAGTCCAAAGATGTGCAGGTCAGGTGAATTAGCCACGCTGAATTGCCCAAAGTGTTAGGTGCATTAGTTAGAGGGAAATGGGTCTGGGTGGGTTACTTTTCAGAGGTCGGTGTGGACTTGTTGAGTCGAAGGGCCTGTTTCCACATTGTAGGGAATCTAATCATGCCTCATCACTCGGGATCTTAACAATTTGAGGTATCACAGCAAACTGAGGACTTCATGATTTGGTTCCATGGGTGAAATGGTAGAATTAGGGTGGCTGCAAAAAAATCTGCAAAAGGCTTCCTTGAATTTGCATTGCCATAATGTAGGGAAGCCCATATTCAATGCCACTGTTCCCAACAGAATTTGGGGAAGCTTCATTTGACAATTTAAAAGTCCCTTGAACAGTGAGAAGATTACTAGCAGCACAGTCGCTCAGTGGTTAGCACTGCTGCCTCACAGCGCCAGCGACCTGGGTTCAATTCCAGCCTCAGGTGACTATGTCGAGTTTGCACATTGTCCCCGTGTCTGCGTGGGTTTCCTCTGAGTACTCTGGCTTACTCTAACAATCCAAAGATGTTCCGGTTAGGTGAAATGGCCATGCTATAGTGCTCAGGGATGTGTAAGTTAGGGTGCATTAGTCAGGGATACATATAGGTGTAAGGTAGGAGAATGGGTCTGGGTGGGCTACTCTTCGGAGGGTCAGTGTGGACTTATTGGGACAAAGAGCCTGTTTCCATTCTGTAGGAATTCTAATTCTAAATTACAGAGACACCAAGGATTAAATTCCCATCTGAAAGCCAGAAAATGTGTAGTTTTAACGGGGATGGCAAATAATTTGTTAGCGGAAACTGAGGATGGTGAAAAGCATAGGGTAAGGTTAGAGTGATTAAAATCAGAGCAGATGACATTAGAGTTACAAGGAAAACTGAAGGAACAGGAAGAAAACAGAGGAAATGCAAAACAAAAGAAAGGTGAAAAAAAGTGCAGGTAATGGGAAAAGAGGAAAGAAAAAAGAGAAATTATCAAGAAAAAGCAACAGGAATGTTTTAATTGAGACAACTCTATCTGAGGGGCAGGAATCTTACTGCACACTCTGAGGATACCAATGGCTCAGACCTAAGGGTAAAGACAACTCAGTTTGCCCATTTAATTTCTCAGTTTGATGAGCGAGAGGTAGAAGCCTTCTTTTTATCTCTTTGAAGCAGCTAACACAGCAGTTAAAATAATCAGTCCAAAATTGAACTTCATTATGATTTGGAGGTGCTGGTGTTGGACTGGGGTGTACAAAGTTAAAAATCGCACAACACCAGGTTATAGTCCAACAGGTTTAATTGGAAGCACTAGCTTTCAGAGCGTCGCTCCTTCATCAGGTGGTAGTGGAGGGCTCAATCCTAACACACAGAATTTATAGCAAAACTCACACTGTAAATTTTTGCTATAAATTCTGTGTGTTAGGATTGAGCCCTCCGCTACCACCTGATGAAGGAGCGACACTCTGAAAGCTAGTGTGCTTCCAATTAAACCTGTTGGACTATAACCTGGTGTTGTGTGATTTTGAACTTCATTATGCAAGGGTAAGCTTTCATGGAAAGCTCTTGGGGTTTAATCCCTCTTGCCTGAGGGAAGTGCAATTGATCCTGAGACATTAAAAATGCATACCAGTTAGTCCCATAGGCACACTGTTAAAAATTCTGCACCCTCAGGAAACTGCCTAACCAGACATATGAGGAATTTCAAAGGTTTAAGCAGTTTGTTTTGGACCAGTGAGTAGGGGCACTTGAGGCAAAAGTCACTTACGCAAAACATCTTGAAATAATTCACCTCGAGAAGTTCAAAAACTCAACCCCCTTCCCAGTAAAAATGCATTGAATGCACCAGAGAAAGACTGGGTCCAGGCAATTGCGGCCGATGATTATGTGCTGATCTGTGAGACCCTCCCTTAGTCTTCTGTAACCAACGGGACAGAATAAAGGTGGGCAGAGTGATAGGGAGAGGAGCACCCGCGGGTGGGGGGACAGAAATTCTGGGAACCTTGTTCAAGATGATGAGTGTACCATTGAGAGCATTCTATTTGGATGTATCACTATCTAGTATGGCAACTGTACCATTCAAGATCGGAGATGGTTACAGAGAGTGGTGAACTCGGCCCAGACAATCACAAAGGCCAACCTCCCGTCTATAGAATCCATCTACCAAGCCCGCTGTCGAGGAAAGGCTGCCAGCATTCTCAAAGATCCATCCCACCCTGGCAATGTTTTTCTACAACCTCTACCATCGGGGAGAAGGTACAGAAGCATGAACACATGCACCAGCCGGTTTCGAAACAGTTTCTCCCCTACTGTTGTTAGAATACTGAATGGACTCACAAACTCTTAACATTGGCCTGTACCTATGTTTTTGTTTTTGCCACTGTTCACCTAATATATACTATCAATGCTACTTGACTCTGTGATCTACCTGTATTGCTCACAAGACAAAGATTAGGAGACCATAAGACATAGGAGTGGAAACAAGGCCATTCGGCCCGTCGAATCCACTCCTCCATTTAATCATGGGCTGATGGGCATTTCAATTCCACTTACCCACAATCTCCCTGGAGCCCTTAATTCCTTGTGAGATCAAGAATTTATCAATCTCTGCCTTGAAGACACCCAATGTCCCGGCTTCCACTGTGCTCTTTGGCAATGAATTCCACAGGCCCAACACTCTCAGGCTAAAGAAATGTCTCCTCATTTCCATTCTAAATTGCCCTCCTCTAATTTTAAGGCTGTGCCCACAGGCCCTAGTCTCCCTGCCTAAAGGAAACAACAAAGCTTTTCACTGTGCCTCGGTACACATGACAATAAATTCAATTCAATTCATTCAATTCAAATTGAGGCCAACAAGCCTGCGTATTTTAACTTGTGAAAGGTAAGGCATGTCTTGACCAAATGTTGTAGGAAAAGCCAGTGGGGTTTATTGAAGCAGAAAATGGGAGCTAGTCTTGGTCCTGACTGCAGCAATGAATCCTTGTAAAGGTACTCCTGAAAATATGGATGAGGTTAAACAACTCCATGAGTGTGACCAGAATTTTATTTTAAACTAAAGCAAGAATGGCCATGTTTCCTCAGGGGGAGGTGAGAAATCCCAAGGGGATAGTGAAGACTACAGGGCTGATCATACTGTACTGCTGAGAATCAGTCTGGTCTTCCCATTAGAGAGTGCAGTAATTGCCAAAGTGCTGGTAAACAGGATCGAA
Organism: Chiloscyllium punctatum; assembly: GCF_047496795.1. Lineage (NCBI taxonomy): Eukaryota > Metazoa > Chordata > Chondrichthyes > Orectolobiformes > Hemiscylliidae > Chiloscyllium > Chiloscyllium punctatum. The sequence continues at coordinate 60,051,697 of NC_092755.1, forward strand.
GAAGGGCACATTATCTACTTCCCTTTGCTGGACACATCTAGAGATTGATATGTGTTGGATCTAGTTGCTGTGGAAATTGTTCCCAGTTTGCCTGTGCACAGCACCAACCTGTTCCTCAACAATGACCAGGCGGGAGTTCAAATGTCAGCAGATCCCCAGTGGTCTCTGAAAAGGCATCAGAAAAATCAAGCTACCACATGAGAAAGTGCATGGTATTTTCTCCTGTGTGTGTATAGCCAGACATGTTCAGAAGTGGAGGCTGAGGTGTTATTGCAAACATTAGCCTGGTTATCTGATTTTCAGGTGTTTAGAAGCACACAAGGAGGTAATAAACAGAACTCTCTTGGTAGCAGCCCAACAGACTGAATGCCCGCTACACAGACCATCTCATGCTGAAGCTAGTGCGCAGGATTCTGCTGGCTGAAATGTCAGCGTACACAAAACCCAAGCCCACACCAGCCAGTGGCCGCAGCTCCACATGGATTGAGTAAGGTTCTGCAGAATCTTCCACACGTGCCAGTTTATGGGAAAACACCAAACAGGATGACACTGGGTAACCGGGAGCAATCCAGTAGGACTCTTTAGTGTAACATCCAAAGGCACAGAGCGATGCTAGAATGATACCAATAGTCTCTGAAAACAATGGTCAGGGCATAAGTACTCCCCTGATCAAGATGGAGAACTGGGTTTCCTTCTCTTCACCACCAGTGACTTTACCAAACAGCCCACTGGTAAGACCATTCAACCATAAGAAATAAGAACAGGAGTAGGCTGTTCTGCCCCTCAAGCCTGCATTCAACAGGATCATGGCTGACATTCCTCAAGTCCATCTTCCTGTCCTTTACCTGTAGCTTTTGACTCCCGCCTGATAGAGACTCTATTAGTCCCAGCCTTAAATATACACAAGGTCTCTGCCCCCATAGATCTTTGTTACAAGGACTCAGCTCTCTGAGAGAGAAATTCCTCCTCACCTTGGTCTTAAATTGGTGCTCCTTCATTCTGAGATTATGCCCTCTAGTCCTAGATTATCCCAATGAGGGGAAACATCCTCTCAGTGTTTACCCTGTCAAGCCTCGTAAGAAAGCGATATGTTTCAATAAGATCACCTCTCATTCTTCTAAGCTCCAGTGAGCAGAGTTCCAACCTGTTTAGCCTTCCATATCAGGGATTATCCTAATGAACCTTCTCTGAACCAATGAAATAATAACTTCCCTTAAATAAGGGGACCAAACAGCTCACTGTGCTTCAGGTATGGTCTCACCAGCACATTTGTACAGTTGCAGTAAGACTTCCCAATGTTAGACTCCAACTGCCTTGAAATAAAGGCCAATATTCCATTAGCCTTCCTGATTACCTGCTGCACCTGTGTGCTAGCTTTCTGTGTTGTGCGCACAAGTATCTCCAACTCCCTTTGTGTTTCAACATTCTGCAGTTTTCTCCATTTAAATAATATTCTTTTGTTCTCCCTTCTAAAATGAATTTTACTTTTTCCCACATTATACTCCATTTGCCACTTTTTTGACCATTTACAATATCTCTCCCTAAGCTGTTTGTATCCCCCCTTGCAACTTAGCTTTCCACCTATTTTTGTGTCATCTGCAAACTTGGCTGCAGTGCATGTGCTTCCCTCCTCCAAGTCATTAAATATATATTGAAAGCCCAGTAGTGATTCCTGTGGAACCTTACTAGTTACGACTCACCAACTTGATTTCCTGACAATGACGGTGATTACTAAGTGGTTTGGTTGAAGAAACAAACTCCAATGGAATGAGCTAGTGTTCTGGGTCTTAAAGTTTCCGCAAAAGGAACTTCTTATTTCTACTGGCTGTGTCCTGCCCATTGACCAATTCTCTCTCCATGCCAATATACTACCTCCAACACCATGGGCTCTTACCTTATGACTTAACCAATTGAGAGCTGACCTTGATGAATGTCTTCTGAAAGTCCAAAACAACACATCTACTGGTTGCCTTCTTTCCACTTTGTTTGAGACAGCTTTGAAAACCTCTAATAAAAAAATTAGTCAGACGCAATTTCATTTCTAATGAATCCACGCTGACTCTATTTGATTAGATTATGTTTTATCAATGTGCTACTGTTACTTCCTTGAGAATTGATTCCAACACTTTTCCAACAATAGATGTCTAGCTAATCAGCTTATGGATATCCACTTTTTGTCTCCTTCAGGTTTCCGATCCTCCAGTACTTGTCTACAATCCAAGAATTTTTTTTTGGAAAATGACAACGAGTGTATCCACTGTTTCTGTAGCTAATTCTTTGACGATCCTAGGATGTAAGTTATCAGGGCCAGGAGACTTATTTGTCTTCAGCCCCATTAGTTTGTCTAATAATACTTCTCTAGTGATGATGATGGTGCTTAATCCTTCTCTCATATTCTTTAACATTAATGGATGTTCAAATGGATCATCCATGTGGTTTTACTCAATTTGAATTGCTTATGGGCATCAAACACAGGGGCCTCTGAAACAAATCAACAAAAGTGTTTCAGAACAGAATGATCAAGTCTCCATGTTAAATCTCAGAGCAGAGTTCCAAAAGTGAGCATGTTTTAAGCCTGTGAAGCGGCCAAAGAGCATTTGAAAATCTCCCAGGCAATGATGTAAACAGTGTTGGAGTGTAAACAGTACTCGTTCAGGAATATGAATCTGGAACTGAGACACTTCTCAGTTACCTCTCCAAAGAAATCTCAGTAAGCATCTGAGACAGTACTCCACAGGACAGAAGGTAACCCTAACTGGCTCAAATTGAGATATATGTCCAAAATAGGTACAGAAAGATGACAATCCATTAACGTTTACAGACATTTTAAGACCCTGAACACTTGGATATTCCACTGGAGTTTGTTCCTTCAACTACACCATTTAGTAATCACCCCCATTGCCAGGAATTCAAATTGCAGATGCTCTGTTCAGCATTTAAAGAGAGATGAGATTAGAACTAAAAATACTTTATTGATCAAGGACAAGTGAATGAATCCGTGTGTATGAATATATCTTTTAGTATATATATTTGATTATTTCTAGCCCTTTGTAATGGATCTTACTTCATTCACCCTGCATGGTTACATACATCACAATGGATTGGAACCCCAAAGTACTAATGGGTGTATCAAAATTTTATTTTTAACATACGATAGAAAAAAAAGGCCAGTAGAGCCAAATATAACTGCAGTAATTCAGTGATTGTTGATGGATATTCCATGTGGAACTATGTGGAAGTGTTACACCTATACAGAGTCAGAGAAACTTCAAAACAAACACTGTTCAGCAGGAAGCTATCTCCTGTAGACATGGTTGTGTTTTACTCTTCGGGGATGTATAAAAAAAACAAGCTTTAACACTGACTGTAACCCCTGGTCTTTGTGTGTTAGTGATCTGATATCCTAGAGTGTGATTAGGGTGATGTGCAGATCACAGCTTGAGAAACAGCCATTAAACACCCCTACATTGCAGGTGATTAGAAGAAAATAGTGCTCTCAATCTGATTGCGGCTAGCCAGCTACAATTGAAAGGAATCAAAGAAAAATAGCTTTCACCAACCTGGAAAGACAACAGTCTCAAAATTGATTGCTCCACCATCAACGACAGCCAGTACCAACTAATGTAACAGCTGAAACATTCAATTCTCTACTCTTCCCAAACAATACAGAGACTGATCCTTATCTCATTTTTCAACTTTCACAATTTTTCAAACTCACTTCTTATTCCTACTCTGTGTGTGCATGTATATGTGTTGCATTATTACTTATTGTAGCGTTTAGTTATTGGAACTGTCACAAAATGGGGGACTTCACCCAGGGACAGGTCTTCATAGTTAGAACATGGAAATGGTTAAATGGTCTGGCACCTGAAAGATATATGGGTGCAGGTGATTCGGCCCTGATGTTTGCTATTTGTGATCTACCCCACAGTGTTGGTAATGGCAAGACACTAGACAAGCTCAGTATATAAACATCTTCCTGAAAGTGTTTTGTGCTATCTTTTGGGAATTACTCTTTGCAAATGAGGCGTTTGTTAATTGTCTCTAATCGTCTATGAGAAAGTGGAGCCAGTTGTTAGATTTTCAGATAGTCCACCACCAGCATATGGTATTCTGGTTTGGGTAGTACACTGTTCTTTTCTCAAAGATGAGTCAAAGTCCTGTCTTATTATCCTTGATAAAGTATAGACAAACGACTGGTGAATTTGAACAGAAGAGACACTTACCTTACATAACAAGATAGTTTACACCTTGCATGAACTTGCTGTGGGCACAATTATTCATGTCTGCCAGGAACACCGCAGAATACATTTCACTCCCCTTGAGTACTTACGCAGAAATCAAACATACATTCAAAGACTGTATGATATCAATAAATTGAGTAGAGCTCAATGTAATATGAACATTAACATCTTCAGCACCATTACCTTAAACAATACCACCTTTATGACCTTTTGCAGTCTGTGTAGTACTTTTGCTATCACAACTTTGTTAGGTAGGGAATTGACTCAGGTACTTCTATGAGATAGGTATGGAGGAATATGGACCAAACATGAGATTATTCGATTGTGAAAACTGGGCAGCATAGACAATTGGGCTGAAGGGCCTATTTTCTATAACTTTATGACTCAGTGAAATGAAGCAACAACTGAATAATGTTCATGTCAGCATATTGCATAACTCATCAAATGTCTGATCCATGGCGTGAACCTCTCTCTCTCTCTCTGTCTCAATTTTTTTGTGTATTGAGAATTTGATCTTTTCCAACAAGCAAAACCTAAAAGGCAAACCAGGGCAGCACGGTGGCTCAGTGGTTAACACTGTTGCCTCACATTGCCAGGGACATAGGTTTGATTCCAGCCTTGTGTGATTGTCTGTGTGGCGATTGCGTCTTCCCCCCCATGTCTGCATGGGTTTCCTAAGGGTGCTCTGATTTCTTCCCACAGTCCAGGTTATGTGGGCTTGGCCATGTTAAATTGCCCATAGTGCCCAGGATGTGCTGTGTAGGTGGATTAGCAATGGGAACTGTGGGGTTACTGGGATCGAGTGGGATGCTCTTTGCAGGGTCAATTCAGAATCAATGGGCTGGATAGCCTCTACCTGCACTGTCGGGATTCTATGATTCTTCTCAGTCAGCCAGGCGACTGCAAGTAATTACTTCAACTAATAAAAGGTGGGTCCTTTGACAACCTCTGGCTACACAGTGGGTTTAGTTTGCAGTAATTCCAGTTTAAACTGGCCAGCAATGAAAGGGCCAAACCTAGCAATATTTCTAAAAATGTCTTGTCAGGATAAGAAAAATGAAAGCCACCATAATTGGAATCACAGAATAGTTGCGATACAGAGGAAGGCCATTCGACCAGGTGTGCTAGTGCTCTTCAAGAGCAGTTCAGCTCATTCCACTCCTTCGGTCTTAATTCAGAGCCCTGCAAAAACATGTTCATCAAGAGCTTATCCAGTTCCCTCTTGAAAGCTGGCAATAAATCCTACCTCCACCCCACTCTGAAGCAGTACATTCCAAATGTATCTTGCTAACTTCTTGAAAATCACAATTCAGATTTCTTTATTATGGTATGCAATTAAATAAGATCATAGAACATAGAACAGTACAGCACAGAACAGGCCCTTGTGACATATTGGACTTGATACTCTTACAAATTTACATATATTTTCATCTTTGAATTTTGCATAGCTCTAAGTTGTTACTAGTTGCAGAGTGAACTCATCAACAGAAGATTACTAATAATAGAAATTCTGGAAGGATCAGCCCCCCCCCCCCCACCCCACCCCTCCCCACCCCTCCCCACCCCAAGTTCAACTTGAAGTGGTTAGTGCTAACACATGGACAACAAAATACATTAACTTTTAAAATGTTTTGACCCAATATTATTTAAGCTAAATGCAAAAACATATATTTTCAGGAAAATTGAGTCTGAGGATTATCTGGGGAAGATTGCTCTCACATTGGGAGTATGCAGTTAGGTAGCATTCCTACTCAGTCAAGAATTTCCTCAAAAGGTAAAAAGACATGTGGAATAAATTACAGTGATTGTCATTGAAACTGACAATCTAATGGGTTCAAGAGGTCACACTGTAAAATCTCCCAGACATAAATCCCACAATTTTCATAAAGCAAGTTGTGATTTGTTTGAGAGCTGCTTCAGGTTTAACTTACTGCTTGGACTGCAAGGAAAACAAACAATGGGGCTCATACGTATTTGCAAGATATTTTTGTGGACAGAGAACAGGTTGGACAACATGGTGAGGAACTGCAGTTGACTTTAATTGAATTGGGACAGACAGGAAATTTGTTGAACTTTGGACTGCATGCTGGGAAATAGCCTGCTGTTGTGTTGTTTATTGCTGCTACTTTTGGAAGTCAACAACTCGCACCGCGTCATAGTCAAAAATTTTTTCTCACAAGTTCGGACATTTAGCGATCAGCAGTTTCCCTGTAAACTCCAGACTTTACATGAAGCCATTTGAATTGATTGGATTTTAAAATGGATACAGTATCTGTCATTGACTTTCCAATGCCAGCAGTCACACAATCTGCCTGATCGATAAAGATAAGGCTTCAGGAAGAGAGGGGGAAGCAGAATTTTCTCCACAAGCTGAAATAGGGGTCAGAAGTTGCATTATTAATGAATACTCACTTTGTTCTGATTTTTCTGAATTGACCAGTTCATGGCCAGAGTTTGGCTCACCAACTGACAGTCAGGCAAAGCGGTCTCCCAGAACTGAAGGGAGAGAAATTGGCCTTTGAAGGAAAGTGATTGGAAAGTGTGGGTAACACAGTGGCTCAGTGGTTAGCAATGCTACCTCACAGTACCAGGAAGCTGAACTCGTTTCCAGCCTTGGGCAACTGTTTGAGTGGAGTTTGCATATTCTCCCCATGTCTGTGTGGGCTTCCTCCCACAATCCAACGATGTGTTGGTTAGGTTTTTTGGTCAAGCTAAATTGCCCATAGGGGTCAGAGATGTGTAGGTTAGGTGCATTAGTCAGGGGTAAATGGAGAGTAACAGGGTAAGGGAATGGGTCTGGGTGGGTTACTCTGTGGAGGGTTGGTGTGGTCTTGTTGGGCTGAATGGCCTGTTTCCATACTGTAGGGGTTCTATGACTTCTCACTGTATTTTGTAACAAAATCCACATGATAATAAATAAATCAAGTCAAACCAATGGATAATTGAAACAAAGAACTGCAGATGCTGGAAATCTGAAACAAAAACCAAAGTTGCTGGAGAAATTCAGCATCTGTGGAGAGAAAGCAGAGTTAACGTTTTGGGTCCCATGCCTCTGTCAGCTATTACCAGCTCTGCTGAAGAGTCGCCAGACTCAAAAAAATTAACTCTGCTCTCTTCCCACAGTTGAGTTTGGCCAGCATTTCTGGTGTTATTTACAATGGATATTCACTTGGTCTTGCAGATTCACCAGGATTGTCTTGTTGAGCTTGACTCCTAATCAGTTGGATGTGCTGCGGAAGTTAACTTCCCCGTGACCAATTACTTTGCCTCCCAGATGCAAATTGGATCATTTTCTGCCCACGGCCTCTCAAACACAGGTGGTCCAGTTCGGTCTCCCACAGCTTTTCAATCCACTCCATTTTCCTTCTTCCCAGCCATTGTGCTACTTGGGGCCCTGTCTCTTCAATACTTACCGAAAAGTCTGAAACTCTGTTTAATCTCTTGGCTTTTACTCTCTCTCTTTCTCTCTCTCTCTCTCTCTCTGTATGGGGGCTTCTCGAGAGGTGCTGCCAGTCATTTTGGCTAGAGGTCCAGTGACGACATGCCATTCCAATTCTCCAGCCAGCTCAATGCCTTCCTATTCCCAAATCCTGGCTTTTCATGCCTTCTCCCTTTCTTCCTTGTTCGTCGCCTCCAGCTTTGACCACTTCTACCCCACTCCTTGAAGTTTACCACTGCTCCCTGGAGGAGGGAACTTGGAGATGAAAATGTGTTCTTCCCCACCAGAGAAGAACAGAGCCCCTACTAAAAAAATACACTAGGTATCCAGCTCACTATTGTTGGGGTTCTGGGGCTTGAAACAAGGCTGGTATAAAGGATTGGCTCACTGGACCTCCCACCAGGAGGCTTCTTGTGTGCAGTTACATATCCCACTAATGGGATCTGGAAGAGGTCTGCAGCATTCCTATAAATTACTATTAAAGTTATAGCAGGTTCTAAGTTGGCTCCTTGCTGCTTGCGGGTGCACAGTCCAGTTGGCACAACCCCAGCTCCCACCCCCAACCACACTTCCCTCCTTGAAATGTCGGCGATGTTGCTCAGGAGTAATAACTAACACAGCCTCACTCTCTCTTGACTTCAGCTGCAAGTTTCTGACAGGACAGGTGCCATCCCCATCACTGTGTAATGTTCCACACCTGCACCTCATGGCCTTTGCAAGGAGCCGTCAATATTGTGCATGTTTCTTGCAATGTGTCGGCTTTTTGTCCTTCTTCTCCCAAGCATCCAAGCTCCTTCAGTGAAGGCGTTGTCTTTGTACTGGGAAGGAGTTCCACGGGCATCAGCCACAAAGACAATAGGAGCAGGAGTAGGCCATTTGGCCCTTCGAGTCTGCTCACTTACTGACACCTTCTTTGAGTAGCTATTCCTCGGGTTGCAGATGTCACCAGTCAGCTGTGAGTATTTGTAGTGGAGCACAATCCTGTCCAGAAGGCAACCAATTCCAGCAGAAACCACCGAATAATAATCAAACGTAGGAACATTCTAGTGCTGAGGTGATGGGCTGAATGGTCTCCTTCAACATTGTAATAATTCCATTATTTGCAGCATCCAATGATCCTGTGTTTTCAATTTCTGAACTACAAGTCTGTTGCCTGTTCAGAAAATCAAATTCAATGTGCTCCTGATTTGTTTGGCTAAAATATTCTATTAATGTCCACTCCAGAACTATTGGGATTTGAAATCATTTTTACAAATTCAGCTTTCACCTAAAATCATCTCAATGGACAAGACTGCAAGAACTAGTGTTGGGAAATTACTGGTGCAAAGCCAAAGTCTACCCTTCAGCGTGACAGGCATTGATACATTAATCTACCAACTCGTGTTGGGACTTACCTCTATATCAGTTCAAAAATTGGACTAGGCTTTCCACTGAAGTTTGAGTTTAAATATTTCCACGCTTTCTTTAAACAATCCTGATGTGTTCTGAAATAGGGTTAATGAAATCTGTGGAATTTGCCTAAAGACACGGCATAACATCGCAATGCTCTTAGATAGTAATCAAGAAAAGGTTAGTAAACAATTGAAAGCTTGAGGCTGTCTTCACTGACTCCCAAGCACAGTTGAGAAAACATTTGACTTTTTTTTTCTAACTGGTTCAGTTTTGCCAGCAGTTTTAATAAGATGTAAACAAATAGAGCTTTTGGCTGCCTTTAACTAAGAGCATTCCCTGAGAAAACTCCAAATTTGCAGTTTTGTACATTAAAATGAAGGTTCCCTACCTTGGCACTTAACAGGTAGCTGTTGAAGAGATTAGTTAGAGGTTTATTTAATCCTTTTGAGCGTGGGTGAGCTACATATCCCACAACACAAATGAGTTGAAATATTTTCATAAAATTTTGGCAAATAGTGTGCTTCATTGAAATGTGTTTATATGCTATTTCAACTTCTACATTGAATAGTTCCCTTAGTGCTAAAGTACTTTTTATTTCTTGGATTAATTTTAAAGAATTATGTAGGCAAACTGATAACTGACTCATTAATCTACATCCTGGTGGTATGGGGTAATACATTATTGGGTAGAAAACCTGAGAGAATTGTTGGCTTTTCTTTCAATAGTATTATGACACTGTTTACATTCTCCTTGTGTAGGCAAACAAGACCATAGTCTAATGTTTCACCTCAGACAGTGTACCTTTGAAAATGGAGTGTAACCCAACTGAGAACACAAATATCAGGATGGATTACAATCTTCAGTTCTGGATTAAGGCTTGAATCTATGACCTTGTGGGTGGCATGGTGGCTCAGCAGTTAGCACTGCTGCCTCACAGTGCCAGGGACCTGGGTACGATTCCACCTTTGGTGAATTTTGGAGTCTACACATTCTCACTCTCTCTGCATGGGCTTCCTCCAGGTGCTCCAGTTTCCACTCACAGTCCAACGATGTGCAGGTTAGGTGGATTGGCCATGCTAAGTTGCTCATAGTGTTCAGGGATGTGTAGGTTGGGTGGATTAGCCATGCTAAATTGCCCCATAGTGTCTAGGGATGTGTAGGTTGGGTGGATTAGCCAAGCTAAATCGCCCCATAGTGTCCAGGAATGTGTAGCTTGGGTGAACTAGCCATGGGAAATGCTGGGTTACAAGGATAGGATTGTAGGTGGATGCTCTGTCGAGGGTTGGCGTGGACTTGATGGGCCGAATGGCCTGCTCCTGAACTGTGGGGAATTTGCGATTTTGATCGTTCTTAACAACGATCACTCGCTAACGAGTATGATTGACCCCCAGGAAATTCTGTATCACTGGTCATGGGTTCTGTAGGTCCTTACGTGGGTAATGATCCCAATCCCAGAGCCACATCTCCTACTACACATGGGGCAGGAGGAAGTGGTCCTTGGCCTTGAGTTTGTTGACATTCCTTTCTCTGGTTCCTTCTCTATGCTTCCTCCTGCTGACAGGTGTTCTTGAAAAATTGTGTCCTTTCAGGCAGGTGTTTTCTCCAAGTTGCTCTTGTCTGAATGAGGGTCTCGCATATGATGACATCTACTTTACATTTCTTGGGAAGGATTCAGGAAGTCTGAAATACACCCTTTGTCTTCTTGTTCAAGTGCATTCCTTGAGCTCTTGTACCAAATTCATAAAATGGTATCAATTATATCAATTTGAATAATAAAACCTTTTTCTAAAATAGTGAGTAAACAAATTTCATGCCAATGATTGCTTTTTTTGCGACACAAATTCATTCTCAATTTGAAAGACGTCAGTGCTATTCTGTAACACTGACTTTGTAGGAGTTGAAAAATGCCTCACATTTATTTCTCTTCTTCTGGTTATGTTGCCTGGTCTTCTGAAGACTCTGTTATCGGTTCTAACTTTCTGCAGTGAAAGAATTGGAGATTGATCACAATGGTGATGAGAAGGAAGTTTGTTCAGGGTGTACATCGGACAGTATTTCTGGCTAAGCAGCTGGTTATAATCTCCCCCAAGGATCTGCTGGAGACTGCCTCATCATTTCTGCCTCCTACATTTGGAACTAACTTTGGCTGCTTTCCTGGGTGAAGTTGAGTTTAACTCAATGTTGTTATGACTAGTCCCCAAAGTGTCCCAGCTTGTTCCAGTCAGATAGCCCAAATCATAGAAGTATTGAAACTAGGAGAAGGAGAAGGCCATTTGGCCCCTGAAGCTTGCTCTGCTATTCAATATGGTCATCCAACTCAGTCCCTTATTCCCACTTTCACCCCATACCCTTTGATCCCTTTAGCTGTAAGGGTTAGTTTTAACTCCTACTTGAAAACATTCACACTTTTGGCCTCAAATGCTTTCTGTGGCAGAGAATTTCTACAGGCTCACCACTCTCTGGGTGAACGAATCTCTTCTCATCTCAGTCCTGAATGGCCCACTCCATATCCTTAAACTGTAACACCCTGGCTTAGAACTCCCAGGTCATTGGAAACATTCTTCCTGCTTTTACACTGTCTAATCCTGTTATAATTTTACAGGTTTCTATGCGATCGCTCTCATTCTAAATTCAATTGAGTATAACACAAACTGATCCATCCAAGGAATCAGGCTAGTAAGCGTTTGCTGCACTCCCTCTACATTTAGAACACAATATTCCAGGTGTGGTCTCACTTAGGCCCTGTACAATTGCCCTTATATTCAAATCCTCTTGTTCTGAAGGCCAACATCACCATTTGCTTTCTTCATTGCCAGTGATTGGTGTACAATTTTCAGTGTACTCCTCCTTTACCGATCCACTGAGATTCAGATCATAATCTACCTTCCTGGTTTTGCTAGAGAGTGGAGGCCTCACATTTATCCACCTTATACTTCATCTACCCTGCATTTGCCTACCTACTCAACTTGTCCAAATTAAACTGAAGTATCACTGCGAGCCCCTCATTTTCTAATTTGGAGATATTACATTTTGATATTAAATTATTAAGTTCTCTAATAAGGAAGAGTAAACTGGTTCCTCTTCCCTGTCCACCAACCTTCACTTGGTCATGACACATTTCACTTAAACAAAATCCTTTCACTATGGATACCTCTTTTCCAGCCCCAAGCACTTTTGTTTAAAGGGAGCCAATTTCACCAGGCTTTCTTGAGTTAATGAAGTGCGATTACTAATGTGAGAAGAATTACAAATACGACAGATATAGACACAGATATAGACACACAAATAAGAGATTAGTCTAAAATGATGAAAGTTAAAGAAAAATTCTATGAATTGCTCATTAAAGCAGATACTTCCAGTTGCAGCCATTTCAACGGAGGTTACTGCTGGTGTTGATGTTAGCCAAACCCATGGTGGTGTATCTGTGAATGCTCAGTCCCACTCCAACACTCCAGTAGTGTTGAAGCTGACTTTTTATCTTCTGTCCTTGTGTATTCTTCAAAGGGGAAAGTGAGGATTGCAGATGCTGAAGATCAGAGTCGAAATGTGTAGTGTTAACAAAGCACAGCAGGTCAGGCAGCATCCGACGAGCAGGAGAATCGACATTTCGGGCATTCTTGCATGAAGGGCTTATGCTCAAAACATCGACTCTCCTGCTCATTGGATGCTGCCTGACCTGCTGTGCTTCTCCAGTGCCACACTTTTCGACTATTCTTCAAAGGGCAAAACATAAAATGCGCCTCCAGTTTGGAATATAATCTATAGGTAGTGGCTTGTTCTTGAGTACTGAGTCATTAACCCTTATTATTACAAGAGATCAGAGTCCATTTGATTTCCCTACTCTCCCCTTTGCCTTCTGCTCTTTTGTTTATTGTCTGTTTTTATGAGAGAACAATTATTTCAAAAGCCTTAAATACCTAATGTAGTAAAAAAAGTTTCACGTTTACAACCAATGAAATACTTTGCCAATACAAGAGGAAGTCAGAGACTGAGTATTCTTTGCTGAGTAACTCACCTCTTGACTCCCCAAGGCCTAGCCACCATTTACAGGGCACAGGTCAGGAATGCGATTGAATATTGTCCACTTTCCTGGATAAATGCAGCTCCAACGACACTCGAGAAGCTTGACACCATTAGGAACAATGCAGTTCCTCTCCAAGTCACTCACCATGCTGACCTGGATCTATTCCACTATTCCTTCACTGTAACTAATTTAGAATCCTGAAACTCTCTTCCTTATAGCACTACAGTGTACGTCCACCTCACAGGCTTAGGCGATTAAAGAAAGTGACTTACTCTCACCTTCTCAAGAGATATTGGGAATTAGTAAGAAATTCTGGCCCAGCCTGCCATGTCCACGTTCTAAAGTTGTTATAATATTGAAAATGCGACCACCAAATTGAACACGGAAAATTCCTGCAAACAGCAGTGTGATATTGACCACCTAAACTGTCCTACAGTTGTACTGAAGGCAACATATTGGCCAGACCAGGTCTACAAAAGATGGTTGATCCAATATCATTAGCTTCACACTTTTACGAAATGTGAAGATTGCCAAAAATCTAAGCACTTTATTTTCACAAAACACTTTCCATGGCCTCAGGACATGTCAAGGCATTTTACAAGTTAATAAAGTGCTTTTGGGAAATAAACAATAATGTACACAAGCTAGTTCTCACACAGATGCGAAGTAAACAGGACTGAATGAAATGTCTAATTCAACTGTTTCAATTCTGTTTGCTAGAAGGAATCAAGCAAGTCCAGCCAAAACAAGCAAAGAGCTGCAGCCGTTCACTTAGGGCAAATTACTTTCCCAAATCATGATTTTTAGAAAGGGAGTCTTTGAGAACATTGCAGACTGTGAAAATGATTCACCTACAAAACTACGTTGTGTCTTTGAGTGTACAGTTCACCTCAATTTTTATTGAAAAGCCAAGATGGAAATCAAGACCTTAGTAAAATCAATGGACTGAACTTTTCCAAATGTTAACAATGTTTCTCGAGTGAGGTTCATGGTGCAGCCAGACCTCCCTGGCATTTATCGACTTTTCTGATACAACCTTCCACTCTTCAACTCATTAATGTTGTTCCTTAGTGCCCAATGTTGTGGAATCATGCAAGGGAGAAGTGGCAGCACACTCCACTGTGGAGATTTTGCAACACTCACTCTGCTAGTAACGCATTGAAACCTCAGGCCGGCAATACATGGATTCCACACTGTGGTGATCTAGGTGGATTGGCCATGCTGAATTGTCCATTGTGCCCAGGGATGTACAGGCTAGGTGTTTTAGTCATGGGAAAAGCAAGGTTACAGCAGTAGGGTGTGTGTGTGTGTGTGTGTGTGTGTGTGTGTGTCTTTGGACACTTGTTATGGGCTACATGGACTGTATGGCCTGCTTCCACACTGTAGGGATTCTATGATAATTCCTTTTCTTGTCTTGTGCTGGCAGTAGTGGCACCCAACAAACAACTTTCAGGAAGAGACCATCATTGAAGACCCTCAGTCCATCTCCATGTCTGAGAAGGAAGCCACTCAGTCCTCAGGAAGAATGACCAAGGCTTTCAGTGACATCACTCCCACAAGTTCACAGACTTCACCTCGGTGGGTTTTCCATCTAGAATGTGCTCGGGTGCACAATTTGGCTAGCAGATCACTGACACAACTGCACAGTGGGCTGATGAAGAAATGCACTCTGGCACTTAGAGGACTAACCAAAGACCTGGCATCTACAGGAATGATCTTGAGCATTTTGTCAAAATGCACAGACTGGTTCAGGGATAGCAGGCTGGTTTGTCAGAGGGACTCGATAAGATGGATGAAGGATAGAGGAGTCCACCCATGGCATCAATGCTGCATTGGTTCCAGCATGACCTCCCCCTTGGGCAGAATGGTGACTCCCATGGACAGCCAGATCCATATCTATCCTTGGGTATGCAACCGACCTGCATTGCATCCACTCAGCTATAGGTGCTCAGCATCAAAGGCAAGGTGAGAAGGACCCAGGGACTTTGACTTTATTCCAGCTGGATTAGTGGTGCTGGAAGAGCACAGCAGTTCAGGCAGCATCCAAGGAGCTTCGAAATTGACATTTCGGGCAAAAGCCCTTCATCAGGCTTTTGCCCGAAACGTCAATTTCGAAGCTCCTTAGATGCTGCCTGAACTGCTGTGCTCTTCCAGCACCACTAATCCAGAATCTGGTTTCCAGCATCTGCAGTCATTGTTTTTACCCCTTTATTCCAGCTGTCCCTTTCTCTTGTGTGGTGTCACCATGACACCAAGTCTTCCAGGCCAGCAGGACCAATGACAAAGCAGGCTCCCTCCAGCCCTGGCTGCAGAAGTTGGGACTGCACTTAGAAACTGTGAGAGGTGAGAAAAACATTTCCCATTGGTACATTGGTGGCATTGGTGACATGGCATTGTAAATACCTTTGTGCTTTTTAGAATAGATATTCACCAGTATGCTTAACATGTCTGCTCTTGTGTCTTTATTGCTGTTAGAGCTGGTGAAGTTACATCAATCCGAGAGGTGAGCAGCCTATTTGGACATCGCAAGGATGAAGGTAGTTGTCATGGTCAAGTATTGTTCATCCCGAACAAGAAGCAGACTCTCTGACTGCGGATAGTGCCAAATGCCAGGCATTACCAAACCCTCACAATGACAGCTGCAGCCAAGCCATTGCTCCTTCGTGTGGATACCACCGAGGCTACAAACAATGTGCAGGGATTGCTGTCGAGTCTGCCCTGCATAACTCATCGACACTTCCACCCACCCTGTGAGTGAGAGCCCAGAGTTGGTGATGATCCCTCACATTTCTGGAGGCATTGCTTAATTGTCTGTGTCAGCTTTTCAAGATAGTTCACTGCCATTCAAAGCTGTGGGATATGCAATGGGTAGATCATACCTCCACTCTCCCTCACAGCACAGTGGTCTGCTGAGGGAAACTTCCCAAAGCATTGCCTCGCATAGGTTAAATACTGTCTTCCACAATGCACAAGCATTTCAGGGTAATTTAACAGTCTGCATGAACTATGAAATATAGAAGCCAAACAAATGATGGAAAGGTGGAAAGGAGATTCTGCAAGATTAATCACAACTTGTTGTCTATCATGAAAGCCGTCTTTGTATAACACGCAGACATCAGAGGATGACGGAAGATTCAAAGCGACCTATCCTCATATTGTGGGGAAAGACACCAGTCTCGGAGTCAAAATCAGGGTTCAGTGACAGAGGATATTGCACAAGGAAATCCCGGAGCTCTGGGGAGAGAAAGACACCAACAGCACAGTGGTCAGCTCTGAGTCTTCTCTCGCACTGGAGCACATGTCAAGAAACTTTTATACATCTTGTGATATAATAGGTCAGTGATGAGATTATTGTCTTTGTAACATGGTTTGTTTATGGTAATCATTGCAGAATCATTGATAGTTTCAACACAGACTTTGTCAGTTCCAGTGCAGCCTTTGTTAACTTCTGAGTGGTCATTGTCAGTTTCAATGTCTGCACAGAAATCCAATACTGTAGTAATGGGCACCAATCGCTCTTCCTGAGATGGACGATTACTGCAGCCCTGGCTATTAGCATTTTGTATTGAGTCTGTAATAAGCTGTTAGCATTTCTATAAGAGATGTTGGCTGGACCCAGACACTTCAGCAGGCAGTATCCATTCCTCATGAGTATTCTCTCCCCTACCTGGCTTAAACTAATCAACTGGGTTGTGAGTGCATTGTGCTGGCATTCTGGTGGCCCCAGGCAGTGTCTGTATCTGCGCTGCTGTTTCTCTCCATGTTGTGATCCGGCAGCCATCTTGTGTGTCGAGTTGGCCAACTGATGGCTCAATGGTCATCTTGTATGTCCTTGCGTCTAGTGTCACCTTGCCCTGTGCCCTCTCCCTCTTCATATGAAACATAGAAACCTAACAAATGATGGAAAGGTGGAAAGGAGGTTCTGCAAGATTACTTACAACCTATTGTCTATCATGAAAGCCTTCTCTGTACAACACTCAGACATCAGAGAATGACTAAAGCCTTAAAGTGACCTATCCTCATGTTAGTGCCTGTCTCACTGACTGCTGCTGTCTCCCAGACAGTGAGTAGGACATGAAGTTGAGATTACACAGATAACGAGCACACCATAATGTCACTAAAATAGCATTTATACAGCAATAGAAAGGTTCGAGGAATGCAAAAATAACCAGGTCCATATGCACATTGGGTGTCCTTCCTGGTCAATATTCTGATTCTGAACCTCATTGTCAGAAGATTGTTGAAGATCCCCATTCTCCACTCTCTGCATCAAGGACATGCTCCCACTTTATCAGCTTCAATTGTGAAGTGCCTGAGGCCTACTACAAGGCTCTGTCAGGCTGGCCCTGGCATCGAAACCTTACTTTAAGGAGGCCTGAGGTCTGTTCCACAATGGCCCTGGTTGAAGTGTGGGTGGAGTTGTATATCTATCTGCATCAGTTTGAGTGCTTCATAGAGATGTCATGGACTGTGTTTGTAGGAGGTGGCGCCTGTCCCCCAGCAGCCATCCCTGTGTGCACTGAGGACTTTGGAAGGAAGCAGGACCCTGTGAGTTGTCCAGGATGTACACATTATGTCAGCTCCCAGCATATCTAGCATAATATCTCCAAACTCAGGTATCGATGGTCATCAGACATGCTGAACTAGAAGTCTTGTCCATTGATGAACTCTGTAGATTGGTGATGGGGTGCTCTGAAAACATTGCAGGGACAGTCTGCAGCACTTCTGCACCTGAGGAAAACCAGCAATGGTGGGGAATATCAATGTCTGGGCTGGTGGACTCTCTCTATCATGGGGGAAGTATGTAAACTGGAGAAAATGGCATCAGTGACCTGCTGGATGGGATCATGGAGTGAGATTTGGGACAGATCCCCAGTTGATCCTTAAAATGAGCAGCTGACATAAAAATTCCTTTCAGCTGTAATATTGATGACCACCAGCATGACACCACTACCCCTCTGTGTAGAAATACAAGCCCTGCTCCAGCAGATGGCACAACTCATTGATAATGGTCCAAGATATCCTTATTGTGTGCCTGCATTATACTTGTGAGAGCTGTAGGAAATGAAAGTGAGGTCCTGTATAGTTAGGGTCTGGTCATTCTCCTTTCCATCTTTGAGGTCATTCTCCTCCTTACCTACTCTCCCTCTGGCGCTGTTCTTCCTTCAAGCTGCCTTCGATATAGAAAAGCCACAAGGAACCTATCAGGTGTGATGCCTTATTAGATGTGTGATGTTGGGAAGGTTGGGAATAAAGCAGCATTCCAGAAACACTATTCCTGAGATCAAACATCAATCCTAATGATGAGTCACGTTATGCCCTGAGATTGCAGCTTGTAGGCTTTCCAAGGAGGTAAATGGCTTTACATGGCTTTCTGTAAAATGTAACCTTATCCAGATGCATATTGCAGAACCCAAGTGGTAATGTTACGTAGGTGCGATTCTGAAATGAATTTACTGTCATAACAACTCATTCATACATATCTTGGCATCAAGAGCATGTTCTTACGCACTTACAGTTCAATATGCAAATGTGGCAGCTCTGAAGCAATGTATCTGGTATAGAATATGATTCAGAAATGGCAAATCCAGGTGAGATTATTAGATTTATTTATAAAGTATTAGATTTATTTATAAAGTAAGACAAGGAATTAATTAATGCAATCTATGTAATGGTTATAATTACCTAAGACCATAGGTCTCAATGGTTCTTTTCAAAAAAACAGTTCGATGAATTGCCAATGAATTGTAATTTGATGTCAAATGGGTGGTTTTAATGAATCTGTGGATGCATGGTTACTACCATTACTTCGAGCAGGATGTCAAATTCAGCGGATTATACTCCGAAAAGCAGAAACATACTCCAGTCTCTGTGCAGGTGGTGACAGCTATTTTGTCTGATTGTTGGACACTTGACATTGGAGCAATGAGACTGAGGTTTCAATGCTGTGACTTTGTGAGAGATTTACAGGCTTTACCTGAGGTGCAGGCTGACATGTTCTTTCATTAGAATCAGAAAAGGTAACGTAAGCCACTGACACATGCTGTAGGTGTAACATTCGTGTTGCACTGTGCTGTGCATCAGCATGGCCACCACAGTAACTGTTCAGTGCCCTGAACTCTGACAAGCAACCTGCCTCTCCCTCTATGCTGAAAAGCAATGCAGGCCACAGAGGATGACACCCTGTGAGTAAGCTCTGAATGGCCTACGTACTGAAAAAGAATATGCAGGACATAGAGGATGGCAGCCTCCAACTGACTGGGAATGTAAGTGAGTGGCTCAGTAAGTTAAACTCAGATTTACTAGATATATTTTGCATAGATGCACGTCATATATCCCTGAGCTTCAAAGTGAAGGATCTATCTAAAAGGGCCTTTGCTCTAGCAGGGGGCAACACTTGTTTGGGGCACACTTGCTAAAGGGGCCTCTAGCCACGACAGAAAGTTAGGAGTTGATAATGGCACTTGTCTGTCATTAATATTGGTTGTAGTTTAAGGATTTGTCACAAAAAGTCCAGTTAAAGGCTAAGGGATTTTCTATGAAAATAAATCCTAGCATGATAGGTGGTTAAAAAATCCAGACATCGGGTTTAAATCATTGGGCAAACTGACCTGAGATAAAATGAAAGCAAAGAGTCTTTGTTAGGAAGCTGTCTTTTGCAAAGGACTGCAGGGGCAGCTGTTGAGAGAGAAAGGGGAGAGGGAGAAGCATTTGATAAATCACTTTGGCTACAGCTCTTAGAGTAGATCTGACAATTAGAATTGAAGTCTAAAAGCTACAAAGGATTTTGCATGTGTATTATGGTCAGGTTGACTTCAATTTACTTTAAGTCAAGAGGTCAGGCTCAAGAAACCAAGTCAACAAGAGTCCAGATGTTCTAGAAAGATGGATTGACCTACATTGAGCCTGTGTACCATGCTATGTCTTGATGAGTAACATTAATCCTTGTTATCCAATAAATCCTACTAGGTTCCATTCTAAATTAATGATTGCCTTTTTTACCAGTAATGTTATTTCCAGACAAGAATATAAAGTCCAAACCCCAACAGGATTTTGGTAATTATTTCGAGAATTTTCCCCTTTTCCACAAGATAATTAGAGTTTACCCATCCCAGTGGGGTGCATGTGGAATTTCAATGCTGACTTGGGATCCCAAGATTAGATTAGATTACTTACAGTGTGGAAACAGGCCCTTCGGCCCAACAAGTCCACACCGCCCCACCGAAGCGCAACCCACCCATACATCTATCCCTTACCTAACACTACGGGCAATTTAGCATGGCCAATTCACCTGACCTGCACATCTTTGGACTGTGGGAGGAAACCAGAGCACCCGGAGGAAACCCACGCAGACACGGGGAGAATGTGCAAATTCCACACAGTCAGTCGCCTGAGGCGGGAATTGAACCCGGGTCTCTAGCGGTGTGAGGTAGCAGTGCTAACCACTGTGCCACCGTGCCCCCCGAAGATGTTCTCACCATCTTCTGACCTCTCTCCAGGCAGAATGAAGGGGAGTGGGAGCCCTCATTCTTCTATTGGGTAAGTAACAAGCTGCTCAGGTGGATGAGACATCAGTTGTGAGCTGTTTCAAGCCAAAATCCTAATGTCCCACGCAGGGAACCTGCTTCCTAACTGATTCATCATCAGTATTCCTATTGGATGATTGCTCAACAGGAAGAACCTCTTCTATGAATCTGAAATATGGTGAAGGGTTTGATCAATGAGATTGAAGAGCTTCAGCTTTGACTGCTGTTCAAAACGTTCTTCTCTCAAAGAGATCTTAACCCTCACCCTAACCTTAACTCTAACCCAAACCCTAATCCTAACCCTAACCCTAACCCTAACCCTAAACCTAACTCTAACCCTAACTCTAATGATTGGGGTTAATAGGCAATTGCCAATTTAGCGGCATATAGACGTTTTGCCACATACTTTTCCTACCTTTCTGAGGTGCTGAATCAGTTTGGTGGTCTGTGATTGGATGAACTACATTCCTGCTGCTGGCTACCTTAGCCATGCTAATCCACCCTGTCTGATTTGTTGAGGTTGTTTGACCCTGTCCTTCTGTCCTTGGGAATGATCATCAAACTGCAGCTCCCCAGCAGCTAGACCACGAGGTAAGAGTGAGTGATGAGAGGGAAGCAGCCTTCCCAGGTCTCCTCTCCAATCATGTGGCTGCTGCAGTCATCAAGATCCAAGAGCTGCTCTAACTTCCTGTGGCCTCATATCTGTGAAATCCTCAGCAGAATGGCTGCTACATTCCAGCCAACCTTCATAATTGCATGGGGCCTCTGAGATGATGATTGATTTGGTGCAGCAGAAAACAATGGCAGGTTTGCAATTCAGGACAGTTCGATCTTTCATCAGGAATCAAGATGAGAAAGTTCCACCAGACGTGCCCATGCTTTCATTCAGTACCCAGGAATTAATTTGCTGGCACATTACACTAGCCATGAGCTAAATGAATGGCATTTTCAAGTCTTTCTCAACTGGATCCATGCTGGTATTAAACCGATCAAACAACATCAATCGCATAAAGCAATTTTGATTCTTTTTCATCTTTATATGAGACTCCATAACTGAGTTTTTGATATGGCTATGGTATATTTGAATTACATTTGTGGTTGCCATTGGGAATCATTGGTTAGAATATTCTTCCCTATTATTTTGGTTTGCACAATCTGAAATTAATTTTAACTGCTGCAGCCAATTTATTGCAAATTCCAAAATAGAGGAACTTAGCGCTGCAACTACAGCTAGCTGCATATTGAAGTTATCTGTTCTAATTTCAGTTCTTTACACTTCTCTTTGATATTTTTCCTAATGTACGTCTCATTCCTTAAAACATTATAATTTATTCATCTTTTGCAAACAGGTCTTTTGTATTCTGAAATATGTGTGTGTGAAAAATATTTCTCAATCTCTCTTTTTTTCAACATTTCTCATACTAGTGATAAGTTGTGTCTTTTAAGGAATAATATAAATTGGACATAAGTTTACAAATTCTTCAGGTCTGTAATGTGAACACTGTGTGTGTGTGTGGAGGGGGGTGTCAATATTGGGGTGTAACAGTATTAAGACTGAGAAGGGTTTTAATCATGATCCCAATCATGTTGTCATACAGGCTTGGTGGGAGAACAACATTGAACTACAAAGGGGTAAGATCTCCATCCAGCTCCTTCTTATAGTCCCTGTAATGATGTCTATATTAGTGTAACTCAAACATATTTGCTAATATGCAATAAACTACATCAATCTTAGTAGATTAGCAAGTGGTTTTCCTCCACCACACCGGACCAAGTATGTCATGTAGAGCCCAGCTCTAAAGGAGGATGGCAGTAATAAACCTACCCTATGGAGAGCACCTCTTACAGCAAGGTGGTCTTCATCAATCATAGATTGTTGGGGAGGAGGCAGGAGGATCTAAAATTTTAAAAAGGAGGAAGAGAAAGGGCGGCACGGTGGCTCAGTGGTTAGCACTGCTGCCTCACAGCGCTGGAGACCCGGGTTCAATTCCCACCTCAGGCGACTGACTGTGTGGAGTTTGCACGTTCTCCCCGTGTCTGCGTGGGTTTCCTCCGGGTGCTCCGGTTTCCTCCCACAGTCCAAAGATGTCCAGGTCAGGTGAATTGGCCATGCTAAATTGCCCGTAGTGTTAGGTTAGATGTAGGGGTATGGGTGGGTTACGCTTTGGCGGGGCGGTGTGGACTTGTTGGGCCGAAGGGCCTGTTTCCACACTGTAAGTAATCTAATCTAATCTTGATTCTTTGTCCCTGTCTGTGTGGGTTTCCTCGAGGTGTTCTGGTTTTCTCCCACAGTCCAAAGATGTGCAAGTTAGATGGATTGGCCAGGGTTACAGTGATAGATGGGTGGGTCTGGGTGGGATACTCTTCAGAGGGTTGGTGTGGACTTGAATGGCCACTTTCAGCACTGCAG
The DNA here is from genome assembly GCF_047496795.1 of Chiloscyllium punctatum. NCBI lineage: Eukaryota > Metazoa > Chordata > Chondrichthyes > Orectolobiformes > Hemiscylliidae > Chiloscyllium > Chiloscyllium punctatum. The sequence continues at coordinate 60,074,732 of NC_092755.1, forward strand.
GGACTCTTTGATTCTATCTCAGTCAGAGTGGTTTTACGAGAGGTAGGCTGTTGTGGGGTCCTGGGTGGGACGAAGACCAATTTGACTCAAAAGGTGGATCAGCCATTAAAACGTCTAAAGGCTGTTGTGTACCTCCATTTTAGCTCAGGTTTTATGCTTAATATGTGCAAATTGGATCTGAGTTATGTGGCATTATGGCATAGCTTGTAGACCAAGAGCAGAAGAACAATAATAGCATTTATTTTGTTTTTATTTAACCTATTTTTCTAACCAACCTGTTCAGAGATGTTACTACACACCTCTGTAGCAGATGGGACTTGAACCCAGGCCTCCTGCTCTAGAGGGATATATTTCCCTCCCCACCCCTTTCCGCCTTCCGCAAAGACCGTTCCCTCCGTGGCTACCTGGTCAGGTTCACACCCCCAAACAACCCACCCTCCCATTCTGGCACTTTCCCCTGCCACCGCAGGAACTGTAAAACCTGTGCCTACACCTCCTCCCTCACCTCTATCCAAGGCCCTAAAGGAGCCTTCCACATCCATCAAAGTTTTGCCTGCACATCCACTAATATCATTTATTGTATCCGTTGCTCCCGATGTGGTCTCCTCTACATTGGGGAGACTGGGCGCCTCCTAGCAGAGCGCTTTAGGGAACATCTCCGAGACACCCGCACCAATCAACCAAACCGCCCCATGGCCCAACATTTCAATTCCCCCTCCCACTCTGCCGAGGACATGGAGGTCCTGGGCCTCCTTCACCGCCGCTCCCTCACCACCAAACGCCTGGAGGAAGAATGCCTCATCTTCCGCCTCGGAACACTTCAACCCCAGGGCATCAATGTGGACTTCAACAGCTTCCTCATTTCCCCTTCCCCCACCTCATCCTAGTTTCAAACTTCCAGCTCAGCACTGTCTCCTTGACTTGTCTGAACTTGTCCGACCTGCCTATCTCCTTTTCCACCTATCCACTCCACCCTCTCCTCCCTGACCTATCACCTTCATCCCCTCCCCCACTCACCCATTGTACTCTATGCTACTCTCTCCCCACCCCCACCCTCCTCTAGCTTATCTCTCCACACTTCAGGCTCACTGCCTTTATTCCTGATGAAGGGCTTTTGCCCGAAACGTCGATTTCGCTGCTCGTTGAATGCTGCCTGAACTGCTGTGCTCTTCCAGCATCACTAATCCAGTATTTGCTTTCCAGCATCTGCAGTCATTGTTTTTACCTTCCTGCTCTAGGGGTATAGACACTACCACTGTGCCACAATAATGGCATTGGTATTGAATCATAAAATGACTATAATAAAAGTAATAAAGATAAATTTGAGGCAGCCACAGTTCCGAAAATGTACAAATGTATTTGACACATTAATCACCAATTGGTTGGTTCAAAATTACAGATATTATCATGATGACATAAAATACAAACTAGTGATATTTGAATTTCATTGGCTGATTTAATATCTGGGACTTACATGGATGGAAATGATTTTGAACAAATACCAAAGCACTGATTTAAAATGTCCTGCAGGGATTACCTGACACACATGGGTTTGGGACAAATGTCATAAAACTGATGTGGATTAAATCAAAGGCAGCCTGAGCTGAAGTTAACATGTTTCTCAAAGGATGTAAGACCAGTTAGCCAGGACTAGTGGGAAGTCTAAGAAAGTCCCCATCTCTAATTTGATTTGGACCATAATGAGAACCTTCATATGTTGGAAATTAAAATTGCCTACAATTATCAAACCTGAAAAAGAGAACCTTAGCAGACACAGACTGAGGGGAAATGCCCAGTAATAAAGCTGTTATTTCTTTCATTCAAAAAAATTTTGTGATTGGCTCTTTATTGCTTACAGTTAAAAAGAAGGTTAGCTACATTTTAATTGGAGAATGGTATCACCTGATTCTGAAAGGAACCTTTGTTGTAACCATTCTGAAGGCATGGAATTTGGTTTTTCTTTTCATCTGATTATAACAACACACTCAATCATTTTGTTTCATCCATTCACAAGATGAGTGTGCTGCTGGCTAGGCTAATATTTATTACCCAGCGGGCAGTCAAGAGTCAATTTCTGTGGGTCTGGAGTCGCATGTAGGCTAGCCCAGGTAAGGATGGCAGTTTCTTTCCCTAAATGACACTGCTGAAGCAGATGGAGTTTTCCTGATAGTGGTTTCATGGCTGTCATTAGATTTGCACTTACGGATTTTTATTGAATTCAAATTCTACCATCTGCCAGGATGAGATTTGAAACCAGAATCTCTGAATTAACAGTCTAGACTGTTACCTCCCCTAAATTTTGTGAATTCTCATTATAGTTTTCAAGGACGATGCCAAATCATTTCCTTTGTGTAGTGGAAGCTGTCATCATGCAAGGTGCAGGGATCTGGCAGATGTGTTCGATTGTGAGCACTGCAGCTTTTTTGGTTTTACGTTAGCTTGTCCGAGTGGGTTTGTGGCTGATTACGGTCTCGTATTATTGGACGAGCTGTATTAAATAATAGTCAACATATCATTAACCTTCTGTGTATCATTACCATCAATCACAACTAGAGCCTCTTCCTCCTCCTTAAAATGTTTAATACCAGCATCTGGAGTGTTTGTGGATGTTGTAAAGTTTTCTTCCCTGTTACCATGGCCTGCTTCTTGTCCTGCAGACCTTCCTTAAGATTGAAGCGATTACGTCTGAAACAGGTTGAGAATTCCATCATGTTCTCCTGTTGCCCGCACAGCTAATAGTTTCTCTTCAGTTGACCAATGGGTGTTCATTTTCTGATTTATTGTAGGTGGTTGGAATTCTTCTGTATTATTAAGCAAAAGTGAGGACTGCAGATGCTGGGAACCCGAGTTTAGATCAGAGTAGTGCTGGAAAAGCACAGCAGGTCAGGCTGTGCTTCCTGCCTCTATTCCTGATGAAGGGCTTTTGCCCGAAAGGTCGAACTTCCTGCTCCGCGGATGCTGCCTGACCTGCTGTGCTTTTCCAGCACCTCTCTGATCTAAACTCTTCTGCATCACTGCCTCATGTTTGTTTGAGAGGCTTCCACAAACTTATTGGAGGTTTTCGAGGATTAACAAGTAGAGTTGAAAAAGGTTTACTTGGACTAACAGGTTTTTGATAAGGTCTCATATAAGAGATTAATATGCAAAAGTAAAGTAGATGAGATTGGGAGTATGTAGAGATATGGATGGAGAACTAGTTGGCAGACTGGAAACAAAGAGCCTTTTTCTGAGTGACAGGCAGTGACCAGTGGGATACTGTGGGAATCAAGACCCAAGCCATTCACAATATTTTGTTTTCTATTTATTAATTTGTGGGATGCAGGTGTTGTGGCTGGGCTAGCATTTATCGCCCATCCCTAGTTGCCCTTGGGAAGCTAGTGGTGAGCTGCCTTCTTGAACCGCTGCAGTCCACCTGCTGTGGGTTGACCCACAATGCACTTTAGGAGGGAATTCCAGGATTTGGAACCAACGACAGTGAAGGAACGGTGATATATTTCCAAGTCAGGATGGGAGTGGTGAACTTGAGGGTGATGATGTTCCCATATGTTTGCTGCCCTTGTCCTTAAAATGGCAGTTGTCGTCGGTTTGGAAAGTGCAGTCTGAGGATCTTTGATGAATTTCTGCAGTGCGTCTTGTAGACAGTAAACATTGCTGCTGCTGAGAATCGGTGGTGGAGGGAGTGGATACAGTACCAATCAGGTGGGGGCTGCTTTGTCCTGGATGGTGTCAAGCTTCTTGAATGTTGTTGGAGCTGCACTCATCCAGGCAAGTGGGGAATATTCCATCACACTTCTTACTTGTGCCTTGTAGATGGTGGACCGGCTGTGGGAGTCAGGATGTGAGTTACTTACCGCAGTATTCGTAGCTTTTGACCTGCTCTAATAGACATTGCATTTATGTGGTGAGTCCAGTTGGTCAATGATAACTCCCAGGGTGCTAATAGTGGGAGATTCTTTGATGGAAACACCACTGAATGTCAAGGGGTGGTGGTTAACTTGCCCCCTATTGATGATGGTTGTAGCCTGGCATTTGTGTGGCCTGACTGTTATTTGCCACTTGTCAGCCCAAACCGAGATATTGTCCAGATCTTATTGCATTTGGACACAGACTGCTTCAATACCTGAGAAGGTATGAATGGTGCTGAACACTGTGTAACCATTGGCGAACATCGCCACTTCAGACCTTATGATAGAGGGAAGATCATTGATGAAGCAGCTGAAGATGGTTGGCAGACCCCAAACTGGGTGTCACTGAGCAGCTTATTCGGTATCACTGTTGATGACACCTTTCATCGCTTTACTGATAACCGTCATTGACCAATGGGTGGTATTTGGCCAGGTTAGGTTTGTCCTTTTAAGTACAGAACATACTTGGCCAAATCTCCACATTGACACTGCAGTATCCAGTGCCTCCAATTGTTTCTTGACATCACGTGGAGTGAGTTGAATTAGCTGCAGCCTGGTACCTGTAATACTGGGGACCACTGGAGGAGGCCAAGATGGATCATCCACTCAGCACTTTTGGCTGAAGATTGCTGCGAGAGCTTCAGCCTTATCTTTTGCACTGATGTGCTGGGCTCTTCCATCATTGAGGATGGGATTGTTTGTGGAGCCTCCTCCTCCAGTGAGTTGCTTAATCATCCACCACCATTCACGACAGGATGTGACAGGACTGCAGAGCTTAGATCTGATCCATTGGTTTGGGGATCACTTAGCTCTGTCTAGCACTAGCTGCTTATGCTGTTTGGTGTGCAAGTAGTCCTGTTTGGTGGCTTCAGCAGGTAGACACCTCATCTTCAGGTATGCCTGGTGCTGCTCCTGGCATGCCTTCCTACTCTCTCCATTGAACCAGGGTTGAACCCCTGGCTTGATGGTGGTTGCCTGGGGGATATGCCAGGCCATGAGGCTACAGATTGTGCAGGAGTACAGTTCATAGAATCCCTACAGTGTGGAAACAGGCCCTTCAACCCAAGAAGTCCACAACAACCCTCCAAAGAATATCCCACCCAAACCCATTCCTCGCTATTTCCACTGACTAATGCACCTAACGTACATATCCCTGAACACTATGGGCAATTTAGCATGGCCAATTCACCTAATCTGCACATATTTGGATTATGGGAGGAAACCAGACCATGCAGAGGAAACGCACGCAGACACAAGGAGAATGTGTAAAATCGAACCCAGGTCCCTGGCACGGTGAGGCAGCAATGCTAACCACTGAGGTACTGCTGTTGATGGCCCAGTGCCTTATGGGAATCCAATCTTGAGTTGCTTGATCTGTTTGAAGTCTGTCCCACTTAGCATATTAATGACTTACATGATGAAACTAAATATAATATTTTGAAATGTACAGATGACACAAACCTGAGTAAGAGGGTGAACAGTGAGAAGGATGCAGAGATGCTTCAGTGTGGTTTAGACAATTTGAGTTAATGGGCAAATGTAAGGTAGATGGAGTATAATGTAAATAAATGTAGGGTAATCCACTTTGGTAGAAAAAGCAGGAAGGCAGATTAATATCCAGTTGGCGATAGATTGGGAAAGGGGACGATGTAATGTGATCTGGGCGTCAGTCACAGAAAGTCAATATGAAAGTGCAGCAGGTGGTGAAGAGGCATATGGTATGTTGATTTTCATTGCGAGAGGGTTTGAGAACAGGAGCAGGGATGTCTTGCTGAATTGTACAGGGTGAGACCACATCCGGAATATTGTAAGTGGTATTGGTCTCCATGATCTCAGGAAGGACGTTCTGGCTATGGAGGGAGTACAATAAAGGCTAACCAGATTAAATCCTGGATTTGCAATACCAGTGTATGAGGTGAGGCTGCATCAGTCAGGACTATATTCATTGGTGTTTTGAAGAATGTCAGGGGATCTTATTGAATCATGCAAATTTCTACCAGGACTATACAGTATAAATGCAGGCAGAATGTTTCCAATGACCATTTTGTCCAGAACCAAGGGACACAGTCTAAGAATACATGGTAGGCCATTTAAGACTAAGATGAGGAGAAATGTCTTCATCCACAGAGTGGGGAGCCTGTGGAATTCTCTTCCACAGAAAGTGGTTGAGGCCAAAACATTGAATATTTTCAAGAAGAGTGAAATATATTTCTTAGGGCTAAAGGCATCAGAAGGTTTGGGTGCAACAGAGTTGGCTGATCAGCCATGATCGTATTGAATGTTGGATAAGACTTGAAAGGCTGAATGGCCTACTCCTGCTCTGATTTCTGTTTTCCTTTGTTTCTATGAGCAGATCAGCAGGTCATCCCCTTAACTCCATTATTGATCACCAAACTCACCTTTTAAATGCCTCCAATTTATTCTACAAAGCATTTTTGGGTATTTCGCAACATTAAAAGCATTATATCAATTCTAATTGTTGTTATTCGAGTGAAATTAATGGATTTGGCTTGGAGCCAGTTCTAACAGCTTGATGCAGCAAAGTGAAAATCCCAGCCAAGTTCATTATTTTGATTGTATTGGAGTAATAGATTTCTCTAAATACTTATTATATTCAGTAGTTGCTGAACCAAACTGCCAGAGATGTTAAAGTTATATTGGGACACATATTAACAGTCACTGTAATTGAGGAGACCTCTATGTTAATGAAATACAGTCTCCCTCTTTTTCATCTGGATCCTTCTGGTTTGAAAACACAAGCTTTGGCCACCAATTTATTACATTGTGATCCTTCTCACCTTGTGTACCCTGGGGTCCTGTGCAATGACCGTTTTGCTTTGTTTTCTCAATAATCATACCAACATTATTCAGCAAGTAGAAAACCGATATGCTAAACATTCAATTTCTATTAACAGTCTAGTTGTCATCTATGGAGTGCCCAATTGCCCTTCAAATGCCAATGCATCCTCTTCCATGCTCCCATGCTGTTTCACTCTCTATCCACTGTCAGACTCTCTCCATGTCTGAGCTAAATCAGTCGTTGATTTCTTTGAGCTGCAAGCAAAGATGTTCAAGAAGCCGAGAGCCACGGAGGGTAAACTTCCAGACAGTCCAGTCTAGTAAGAACTGTTGTTCACAAAATGATCACCCATCAGATCCCATGTGCAAGCCATCTTCAGAAACTTGTCTCCAATGAATTAGTTTTAGAATTGGATCGACTCTACAAAGGGAATTAAAATGCCATTTTAATAGTGTTAGAGTTGGATGTACTCTACAAAGGAAATTAAAGTCAGTTTCTATGACAGAATGTGCTTTTGCATGGAATAAGATCGTGGCTGCCATATTTCCACAATGTCTCGGATGGTAAGCAATTGTCAGATCTGGGCCTGCACCGGTCCCATCTGAAACAAGGTAGATGCAACAAGATGGTGGTACATGTTGCCATGTAACCAATGACTTCATTGAGAACCTACTCATTCCCCAGTGTTAACAGCTGTCTCTTTAATAATAAAATACAACAAAACTGCAATTCCTCACTACGGTCAGATTGATTCCGTGCAATTTATACCAAGAACAGATTGTGGAATGAATGTATCTAATCTTTGCTTCTTGCATGAAATGTGTGAATGAAAGGAAGAGCTAACATTTACATTGCTTACTTCAGGCTCTCAGAACATCCCAGTGTGTTTTACAGCGAATTAATTACTTTTTGAAGTGTAGTCACTGGTATCTTGTAAAATGTGTGGCAACTAATTTATATGCAGCAAGGTTTGACAAAAAGCTATACAATTGTGATCTGATTATCTGCTTTTAGTCACGTTGGCTGAGAGACAAGCATTGGGATAAAGTAAATGTAATTGGTTTCCATTCCATTCCAAGAACAGTGGAGCTTCAGTTGCAATTAGACACTCAATTTGGCTGATTTGGCAAATGAAAATATGATTTGCGGGGTGTTTTTCTAACATGGAAATAAAGCATGTTGTTGTAGAGCAGAAGACAGTTGGGATGAGATTCACCTTGCACAGGGAAGCAAAATATATACCACCTTTGCCACTCATTATACACTTGGTTAGAGACAAATAAAGGTGCAGATGCTGGAATCCAAAGTAGACAAGCAGGTGGTTGGAAGAACACAGCAGACGAGGCAGCATCAGGAGCTGTTTCAGAGGTCCACCCGAAACGTTGACTTCTCCACTTCCTGATGCTGCCTGGCTTGCTGTGCTTTTCCCGTCTTCTGCCTGTCTACTCATTATACACTGCCTCAGTATCATCAACTTTCTGCCTGAGTCACATTTCAATCTCAGCGTGTTTGATCTTGCAGCTCACATGAGAATGAGCAATGTCGACCTCAGTTGCCTGAAATGACTAAACGTTGATGTGAAAATAGGCACAAGTGTAGAACTCTCCACAAGAAATTAGACCCCCTTGTAAATTTGTGAAGATCCAATTTGTGGACAATAATGGAGGGATGTCTAAATCTATGGTCATGTTCCTTGAATATGTTGAATAAGGGTCTAAGAAGGAGCCTGCAGTGAACTTTTATTGAGGCTGCCAATGAAATGCGAATTTACGACACATAAGTTTACAATAGGAGCATTTTGTATGGGCTCAAGTTTAAGAAAAAGATAGGATGTGGGAGATCATTCAGAAATGTGTTGGAAGACTCAAGTTTATCAAACCTGTTATTATCCACCTCTTGAGTTTTTTCCTATTCAAATACTAGCAACATCTTTTATGTGAATCCTGAACTTTTCCTGTCTCTGTTCTCTGTATGGTAGAATCAGTTTCAATCAAAAAATGAACAAATATTAGCTCATGAGAGTCACATATGGACATGCCTTAATGCCATGTTTGAAATACATAGAAGCTTATTGGAGGTGACCAAGCCTTGGAAACTCAATCTGCAGGGTAATGCTAAATCATTCAAAACAACCATGAGCCAAATAATACAAGGCTCATCATCTCACGCACTCAATCACTTCTCAGGATGGCGTTCAATTATTTGGATTTAACGGCAGGTCACTCAGAACTGTAGTTAATCCATCAGAGAGAAGTAATAATAGGGTGGAGACAGGACGTGGTATGTATGTTGCTCCCCTGACACCACAGACTACTCAAGAGGCTCCATACCTCTGGGTCTTTCTACAGGACCATTGTCCATGAGGCAGATGACCTTAAATTAAAGTTTTTCTCAGAAGAGCTATCCATCAAGACATAGCCAGTGCCAAATAGCCAAAAATGACTTACTTTTGAGACTAAGTAAAAGAAAAATGGGACAATACGTGAACAAACTGTTTTGTGTGTAGTATATTCAATGAGTCAGAAGATGACTGACACAGTTAATGCCTAGGCATTATGCTCTTCAATGCAAGAGCAATATTTAGATGTTGTAGGTATAACTGTAGGCAAAGGGGTTGGTAGCCACTATACAGACTGTTTCTGGGTCTGTGCTTGAGTCCATTCACAAGTTGATTTGTACACAAATTGGTACACAATGCAGGACAACATAAAGCAGCTACTTATAAGTGTAGGAAGTGCTTGTAACTTTAAAATTGCACCCCTGTATGGGATTGTGTTCGTTAGCATGAATGTTTGTAAATTAGACATTCATAAATCAGGGACACCCTGTAATTTATTTGCGAGGCCAGCATGGACCCGCAAAACTGAAAACCCATTTCATCTTAAGCCTTGCCTTTTATTGACTCAGTGAACTTGCTGCTGTTAGAAATTGACACTTGTCCCATATTTTTGGTGAAGTTGTTGGCTTTCAGTCCACTCACAATAAAAGTACAAAATCTTTCATAACATTTACAATTTGATTGAATAGTCCATCACTTACTGTGAATGATCAGGTCCAAGGAAGGATAGCAGCCACTGTAAGGAAGGATGGCAGATGTACTAAATTTGTTATTCATAGCAGAATGCAGAATAGCAGACTGCTCCTTATATTGTGTTATGATATTTCAGTCCAAATATTGTAAATTAATTAGGTGATGTCTACCTCCACTGAACATGTAGTTGCTTTGTAAATGTGTCTTCCAGATACTAAACATTTAGCTTTCCCTCACTTGGAAGGTGATATGTCAGAGAACAGAACACATTATCCAGAGTAAACCCCATGTGTAGGGTACTGAAGGAGTACTGCATTGTTGAGTATGCAATCTCCAAATCAAGGCTGCACTCTCAGGTAGATGCAAAGGACAATATGTAATCATTTTAATTAGCACCAGTTCTCGCTATGTCCTGCTCAATATTTATCCTCAATTAATGTCATTAAAGCACATTTTGTCTGCTGTTTCTGTGAGATGCTGCATTCAAATTGGCTGTGGATTTCCCTACTTTAGGTTCATGCTTCAACACGAACAATTTTGAAAACAGAGATTCAGCAGAAAGAAACAGAGTTCATGTTTCAAGTCCAGTAAGACTTTATCAGGAACAAATTGGACTTGACCTCTCTTTCTCTCTCTACAGAATCTGGTGAGTTTCTTCAGCACTGAATGTCTTTATTAGAATAAAAAATAGTTTTGCACTTTGGGACACCCTGAATTTGTGAAGGGTGATACATAAATACAAGTCCTTTTGGACTTATGTGCTCACATACAATTGCAGTTTCATAGCTAATATTAGAATGGAGAACTTTACTTTCTTGGTCAATTAAAATCTAATTGATTGCCTGAGTGGTGTTATTTGTCTATAGCATGCAATGTCATTTCTTTCCTTGGAGGTGACTGAGTCTGTGCTCTGAAGCTCAATCTGCATGAAATGCTAAATCATTCAAAGCAAGCACAAGCCAAATAATACAATGCTGATCATCCCACGCACTCAGTCACTTTTCATGATGACATTCACTTGTTTGGATTTCAAGGCAGGTCACTCAGAACTGTAGTTAATCCATCAGTAAGAAGCAATAGCAGGTCTCGGGTGGAGGCAACACCTTCTACCAAACAGCAATCAGGAGATCATCTTGCTTCTCAACTAATTTATAGAAAAGTAATTAGGTGAAACTCAGCAGAATGTTTCTTTGTATTTCAAACATAGTGTAGAGGCTTCGCCACAGGGTTCTAGCTTTGCTAATATTTATTCATTTTTTGATATTGATTCTATCATAAAGAGAACAGAGCTAGCAAATAGCTCAAGATTTACATTAAAGCTGTTGCCAATATTTGGATAGAACAGACCCAAAACTCAAGAGGTGGATAATGACAGGTTTGATAAGCCTGAATCTTCCAACACATTTTTGAATGATCTCCACATCCTAACTTTTAAAAAATAATTATTCATGGGATGAGAGTGTCACTGGCTAGGCCAGCATTTATTACTCAGTCAATCACTTTGTTGTGGGTCTGGAGTCACAACTAGGCCAGACCAGCAATTTCCTTCCCTAAAGGACATTAGTGAACCAACTGGGATTTCCCCCCCCCCCCCCCCCCCAGGCAAGCAGCAATTAACTCATGGTCATCCTTTAACTCCTAATTCCAGATTTGCATTGGATTCAAATTCCACCATCTGCTGTGGCAGGATTCGAACCCAGGTCCTCCGGAATATTACCTGGGTCTCCAGTTTAACAGTCCACTATAATACTACCTCCCCTATTGCTTCCCCTTAAACTTCCCTGAACCTGCGCCCATACAAAACACGACTGAACCTGTCCTAACTCAAACAAGGGAAAGTGTTTACCACCTCAGGCAGAACATCAGCCTACTCCGTGACCCACAACCCCTCATGGCATATCCTGAGCAGGTCAGATGAAGCTCTGTCGCAGTAAGCCAGCAGCAAGGAGTGAGCTGGTTCAAAGGCAAAGTAAGTCCCAGAAACCTCGGGGCAGGTTAACTGCAGATCCACTGCCTTTGTGTTGAGACCTAAACTCCTCGCTGTGTGCTCACACTTGGCAAAACGTGGGCTGTCGGTTAAAACTCCAATGTTTAAGTCACAGCCACAGACATGAGTAACAATAACATTTCCGGTAAACTTTGGAGCAATTAACGGGTGCAACCAGAAGTGAAGTGATCCCAACCCCACACTCAATGCCCATTATAGTCAGACTAAGACTTGCTCCATGCTCTCAATCCTTCAATGAAATTCAAATTCCACCAATTCCATTGCTGCCCACTAAAATGCCAATCACTTGGAATCCTCCCAGTTTCTCTTATGTTTGGCTTAAGGTAGTTTGAACTTTATTGGGCAGTGCTGCACTGGACATGATGTCACTACATGACAATGGCCAATGGCAATAAGTGTTGAAGTTTCTTGAAGTGTTGAAGTGTTGAACTGATGCATTTAGAATGAAGGTTTCAGTCTGACCTTTTTAAAAATCTTTTTTTTTGTTTAACAACCCCAACCATGTTGCCCTAAGCTTGTGTCTAGCTCCCAGTGATAGCAGTCCTGATTAGGTCTTGGTTAAAGAACACCTCAACTTTAATAATTTCCACCTTGTGTTCACGCCCCTTCATGGCCTTGCCTCTCCTCCATTGTGTCCTCCTGCTGTCCAAGTCTCTGACGTATCTGCCCTTCTCAAACCCAGGCATCTTGTTAAAATTAATCTCTCCACCCTTGGTGGCTATATCCTTCTGCTGTCTGGAGCTTGGAAAAGTTCCTCAATAACTCCGTTTGCCTCTTCACTTATCTCTTCATGAACTTCCTTTTTTTTTCCCACGATCCTTAGTATCTTCTTATGTGGATTGAGATCAATCTTCATTTGATAATGTTTTATAAAATGCCTTGGAATGTTATACCAACTTATGTATCAATGCCAGTTATTACTGCTGTGCCATGGGATAAAAACTTGAAAAACGAAATGTTCACAACTCTGGGGAGAAAGCTGGATGAGTGGAACCAATTCGGTCATTCTTTCAAAGAGCTGACATAGACATGATGGGCTGAAGAACCTCCTAGTTGTCTTGCACAATTCTATAACACCAATTTAGAATAGCCTTGAACAATATGAATGCTTTGCATGCCAACTACCTAAAATGAAGAGGAAAATTACACAAAGAAAATAAAATGTTATATTTTCTTTTCATGTTTTAATGACTTATTTCATTTCTCAATCTCTTCTTGCACTGTGAACCATACATGAGAGTGCAGGCTAGATATTGGCATCTATACCTTTCATGAAAGTATGCAATTAGCCTTTGACTGATGAAGATAGAAGGCTTGGCTCCATCGTTTCCTTTCGTATTGTGAAGAAATATGCTAACCCAGCCATTCGGAAACTAGTTGCAGTGACTAGCAAACATATCACTATGAATACTCTGAATGTAATATTTGAACAGCCATCCCAAACTGACCTGGAGTAACTAGAATTTTCAGGTCTTCTATATTTCTGGCCTTTTATTTCCGTGGGCAAATCCCTTACATCTATTCACAGCCAACATAATGCATAGACCCTCAGTAAAAAGTGAAAGAACTGCAGATGCTGGAAATCAGAAACAAAAACAGACATTGCTGGAAAATCTCAGTAGGTCTGGCAGTATCTGTGGACAGAAAGTAGAGTTCGTGTTTCGGGTCCAGTGCCACTTCCTCAGAACAGTTCTGACAATGGATAGCCATCTTGCATCAGTGATGCGTAACATTGATAATACACTGAACTGGGCTTGTGAGGGAGTTGTAGCCCAAGCTTCTATTCCATTACTTAGTGATATATTATAAACTTTGCCTGGAGAAAAGGCCAGTTTAAGTATAGTTATCTCTGCCATGGTCAGGGCAGTCACCAATTTGTGCAGCTTTCATCCATAATGACGAAATATTTTGAAGTGGGTTTTCAGTTGTGGAAGTGTACCCTAGGAAGAATGTTAACCTTTCCAAAGTGAGGTTAAGAAACTAGCAGTGGGAGCAGTAAAATATGGTTTGGCAAAAAAGTAGAAATTGAAAGGAATGGCTGCAACAATGCCATCTGCTTTTAAAACCACAGAGATCACCTGGGAGCATAGATTATAGTTAAACAATGTGGTGTTGATCTTATAAACTGAACATAGTGCTGCACAAACTGCCTGTCTCTATTAGCATGTTTATAAAAATTGTTTAAAATACATGTTTCATAAACAAACCCAGAACAGTTCATGCATTTTTATCAGGATCCTTGCTCAACTGGTCATTTTCTCTTGAAATGGTGTGATACTGTGGACTTGTCGGCTTGCAAAGCAACATTGATAATCTCTTCAAATTGACTAAAATAGGCACTAATTATTTGCAAAATTCACATAATTATGTGAGCGACTTTAGAACCTATGGGGATACTTGGAAAGGGTAACAATTCAATTGAGGTGTGATCAATTTGCAAAAAAACATTCGCAATTATCATAAAATGAGAATAAGGTCAAGTCCAGTTGCAGGCAACTTTCTTTTGTGTTAACTTAATTTGTGATTTAATATGAATATTTTTTCAGATGGCAAAATCATTTCAATCGGCTGCCAATTCATTTGAGATTGTTAGAAAATAGTTCACAACATAAACTGTGATGTATATAAGCACGAAATTTCTGACATTTTGATTTGATGACAGATGAGTGAAATGTTGTAATTTATCACTGAGACCTCACTCAGAAAAAGTCTGTATTCACTATTACTCTTCTTTGTTGACATATAGTGGCTTTCTTAAAATTAAAATTCTTATCTTTTGGTTGAAGTCTATCCAAGGCTGCGTTGATCCCTATTTTTCGTCATGATGTTGGTAAACCTGGGAACAACTTCCATTATCAGGTTTCAATTTTTGAATTCTTCATGGGCTAAAGTCATTTTAAGAAGGGACAAATACTGACTTAAAATAGCAGCCATGATCACCCAGCCAGAGATTGAAGCAACTTTGTGAAGCCACTGTGAGATATACAAAACCCTTTTACACAGTGTGCAACTTTTTCCCATATAACCCCTACGTTTGATGATATAATGGTTGACACCTTGTTTTGAAGGGTTATAACAGCAGTTAAGGTGGCTAGCCTGGCAATGGACATCATTGTTACAGAGCAATCTGACAGCCAAAGCTCACAGAATCTTTCTCCCTCTTACAGGAAGAAACTGTCACTGTTCATGAGACAGCAAATGGGGCTATGTTATCGATGTACCAAAAGTGCAAGAGGCAATTGGTAGATACGACCACTTAAAACTGAGGCCGTGAATGAAAACTTCTGTGAACTAATCCTCTTCATGCAAAAACTTAACAGTCTTTGACATTTGGACTCATGCTGAGGAACTGTGAGTAGCGGGCTCAGACAGGCAGCAATTCTGGTGAACAAATGGGAGTTAACACACACTTATTAGATCATTTACAGTGTGGAAACAGGTCCTTCGGCCCAACAAATCCACACTGACCCTCCAAAGAGCAACCCACTAAGACCCATTCCCCTATATTTACCTCTTCATCTAACACTACGGGCAATTTAGCATGGCCAATTCACCTAACCTGCACATTGTTGGACTGTGGGAGGAAACCCACGCAGACATGGAGAGAATGTGCAAACTCCACACAGACAGTTGCCCAAGGCAGGAATTGAACCTGGGTCTCTGGTGCTATGAGACAGCAGTGCTAACCAGTGTGCCACCGTGCCGCCCACTTATAAACTAACGTAAGTTAGAGTTTGGAAATAGTGTCATGTACAAGAGGGAGAATTGAATTAATTTTGCTGTTTTCCTTTTCTGCCTGTAGCAGAAGTGATTGTCCATTTCTCTTCATATTTTAGAATCATAGAGTCATACAGCACAGACGTAGACCCTTCAGTCCAACTCATCCATGCTGACCAAGTTTCCTTGTAGATCTTTTCTGCACCCTCTCCAATTTAATAATATCCTTCCTATAGTAGAGTGACCAGAACTGTACACAGTATTCCAAAAGTGGCCTCACTAATAAGTGGCACTAATAAGTGCCGCAACATGACTTCCTAACTATACTCAATGCTCTGACCAATGAAGGCAAGCATATTAAACACCTTCTTCACCACCTTGTCTACCTGTGATGCAGTTTTCAAGAAATGATGTACCTGAACCCCTAGGCCTCTCTGTTCGATCACACTCCCAGGGCTACCATTAACTGTGTAAGTGATGTCTTGTTTTGTTTTACCAAGTTGCAACACTTCACATTTTTCTAAACTGGACCAGCTGATCAAAATCCCGTTGTACTCTTAGATAATCTTCTTTGCAGTCCACTTTACCACCAATCTTGGTGTCATCTTGTTTCCTAAATTCTCATCCAATTGTTTATATAAATGACAAACAACAACGGACTCAGCACCAATCCCTGCAGAACACCACTGGTCACAGGCCTCCAGTCTGAAAAACCACCATCTTCCACCACCCTCTATTTCCTACTGTCAAGCCAATTTTGTATTAATTGATTAGCTCTCCCTGGATTCCACGCCATCTAACTTTACTAACCAGTTTACCATGCAGAACTTTGTTGAAGGTCTAGCTAAAGTCCACATAGACCATGTCTACCACTCTGCCTTCATCTATCTTCTTGTCATGTCCTCAAAAAACTCAATCAAATTTGTGAGACAAGATTTCCCATGCACAAAACCATGCTGACTATCCCTAATCAGCCCTTGCCTCTCCAAATGCATGCAAATCCTCTCCAACAACTTATCCACTCCTGATGTCAGACTCACTGGTCTATAGTTCTTGGGCTTTTCCTTGCATCCTTTCTTAAATTAAGGCACAACATTAGCGACCCTATAGTTTTCCAGCACCTCACCCGTTCTGTCAAAGATACAAATATTTCTGCAAGGGGCCCCACAATTTCTTCCCTAGCTTCTCACAATGTCCTGGGAGTCACTTGATCATAAAGGGACTTACCTACTTTTATGCTTCTTAAGACCTCCAGCACCTCCTCTTCTTTCATATGGACTGTTTTTAAGATGCCACAATTAATTTCTCCAAATTCCATAGCTTCCATTGTAAAAATAGATGCAAAATATTTGTTTAGTATCTCACCCATCCCCCATGGTTCCCCACACCTTTTCACTTTCAAAATAGGCCAGGCACCCCCTCCAAAAAAATCTATTTATGAAATCCAATTTTTAAAAGAAACCCTGTTTGACTTTAAACAAATTAAAACATGCATTATGCAAGCATTAATCTGGGGGATAATTTTCAACACATACATAAATATGCAAGTAAGAAGGAAGATAAAAGGAGCAAAGAATGTTACAAGAATTCATTACATTTTTTTAAAAATGGCATTAATGCACATGTGTTAAACTCTAGTAAGTCAATGTCCAATAAATTTGGCTGAAACTCCCTTGCAAAACAATTCAATTGCAGGTGAATTGCAATTGAAGGCACGGAATAATAATTCTTGTAGGTTGGGAAAGTGGTTCATCTTTCAGGCAAGTTTCATATTCTTTCCAGCAATCAGAGTTTAAGAGAAGTCAAGATTAGAGCAGATTTGTCTAGATCTAGAATCACTTCAGTTGTGATCAGTAGCAACGTAAAGAACAGACAGAGGAAAGAAGTCATGGGTGGCACAGTGGTTAGCACTGCTGCCTCACAGCACCAGAGACCTGGGTTCAATTCCTGCCTCAGGCGACTGACTGTGTGGAGTTTGCACGTTCTCCCTGTGTCTGTGGGGGTTTCCTCCGGGTGCTCTGGTTTCCTCCCATAGTCCAAAAATGTGCAGGTTAGGTAAATTGGCCATGCTAAATTGCCCGCCGTGTTAGGTAAGGGGTAAATGTAGGGGTATGGGTGGGTTGCGCTTAGGCGGGTTGGTGTGGACTTGTTGGGCCGAAGGGCCTGTTTCCACACTGTAATGTAATGGTAGCTCACAGAGCCAGGGAGCTGGGTTCCATTCCAACACTGGGCAACTATCTGTGTGGAGTTTGCACATTCTCTGTGTGGGTTTCCTCTGGGTGCCCTGGTTTCATGTTGCAGTCCAAAGTTGTGCAGTTTAGGTGGTTTGGTCATGCAAAATTGCTCATAGTGTAGGTGGATTAGCCATACGAAATGCAGGAGTACAGGTATAGTGTAGCGGGTGAGTGTGGATAGGATGCTCTTCAGAGAGTCGGTGAGGTCTTGTTGGGCCGAATGGCCTGTTTCCACACTGTCGGGATTCTATGGAAGGTGATTCAAACAAAATCAACAGTTTAAGTTACATGAATTGGGTTTTGGGTTAAGCCACCTTACTCCATAGGAGCTTTATTTATTTTTAAATGTCAGTCAAACAATTTAGATTTACAAAAAATAGTTTAGGGTTTTCTTCATGACTTCTGAGCATGACAGCTGTCACATACCAGAGTGAGTAAAAGGCAAAGTAAATAGCCCCAAGAGCGAAGTGAAGTCAGGCAGAGAACATGGAACTGTCCCCCAGCAGGTATAAGGAGAGAGCTGAATGGCTAACAGCTGGGAGACCATCTTAAATGTTTCCACTTCCAGAAACCAGGGCGAGTAGCGAAAACATTGCCAGTTATAGTATTGCCCAGAAAGTTACGTGTCTGTAGCATTAAAGGTAGCCAGTGTCTACACAGACATGACTGTTGACCAGGGGTTTGGGCTAAACCTTGTACTTTCTTGGCTAAGTCCAAGCTGCATTCCATTACAGAGGGTTTGTCACCAAGAGGCCTAGAGAGCTTTCTTGCTGGTTCTTATCATGCCTATCTCATCAATTATTAACCTCATCTCTTATGGAGTCCATCACATCCCATTGCTGCCCCATCCACCATGCCCCATTGCCACAACAGCTCACCACTCAGGGGATATCCACCACAGGATCTGCAGTGTACACAGAGAGGGTCCGCGCTGTAGGACAGTCAGGGAGGGGGCAGCCGTGTACTGTACATTGTACGTGGCTCAGACCAACCTCTGTTCCTATTAAAAGGAAAGTGTGCTGCAGCCCCCTCGCTCACTTACCCCTGAGTGTGGTCACAGCCAGTGTCTTCGTCATTGCTCACATTCGTTTGGCATCACCATGGGAGGTGAGAGTGAGCCAGGAGCTTCTACCCTCAGCCTGAATGAACCAGTGAGCCTGCACCCATTCCCCCAACATCCACACCCGCTTCCACTCACGCACCTTGTTAAATCCTACAAACCTGCACCTACATGAAGAGCTGCCAGATAGTGCAAAAAAAGTATAGTGCCTAAATGAGTAGACTCACAAACACATCAAAGATAACATCAGGATGTATTGTTAGGCTGAAGCGGTTTTTTAAGGTCTGATCAAAATGAATACACGAAGATACATGCTTGAATACATAGCAAATTTATAAACGTGGTCGAATTTTTGAGATATATGCAAACTAATGAGCTTAAACTATTTTAGACATATTCCATCGTGAGTCTCATTACCTCCTGCCAACGAGATACTCCTGGGTGATAGAACTCTATTTCAGTTTTGACAGTACCAGTCCCACAAGCCCCGGTGAAAGATGTCTGGCCACCTCTGTGTGGAAGGTCTGGAGGGGCCTGTGTGTGATTTAGCATGGACAATCCACCCTAACCTGCACATCCCTGGGCACTATGGGAAATTTAGCATGGCCAATCCACCCTAACCTGCACATCTTTGGACTGTGGGGGAAAAGCAGAGCACCCGGATGAAACCCACACATACATGGGGAGAATGTGCAAACTCCACACAGACAGACACCCGAGGCTTGAATCAAACCTGGGTCCTGGTGCTGTGAGGCAATAGCAGTGCTAACTACTGCGCCACTCCATGTTGAAGCTTGTTAGGATTGTTAACTTGCGATTAACAAAGCAATAGAGGGAATTACAGATACCAAAGAAGCAGACAAGAACTGACAGGAGGATTTTAGTTGGGAACTGTATTCTTGTTGATAACAGTAACTGAATTTCATTTAAATTAAATTACGGATTGAAAAATTATGATATACAATTAATTGAATTAAATTGGCTATAATATTTCCCCATCTTTGGAATTTTAATGTTATTTCACAAATTTTGTTTCTGATCTGTGTCTTTTCTGTTGCTGTCGATCTCTCTCTCACTCTCTCACTCAGTTTGACAAACACCTCTGCCACAAGCTTTCTTTCCCTCCATGTCTCGTCTGGTTTCCCTCTCTCGGCCTCGCTCTTCCGCGCTCTCTTTCCCCTCCCTACCAGGATTCTGAAATGAACAAGTGGGATGTGTTTGTTGCCGCTGAACCCACCTGTTCACCCCACTTCAACCAAGTGTGTCCCATGTGGGGTCTCAGCATTCTGTAGCTGACTGTCGAGACCATGGCACGAGTTATCAAAACACCAGAGAGAACAGCTGAACGATAGAGGGAGAAACTACTGTGCCTGTATTTCTACGAAGAATGCAGCCTGTTCCTCTCTCCTGGGAACGTTTGTGCCATCCACCACCACAGAAGTCACATTGTACATGACAAGCTCAATGTCATCCCAAGTGAAAAACAGCACATTTCTTAACCAGAGTATTGCCAGAACATTCAATCGATCAAAGAAATCATTCAACAGAATACATAGGCCTTCTTTTGTTGGAGTGTTTATAATGCTGGACCTTAAATGTCTTTATTTTCTAATTCTTTTCCAAAATACTTGTACTCAAAAATCTGCACCTAGGTACTTTTGTATCAAAGATGGCACCACAAGTGGCAACTTGTAAACTTTTCACTGTACTCATTTGGCAATAAAGCTAATTCTAATTCTCTGAACAAAACACACCATCTTAGATGGAATGCAACAAAGAACTGTGAAGATCTGAAATCAAAGCTGTAGAAACTCAACAAAGGCTGTTTTCCCTGGAGATTCAGAGGCTGAGGTTTACAAAATTATAAGGGGCATGGATAGGATAAATAGACAAGGTCTTTTCCCTGGGGTGGGGGCGTCCAGAACTTAGAGGGCATAGGTTTAGGGTGAGAGGCGAAAGATATAAAAGGGACCTAAGGGGCAACTTTATCACGCAGAGGGTGTTACGTGTATGGAATGAGCTGTCAGGGGAAGTGGTGGAGGGCTGGTACAATTGCAACACTTAAGAGGCATTTGGATGGGTTTATGAATAGGAAGGGTTTGGAGGGAAATGGGCAGGGTGCTGGTAGGTGGGACTAGATTGTGTTGGGATATCTGGTCGGCGTGGACAGGTTGGACCGAAAGGTCTGTTTCCATCCTGTATATCTCTATGATGCTATGACTCTAAGTCTGGCAGCGTCTGTGGAGTGAAAGTGGAGTTAATGTGTCGAATTCAGTGATCCTTCTTCAGAACTTCTGGACCTGCTGAGTTTCTCCAGCTATTCTGATTTTTTTGTTGCAATTTCTATTTTCATTTCAGATTTCCAGCATCCATAGTTCGTTATTTTATTTTAGTGTTTCGCTCACTGCTCTATCTCTTCCATGTATGCTAACTTTGAGGAACTTCTGCTCCTCTCTCCAATGGGTTTCCCATTCTCAACTTTCATCCAGAAAAAGGGTCACCGAACCTGAAATGTTGACCCTCCTTCTGGATCCACAGATGTTATCAGACCAATTACATTTCGCCATCTTATCTGGAACTACCTCTGTAGTGGACCTTCTTGATCTGTGGATAGAGTATTCTTGAGTGGTGAAGGGTCGTTGTGTGTGTGGGGGGTGAAGGCAAGATTTATGGGGGTCAAGCCCCTGCAATGTATACTCACCAGCAACTGGGTGCTTGCATTACCCAATAGAGCTCACCAGTATTACTGAAACCTGACTATCATTGAGGGACAGAGGGCAATGAAAGGGGTTTGCCCGTAACACATTCTTAACATTAGTTGAGCAGGATGTTTAGTCACTACCCCAACCCAACTGGGCCTCTCTCTCCACTTTAAAAATCCAACCCCTTTATTCCAGCCATTGGCCAACTGCCTGAATATCTCTCACATGACTTGCTGTCAGATGTTGTTTGTCAATATTTTGGTGAGATGGCTTCAGAAATGTATATTTTCTGTCCATCCATAGGATGTGGGCATCTCTGGCTTGGCCCAGCCTTTGCTGTTCATCCCTAATTGCCCAGAGGGCTGTTAGGAGTTAACTCCATTTTAGATTAGATTTGATTCCCTACAGTGTGGAAAGAGGCTTTTCGGCCCAACAAGTCCACACTGACCTTCCGTAGAGTAACCCACCCACACCTATTTCTCTCTGACTAATGCACCTAATGCTATGGGCAATTTAGCATGGCCAATTCACCTGACCTGCACATCTTTGGACTGTGGGAGGAAACTGGAGCATCCGGAGGAAACCAACGCAGACACAGGGAGAATGTGCAAAAGCCACAAAGACAGTCGCTCAAGGCTGGAATAGAACCCAGGACCCTGGTGCTGTGAGGCAGCAGTGCTAACCACTGAGCCAACATGCCACCCTTAAAACAGGCATACAGGAGTTTGTTGTGGGTCTGGACTCATATGCAGGGTAGACCAGGTAAAGATGGCAGTTTCCTTCCCTAAAGGACTCTAGTGAACCAGATGAGCTTTTGATAACAATTTTTATGACACAGAAGGTGCTATAAAGATGCAAGTTTCTGTCATTGAATTTTATGTGGCGGCACATTGGCTAGCACTGCTGCCTCACAGTGCCAGGGTCTTGGGCTAGATTCCACCCTCAGGTGACTGTCCGTGTGGAGTTTGTATGTTCTGCGTGGGTTTCATCTAGGTCCTCCAGTTTCTTCTCACAGTCCAAAGATGAGCAAGTGCCACACTGTCGGGACTTTAATGGAAACCTTTTTAATGCTGAGAGGTAATCAGTCGGTCATAGCTGAGCTTAAATTGGCCATTGCATTAGGGTAAGTGCTGGAAGGCTTTTGTAATTCCAAGAACCCACTTCAGATTATGTCCTTTAGCCCACCATTCAGCTCTTCAGCAAGTGGTGGCAAAGAGCTTAAAATAGCTGAATAAATGGGATACAGACTCCTGTGTGTTTCTCTCCAAAAAAAAACAATTCATGTGTGAGAAAACTGTAAAATCATCTAAACATCATGTGGAACCCAAGGATAAATAATTACTGTTCAAACTACTTTCTCCAAAGAGTTACCTTTCTCTTGAACAAACTTTGATTTTTTTTTATTGTAATGTTAAATTGGCCTGGTCGGCCAGCCTCTTTAAATGAAATTGTACTCCATGATTTAAAATTAAAGTTTTATTAAGAAGAGAAATTTCTAGTCATAGGTCACTATTTAGAAAAGGTATCGAGATATTGAATTTGTCGAGAGAGTCTCTGATCTGGGGCCAGGGTTCAATGAAACTGCCTGACTCTTTGCTGTCTGTGAGTCAAAGTGAGCCGTTGCCTCGAGAAATCGGTTCATTGATTTTTTTTAACCAGCTGTGGGATTGACAACAGCTGCTGGGAATTGGCTGTTTGTGGGTCTTACATCTGCTCACTATCCCAGATAATGAGCTGGAATGCACTTACGGCAAGATTAAAATTCTTTCCGAAATTACACTGCATAGCAACATACGTGGCCAACAGAGAAGGGGAAAGGAACAGCTCATTAAATGGCTTGCTGACCCCGCCAGCACAACAACGACCCCTGCCAGCACGGCAGCGACCCCTGCCAGCACGACAACGACCCCTGCCAGCCCGACAACAACTCCTGCCAGCACGACCTCGTTATTGGAAGCTGAAGTTGGTGGTGTGCCACCATCTTGAATCTCTGGCATCCCCATGCCACTAAGTAACGAATGCCCCAGCGTTTTGACCCAGTGACTGTGAGGAAATGCAACTATGCATCAAGATGGAGGGGAACTTGCAATTGATGTCCGAGTCCTGCATCTCCTTTCCCTGTGCTTTGAACTGATGGAGGGCATGTGTTTTGGCAATGTTGCCAAGCGAGTCCTTATCGAGTTGCTGCAGTGCTTGCTGTGGATAGAAAAAGGTGCACCAACACTGGAGGGAGTGAACAACATCTTAGAAATTGATTTAGGTTTTGTTGTTAGGTCTGCTCAACTACAGGATACATTGAAAAGTGACTAAAGTCCACATTTCTGGGGTCATCTTAGGTACAAAGGTACAGGGGGAGAAAATCTTAGGTACAAAGGTACAGGGGGAGAAAATCTTAGGTACAAAGCAGAAAATAAAAGAAACAAATTTACAAATGCAGCTTTACAGTTCTTATAACTTAGAAAAATAAAGTTACAACTTCAACATTCAACTTTGTAAGGACTGTATTGTTGAACTTGTAAATTTGTTTTTTCGTTTTTCTATTTTATGAAGACTGTAAAGTTCAACATTACATTCCTTCTTAAGTGCTTAGCCATGTTGACCTCACAATCCCCACAAGGACTGGATCTCTGTGCTGGGCCCCTCGACTGCAATGAGCTCCCTCTCCCCATGCTGGCTTGATCTTCCTCACACCGAAGATCACTGTAGATGCTGGGAGACATCGGGCTGCCTGCCTCTGTCATAGATGTCAGGGGGCATCTCTCGCCACCACATCTGAGCTTATTCTGATAGTCTGCCTCTTAGGTGGGCATTATAATGGGAACAGCATCACTGTAAGAGCCTATGGCTTAATGGAGGGAAAGGAAGAAAAACATTGGATTGGATTTCTTTTATAAATGGTGACTAATCAGTAGATGTTGATTGCCGTGATTAACTGTCGAGGACTGTTTTATAGATGAACTTGAGTCAGTTTAATGAAGTATAGTACATTATGTGCTGACAGTACTGATTATAACTGTTGACCATTACTTGCTAAATTGGCAGTTCATCTTTCACAGTTGTAAACCTTTCAGAACATTTGTCATCAAGGACACTAAACTTTTACTGGTTAGAGTTTAAATATTTTGGCATTGTCAGCAACCATACCACCCAAAACTGATTTGGTGTACTGAACAGTGTAGATAATTAGAACAAACATGGTGAGGTGCTTTGGAAACATTCCAAAGTTAGAACTTCTTATTAGAGATAACAACAATGAAATAAATCTTACCAGAAATCAGCTAAGTGTCATTTCTGTTGAGTTTCTTGGAGGGTTTTTCCCTGGGTGACCTGATAGGTTTTCCCATACTTTTGCCCCAAACTCACCTCATAAACTTTCCCCTTAGGGGGCCTCACTCATTGTATTCTCCCACCACCAGAGATGGAAGCCTCTCTCTCCTTCCAGGACAACCTGGCATTCCTGACACCATTTTTAAATGGTCACTGTGCACTTGGCTGGTAGTCTGGAGCTGTCCTGCATGTTTCAAATAAGTCAACCTAGAGATGGCAGTGAAGGAGAAATTGGCACCCTACCTTTTAGATAGGGACCTGGAGGTCCTGGGTTGATGAAGTCTGCAGAATGGGATTGTCATCCTTCCCAGGACTGGCAGCGAAGGCCCAGACTCCACACCATACCGACCTTAGTCCAAAGATACCACTCAGGTCAGTGTTGTCTCCACCACCCAGAGAAATGCCCAGCAGTACAGGACGAAGGTCAATGACCCTCTCTACTCTGTTAGGATAAGTAACACCATCTTGTCACTGCTACATAGGTGAGATGATGGCCTAGTGACATTATCACTTGACCATTAATCCAGAGACCTAGGTTCAAATGGTGGAATTTGAATTCAATAAAAACCTGGAATCAGAAGTCTAATGATAATCACAAAAGTATTGTTGATTGGTGGAAAAATCCATCTACTTCCCTAATGCCCTTCCTTTAGGGAAGGGAACTACAAGAAATGAAAATAGGATACTGCAAGATCCCTGAACCTGGCAGTCTCAGTCAGCAGAACGACCATGTCAAAGCAATTGGACTGACGTCGGAGGTTGTCCTTGACTTATTGCGCCTGGACCCCCTGACTGTCGACAGTCCTCCTTTACTTAGCTGAAGACTACTCCCCTTGAACTTTGACACACAGCCCCTCAGTTGAGGCACATGCAGTGTGTTTGCTGCCTGTGCACCCAGCACACAGTACAGGTGTGACATTGATGTAACGCAGTGCCACCCAGCACTATGTCCATCCCCTTGACTGATCACTGCCAGCAAACATGAAAACACAACCAACTTTGTATCAACACTAAAAGCCAAGTTGAAGCATTGAAGTAGGCACAAAGTGAGTGAGTGCCATGAGAGCGAGTGGGGATGCTAGAGATGTAACTTGGTCCAATCCATGAGCTTGGTGTCTGTCCCTCTGTGCAAGTGCCCAGCAGTATATCCGAACAGTAGTTGTTGGAGCATGGGAGTGCAGCATTTTGCTGAAAAGACATTGGAGATAAACCTTGATGCTACAAAGAGGCTAGTATGTGTTGGATGCCAAGGTCCACGGGCAGATGTGTGTGCCCACAGACCCATTGCTTATATAGTGCCCATACTCACTGCCCATGTAGTGTGACCTCTGGTAAGGTGGTGTCTGACTGTCATATCAGGACTATTCTCATCTGTTTCTATCAGCAAGTGGGAGAATGGAAAATTGCATGTCAATGGGGTGAGATTAAGGCATTAATGCACAGTAATACATGCAAAGAGGCCTCTCTCCACTCACTAACGAGAATCACAGAGTGCTGTTCATCACTTGGTTGCAAAGAGGGAATTCTTAGTCTCAGCTAAGAAGTTCTTTGCTGGCCACATCATACCATTTTCCCAGCTTTCTTGCCATCATTCTTGAGCTGGGAAAATTCTCCCAATTTTGTTTTTACATCTGAATTCCATCTTTGTGACCAGCCCTAGTTGTTCATTGGCCATGATGGAAGTTTCAGTCAAGAATAAAGGTGACCCTCTACTAAGTAATTTGAAGGAGATCTGTCTTGTGCAAAACCTCTACTGCTCATTGGTAGACATCATTGGCATTAAAATTATTTTGTGCGGTTCCTGTTTCTTAGGAATGATAGCACCGAAAGATCCAGATAGTGTCCTGATTATGTACAACCAAAGAACACACATGTCAAACTGGTTATGGCTCCATGTTTGCTCTATCAAATTTAGCTTCAAATTCCGGAAGATCTCTCTGAAATGCCATCTTTCCCCAGTAAGCAATTGCTTCTGTGAGATTCAAGAAGAGTAGAAATCATACGATTTGGCTGTTTTCCCTTCAGCTCCAGTTCTAATCAACCCTTTACACATCTCTGAGCCTGCTCTATACTTATGCCTGAAATTTCATTGCATTTTATAAATGACTTACTGACTAATTTAACGTGACACTCCAGGAAGTTACATTTGACTTAAATTGCTCTTTTTCTGAAAGTGTGCTGAACTTAATCAACTGCATAAACAAGCTGCTCGTGTTTGAACTGAAGCTTTGATTTTGTCTTTGCAAATTATTCACGAGGGAAAAAAATACACTGCTGAATTGCTGAAAATGGCTGATAGCGAGCTGCATTCCTTCACTCAGTGTTCCTGTCGAACTGCCAGTTCCACCATTTAGCTTTCCTGACACCACCTTGTCCAACTACAATTGTGAATGCCAATTCTTATCTAGCTCCGTCATCTCCTCCAGCCCTACAACCCTCCAAGAATTCTGCACTCCCTCAATTCTTTTCACATCCATGCCTTCAGTTGACCTTAAGGTCTGAAGCCTCTTTGCCTGCCCCCTATTATCTGAGGATGCTTCTTAAACCCAAACGCTAGATCTGGTTGTAAAGACCAGGCAATGACCATCTCTAACAAGGGAGAATCTAACCACCATCCTGTCATAGTCAAAGGTGTTACTGTCGCTGAACAGCCCCCAGTCAATATCCTGGGGGATACTATTGACCAGAATCTGAACTGGACTAGCCACATGAAAACAATGGTTACAAGAGCAAATCAGGAATCCTGCAGCGAGTGACTCACTCCTTGACTCCTGACGTTTTTCACCCTGAGAGTCAATGGTACACCAGTTTTCATGAGTCTTGCAGCTGACTGCAGCTCTCAGCCTTTGGAGGGCCACAGGCCTGCAGTTAAAGTTCACCTTATTGCTGTTTCAACTCCCCGTAGGTCATGCACCTCCTGTCAGTTGGCAGGACCCAAGCAATGCCTGCAGTTCCTGCATTGTTGTCAAAGTTCCAAATATGCTGGGGAAATGGCTGGTAATTAATTCATTAATACGTTCCATTGACCTCCGCAACTGCTGCATCTGTTCACACCATCACGTACGATCCAACTCAGGGTAAAGGAGCTGGGATGAGAAATAGAAGAATCATCTCGCCATCTTTTCTCCCCCAGTTCAACTCCTGCGCCCCCACCCCCACCTCCCATGATTCCACTGACCTGGGATACTTGGGTTGCCAACGTTGGCTCCAGGTTCTTTTGAATCCATCAGCACTTTTGTGAAATACCTCAGGATGGTTCACAAAGTTAGAGACAAATAAAACTACAGAGGCTGGAATGCTGGAATCCAAAGTAGACAACCAGGAGGCTGGATGAGCACAGCAAGCTAGGCAGCATCAGGAAGTGGAGAAGTCGATGTCTCGGATATAACCCTGCTTCCGAACTGGAGTTGGGGGTAGGGGAACTTCAGATAGAGAGAGTGGGAGTGGAAGGGTTCTGGGTAGAGAGAGGGGGCAGAGTGGTGAGGTAGTGATAGGTCAATACAGCTGGTGGGCACGACCTGGTTGGTTGATGAGAGGAATTAATCCGGTTAGTAGCTGGAAGGAAGGGTCAGTAGGAGGAATGCAAAGGAGGAGGTAGGACTGCAGAGGGTGTCGGGGGATGGATGGGAAGGTTATTTGAAATTAGAGTTCTCAATGTTGAGTTCTTGAAGCTGTAGGCTGCCCAGGTGGAAGATGAGGTGTTGTTCCACGTGTGAACCACTTGTGTTCACCTATCACTACCTCACCCCTCTGTCCCTGTCCTCACCCCCCACCTTTATCTGCAGCTTCCCCAGTCCTGAGGAAAGGTTACACCCAAAACATCAACTTCTCCACCTCCTGAAGATACCCTGGCCTGCTGTGTTCTTCCAGCCTGCTGCTTGTCACTCGAGATGTTTTACCACATGAAGGTATTATTTAAGTGCAAGTTATTCTTGACCAGCTACTTCCAAAATCTTCTCCCCAACTCCCCCCACCCCCCCACTATCTGCTGGGTCTGACCGCCCAGGTGGTTCCATTCTACAAATGGCAGTATTACATTGCCTCTAGCATGTCTCAGTTTTGATACAATAATTGCTGACGTGCTCAATGTATTGTCATCCAATTATAGAATGGTACAGCACGTTTCTGGAGTCTCTTCAAAAGAGCAATTCAGTTCTGCCCTGTTCTGGTTCTTACATTACTACAATTACGCTTTGGAAAGAAGAAGGCTGAGAGAAGATCTGACTGAGAGACTTCAAAATCACTCAGCACACAAATATCCATCTTGCAGATTGCTCAACTGCAAATATCCCCTCCAAACCACTCACCATCCCATCCTGGAAATATATCGCTGTAGCTTTACTGTCGCTGAGTCAAAACCCTGGAATTCCCTCCCTAGTGACACTGTGGGTCAACCCCACAGCACACAGACTGCAATGCTTCAAGAAACCAGCTCACCGTCACCTTCCCCAGGGTAACTACAGGCAGGCAATAAATATTGGCACAGCCAGTGACACCCATGTGGCTTTGAGATGTAAGGAGAGACTGAATAGGCTGGAGCTGATTTCCCTGGAGCATCAGAGGCTGAGGGGTGACCATATAGAATATAGTTTATAAAATCATGAGGGGCATGGATAGGATGAATAGTCAAGGTATTTTTCCGAGAGTAGGGGAGTCCAAAACTAGAGGGCATAGGTTTAAGGTATGAGGGGAAAGCTGTAAAAGGGACCTAAGGGCCAACCTTTTCACGCAGAGGGTGGTGTGTATATGGTATGAGCTGCCAGAGGAAGTGGTAGAGACTAGTACAATTCCAACATTTAAAAGGCATCTTGATGGGTATTCACACAGGAAAGGTGTAGAGGGATATGGGCTAAGTGCTGACAAATGGGACTGGATTAATTTAGGATATCTGTTTGGCATGGAGAAGTTGGACCAAAGGGTCTATTCCCATGCTGTACATCTCTATGACTCTAAGGGTGAATAAAAAGAAAACTACACTTCAATCAACTGTACGACAAAACCCAGAAATGCCTTCAGGTCAAGAAAGGAGCTGTATATTTTGTTCTATTCATTCATCGGATTTTGTTCCTGTTGGCTTCTCCAGTTTCTCTAAAACTGAAGTAGCTTGTTAGACCACTTCAGAGGGCACTTGAGAGTCGACCATATTGTTGTGGTCACAGGTAAGTCACACAAGGATGGCAGATTTCCTTCCCGAAAGAACATGAGCGAGTCACATCTTTTTGTGACAATCAGATGTTGGTCATCATTACAAAGACTATCAATTCCAGATTTTGTTAATTGAATTGCTGATCCACCAACAGCTAGGTTGGACTTCACGCCTATTTCCTCACAGCAATAGCCTGGATCTCAGGCCTAACAGTGCGGTGATGGAACTGCAGGATCATCACCCCAGTGCAGTAGAAATACAAAGGTCTCTTGTTCTTTTCTAGCCCTTGCTGTTTCACCGTATGCTTCGACTGTGTCAGTGTGCCATGTCATCAGTGCAAAACTAATTTGATGTTAATATGCAAAATACGTTTTTTAAAAACATTTTTGTTATTCACTTGTTGGATGTGGGCAATGATAGCTGGGCCAGCATTTACTTATCATCCCTCCTTGCCCTTGAGGAGGCAGTAGTGAGCTGCCTACTTGAACTGCTACCATCCAGTTATACTTCTCCCTCTGCTCTATTTTTCCCTTCCTCTTATTAATCTGCTTTTATTCATACTAACCTGATCTGCAATTTTTATTATTAATTTAATTTAAAACTGCAACTGAACCTTCATCCGATCTGCTATTTCAGTGCTGCCTCCTACTGTTCATTTTGGCGATGGTAGCTGCAGCCAAAAGATTTGACTTTATTTGGATGAGAACCAGACAGGAGCTTATTTTCCCTCAAAGCAATTGGAAGTATGGAGTGGCATGGTCAATTAACTAACTTGGTTGGGTGCACCTTGCCATAAACATTCTCCCAAACCACGGGAGATGCTGCAATATTTAAGCAACCTCCCGAGGACCCAGTGTGTCTGTGCATGTTAAATTGTGTATGGTGCAGTAAGGGTTAAAAATATTGTTGAATGCTCAAATCCCCTGCTGTGCACTTGATGCTAATATTCATGGATTCCTCATTCTTGGCTCTCTTTGCTCCCTTGAGTGAACTGCTCCTTGGCATTTCCCCACTCAGCTGCTGTCCTCTATAGTAAGGTCTTTGAGTCTAATGCACACGATATCTCATCACTGCCAATCAACATGCAAACCACATGCTTGGTGCTAATCTCCTCATTTGCGAGCACATTTTACCATCAATAGGATTCAAATGATGCTGTCAATGCTGCAGCTGTCTGTTGAGTACACGCTGCAGCGCATCTGCATGGTCTATATACGAGACTCTTCTGCTTAGCTGCATTTTTTTGTTGTTGTTAAAGTGTCCTTCCAGGTCCCTTTTCGCCAGGAAACGACAGCGGCTGAGATGGTGAGGAGGTTAGTGGCAATATTGTGGCCAATGACACGTGGGAGTACCACTACCTGCAAGCTCGGTCCAGGCAATGCATTGTGCTGACTTGGAAAAATATGGTTGTTTCTTCACTATCACTGGATCGGAATTGTAAAACTCCCTCTTCATGACACTGTCAACGTATCCACACCAAATGGACTGTGGTGGTTCAAGATGCGGGTCACCACAACCGTTTTAACGACCATAAGAATGGACAATGGTCACATCCCAATGGAAGTCATGAAGAAAGTTGTTACTAGCTATACTGATGCATCACTGATCACATTTTTCACAGATAAAGTCTATTAAGGCTCACGGGGATAAGAGAAGGAAAGACAAACATGCAAATTAAAAGTAGAAGTAGGTTATTTGGCCCCAGTCGACCATTCAATGCAATCCTAGTGAATCTGTTTGTGTTTTGAATTCCACAACCCCCATCTATCCCCTAATATCTTTGATTCCCTCAGATCCCACCATTCCATCGAACTCCATGCTTAGAAATACTCAACGACCCTGCCTCCTCCAACTGTTGAAGCAGACTTCCAAAGTTGCAAAATCCTCTGAAAGAAGAACAAATTCTCCTCACTTCTGCCCCAAAAAGGTGGCTCCCAATTTTTAAACAATGCCCCGCCTTGTTCAGGACTCACTCACAAAAGGAAACACACTCTGAAATAACAGCCCAGAGGCCTGTATCCCGTTACCATCACCCTTAATTTACACATGGAGAATCCTTGACACTGATCCAGCTCCCTCAGAGCCAGGTCTTAGAGGGAGCAGGACCCCTGACACTCCTGTTTATATCTGTCAGCCAGGGCTCCCTGATTGGACCAGGTTAACAGCCCCAGTAAGAGAACTCATATCCAAGAGTTCCATCTGGCTGACCTTGATATAATCACTACATCCCTCCCCCTCTGAGTCTGAGGACATAGGCCGGTTCTTTTTTTTTGTAGCTCCTCCCCCTGGGGCATTTTAACACAGGGTCAGGTTTCTCCAACTCTGCCTCTGACATGGGCAGTGTGCAATGCACAGTAACTCACCTCTTGTGCCCGGAGTGTCTTGGAAATGTTTATTCTCTTCTTCAAGCATCAAAGTTGTTGAGGCAGTGACATCGGTCATTTCCATCTCAGATTCCGAGGTATCTTCAATGCTGAATGGAGAGGGAGAACCCACGGGTTCCGGAACAGTTGGAAAGGCTGTTGGGGTATCAGACACATGTTGCTCCCTCACCGTTTGTGCGTGTGCAGCTTTCACATGGTCCACCTGCTCGTTCAGGACCATCGCTCCGACCCAAATGTTATACCTCACTGGACCTGACCTCGCATTGACCATGTCTCTTACCCATTCAGGGTCATTCCCTTCGTTCCTGCACCAAACACCACCCCCTGAAGTAAACTGCCTCTCTCACTTAGTGGAGTCTTGTGTCTAGCATTGGCGTACCTGATGGCATTTCAGACTCCCCCTCCACCACCCCATGCCATGAGGACCATCTTTAACCTGGGGAGGAGTCTTTTCCCCATTAATAACACTGCTGGAGCTATCCCTGTAGACTCATAGAGTCATAGAGATGTACACCATGGAAACAGACCTTTCGGTCCAACCCTTCCATGCCAACCAGATATCCCAACCCAATCTAGTCCCACCTGCCAGCACCCGCCCCATATCCCTCCAAACCCTTCCTATTCATATAGCCATCCAAATGCCTCTTAAATGTTGCAATTGTACCAGCCTCCACCACTTCCTCTGGCAGCTCATTCCATACACGTACCACCTTCTGTGTGAAAAAGTTGCCCCTTAGGTCTCTTTTATATCTTTACCCTCTCACCCTAAACCTATGCCCTCTAGTTCTGGACTCCCCAACCCCAGGGAAAAGACTTTGTCTACTTATCCTATCAATGCCCCTCATAATTTGTTAAACCTCTATAAAGTCACCCCTCAGCCCCCGACACTCCAGGGAAAACAGTCCCATCCTGTTCAGCCTCTCCCTATAGCTCAAATCCTCCAACCCGGGTAACATCCTTGTAAATCTTTTCTGAACCCTTTCAAGATTCACAACATCTTTCCGCTAGGAAGGAGACTAGAATTGCACGCAATATTCTAACAGTGGCCTGACTAAAGTCCTGTACAGCCACAACATGACCTCCCAACTCCTGTACTCAATACTCTGACCAATAAAGGAAAGCATACCAAATGCCTTCTTCACTCTCCTAACCACCTGCGACTCCACTTTCAAGGAGCTATGAACTTGCACTCCAAGGTCTCTTTGTTTAGCAACATTCTCTAGGACCTTACCATTAAATGTATAAGTCCTGCTAAGATTTGCTTTCTCAAAATGCAGCACCTCGTATTTATCTGAATACAACTCCATCTGCCACTTCTCAGCCCATTGGCCCATCTGGTCCAGATCCTGTTGTAATCTGAGGTAACCCTCTTCGCTGTCCACTACACCTCCAATTTTGGTGTCATCTGCAAACTTACTAACTGTACCTCTTATGCTCGCATCCAAATGACAAAAAGTAGAGGACCCAGCACTGATCCTTGTAGTTGCATAAGGGGTGATCCTATAATCAAACAGGAACTGGGACAGTTTGGTATCGAGTGAAACAGTAGGCTGTTTCTTGAAGCCTACCTTCAATGCTTGGATTGCTCTTTCTGCAGGACCAGAGGATAATGGAAGGTATAGAGCTGTCCTTATATGACAAATACCATTCCACTTTTGGAAATATTCAAATTCCCTGCTGGTAAACAATGACCCACTGGCTGTGACCAACACTTCCAGGACCCTGTGTATTGTAAAATATGATCACAGCTTTTCTATCATCATCCCTGTGTTTGAGGAACGAACTCTAAAGCACGTCCAGCCACTTTGAGTGGGTGTTTACAATGACCAAGAGCACTGAGCCCATGAAAGGGCCTGCATAGTCGATGTGTAACCGGGTTCGGCATTTACCAGCCATTCCCACAAATGTAGGGGAGCTGCTGGCAGTAAACTTTGTCCTTGGTGGTACTCTGGGCCCTGCCCACCAATGCAGCAATGTCTGCAACCAATCCTGGTCACTAGACATAACTTCTCACCAATATCTTCATTTTGGAAACCCCTGGATGACCCTGATGGAGTTCAACCAGTATCTGGCAGCATGCTTTGCTCAGGATAATCATTCTGGCTGAGACATTGAGCCCAGTGTGGGGGAGAGAGATTGAGCTCAGTGCGGGGAGAAAGAGAGATCAAGCCCAGTGCAGGGATAGATATCGAGTCCTGCGCTGGGGTAGAGAAAGATTGTGCCCAGTGTGGGGGAAAGCGATTGAGCTCAGTGCAGGGGAGTGACAACGTGCCCAGTGCAAGAGGAGAGAGATTGAGCTCAGCACAGGGGTAGAGAGAGATCGAGCCCATTGCAAGGGGAGACAGATCGAGCCCAGTGCAAGGGGGGGAGAGAGATCGAGCCCAGTGCAAGGGGGGGGGAGAGATCGGGCCCAGCACAGGGGTAAAGAGGGATTGAACCCAGCACAGAGGTAGAGAGAGATCAAGTGCAATGTGAGGGGTGGGAGGTCGAGCCCAGTGAGAGGAGAGAGATCGGGTTCACCGAGGGGAGAGAAATAGAACCCAGTGTGGGGGCAAAGAAACATTGAGCCCAGTGCTGGGGGAGAGAGACCAAGTCCATCGCGGAGGGAGAGAGATTGAGCCCAATGCGGGGAGACAATTTGAGCCCAGTGCAAGGGGAGAGAGATTGAGCTTATTGCAAGGGGAGACAGTCCCAGTGCAAGGGGAGAGAGGTCGAGCCCAGAGTGGAGGGGAGAGTGAATGAGTCCAGCACAGAGATCGATCCCAGGGTGGAGAGAGAGAGAGAGACTGAGCCCAGTGTGGGGGTAGAGAGATCGATCCCAGTACTGGGGAGAGAGATTGAGCCCAGAGCAGGGTAGAGTGAGGTCAAGCCCAGCGTGAGGGGTGAGAGATCAAGCCCAGTGCAAGGGGAGAGAGATTGAGCCCAGCGCAGGGGGGGAGAGAGATTGAGCTCATCGTGGGGGGAGGGAGATCAAGCCCAGTGCAAGGGGAGAGAGATTGAGCCCAGCGCAGCGGGGGAGAGAGATTGAGCTCAGCATGGGAGGAGAGAGATCAAGCCCAGTGTGCGGGTAGAGTGGTTGAGCCCAGTGCGGCGGAGTAGAGATTGAGCTAAGCACAGGGGGAGAGACATCGTGCCCAGAGCGGGGGGAGAGAGAAATTGAGCCCATTGTGGGGGTAGAGAGAATTTGAGCCCAGTGTAGGGGGAGAGAGACTGAGCCTAGTGCAGGGGGTAGAGAGAGATCGAGCACAGTGCGGGGAGAGAAATTGAGCGCACCACAGGAGGAAACAGATCAAGCCCAGAGCATAGGGAGCAAAATCGAGCCCATCGTGAGGGGAGGGAGGTCAAACCCAGTGCGGGGGGAGAGAGATTAAGCCCAGTGCGGGGGGAGAGAGATCGAGCCCAGTGTGGGGGGAGAGTGAACGAGTCCAGCGCAGGATAGAGATCGAGCCCAGGGCGGAGAGAGAGAGATTGAGTCCAGTGTGGGGGAAGAGAGATCGAGCCCAGTGCAGGGGGAGAGTGAACGAGTCCAGCACAGGCGGATAGAGATCAATCCCAGGGCAGAGAGAGAGAGATTGAGCCCAGTGTGGGGGAAGAGAGATCGAGCATGGAGCATGGGTAGAGATAGGTTAAGCCCAGTGTGAGGGGAGAGAGATCAAGCCCAGTGCAAGGGGAGAGAGATTGAACACAGTGCAAGGGGAGAGAGATTAAGCCCTGTACAAAGGGAGAGAGATTGAGCCCAGTGCAAGGGGAGAGAGATCGAGCCCAGTGCAAGGGGAGAGAGATCGAACACAGTGCGGGGGAAGAGAGATTGAGTCCAGTGTAGGGGGAGAGAGATCGAGCCCAGTGCAGGGGGAGAATGAATGAGTCCAGCGCAGGAAGATAGAGATCGATCTCAGGGCAGAGAGAGAGAGATTGAGTCCAGTGTGGGGGAAGAGAGATTGAGCGCAGAGCGGGGGTTGAGAGAGGTCAAGCCCAGTGTGAGGGGAGAGAGATCGAGCCCAATGCAAGGGGAGAGAGATTGAGTCCAGCGCAGCAGAAGAGAGAGCAAGCCCAGAGCGTGGGGAGAGAGAAATCGAGCCCAGTGTGGGGGAAGAGTGATTCAGTCCATTGTGTGGGGAGAGAGAGATTGAGCCCATTGAGTGGGGAGAGAGAATCCTAACCCAGTGCAAGGGTAGAGAGATCAAGGCCAGTGTGGGGGGAGAGAAACTGAGCCCAGTGCAAGAGGAGAGAGATCGGGCCCAGCACGGAGAGAGAGGGATTGAGACAAGTGCAAGGGTAGAGAGAGATCGAGCCCAGTGTGGGGGTAGAGAGAATTTGAGCCCAGTGTGGGGGGAGAGAGACTGAGCACACTGCAGAAGTTAGAGAGAGATCGAGCCCAGCACAGGGAGAGAGATTGAGCCCAGTGCAAGGGGAGAGAGATCGAACACAGTGCAAGGGAAGAGAGATTAAGCCCAGTGCAAGGGGAGAGAAATTGAGCCCAGTGCGAGGGGAGAGAGATCGAACACAGTGCAAGGGGAGAGAGAGTAAGCCCAGTGCAAGGGGAGAGAGATCGAACACAGTGCAAGGGAAGAGAGATTAAACCCAGGGCATGGGGAGAAAGATCGAGCCCAGTGCAAGGCAAGAGTGATCGAGCCCAGTGCACGGGGAGGTGATCAAGCCCAGTGGGAGGTGGCGTGGGGAGAGAAAGAGATCGAGTCCAGTGCAAGGGAAGAGAGATTAAGCCCTGTGCAAGGGGAGAGATATTGAGCCCAGTGCAAGGGGAGAGATATTGAGCCCAGTGCAAGGGGAGAGTGATCAAGCCCAGCAGGAGGGGGGAGAGAGAGTGATCGAGCCCAATTCAACGGGAGAGAGATCAAGCCCAGTGCAAAGGGAGAGAGATTAAACCCAGTGCAAGGGGAGAGAGATTAAGCCCAGCGCAAAGGGAGAAAAATTGAGCCCAGTGCAAGGGAGAGAGATTGAGCACAGTGCAAGGGAAGAAAGATTAAGCCCAATGCAAGGGGAGAGTGATCAAGCCTAGCGGTGGGGTGGAGCAGAGACAGAGAGAGATCGAGCCCAGTTCAAGGAGAGAGCGATCGAGCCCAGTGCAGGGGGAGGTGATCAAGCCCAGCAGGAGGTGGCGCGGGGAGAGAAAGAGATTGAGCCCAGTTCAAGGGGAGAATGATCGAGCCCAGTGCAAGGGGAGAGAAATTGAGCTCAGTGCAATGGGAGAGAGATTAAGCCCAGTGCAAGGGGAGAGAGATTAAGCCCAGTGCAAGGGGAGAGAGATCGAGCCCAGTGCAAGGGGAGAGAGATCACGCCCAGTACAAGGGGAGAGAGATTAATCCCAGTGCAAGGGGAGAGAGATTAAGCCCAGTGCAAGGGAAGAGAGACTGAGCCTAGTGCAAGGGCTGAGAGATCGAGACTAGTGCAAGGGGAGACAGATAAAGGCCAGTGCAAGGGGAGAGAGATCGAGCCCAGTGCAAGGGGAGAGAGATAAAGCCCAGTGCAAGGGGAGAGAGATCAAACACAGTGCAAGGGAAGGGAGATTAAGCTCAGTGCAAGGGGAGAGAGAGAGATTAAGCTCAGTGCAAGGGGACAGACAGATCGAACCTAGGGCAAGGGGAGGGAGATTGAGCCCAGTGCAAGGGGAGAGTGATCAAGCCCAATTCAACGGGAGAGTGATCAAGCCCAGTGCAAGGGAAAGAGAGAGATCAAGCCCGGTGCAAGGGGAGAGAGATTAAGCCCAGTGCAAGGGGAGAGAGTTCGAGCCCAGTGCAAGGGGAGAGAGATTGAGCCCAGTGCGAGAGGAGAGAGAGAGAGATTTAGCCCAGTGCAAGGGTAGAGAGAGAGAGATTAAGCCCAGTGCAAAGGGAGAGAGAATGAGCTCAGTGCAAGGGAAGAGAGACTGAGCCTAGTGCAAGGGGAGAGAGATCGAACACAGTGAAGGGAAGAGAGATTAAGCCCAGTGCAAGGGGAGAGAGATCGAGC
This sequence comes from Chiloscyllium punctatum, assembly GCF_047496795.1. Lineage (NCBI taxonomy): Eukaryota > Metazoa > Chordata > Chondrichthyes > Orectolobiformes > Hemiscylliidae > Chiloscyllium > Chiloscyllium punctatum. The sequence continues at coordinate 60,113,013 of NC_092755.1, forward strand.
CCAGTGCAAGGGGAGAGAGGTCGAACCCAGAGCGGAGGGGAGAGTGAACGAGTCCAGCACAGGAGGACAGAGATCGATCCCAGGGCAGAAAGAGAGAGATTGAGCCCAGTGTGGGGGAAGAGAGATCGAGTCCAGTGCGGGGGAAGAGAGATCGAGTCCAGTGCGGGGGTAGAGAGATTGAGTCCAGTGTGGGGGAAGAGAGATCGAGTCCAGTGCGGGGGAAGAGAGATCGAGTCCAGTGCGGGGGAAGAGAGATTGAGTCCAGTGCGAGAGGAGAGAGAGAGAGATTTAGCCCAGTGCAAGGGTAGAGAGAGAGAGATTAAGCCCAGTGCAAAGGGAGAGAGAATGAGCTCAGTGCAAGGGAAGAGAGACTGAGCCTAGTGCAAGGGGAGAGAGATCGAACACAGTGAAGGGAAGAGAGATTAAGCCCAGTGCAAGGGGAGAGAGATCGAGCCCAGTGCAAGGGGAGAGAGGTCGAACCCAGAGCGGAGGGGAGAGTGAACGAGTCCAGCACAGGAGGACAGAGATCGATCCCAGGGCAGAAAGAGAGAGATTGAGCCCAGTGTGGGGGAAGAGAGATCGAGTCCAGTGCGGGGGAAGAGAGATCGAGTCCAGTGCGGGGGTAGAGAGATTGAGTCCAGTGTGGGGGAAGAGAGATCGAGTCCAGTGCGGGGGAAGAGAGATCGAGTCCAGTGCGGGGGAAGAGAGATTGAGTCCAGTGTGGGGGAAGAGAGATCGAGCCCAGTGTGGGGAAAGAGAGATTGAGTCCAGTGTTGGGGAAGAGAGATCGAGTCCAGTGCGGGGGAAGAGAGATCGAGCGCAGTGTGGGGGAAGAGAGATTGAGCGCAGAGCGGGGGTCGAGAGAGGTCAAGCCCAGTGTGAGGGGAGAGAGATCGAGCCCAATGCAAGGGGAGAGAGATTGAGCCCAGCGCAGCAGAAGAGAGAGCAAGCCCAGAGCGTGGGGAGAGAGCAATCGAGCCCAGTGTGGGGGAAGAGTGATTCAGTCCATTGTGTGGGGAGAGAGAGATTGAGCCCATTGAGTGGGGAGAGAGAATCCTAACCCAGTGCAAGGGTAGAGAGATCAAGGCCAGTGTGGGGGGAGAGAAACTGAGCCCAGTGCAAGGGGAGAGAGATCGGGCCCAGCATGGAGAGAGAGGGATTGAGACAAGTGCAAGGGTAGAGAGAGATCGAGCCCAGTGTGGGGGTAGAGAGAATTTGAGCCCAGTGTGGGGGGAGAGAGACTGAGCACACTGCAGAAGTTAGAGAGAGATCGAGCCCAGCACGGGGAGAGAGATTGAGCCCAGTGCAAGGGGAGAGAGATCGAACACAGTGCAAGGGAAGAGAGATTAAGCCCAGTGCAAGGGGAGAGAAATTGAGCCCAATGCGAGGGGAGAGAGATCGAACACAGTGCAAGGGGAGAGAGATCGAACACAGTGCAAGGGAAGAGAGATTAAGCCCAGTGCAAGGGGAGAGAAATTGAGCCCAATGCGAGGGGAGAGAGATTGAACACAGTGCAAGGGTAGAGAAATTGAGCCCAGTGCGAGGGGAGAGAGATCGAACACAGTGCAAGGGAAGAGAGATTAAGCCCAGGGCAAGGGGAGAAAGATTGAGCCCAGTGCACGGGCAGGTGATCAAGCCCAGTGGGAGGTGGCGCGGGGAGAGAGAGATCCAGCCCAGTGCAAGGGAAGAGAAATTGAGCCCAGTGCAACAGGAGAGTGATTAAGCCCAGTGCCAGGGGAGAGAGATCGAGCTCTGTGCAAGGGAAGAGAGATTAAGCCCAGGGCAAGGGGAGAGAGATCGAGCCTAGAGCAAGGGGAGAGAGATTAAACCCAGTGCAAGGAGAGAGAGATCGAGCCTAGAGCAAGGGGAGAGAGATTAAACCCAGTGCAAGGAGAGAGAGAGATCGAGCCTAGTGCAAGGGGAGAGAGATTGAGCCAAGTGCAAGGGGAGAGAGATCGAGCCCAGTGCAAGAGGAGAGAGACAGAGCCCAGTGCAAGGGAAGAGAGATTAAGCCCAGTGCAAGGGGAGAGAGATCGAACACAGTGCAAGGAGAGAGAGATTCAGCCCAGTGCAAGGGGAGAAAGATCGAACACAGTGCAAGGGGAGAGAGAAATCGAACTGATCGTGTGGGAGGGAGATCGAGCCTAGTGCAAGGGGAAGGAGATCGAGCGGAGTGCAAGGGGAGAAAGATCGAACCCAGTGCAAGGGGAGAGAGGTTAAGCCCAGTGCAAGGGGAGAGATTGGGCCCAGTGCAAGGGGACACAGATTAAGGCCAGTGCAGTGGGAGAGAAACTGAGCCCAGTACATAGGGTAGAGAGAGATCGTGCCCAGCACAGGGAGAGAGAGAGATCAAGCCAAGTGCAACGGTGGGGAGAGATCGAGCCCAGTGCAGGGGGAGAGAGAATTAGCCCAGCACGGGGGTGGAGAGAGATCGAGCCCAGTGTGTGGAGAGAGAGAAATCGAGCCGTTCGTGGGGGGAGGGAGATCAAACCCAATGCAGGGGAAGAGAGATCGAGCCCAGAGCATGGGGAGAGAGAAATCAAGCTGATCGTGGGGGGAGGGAGATCAAACCCAGTGCAAGGGGAGATAGATTGAACACAGTGCAAGGGAAGAGAGATTAAGCCCAGTGCAAGGGGAGAGAGATCGAGCCCAGATCGGGGGAAGAGAGACTGAGCCCAGTGCAGGGGGTAGAGAGAGATTGAGTCCAGTGCGGGGGGAGAAAGGTCGAGCCCAGTGTTGAGGGAGAGAGATCGAGCCCAGTGCTGGGGAGAGTGATTGAGTCCAGCACAGGAGGAAAGAGATTGATCCCAGCGGGACAGATTTCGAGTCCAGTGCGGGAGTAGTGAAATCGAACCTGGCATGGGTAGTGAGAGATCGAGCCCAGTGCAGGGGAGAGAGATTGAGTCCAGACAGGGGTAGAGAGAGGCCACATCCAGCGTGAGGGGAGAGCGATCAAGCCCAGTGCAAAGGAGAGAGATTAAGCCCAGTGCAAGGGAAGAGAGATCGAGCCTAGTGCAAGGGGAGAGAGATCGAGCCCAGTGCAAGGGGAGAGAGATCGAGCGTAGTGCAAGGGGAGAGAGATGGAACACAGTGCAAGGGGAGAGAAATCGAGCCCAGTGCAAGGGAAGAGAGATTAAGCCCAGTGCAAGGGAAGAGAGATTAAGCCCAGTGCAAGGAGGGAGAGTTTAAGCCCAATGCAAGGAGGGAGAGTTTAAGCCCAGTGCAAGGGGAGAGAGTTCGAGCCTAGTGCAAGGGGAGAAAGATCGAACCCAGTACAAGGGGAGAGAGAATAAGCCCAGTGGAAGGGGAGAGAGAGTAAGCCCAGTGTAAGGGGAGAGAGATCGAGCCTAGGGCAAGGGGAGAGAGATCGAGCCTAATGCAAGGGGAGAGAGATCAAGCCCAGTGCAAGGGGAGAGAGAGATCGAGCCCAGTGCAAGGGGAGACTGATCAAGTCCAGCGGTGGATAGAGAGAGATCAAGCCAAGTGCAAGGGGAGAGAGAGAGATCAAGCCCAGCGTGTGGAGAGAGAGAATGAACCCAGTTTGGGGGGGAGAGACTGATCGAGCCCAGCACAGGGGGAGAGATATTGAGCTCAGTGCGGGGAGAGAGATCGAGCCAAGTGCGGGGGTAGAGAGATGGAGCCCAGTGCTGGGCGAGAGAGAGATCGAGCCCAGTGTGAGGGGACAGAGATGGAGCCCAGTCCCAGTGCTGGGTGAGAGAGAGAATGAGTCTAGTGTGGGGGGAGAGAGATTGAGCCCAGCGTGAGGAGACGGAGAATGAGCCTAGTGTAGCTTGGGGGAGAGATCGAGCCCAGTGCGGGCTTAGAGAGAGATCGAGCCCAGTGCAAGGGGAGAATGATCGAGCCCAGTGCAAGGGGAGAGAGATCGAGCCTAATGCAAGGGGAGAGAGTGATAAAGCCCAGTGCAAGGGGAGAGAGAGATTGAACCCAGAGTGGGGCGGGGGGAGATCCCTGTGTAGAGTGAGATCGGGCTGAACATGGGGAAAATCCAATGTGGAGCAACTGCAGGCCCATGGCTAAAGAAGGAGTGCAATTTGGAACTTTTAACTTTATTTCTTATTTACCATTTCATACTGAGAGGAACTGTAATGTTGAAGTTTTAACTTATTTCTTTGTTTTTCTACTTAAGTTTTGTGCTTAGGCACCTTGTACCTAAGATGGCACTGTGATCGGCAACATTGTAGACCTTTCATTGTACTCCCTTATCTCTGTACTTGAATACAAGTGACAATAAAACCTAATTCTAATTCACAATAATATGCTGCCCTCTGCTGTGATCTGGTCTCTCTGGGTCCAAAAAGGTTTCAATCCTTGTTGTGAAGGCCCTTCAGTTTCCCCCATGACCACCAGCTGTTTCAGTTTTGCCAGGACCGGATCTTTCTGCGACCAAAGTCTGATATTGTCAGCTGGGACTGGACGTGTGTCCAGAAAATTTAAAACCATTATGGACCCTTCCAGTGGCGGTACCATTGGTGGTGTATCTGCCAGTGGGAGGTGGCTCAATGCATCTGCATTTGCTACCTGGCCTTCTGGATGGTGTTCCAACTTGTAATTGTACATACTTAGTATTAGAGCCCACTACTGAAACCGGCCTGAAACTGTGTACAGCAATACCTTGTCCTCTTTAAATAAGGTAGACAATGGAAGTCTTTTTCCTAGGATGATGATGTCAGCTTGTACGGGGGGGCATAACTACAAATTGAGAGGTGATAGATTTAAGACCGATGTCAGAGGCAGGTTCTTTACGCAGAGAGTGGTAAGGGCGTGGAATGCCCTACCTGCTAATATAATCAACTCAGCCACATTAGGGAGATTTAAACAATCCTTAGATAAGCACATGGATGATGATGGGATAGTGTAGGGGGAGGAGCTGAGAATAGTTCACAGGTTGGCGCAACATCGAGGGCCGAAAGGCCTGTTCTGCGCTGTATAGTTCTATGTTCTATGTTCTAGACTCAGCAGTGTTTTGTAGTCCATTATTATTGCAAATTTACATCCGTCAAGGTATTGATGGAACCTCCTGGCTCCAAATATGACCGTCAAAACTTCCTTCTCTATCTAGGCTGTATTTACACTCTGCATTAGCCAAAGTCCTGGATCACAAAGTCCTGGATCACATGGTCCTCTCCCCTGGGCCATTTATGAGCTAATACTACCTCCTGCCACACAGGAAGGCATCACATGTCAATACCAGACCTCGCTTGGGATTATAGTGTGCCAATCCCTGAGAGGATGGTAGCTGTTTCTTCACTTCCCTGGTGACAAGGCCAATTCTAAGGCTGACCCTTTTATAAGAGTTGATGCAAAGGTGATAGGATAGAGGCCAGGTTATGTATGATTCACCAGTCCGAGGGAAGACCGAAGGTCCGGTAAAGACATGGGAGCCAGGGCACCTTTTAGTGCCCTCACCTTATCTTCCAGTAGGTGTAAGCCAATCTTGTTGACTCTGTAGCCCAAATAGGTCACTTGGAATGCCTGGAACGTACACTTTTTCCTTGTAAGGGAAAAACCTGCCTGGGGAGAAACGTCTTTATCCAAGAGCACTTGCTCCTTATTGGTCTTCCCCATTATTGACATGTCATATGCATAAATGGTGAACTTGCGTAGACCTTCATCCGCTGGAACATTGCTCACGTTGATGATACCCCAAATGGCAGTCTTGTATATTGGTACAAACCCTTATGGGTACTAATTGCAGCACTGGGCAGGCCTTGCGGTATTGTGGAATTACTGCCTGGTCAACATGCAAGGTGGCCTTAGCTCGTCTGATAGCCCCTCGACCTTCCTGAAACATTTCCAGGTATTTAATCAGGACTGCACTCAGGCAGCAGTGTTCTCATCAGAAAATATTGATCCAATCTCAGTGAAACGTTCTCAAACAACTTCACCCCATCAGATTTGGGCCCGAGCCTTTTACTGCACTCAGTGGGAGCTGAACCAGCTGCTTCTCCTAAGAGACCAGAACCAAAGTTGTCCCCTTAATCTGTAAAGGTTCCTCCACTATAGGTTCTCAGAAGAGCTGAGGGCTTGTGCAAACATAAATGTTGGAGTCCAGAGCGAATTTTGTTATGCCCCCCCGTACAAGCTGACATCATCATCCTAGGAAAAAGACTTCCACTGTCTACCTTATTAAAAGAGGACAAGGTATTGCTTTACAATACAATTCAATTGCAATCATTGAAACAGCCACACCAGTAGGCTAAATAGGCTAATGGTCTTTTCCCCAGGGTAGGGAAATCTAAAACTAGAAGGCATGCATTTAAGGTGGGAGGAGAAAGATTTAAAAGTGACCTAAGGGGCAACTTTTTCACACAGAGGGTGATGCATGTATGGAATGAGCTGCCAGAGGACGTGGTGGAGGCTGGTACAATTACAACATCTAAAAGGCATCTGGATGGGTATATGAATAGAAAGGGTTTTGAGGGATATGGGCCAAGTGCTGGCAAATGGACTAGATTAGGTTGAGATATCTGGTCAGCACAGGCGAGTTGGACCAAAGATTTTGTTTCTGTGCTGGACATCTCTATGAATCTATGACTACAGAATTCCAAGGTACCAAAGGAGCACGAGCCATGAAAAGTTAGCATGCAGATGTAGCAAACAATTAAAAAGGCTAAGGAAATGCTATCCTTTATTATGAGTGGCATCAACATAAAAATAAGGATTTATGTATCAGTTATATAGGACATTGGAGAGACTATATCTCAAACTCAGGGTACAGTCTTAGTTTCCTTATTTACAGACAGATGCAAATACATTGAAAATAATTCAGACCAGGTTTACTAGGTTGACATCTGGAATAAGCAGGAAGGTTGGATAGAGTATATTTATTTCCACTAAAAGAGTGAGGGCACATTTGATTGAAGTGTATAAGATTGCAAGTGGTCTTGACACAGTGTAGTGATTGTAAGGAGGTCGGCCAGGTGGACTTCACAGAATATGAGTTCACTAATTGGGGCTGTTAATCAGGTCCTATCAGAGATCCCTGTCTGACAGAAATGTACAGGAGTGTCAGAGGTTCTGTTCACTTTAAGCACTGGCTCTGAGGGAACTGGACAATGTCACAGACACTCCATGTGTAAATAAAGGGTGACTTGGTGATGGGATACCAGCCTTGATGGAGTTATTTCATTGGCAATGAGAGAAAAGCACGCTCCCGGAGAAACTCAATCACAGCAGTCAGCTTCGAGTTGGGGTAAGCATTTATGGCATCATGCCGCTATTTGGGAAGCTTGGTTTGTTCAATCCTGCCATCGAAGACTGGGCCCAATATGTGGAAAGAATGCATTTTCTTCAGGTAAAGGACAATGGGGCAGATGAAAAGCAACAAGTAATTCTCCTGACAGCTTTTTTGGTTATTGGAGTCTAACTTTCCATGAAGCAATGGATACAAATATCTATAGTTGACAGACTTAGTCAAGGAATATTACAATCCCAAGCCTCCTCTAATTGTGAGACCCTGTCAATTTTGCTCAGCAATTCAAGAACCAGGGGAATCAGTATCAGGAGTTTTGACTCGGTTAAGATGACTTACACAGGCATGTGACTTTGTTTAGCCTTTAATGAGAGACTGTTTGGCATATGGGATTAATGATGTAACCATGCAAAAGCACCTACTAGTTGAATCCCATCTAGACTTCAAGCGGGCAATACAACTGGCTTTATATTGGAAAATGCAGCAAGTAGACCATATGGGTTACAGGGTATTCTTTTGGAAATGAACACCCTCCCCAGTCTGACTGAGCTTGGGGAACACCATTTGAGCGAATACAATTGCATAGCCTCATTCAGGACAGATTCTGAACAGAGTTACGCTAGGAAGGTCCAGAGCAAAACTCCAAAACAAAGCAAACATCGGCCGAATGGTTAAAATGTTCTTCAGGATCCGGGCTTGCAAGCCATTGTAGTTGCTGCTGGTATGTGGACTCGGGACAGCAAAACAGTCCCACTGGACTGAAGGTCAGTGAGAGAACATATAGGCTGTTATCTAGGAGAGTGCACTCTGGAAATTCCAACTACATCTGGTTTGGGACAGTTACAATGCTTAGCAACATCCAAATCAGAACCAATCAAAATAATCATTAAGTGATCATCTGGTTCTAATGCCCCTCGTGATTTTATAAACCTCTATAAGATCACCCCTCAGCCTCTGACACTCTCGGGAAAATAGCCCTTGAATAGCTGTTCAGCCTCTTCCTATAGCAAAATCCTTTCACTCGAATTTTTAAAAATCTTCTACATCCATCTTTATGAGCAGCACGGTGGCTCAGTGGTTAGCACTGCTGCCTCACAGCACGCGGGTTCAATTCCCACCTCAGGCAACTGTCTGTGTAGAGTTTGCACATTCTCCCCGTGTCTGCGTGGGTTTCCTCCGGGTGCTCCGGTTTCCTCCCACAGTCCAAAGATGTGCAGGTCAGGTGAATTGGCCATGCTAAATTGCCCGTAGTGTTAGATGAAGGGGTAAACATAGGGGAATGGATCAGGGTGGGTTGCTCTTCAGAGGGTCGATATTGACTTGTTGGACCGAATCTATACTCTTATGCCTTCTTTACAACATGCATTCTTACCTATTTTTGTTTCTGCAAATTTGACCACAATGCCTTCACTCCCCACATCTAAGTTGTTGACATAAATTAGAGGTACCGACACAGACCACTCATTGCATTCTCCCAAATAGATCATGACTAATTTCTGGGCCTTGACCAACAATGTGTATACATTGGCTAAATAAACAATAGCAACAATACATCAAAATTAACTTACTGGCCATGCAGTGCTTTGGCATGTTCTAATGATAAGGAAAAATGCTCAGTTAATTCAAATCTTTCTATACTCTGTCCCCTGTTTGGTTTCAAGCTGTCACAATATTCTTTTGAGCTGAACCATTGATCATATTCTCTGAGAATTGTAACTGGGATTTCAGTCAAACTTCTACTGAAATAATGACAGTAGAATGGGAACAAAAGTTCCAGTTAATGTATTCTCCTTGTATTGTGAGGGACTTGGTCATATTTACCTCATGAAGCTCTTTCAATGGCTTTTTGAATTAAGTTTGTCTCTTACCTAGCTGATCTCACTTCTGTATTAAGGATTTGCACTAAACAGCATGTTAGTCAAGCTCTGTTGTTGAGCATTTCCATGGTGCCGAAGGATTCAGGCAGCACAGCATATGGGAAATGAATTGCTTTATGAGGTAATTATTGTCATCGATATTCTGGGAAGAATCAGACCGTCCTGTCATAAACATGTTCAGTTTGAATGGTTGATTCATAATGTTAATAATCCGACCACAAAAAGAAATTGTTTGGGCTATATGACTGTTTCCTTCTGAATCTAGTAAATAAATGCAGGGATTATTTGGCTTTGAAGTTTATAGCTGTTGAGCAGATGAATGCCCACAGCCTTATACATTGTGACCCATGTGTACCCATCCATCTGTGATATATAAGCAGTCTGTATATGGAATCAATATTACTGTGCTAACAAAGACGTTTCTAAAACAAGTTAATTAAGATCAGATTAATTCTACTTAAGGGTCACGTTACCCAGTATAAATCCCTTTCTGGTTTATGTTATCTCATTATCTCTTTTTTTTTATTGTTGTCTAGTAGTCACTCATTATTTTACACACATTCTAGTTAACAAAGCTTTTCAAATTTCAAATCAAGTTGATTCATTTGGTGGTACACATCTCCTTGTTCTCTACTGGAGAGTTAAAACTGTGATGCAGCCCAGGTGGTTGTGGCTATCAGTCAATTACGATATTGTTGGTGCTCCAACAGATGTATCAAAACCTGGCATTCCTATTTCCCTTTTTCATTCTATCCCTCCTTACCAATGACACCCTTCATCTCCCTCTTATCATTGCTCTGATTACTATTCCCACACAATCGTCAGCCATTAGTATTTCTCAACCTATTGTCTTTCCTGACCCCTTTGTCTTTAACTAGTCTATTCCCCATTGGTCTCTCTCACCATTCCACACTGACCATCTTTAACTGTCATGGTCACCTCATTAAGGACGACAACACTGATTAACCTGCCTCTCATCTTATCAATTATCCTGCACAATATCCTTCTCAACAGTTAAGTTCTCCAACTCTGTTCTCCTTTTAAGAACTAGCAACTTGTTCAGAGGTCAGTGACCCTCTACAGAATGCAAAGTTTCTTGACATCCAGCAAGCAACTTCAGTCCTTGACATTACCAAGATGGTGGTGGTGAGGTCAGCAGCGTTTGGTTCCTGAGCACAAGGCTTGGCCACATCCACATGACTTAATTGTTGTCTTTCCGATTTGGTTTTGTTTTGGTCATCCTGGGCTTCCTTCAAATGTCCTCCTGCAGCCATCTTGGCTTTGGAAAACGAGCCAAGGCCCCATTGGTTGTCTCAGAGAGAGGACTCTGAGCACCATGACTGTCTCCAGCTCAGAGACAGCGGACATGGGAGTGATGGCATCGGTGGTGGTAGAAAAGGAACATATTGCCAGGACAATGTCGGACAGCGGTGACTGGAGAAACAGAGAGAGTGAAGGCTACAAAGAGGGAAAGATGAACTTTTGAAGCTGTTTCAGTTTCAGTAATATCAATTTAACATTAATCTATTCAGTATTTTACCATTTGTACAACTTATTCAGTAATTTATTCTGTAATCCAACTGGGATGTGGTGACATTATCCACTTTTCACTGCCCCTAGTCACAAGTGACAATATATGAAATAAATCGACATCTGTAGTTTGAATTCCCCAAGCTGCTGCTCTTCTGAATCCACTGAGCTGTTCTATTTGGGTTCAAGCTTGTTCTTCATTAACTGCCCCAACCACATCTATGGTGAGTCATTTACCTTGTTAATCTTGTGCCCTGTCTACATTGTCCATCTCAGACTCTGACAAGGCCTCCATTGGCAATTCTTTGTTTCTTAGCTTCCAGTCTACTCACTTCCATGTACAATTCTCCAATTCTATTGTTTCTACCATTGCTCCATTGAAAATTGCTGGTGCCAACATCATTTATAATCATCTTCAAAAACTCTCTGATTTAGGTTCTGCACTTGTGACTGTTCTACCATAGTTCACTTCTCTAATTGGTCTCTAATATCGACATTCAACTTCCCAACAAAAGATCTTCCATTCCTGAGTGCAATTCCACCTTTGCTCCCCCATGTTTGAGGGGAACACATACAAGCACAAATTTCCCCAAACGCACCAATTGCCAATTATGGCTTGAACATCTCAAACATCCCAACATCGAATCAGAACCCTGAAGTACTACAGACATGTTTAAACTTTGAATTCAAAAATGTATTTTTTTTTAAAAGAGGGCTGCAAGAGATACCGAAAGAATGCAAGTGTAAATCCAATGCTGCCTGGCCATATTCTGTGTAGGACCTATGGAATGTCGCGCTTGTAGAGTGTTAGGGAAACTTCAGAAGAGAGAGAGCGAGCAACATAACAGCAACAAGATAATGAGGGACTGGCCATCTCCCCCTCTTTTTATTGTGTAACATGATCCTTAAAACGGAATTCCATAACCCTTAAAACAGAATTAATCTGATCTTAATTATCTTATTTTAGAACTGTCTTTGTGAGCACAATAATATTGATTCCATGTACAGACTGCTTATATATCACAGATGGATAGTTACACACGGGTCACAATGTATAAGGCTGTGGGTATTCATCTGCTCCACAGCTATAAACTTCAAAGTCAAATAATCTCTGCATTTATTTGCCAGCTTCAGAGGAAACAGGCATACAGCTCAAACATTTTTTTGTGTGTGGTTGGTTTATGAGAGGAAGGTCGCAGTCAAAGAACCACTCACAAGTTCCTCTTGTCTTGCAGGTAAAAGGATTTCCTTATTCTGAGTGCAAGGATCTAGGTAATGAACAAATCTGTGAGAAGGAAGTAGGATAACAGAAAAGCTATCAGGCTCTGTGTGCTGCCAGCCAGCCACTATCTAAGGAAACAGGAGAAAAGGATTTGAATTGACTAAGAAGTCATGCATCCAAAAATTGACTGCTCAACCTTTAACATTCCACTGTCTACTCTTGATGAACTACCCAGAGAGAAGTTAAAAATCATACAACACCATGTTATAGTCCACCAGGTTTAATTGGAAGCACTAGCTTTCGGAGCACTGCTCCTTCATCAGGTGGTTGTGGAGGACACAATTGGAAGTTACAGAATTTATAGCAAAAAATTGACAGTGTGATGTAACTGAAATTATACATTGAAAAATACCTTGATTGTCTGTTGAGTCTTTCATCTGTTTGAATACCATGATAGTTTCACTTCTTTCATGTGTAAATCACAAAACCTTTTTTAAAGTTGCATTCTCAGGTTCGCTGTAACAATTGGTGTTAGCTGGACAATATGTTGAAGATGTTAGCCCACTGTGTTCTCTGTCTGTGCCATGATATTTAGATTGATTATAATCTAAAAATTGAGATAACAGAGTTTTACATGAATTCATGCAGTATAATTTCAATTACATCACACTGTAAACTTTTGCTATAAATTCTGTGCCTTTCAAATTGTTTCCTCCACAACCACCTGATGAAGGAGCGTCGCTCCAAAAGCTAGTGCTTCCAATTAAACCTGTTGGGCTATAGCCTGGTGTTGTGTGATTTTTAACTTTGTACACCTAAGTTCAACACCAGCATCTCCAAATCATACCCAGAGAGAGAGATTGAACCCTCGGTTCTTTAGCTTACATCTCTGTTCAGACTCAATTCTTATTCCAAATTTGTGTATATGTGTTATATTATTTGTCTTCCTGACTAGTAAATAATAATCTTATTCCTTTGGGAAACTTAGGAAGACCTGATTAAATTGGCTCCTTTTGAAACATAATTTGATATGCTCTGGGAGAAAGGTATCCACAAAGGAAGGATCCTTTTCAAGTTAACCATGTTGTAACCAACCAAGGGAGAGGGTGAATAAAAAAAAGGGGGAGCAGTTTCTCCCTCCTCAGCCAAATGTTTAATGGTTCAGGATGTGTATCTGGGAATTGTGATAATTTGGAATACCTGTCTGGGAACTTTGATCATTTGAGGAGCCCTACTGGGGTAGTTGCTTGACGTTCTCTGCTCACAAAAATCAAAGGCCCAGGATAACCTTGGGCCTTTTCTTTATTGAAAACATAACTTTGTTAACTTCTTCTCCTTTGCCCAACACTTTAGCCTTGACGATTAAGTGTGAAGACCACATTGATCCCTTTAACCCCAAGAATAATGTGATTTATGCAGATACCTCCATTGTGTCTGCTCTTTTTTAATGCTCTCCTCCTTTTTCAGTTTCCAACTCAATCTTGCTTTGCCCCTTCCTGTCCTGTTGCATCTCTTAATCCTTCAAGGACTGGACAAGGCAAACACAGGAAAGATGTTCCCAATGCCTAGGGAATCCAGAAACAGGGAACATAGACAAAGGAAATGGGATAGGTCATTTAGGACTGACACAAGGAGATATTTCTTCACCCCGAGAGTAGTGAGCCGGTGGATGCCACATGAAGCAGTTGAGGCCAACACATTAAATGTTTCCAAGAGAGATTTCAAAAACAGTTCTTAGAGCTAAAAGAATCAAAGGGTATGGGGAGAAAATGGGAACAGAGCACAGGAGTTGGATGATCAGCCATGATCATGTTGAAAGGCAGGTTAGGCTCAAGGGCCGAATGGCCTACTCCTGGCTCTACTTTTCATGTTTTATGTTTCTAAGTTTGAATCTAATTGAAGGTGAATCTTGTTACGTCTCCCTACTTATCATCTCATGAAGATTAAACCTGCCACAGTTTCCATTTCATTTCAATGATATTAACAGCCTGAAATGACTACTTAACATTTACCAGTTTAGATCAGCTATACTGTAATGGATGGAACAGTGGAACAAACTAGAGAGGCTAAATGGTCTGCTCCTGTTCCTACATGAAGACAAAGTATCACTGTTCAGTAGACTAACTGGTTTATTGTTTCTGTTGCTTTATTTGCTGTTTGATGCCAGCTACTGATTCTAAGCTTCCATCAATGTAATTATATTGTCTCAAAATTTATAGTGAACGGCTTTCAGAATTAGCTAATTAAATGTGAGTACTACAACCCAGGGTCTCAACATAATGTCATAATCTGTTTTGTTCCTGGTTCTTGTACAGTTCAAGGTTACATGCAATTGCTGCTGTATCTAGTGGCATTATGAATGTAGCAAATATTTTGTCTGGTACCTGCAATAAACAGTTTTCAGCATGACTTATGAATACCACACTAAGGAATGCTTCATAAGTCATATATGTGGTGTAACTCGGCTTGGTATCTGGTTTCATTGAATTACTTGCGGTATTGAGCATTGTAATACACAGTTATGGATCAGATTTCATTTTGTAAGTGCAGACAGCTTTGCTTCCAAAGGGGTCTGTGACATGTATCTTTTGAAGATGACCCAGTGTGAAGTTGAATTGACATTAATCTAGAACTCTATGCTCTCCCGTGTGGTTAAACCAGCAGTCTATTGAAAGCGTGTGATCCTTAGGCTCCTCTATCATGACATTTACAATCGTGGTAACTAATGTTTGTCAGTATAAATGAAAAGGCAGCCCGACTCCATGATAAACACACTTCTGCCTCATTCTAACCAAGATGCTATCCCAATTATTCAGTGTCAGACTATCTCCTGTTCTATTGAATCCCTGTCCTGACCATAATTTATTAATTTTCTTCAATTTTCTCATTTATGCAAAAGAGACTCTCTGGCTCATCAGAGAAGGGTTTTTAGCCATTTATCTAAGCATATATTCCAGTCTATATTATTTTAAAATTCATTTTTTAGTGGGATGTGGGCATCACTGATTAGCCAGCATTTATTACCCAGCCTAGTTGCCCTTATCTATTTCCTGGGTAATAAACCAATTTGCTTTGTTCATCTAAATAATACACTTCTGACAAAATTGTTGCTAGAATTGTGATGGAGAGTTCCACATTTTGTCCACTGTAGAATTGTTTAGTCTACTCTCCCCTTTAACTGATGCTGCAGCATGAACCCATGGGTAATTCTGTAGTAATTTCTATTGCTTCCAGTTTCTTCAGCTCAAGATCAATGGCGTCACGACCTATAAATCCCACAATAATGTCCTCATCCAGCGAAGACTCCAGCTACATTTCTTTTTCTGTACAGTTACAAATGTTGTCATAAAATTTCTCAGTGGAAATGCACAGAACAGAATCCAGCTCCATGCTGGGACCAAATGATTAGCTTCACCCATGCAGGAGCTGTGAATGATAAATTCAGAAAGAAATGCCTGATTATAGACAGTGAATTTCAGCATCTGTTTATGACCAGTCATGCAGAAATAGCCCAGGTGGATATCACTTGTTGCCTGCTTGTGAAATAAGACCATAATCCAACAATGGACCTTTATTGCTTACCAAACAAAATGTCGCCAATCAGGAGCTAGAGGTGTGTGTTTTCCTGCTGGAGCCATACCAAAGATATCCCCCACTTGAACAATACTAGAAGCACAGCAAATAAGGCCAGGCTGTTGTTTTATTGTTGCTTCACTGGAGGGTTTCCCTCGGTTGCTGGTGGGTTCAGTGCCTCCTACTGTTATACTCCCACTGGCCTGACTGAGAGAACAACAAGAAACTAAATCCTCAACTAGACTCTTGAAAAATGGTTCTTTGTAAGTTCCCTACTGGGATTTGCAACATAAATTGGATAGTTTCAGCAGCACTGAAGAATGACTTCATAAAATGTTTTCTTTTTGCCAGTTATCCTTCATGAATGATTTCTCCCCTTCCTTGTCTTCAGCTGATGTTACTACTGGATGAGCCAGATTCCAGAATTAAATCTGGCTTGATAGATCACATTTTGTTTTTTTCTTGTTGGTTTTAATGAGATGGTCTTTCACTAAATCATAACATACAATAGCTTCCGGTTCAACAATTAAACAGAGTTTACTATACAAAAGAAATGAAGATTAAAGAGAATAAACCAAGCTATTTCCATTTAACACAAATTTATAGCTTTCAAAATGCACAGTAAAAATATTATCACATTAACCTCAATAGCATCTCATGATAGTAATCAAACATCGGAGACAATGCCCTTTTCTTACCCACATAAAATCATAGAAACCCAATAGTATGGAAGCAGGCCATTTGGTCCATCAAGTCTGCACTGACTGTCCAAATAGCATGCCACCCAGACTCAATCCCCTGTTCCAGTAACCCTGCATTTTTACCATGGCTAATCCACCTAGTCTGAACAGCCCTGGACACTATTGGCAAATCAGTATGGCCAATGCACATCTTTAGATTGTGGGAGGAAACCAGAGCATCCAGAGGAAACCCATGCAGCCACAGGGAGAACGTGCAAACTCTACACAGACAGTCACCAGAGGTGGAATCAAACCCAGGTCCTTGGTGCTGTGAGGCAGCAGAGCTAGTCATTGAGCCACCATGTCACCCACATGGCTTGAATTAGTTGTGGATTCAATTTCCAGCCTGTGATTCTTTGATTCATCGTAAGACTGAGCATAAACTTGCTCAGCTTCAGCTAACTCCTTTAGCTAAGCACTTCTAGTCTGGAACTTTGACTAAAGTCCTTACATTAAGATGGATTATTTTTAACAGTTCTAAACTATCTTCTCCTTTTCTCAGCAGCTACCAGTTTATACACCTAGCTTCAGGTAAGAATCCAGCAGGACTGCCCAAACTGAGAGGGAGAGAAAGCTTTTTTCCTCAATGCTATTGGTATTTGAAAGCATCAAAAGAAAAAAAAACTCACTGACCTTCCAAACTGGAGTCTAATGCAGAGCTGTTTATTTAGTTCGCTGGTAAAATTCTCCCAATTAAAACTAAAAACCATTCTTGTCCAGTAAGTCTTTCTCTCTGTGTTTTAAAAGGAATATCATTTCATGGGATGAGGACCTTTCTGACTAGGCCAGCATTTATTGTCCATCCCTAATTGCCCAGAGAGCAGTTGAGAGTCAACCACATTGGTATGAGTCTGGAGTCACATGTAGGCCAGACCAGGTGAGGATGGCAATTTCCTTCCCTAAAGGATATTAATGAGCCAGATTTCCAACAATCAACAATGGATTCATGGTCATCATCATTCCCTTAATTCCAGATTTTCTTTTTAAATGAATTCAAATTCCACCATCTGCTACAGTGGGATTATGAACCTGGGTCCCCAGAACATTACCTGGGTGTCTGGATTCATAGTCTAGCTATAATGCCACCAGGTCATTGCCTCCCTTAATATAATTACTCAACTCCTTCATACACAAATAATCAATATGCCATTACTTCAAGCTCAAGAATCCAAACTCAAAAGTAAATTATTTGAAAATAGTCCTAGATCACACACTGTATATGACACTAAGGAGGTATCTTTTTTTTTGCTGAAGTTTAATTGCATGAGCTTGGACACATTTCCCAATACTTTGTCCATTTAGTCTTAAAGAGAACCACGAGTATAGTAATAATTTTTATCTCTTCTGCTCAGTAGTGAACCAGCAGCCAAAGTGGATTTCCCATCAGTTTCAGAGACTGCCAATCGACTTCAGCAGAAATGAAAAAAACATTCTATTTATATTGACAATTGATTCACAAATGCCAATTTTATCCCTGGTTGGCGAACAAGGAATCCACTTTCGAGAACCCCAGCAGGTCATTTGACCAGAAGCACTAAACCTGATCTGTTCCTATCCACCTATTATAGAATCATAGAATCCCTACAGCATGGAAACAGGCCATTTGGCCCAACAAGTCCACACTGACCCTCTGAAGAGTAACCTACCCAGAGCTATTCCCCCTATCCTATTACTCCACATTTCCCCTCACTAATGACTTAACCCACACATCCCTGAACACTGTGGGCAATTTAGCACATCTTTGGACTGTGAGAGGAAACCAGAGCACCCGGAGAAAACCCACACAGATGTGGGGAGAATGTGCAAACACCACACAGACAGTCACCCGAGGCTGGAATCGAACCCAGGTCCCTGGTGCTGTGAGCCACTGTGCTGACTTCCAACAGGAGGCATTGTAGCCAAGAATGCCAGCTCTCCCAGCAACATTCCTTTTCTAACCCTCTCAACCAGATTCTAATGCAGTATCACCATCCTGTCAGTTTCAAATCTGGGGCCTTTTAGGTTTGGGTACTCACCACAGAGTCCAAAGTATAAACTCATCATCCTTGAATCAGCCTCAAAGCAAGTCTGCAACAGAGATACACCCCTCAGATTGGGGAGTGTTCATGCAAAACTAGAGCTTGCAATTCCTCACAGACTAAGTTACAAGCTGGCGTTTAAACAGGATGTTTGTAAATCTTTGTAAATTGAATGACTTATTTAGTGCTTATGGCAGTCTTGATCCAAGCAAAATGCTCCTTCCCAAATTAGGATTTCAAGTGAATAAAATTTGGAAAACAGTTAATCTTAGCAGTCAAAATCTTGTAAAAGGAAACATGCAGGCCCCAGTAATTGAACTGACAGCAATGTTAGCAATTTTTTTACACATGGACTTGAGAGTCTCTGTATCCTTCATGGAGATACTGGGCTGATTATTTTCGTGTAAATGTTTCTGAGATAAACAGGAAACTAAACCAAATTACCATAATTGGGCAAATTACCTTAATTTATGTTTAGCATCATTTAGACAGTTGTTGATGTTTGTCAGCCTCAAAACCATGATGAAGGGTGAGATGGCATAGTGTGGACTAGGCTACAAGAGGAAACAGCAATTTGTATTTGTGCTCACAATGTAGAAAACTCTCCTTCGTTGCTTCATAGAAAAGTAACCATGCTGAACAGGACAAAAATCAAGGCAGGAATGCTGGGGCCTGAAACAGAGATAGAGATGAACAATGTTACAAAGGTTCAAATCTCTGATTTGGATTTGATTTGATTTGATTTATTATTGTCACATGTACCTAGTTACAGTGAAACATTTTGTTTTGTATGCAGGACAAGCAGGTCATACCATATAGAGTGCATTAGGGTAATAGAGCAGAGCGTTACAATTGCAGAGAAGATGTAAAAAGAGCAAAATTAACATTAGATGCGAAATTTGAGAGGTCCGTTCAGCAGTCTAATAACAGCGGGGAAGAAGCTGTTCTCGAACCTGTTGGTCCGTGTGTTAAAGCTTTGGTATCTTCTGCCTGATGGAAGGGGTTAGAAGAGATTTTCACTGAGTCTTTGGGTATATTGGTAGCGAGAAGTTAGGATGGAGCCAATGGATGGGAGGATGGATTGTGTGACAGACAGGGCTGTGTTCACAACTCCCTGTAGCATCTTCCAGCACTGGGCAAAGCAGTTGTCATTCCAAGCCCTGATGCATTGGATAGAATGCTTTCTATGCTGCATCTGTAAAGATTGGAGGCAGCATTAGGAAGGCTAAAGAGTTGGAATGTGGGATCATAGGAGCATTGAGTCCCTCTATCCTACTTCACTATTTCAGAACATGTCAATTCATCTACCTCAACACAGTTGCTCACATTATCCTCATATCCCTTGATTTCATGACAATCTAGAAATCTTGTTGATATTTATCATGAACATTCTCAATGAGTGAGCCTCCACAGCCATCTGGGTGAAAGGATTCCAAAGATTTGCTAGCCTCTGAGTGAAGAAATGTTCCCCCATTTCAGTCTTAAATGCTTGCCCTGTACTCTGGGACTGTGGCCTTCCAGTAGCAGGAAGCATCTTTCCTACATCTAGCCCTTCAAGAATTTTATAGGTTCCAAAGCTCTTGTTCTTCTAAAATCTAGAGATCCTAGGCCCAATCACCTCAATTCCCCTCACAGGACAGTTCTGCAATCCAGGAGATCAGCCTGATGAAACGTTGGTTCATCAATATATCCTTCATGAGCTAAGGGACCAGAACTACACATCGTACTCCAGGTGAGGTCTCACCAAGGTTCTATACAATTGAAGCCAAGGCAGTTTTACTCCGATAGTCAAATCCTCTTGTGATAATGCCAACATACCACTTGCCTTCTTAATTGTTTGTTTAGTACATTATTCAAAGTTTGGGAGAAGATTTGTAGCTCGGGTGCTCGTTGTTGTGGTTCTGTTCGCCAAGCTGGGAATTTGTCTTGCAAACGTTTCGTCCCCTGTCTAGGTGACATCCTCAGTGCTTGGGAGCCTCCTGTGAAGCGCTTCAGTGATGTTTCCTCTGGCATTTATAGTGGCCTGTCTCTGCCGCTTCCGGTTGTCAGTTCCAGCTGTCCGTTGTAGTGGCCGGTATATTGGGTCCAGGTCGATGTGTTTGTTGATAGAGTCTGTGGATGAGTGCCATGCCTCTAGGAATTCCCTGGCTGTTCTCTGTTTGGCTTGCCCTATAATGGTAGTGTTGTCCCAGTCGATTTCATATTGCTTGTCGTCTGTGTGTGTGGCTACTAAGGATAGCTGGTCGTGTCATTTCGTGGCTAGTTGGTGTTCGTGTATACGGATCGTTAGCTGTCTTCCTGTTTGTCCGATGTAGTGTTTTGTGCAGTCCATGACAAGCAACATGAATTCGACTGGGACAACACTACCATTATAGGGCAAGCCAAACAGAGAACAGCCAGGGAATTCCTAGGGGCATGGCACTCATCCACAGACTCTATCAACAAACACATCGACCTGGACCCAATATACCGGCCACTACAGCGGACAGCTGGAACTGACAACCGGAAGCGGCAGAGACAGGCCACTATAAATGCCGGAGGAAACAGCACAGAAGCGCTTCACAGGAGGCTCCCAAGCACTGAGGATGTCACCTAGACAGGGGATGAAACATTTGCAAGACAACCCAGCTCAGTGAACAGAACCACAACATTTAGTACATTATTTTTAAGTGACTTAAGAACAAATAGACCCAGTTCTTTAAGAACATTGATATTTCCCAACCTTGCACCTTTTAAAAAAACACTCTACATCTCTGTTCCTTGAATTAAAGTGGATAACCTCACACTGCAGCATGTTATTTTCCAACTGCCATGTTCTTGCCAATACTGTCAGTCCATTAAACCCTCCTGAAGTCTCTTTGCATTATACCAACAGCACACATTCCCACATAGTGTTCTGTCATTGGGTCATACAGCATGGAAACCGACCCTTCAGTCCAAACAGTCCACGACAACCATAATCCCAACCTAAACCTGTCCCACCTGCCTGCTCCTGGCCCATATCCCTCCAATTCTTTCCTATCCCTGTGCTAATCCAAATAAATGTCTTTTAAACATTGTAATTGTACCCACATGCACCATTTCATCAGCAAGTTAATTCTACACTTGAACTACCCTCTGTGTAAAAGGTTTGTCCCTTGTATCTTTTTAAATATTTCTCCTCTCACCTTAAAAATGTGCCCCTAAACTTGATATCACCTATCCTAGGAAAAAAAACAACTACCATTGCCTCTAAACCACTCATTATTTTATAAACTACTTTAAGGTCATCTCTCAACTTCCTACGCTCCAGTGAAAAATCCCATCTTATCCAACCTGTCTTTATAACTCAAACCTTCCACACCCGGCAACATCTGAACAGATCTCTTTTGAACTCTCTCCAGTTTGATTAAGCCCTTCCTATAACTGGACAATCAGAACTGAACACAATATTCCAGAAATGGACTCACCAATGTGTTGTACAACCTCAACATGGCTTCCCACCTCCTGTACTCCACAACTTTGGAAAATATTACATTGGATCCTCACATTCACAGTGATGATGTAGTTTGTGGACAGATGGGTCCAAGATGTGAGTCTTGTGGTACACTACCAGTTGTAACCTGTCAACCTGAGAATGATTCATTTATACCTGCTCTGTTGCGTTTTCATTAACCAACCCTCATTCCACATCAGTATATTACCCCCTATTCATGTGCTTTAGCTTTATTTACTAACCTCCTGCACAGGAACTTATCAAAGGCCTGATGAGAATCAAAGCACACCACATCCTGCATCCACTAGTGAGGAACATCCTGAAAAAAACATGTTTGCCAAATGTGATTTCATCAATCTATGTTGACTATGCACAATGAGAACATTATTTTCTAAGTGTTCAGTAATCCGATCCTTCACAATAGGTTATATATTTCCCCATCCTTTATATCTGGACAAATGGTCTACAATTCCTTGTTTTCTGCCTCCCTCCTTTCTTAATTAAGAGGGTTATGGAGATCAACTTAGGGTCAAAGATCTAGCAGCTGTGGACAATGGCCAAGAAGGAGATTGGATTTTGGAGCTGGACAACAAAATCCATGTGGGATGAGAAGGCAATGACTTCGCGTGGGAAAGCAAGGTGGAATGAAGGCAATGGCTTTGATCTTTTTTGTGTTTAACATGAAGAAATGATGGTTCACCCAACATTGGGTGTTGCACCAGACAGCTGAAAGTACAGAGCAGGGGTGAATGGGGGAGATGTAGCACGATACCATCTGTGCACACGTGCAACATTACACAATATCATCCAACGATGTCACCAAGAGCCAGTATGTAGATAACAAATAGGTGGGGCTGGTAGATAGATCCTTAGATAGTTCAGAGATAGTGATGTGGATTGTGGAGTGGGAAGTAACGTTATTCCTGTAGATGCTGCTGTCCAGTCTGGATAGTTTCGGTTTTGCAGAGAGAGCGGACAAAATGAGATTATTTTGCTCAGAGCAGAGGAGATTGAGAGGGTTCATGATTGAGATGTACACAGTTATGTGGGTCATGGATAGAAGGAAACTTTTCTCTTGTTGGAGAGATGAATAATCAGAGGGGATAGATTTAAGGTAACAGGCAGGACACTTAAAAGAGATGTGAGGAAATCTGTTTTCACTCAAGAGTGTGTTCTAAAGCTGGAGCTTGCTGCCTGTAAGGATGGTAGAGGCAGAACCCCTCATAACATTTGAGAAGCATTAGCAATGCCAAATCACACAAGGCTATGGGCCAAGTGCTGCAAAATGGGATTTGGTTAGTTAGATGGTTGCTTTTGACCAGTGCAGCTGTGATGGGCCACAGGACATTTTTTTTTGTGCTGTAGACCTCTATGACTCTATGCTCACAGTCATGCCAGGAGAAATGTTCTCTACCAGCTCTACCAAACTGGACATTGGAGGAAAGGCAATGGAGGGGCAAGATCGATTGTGTGAAAGGCTGCAGTCAGTTTGGGAAGTACATGGCGTGATTGCTGACTGTAGCCATTGAGAATATCATTTGTCACTTTGGTCAGGCTGTTGCTCATAGCTGTGCCAGAGACAGAAATAACTTACAAATAAACAAATTTGTTAAGAATCCCCCTTTATCATGAGCACAATAAACTATTAAAACTAATACAATTGTTTGCCAAGGGTTATACTGCAAATACAACTCTCTTCACTCAAGGATTGTGCCCCAATCGATTCATAGAAAGATGCTGACACCTAGTGGATTGCTGTAGGATTGTGGCTCGAGCTGTGAAAGCTCCCAAAAACCGAAAGAACAAGGGAAATAGTGATTTTTTAATTTTTATCTTTGACATTCTAAGCTTTAAGAATGCATGCTCAAAGAAGCAAGATTAGATTAAAAGTCTAAGATTGAATGATGTGACTCATATAGAATAAACTGTGACAGACATTTATAGGTTCCTCACTCTATGGTTACATGCAATTTAATACATTAATAAAACTTTTATTATTGCCATTCATGTTCAAGTCACGTTTGATTAAACTGCTTGATGGAACATGCTCTGAGGTAATTGACATTCAGCTGCCTTGGTATGGCCGGAAGGATGTTGGATAACATTGGACAGCCCTTAGGGGTAACAAGTAGTTTGGAGGATTGAGCAGAATAATTGGGGCTGGGCAACAGAGAAAGACTCTGATCTTTATATCTTCTAGATTCAATAAAATTTGAATTCAGCTCACACTGAATGGGACTGAAATTCTCCTTCCTCTGTCGGTCTTAAAAAGTCATAAATTAAGAGAGAATGATTTTTGCCAAAACCTTTCAGCTCAGCAAATTCCAGAGTGCCTGTTTAATTCTATGTTAACAGTAATAAAATGGTGGGGAATGATTCATATCAGTGAACCAAAACAAAAATAAAGGAATAAGAGAGATGGATCGTAGCTAAGAAAATAGGGGCCAAGACATACCAGTAACATTGAGGAAGTCATTGGCAATCTTTAAACTAGATGATTAGTTTTATAATGGGTGGGGGACATGGGGCAAAAGTAACTGGGAATCACAGGAATATGAACATTGCAAACATGGTGTCTTTTTAATTGTTTTCCTGTGTTTTTAATTGTTCTCTGAAATGAAGAAAGAACTGCTGGAAAACTGAGGAATCCTGAAGCATCTCTGTATGTTTTGAGAACAAATAACCTTATACTGACCAGGAACTGATGTATTAAGTTGTAATTGAACTAGAGCTGGGGGGTTGTGTCGATAGAGCTTTGGTTGATAACAAGAAACTGAGTGGTTATATGGAGTAGTGACCAATTACCAATGATAAAGGCCTTCCGCTTGCCAACAATTACGTGATTAGTTGTCAAGTAACTGAATGGCTCAGAACTGTGAACAAGACAGCAAGATGCCAACTGACCTCCACCAGCTCAGGAGATCTCTCTGGTCTCTGTACTTTAAGCTTGAAGAAAACCAGTTTGTTCTTTCCATCAGTAATTGATGGAATATGAATTTTAACTAGTATGTCAGAGATCTTTTATAAATGAACCAGCCACCTTGTGCCTCTTGCAAATCAGTGGAAACATCTGGAAAAGTAAGACTGGAAAGCAGCATTCTGAACAGTACAAGAACCACCTCAAAAATAAAACAAAGAACTGCAGATGCCAGAGATCAGATACAAAAATAGAAATTTCTAGAAAAGCTCAGCAAGGCTGGCAGCATCTGAGCAGAGAAATCAGAGTTAACATTTTGAGTCTAGTGCCTGAAACATTGACTCAGCTTTCTCTCCACAGATTCACCCAGACTTGTTAAAGTTCTCCAGCAATTTCTGCTTTTGAGACAAGAACCAGTTCAGTAGATCCTGTTCTCAGAGCTCGTTGAGGTGTTTTCCCTATTTTTCGTCCATCCATAACACCAATGTATTTTGTGTGTGTGTGTGTGAGTGCACAAAGGAGAGATTATAAGAGGATTAGAGTTTTCATTACTGGAATTATATGCCAACAGGTCATAACAGAATGTTAGAATCTCTCCAGCATGGAAGCAGTAACCCTGCATTCCCCATGGCTAATCCACCTAGGCTCCACATCCCTGGACACTATGGGCAATCTAGCATGGCCACTCCACCTAACATGCATAGTGTTGGACACTGGAATGGAACCAGAGCATCCAGAGGAAATCCATGCAGACACGGGGAGAATGTGCAAACTCCACACAGTCAGCTGAATCGAACCTGGGTCCCTAGCACCGTGAAGCAGCAGAGCTAACCACTGAGCCGTCAAGCTGCCCCAACTGTTTGCCTGTAGCTAGATTCTAATTATTCGTAATAGGTTTTTGCCGCATACAGAAACCTGGTCTGTGCTTTCTGAAAATGTGACCTATAAGACTGGAAAATTATGGAATTCTGCACACTGTTTAAAAATCTTTACGCTCTGGAATAATGGGGTCAGATTTTCTGTGCACGCCTCCAGTGAGGGGGGATGGCAGAGGGGAGTACAGAGGCAGCAGGTCGGTATGAGTGCAAACACTCCACGTTAAATGTGACACAGACATGAGGAGACATGGGGCCATCAGGATCAGGAAATCAAGGATGAAATAGAAATAAGATGCTTTATCTGGGGTTAAACTGTAACAATAGGGGTCTATGGCATAGTCGAAGTGAGACTACTTCCAGAACAGAGAAGTAAGTGAAATGTAGAGAGGTATAAAGTGTTGGGAAAAAGAAGTCCAGCCTCAAATGTCTGAAGGTAAAAAAGTACCCAGATTAGATATCGCTGATGTGGGTGGCATGGTGGCTCAGTGGTTAGCACTGCTGCCTCACAGCGCCACCGACCTGGGATCAATTCCCACCTCTGGCAACTGTCTATGTCGAGTTTGCACATTCTCCCCGTGTCTGTGTAGGTTTCCTCTGGGTGCTCCAGTTTCCTCCCGCAGTCTAAAGATGTGCAGGTTAGGTGAATTGGCCATGTTAAATTGCCCATAGTGTTAGGTGAAGGGGTAAATGTAGGGGAATGGGTCAGGGTGAGTTGCTCTTCGACGGGTCGGTGTGGACGTGTTGGGCCGAAGGGCCTGTTTCCACATTGTAGGTAATCTAATCTGTTATTGTAAAAGCTGAGCTACACTCAGAGTATACCTTTGACCTCCAGTTCCAGACAGGAAGAAAAATCATTTTTGCTTCACAGAGGTAAGAATGGTAAATGAAAATAGGAAATTTATTTTAATTGGGACCTGAATTCAATAAATATAAAATGTGAAAATCCTGTGAAGCAGCTTCGAGACACAGCTGCTAAAAGCATTATAGCTTTCTGATCCAATGTTTCTGAAAAGCCTCATTTCAACGGAACTCATCTTAACCTTGAGTTTGCAAACACTCAGTTGTCAGATAGAAGATGACATCATGGGTTTATAGACAAACATGCCCACAAGTAAGCACACAGCAAGATCCCAGTCCTTCCTTAGAGGAAGCGACATCTCAGTGGACCACGGTGAGCCTTACAATATGTTGCATTTTGATTTTCAGAAGGATTTTTTCCAGTTCCCCACAAGAAGGCTTGAAATAATTTCGAAGCTTTGGGGACTTCCTGTAAATCCAAGATGCAAGCTGTGCGAGGTTTAGAGAACAGCAATAGCTTTTGAAGGAGTTACGCTGGGAAAATGCCTGTTGGGACTGCTCAGAGACTGGTGACAAATCACAAATTCTCTTCATGTTTGAACTCAGAAACTTAATGCAAACTGCTGCATTTGCAGGTGATGTCAAACTAAGAGGCTTATTGCAGAACAAACAGTTTAGAAATTAAAGGGCGAGTCTGTCCCTAGGAAGAAAATAGCAGGTAAGTTTTAAAGCTGTCTAATGTAAAGAGTGAGAAACAAGAATAGAAGATGGTGTTATGTGAGTAGTTTTGAATTGGTTAAGGATGCTGTTAAAAAATTTAGTGTAATTGGAAATGAATAGGCAAATGAGAATGATGCAATGATGGTGAACCTTTGATATTAACAGTGACAGGCTGTTAACAGAGACTAAGAGACAGATGAAAACATGAGTAAGAGCCA
Source organism: Chiloscyllium punctatum (assembly GCF_047496795.1). Taxonomy (NCBI): domain Eukaryota; kingdom Metazoa; phylum Chordata; class Chondrichthyes; order Orectolobiformes; family Hemiscylliidae; genus Chiloscyllium; species Chiloscyllium punctatum. The sequence continues at coordinate 60,140,192 of NC_092755.1, forward strand.
GGATTCTATATTCTGTTAGAACATAAAGAAAGGACTGCAAGTTACTTTTCAATTTTCTAAGTCCAATCTGCATTGAGTTTTTTGGAAGGTTTATTGTAACAGGGCTTGCCAAGTTCTTTCACCACCCCTTACCAAACTTGCTTCATTAATTATCTTGCCCTTTTATCACATCCTGCATGTCTGCTTTTCTGTTCCATCTTACCGTGTACTGTTCTTGAAGCAATGTGCTACTCAGCAGGTATCTGCCAAAATACCACCCACCCCTTAAGTTGTGTCATCTTCAAAAGGCTGCTATACAGCCAGAACAGCACTGGAATTCTGAAGCTGCCCTGCTATGCCACAGATAGAATCTGAACTTGCTGGAGAAGGGGAAGATAGTACCGTGATTCTTCGTCCAGCAGAGGAGGCTATATCACCAGATCCTGTCAGCCTGGCTACTCCTCAGGCCAGTGTCGTCTTCAGGGTGTGGAGGAATGCCCAACAATACAGGAGGAAGTTCAATGCCCTTCTCCACTGCGCCAGGGCAGGTGCCACACTCTCCTATCTGCCACCTCACATTCACTCCATCTCTGCTACTGCACTCATCTCCCACCAGGACTCATGTTCCATTGCTCTCACTCTTCCATGCAACATCATCCCTCATTCATTCTCCCCTTGTGGTTCCTGTCAGCTCCCCACACGACCCTCATGCCCTCAGTGCTGCCTCCTCAATCCTTCAATAGAATCCCCACCTTTCCCCCACCTACACCAGCACCAACAGCCTGACTGCCTGCTATAAACCCACTCATTCCCCACTCTCTCTAATTACAGGAGGAGAGAGTTCATAACAAGGCACAGAGACAGAGAAAGAGAGAGGGAGGCTGCCTGACCTACCCTGTATGAGGAGAGAATCCTGGCCTGTCAGGGGACTACTCCTTTGAGGAATCTGAGACATCTGTGTCCCACCAACTGAGTTAGTGCCATTCCTCCCCCCACCACAGCTCGGACAGTAACCTCGCTGTCAGTCTCAATCACTGCTATCCCCTGGCCGTAATGTCTTCTTGGTCTTGTGAGATCTACCAGCCTCTCCCCCAGCTCTGCACAGAAATACCCGACACTCCCACAGCTGCCCTCCTGGATCTCTGAGGAGGAGAGCACTGGGCTCTCCGAGGAAACATCGTCAACGTTGTCTCCTCTGAACCTTTCATACAGGACACTAAAAGGTATCTAATCTCTGCTGAAATTCAAACTGAGGAGAGGCAACTTGCTTCTGGAAAGAAGCCCCTCAGCACGTATGGCCTGTCCAGATTTAATAGCTCACTCCCTCCCCCCACGTCAACTCTGGGGTCACCTGAACAAATCTGCAGTGAATGAGTAGGCTCCTTCTACTCTAAGTGTGGATCAAGGAAGTGCACTAAGAGGAAGAAGAAACCTTTCAAGGGAAATGTGATGGCAGGCGGGGAAAAGGCTTGTACATCACAAAATGTTCCTGATGTTAACCTTCACGTGTTTCTGAGTCTCTCAGTGCAGGCGCGAATCACATTTTCGCACCATCCGGCAGCATTCCCTGGCCACAGACAGAGCTCCATAGATGCTGTGAGAGCTCCATGTGGAATCAAGGGGGCTTATCGCCTTCACATGGAACTGGGTCATGACGACACCCTTACTCCTCTTTGCTCAATATCCCTCATGTTCAGGTCCCTCTGTGTAGTTGTCCAGCTGTGGTTGTGTCAAGAAGGTGAAATACAGAGAAGATCAATACTGTAGGACCATCAGGGAATGGGCAATCTGCGTGCTGTACAGTGCAGGGTCATGTATCCAATTTTGTTCCCCTTTAAAAGCCCTTTGAGAAGTGTTTACTGCAGTCCCCTCCCTCTCAGGTTGAGTCATGTACCACCTGGCCCACTTCGAGTGTGCAGGAAACCATCTTGTTCCCCATTGTGCACCTGCCTCACGATGGAAGGTGACAGAGAGTGTTCCTCTTCCAGCCGCATCCAGCCTCAGCCTGACCATGTCAGTGAGCCCTATAAGCCATCCTAACAGCCCATTCCTTTCACCCCATAGGCTTCACACCTCCCCAGATCCCCAACCAACATATCTCAATGCACCTAGACCTGGCCAGCTTACACCCCAACACCTGGGATATGAGGTGATTATTCTCGCTGTGGTCATTCACTGTCCCTTCTCTTGAAGCCAAAATCCTCTTGAAAGGATGCTGTGAAACCTGAAAGAGTTCAGAAAAGATTTACAAGGATGTTGCCAGGCTTAGAGGATTTGAGCGATAGGGAGAGGCTGAATAGGCTGGGGCTGTTTTCCCTGGAGCATCGAAGGCTGAGGGGTGACCTTATAGAGGTCTATAAAATCATGAGGGGCATGGATACAGTATCTTTTCCCTGGGGTGGGGGAGTCCAGAACTGGAGGGTATAAGTTGAGGGCGAGAGGGGAAAGATTTAAAAGGGACCTACTGGGCAACGTTTTCACACAAAGGGATGGAATGTATGTATGGAAAATGTATGGAATGAGTGGTGGTGGAGGCTGGTACAATGACAGCATTTAAAAGGCATCTGGATGGGTATATGAATAGGAAGGGTTTAGAGAGATATGGGCCAAGTGCTGGTAAATGGGACTAGATTAATTTAGGATATCTGGTTGGCATGGAAGGGTTGGATTGAAGAGTCTGTTTCTGCACTGTACATCTCTATATATCTCCCAAGCCACATTTACCCTAGGTCCGTAACTTACTGCCATGAAAGCAAAGGAAGGATGATGATCCATTCCAGGAACAGCAGCGCTGAAGAAACCTGACCAATGAAATACTGACCAGATGCTTGACCGTGGCCTAAGCTGTGGACTGTAAGGGAGGCTGCCCATGACTTATTGTGCCAGGATCCCCTCACTGAAGGTGCCCTCATGGACTTTGTTGAGGAGTACTCCACTAAGATGTTGAGACTCGGCTGCATGCTTGCTGCAGATGGTACATGGTGAAGGCATGAGATTGATAGAACACACTGCTCTACAGTCAGATATATATCTCCTAGAATGAGAATTTCCGAGCAGCAAGGAAATTTTAATTGGCAAAGCATAGCAAGACAGAGATGTTGTGAGCATACATAGAATCCCTGTAGTGCAGATAGAGGCCATTTGGCCAATTGAGTCTGAAGGGGTCTATGATATAGTCGAAATGAGACTACTTCCAGAACAGAGAAGTAAGTGAAATGTAGAGAGGTATAAAATGTTGGGAAAAAGAAGTCCAGCCTCAAACGTCCAGCCTCAGACCCAGAGAGCTGTGATCAAAGCATGATAGAATTTAATATTTGGTTTGAGAGTGCGAAACTTGGGTCAGGATCAATTGTTTTTAACTTAAATAAAGGAAATTACAGTGAGATGAGGATAAAGTCAGTGAAAGTGAACTGTAAGGATCGATCAGCAGGAATAACAGTTCAGAAGCAATGGTAGATGCCTAGGAAGTATCTGGATGGGTAAATGAATAGGAAGGGTTTAGAGGGATATGGGCCAAGTGCTGGCAAACGGGGCTAGATTAATTTAGGATATCTGGTCAGAATGGATGAGTTAGACTGAAGGATCTGTTTCCATACAATACATCCCTATGTCTTTAGATAATGAACAGCCCCCTCTCCCATAGCACACCCTTGCCAGCCAGACTTTTCCATATATGCCCTAGATTATTTATGACTCTCAACAAAAATAGATCCCAGTGAGGAGGAAAGATTCTGCAAGAGAGATAAACCAACCATGGCTAACCAAGGAAGTTTAAGGACAGCATTAAGTTGAAAGAAAAATTATATAAGAAGGCAAGTGTCCGTGGTAGCCCCAAAGTCTGGGATAAACTCATAAACAAGAAAAGGAGGAATAAAAGGAAATAACAACAGAGAAATTAAAGTACGAGGGCAAACTAGGAAGGAATATGAAAACTGACAATAAGAGCTTCTTTAAATATATAAAAAAGAAGACAGAGGTCAAGGGAAACATAGGCCGTTTAGAATCTGAATGTGGGGAGTTGGTTGTGGGAAGACAAGGCAATGGCACAGTAGTTAAACAGATAGTATACATCATTCTTTATGGTGAAAGCTACTTCAAACGTGCCATTAATACTGAAGTATACGGCAGAGGAATTAACTACCATCACCATCACTGAAGAAGTAATATTAGACAAACTAATGGGGCTGAAGACAGATATGTCCTCTGGCCCTGACAGATTACATCATAGGATCTTAAAAGAGATGCCAAAAGACATAGGAGATGCATTGGCTGTAGTCTTCCTTGGATTCAAGACAAATACCAGAGGATTGAAAAATTACCAAAATAATGCCACTATCCAAATAAGGAAGGTGTCAAAAGTGAGTAAGTACAGCTCAATTAGCCTAACATGTATTGTTGGAAAAATATTTGAATTATTAAGGAAGCAATGACTGAGCATTTGAAAAATCATCATCTAATCAAGCAGAGTCATTATTTATTAGTTTTTTTGAGGAAATCTCAGCCAGAGTGGTTAGAGGAGAACTTGTAGATGATTTTCCTGAAGGCATTTGAAAAGAATAAGTCATAAGATAAGAGCCCACAGTGTTGGAGATGGATATATTGGCACAGATAGAGAATTGGCTCATGGGCAGGAAACAGTGAGTGGAGATAAAGGGGTTATTTTTCTTTTGTAATGAATGGGCTTCTACAGGGATCAGTGCTTGGTCCCCAACTGCATATAATATATATCAATGACTTGGTGGAAGGAGGTGTATATACTACAGCCAAATATGCAAACAACACTAAAGTAAGTGGAAGGCCAGGTTTTGAGAGGGATGCAAACAATTTACAGAGACATATTGATAAGTTAAGTAAGAGGGTTAAAAAATTGGCAAATGGAATAATCTGTGGGAAAGTGCAATATATTGTTATTTCTAAAAGGAGTTCAAGAGAACAGAATTACATTTAAATGGAGATAATCTGCAGAAAGCTGCAACATAGAGGAACTTGGAGACACTTATACATGAAACACAGAAAGCTAGCACACAGGTACAGCAGGTAATCAGGAAGTCTAATGGAATGTTGGCCCTTATTTCATGGGTCGATAGTGTGTTGCTGATGAAGGGCTTACGCCCGAAACGTCGATTCTCTTGCTCCTTGGATGCTGCCTGACCTGCTGTGCTTTTCCAGCAACACACTCTCGACTCTGATCTCCAGCACCGACAGTCCTCACTTTTTCCTTATTTCATAGGGGTTGGAATCAAAGAGTAGGACCTTCAACTGTACAAGGTGCTGGTGAGGTCACATCTATAGTCCTGAGAGTAGTTTGGGTCCCTTTATTTATGGAAACAGATCATATAATTGAATACTCTTCAAAGAAGGTGCATTCAGACAAGCCCCATTGTGGAAGGATTGTCCTATAGTCAAAGATTAAACAGGTTGGGACTCTACTCACTGGAGTTTAGAAATATGATAGGTGATCTCATTGAAACATATTGGATTCTTAAGGGGTTTGTCAGGGTAAGTGCTGAGAGGCTGTTTACTCTCATAGGAGAATGTAGGGCCAGGGGGCATTGTGTCAGAATGAAGGGTGCCAATTGATTAGATTACTTACAGTGTGGAAACAGGCCCTTTGGCCCAACAAGTCCACACCAACCCGCCCCCACCCAGACCCATTCCCCTACACCTAACACTACGGGCAATTTAGCGTGGCCAATTCACCTAACCTGCACATCTTTGGACTGTGGGAGGAAACCGGAGCACCTGGATAACCCACGCAGACACGGGGAGAACATGCAAACTCCACACAGTCAGTCACCTGAGGCGGGAATTGAACCTGGGTCTCTGGCACTGTGAGGCAGCAGTGCTAACCACTGTGCCACTCCTAGAGAAGCAATTGAGAAGCAATTTCTTTTCTTAGAGGGCTGTGAGTCTTTAGAATTCCTTGCCAGAGAGAGACGTGGGGGCAGAGACTTTGTGTATATTCAAGGCTGAGATAGATTCTTGATCAGTCGGGGAATGAAGGTTTATGGGAAAAGTAACAAGAAAGTGGACTTGAAGAAATGTTGTGTCAGCGTTGATCCTGCGAAATCATGGAGCACGCATAAAGGGGTTGAATAGCCCACTCCTGTTCCTATTTCTTACAGTATTATGGTCTAACTCTGCCCACAGAGTTTCCAGGACTTGCTGAGAGTGAACAAAAGTCCCTCTTAGGATAAAAATAAAGCTGTAGCAGGATCAGAATCAGAGCAGGGTAGTTAGATAGAGCAGCCTCGGGAGTGCAGCCCAGTCTTTGAATGTCCATGGTGGATATAATCCATGAGGGCTAATGATGCAGACCTGAGCTCATCAAAATAACACAATCCATGGCCACGGCAGAATCAACAGAAAGAGGAAGAGGAGTAAGAAATAAATAGATTTGCTGCTAAATATGTCCAAACAAAGCAGAGCAACTACCAACAAATCTAATAGCTAGTTCATATGTGCAGCCAAAACAATGGAATACATGTCAGGGATCTCATGATCAAACTATATAGTGCCCTGGACAGATCACACTTTGAGTACTATGTCCCGATTCAGTCACTGAGACACAAGGTAACATTGGGAAACTACTGTTATAGAGAAAGATCACAAGTCTGTCTACTACCAAAATGATTGTCATTATTATAGTGAAAATGAAGTAATTTGAGTTGTTGAAAAGAGATGGCTGATAGATTGTGGAGGGGTAAAAGGATAGTTCATCAAAAGGAAAGATGAAAGCTAGGGAAAGGGTAAGCCCACTCAACAACAGAGTAGGGATTTATGCATGGAATCAGAGGAAGTGGGTGAGGTTCTTAATGAATACTTTGCATCAGTAGTCACAAAGGAAAAGGAAGTGGTGGATGGTGAGTCTAGAGAGAGAGATGTTGATATTCTAGGACATGTCAACATAAAAAAGGAAGAGTTGTTGGATCTTTTGAAAAGTATGCAGATAGACAAATCCCTAGGACCTGGTGGGACCCATCCTAGAATACTGACAGACACAACTAGAGGAGGAGCCATACTGCTCCTTGTAGTTGCTAATGAGCCTGGCCAGATGACTGACCTTTCAGTGAGACAACATTTTGAAAACAGTGATCACACATTTTATAATAGCTATGAATAAGGATAAATTAGGAACTTATGGGAAGGCATTAAATTGGGGGAGGGCAAATTTTATTTGTATTAGGCATGGGTTAGGGAGTGTTAATTGGGAGAAGCTGTTATCAGGCAAGTCCACATTTGACATGTAGGAATTGTTTAAAAATCTACAGGTGAGAATTCAGGACCACATGCTCCGGTGAGGAGGAAGGACAGGATAGCAGGGTAAGGGCCCCTTGGATAATGAGGGAGGTTATGAATTTAATCAGAAGAAAAAAAAAGACACATATATAAAGTTTAGGGAGCTAAACTTGAACAGGACCTGTGAGGAATATAAAGAAAGCAGGAAAGAACTCAAGCAGAGAATTAGGAGATCAAGGAGGGGCCATGAAATGACCTTGGCAAGTGAGTTAAAGAGAATCCCAATACATTCTATAAATTCATTAAAAACAATAGGATAACTAGGGAGAAGACAGGACCACTCAAGGATAAAGGAGGGAACTTGTCCTTGGATGCAGAGGATGTGGGTGAGATCCTAAATGAGTACTTTGCATCAATATTCACCCAGGAGAAGGATACGGAGGATAGTGAGACTAATGTGGAGCATGCTAATATGCTAGAGCAATTTGAGATCAAGAAAGAAGTGTTGTTAGACTCTTGGAGAGCATTGAGGTGGATTAGTCTCTAGGCCTGATGGTATCTGCCCCAGGTTATTTAGAGATGCAAGGGAGAAAATTGCTAGGGCCTTGACCAAGGCCTTTGTGTCCTCATTAGCCACTGGAGAGGTCATGGAGGACTGGTGAGTCACTAATGTTTTTCCTCTGTTCATGAAGGGAAATAGGAATAATCCAGGAAACTATAGACTGGTGAGTCTCACATCAGTGGTTGGGAAGCTATTGGAGAGAATTCTTAGGGATAGGATTTACACACATTTGGAAAAGCATGGCCTAATTAGGGAGAGTCAGCATGGCTTTGTGCTGGGTAAGACATATCTTACTAATTTGATTGAGTTTTTTGAGGAGGTGATGAAGGTGATTAATGAGTGTAGAGCAGTAGCTGTTGTCTACATGGATTTTAATGAGGCTTTCGACAAGATCCCTCAGGTAGGCTCGTCCAGAAGATTAAGATACATGGGATCCACAGTGACCTGGCTGCGTGGATTCAGAATTGGCTTGCCCATAGATGGCGGAGAGGAATTGTAGAAGGGTGTTTTCCTGGCTGGGGGCGTCCATGACTAGTGGTGTCCCACAGGGATCTAAGCTGGGACTTCTGCTGTTTGTGATATATATAAAGGACTTCGATGAAATGTAGATGGGTGGGTTAGTAAGTTTGCAAACAATGCAAAGATTGGTAGAGTTGTGAGTATTGCAGAAGGATACAGTGTGTAGATTATGGTTGGAAAAATGGCAGGCGAGGTTTAATCCAGGTAAGTTTGAGGTGCTGCACTTTGGGAGATCAAATGTTAAGGAAAATTGTACAGTTAATGATAAGACCCTGAGCAGCACTGATGTACAGAGGGATCTTAGGGTTCAAGTGCAAAGCTCCCTGAAGGTGGCCACACAAATAGATAGGGTGGTAAAGAAGGTGTATGGTATGCTTCCCTTATTGGTCAGGGAATTGAGTTCAAGAGTCAGGATGTCATGCTGCAGCTTTATGGGACTTTGGTGAGGTCACAGTTAGAGTATTGCATTCAATTCGGATCGCCACATCACAGGAAGGATGTGGAGGCTTTAGAGAGGGTGCAGAACAGATTTATTAGGATGCTGCCTGGATTAGAGGCTATGAGATATAAAGAGAGGCTAGAAAAGAAACTCAGTTTTTTTTCATCTGAAGCAACAGAAGCTGAGGGGAGACTTGGTATATGTCTATGAAATTATGGGATGCATAGATAGGGTTGGCATTCAGAATCTTTTTCTCAGAGTTGGAATGTCTAATACTAGGGAGCATGCATTTAAGATGGTGGTGGGGGGGGGTGGGGGCAGGTTCAAAGGAGATGTGAGGGGCAGGTTTTTTACACACGGGGTAGGAGTCTGGAACTCACTGCCGGGGTGGTGGTGGAGGCAGATATGATATGGGTGTTTAAGGGACTTTTTGATAAGCACATGAATATGCAAGGAATGGAGGGATATGGGCTAAGGGCAGACAGAGAGGAACTAGTTTAATTTAGTGTCATGTTTGGCACAACATCATGGGCTGAAGGGCCTGTTTCTATGCTGTGCTGCTCTATGTTCTATGTTATATGATGTGAGCGAGGAAATTGATAGACCTTGCATGAAATCTTTGTATTCTCCTTAGTCACAGGAGAGGTCTGAGACCACTGGAGAATATTTGATAACGGCAACAGGGATATCTAAGAAGTTACAGGCCAGTAAGCCTTATGTCAGCGATAGGGAAATTATTTAAGGAGGTTCTAAGGTGCAGGATTTACTCACATTTGGAAAAATGTGGAGTTATTCATGACAGGCAGCATGGCTTTGTGCAGGGTAAGTCATGACTCACCAAATTGTTTGAACATTTTGAGGAAGTAACAATGATGAGAGCAGGTTTGTGGATGTTGGGCCTTTGACAAGGCCCTCATGGCAGGTTGATACAGAAGGTGAAGTCACATGGAATGCATGGTAAACTGTTGCAACAGATATAGAACTGGCTTGGTCACAGAAGACAAAGTGTACCAGTGGAAAGGTATTTTTATGACCGGAGATCTGTGACCAGTGGTGTTCCACAGGGATCAGTGCTGGAAACCCTACTGTTCATAATGTATATAAATGACTTGGAGCAGAATGTAAGTGGAATGATTAGTGAGTTTTCAAATGACACCAAGTTTGAGGGAGTTGTGGATAGTGAGGATGATTGCCAAAGAATATAGTAGGAGAAGATAGGCTAGAGACGTGGATGGAGAAATGGCAGATGGAATTTAACTTGGACAAATGTGAGGTAAGGCATTTTGGAAGGTCTGTTGCAGGGAGGGAGTCTACAATAAATGGCAGAACTCTTAGAAGCATCAATATATCAATGGATCTTTGTATATAGGTCCACAGTTTCCTGAATGTGGCAACGCAAGTAGATAAGATGGTCAAGAAGGCATATAGCATGCTTGCATTCATCGGTTGGGGCATAGAGTATAAAAATTAGCTATTCGTAGAACTTTAGTAAGGCCACATTTGGAATATAGTGTACAGTTCTGGATGCCACAATATCAGAAAATGTGGAGGCTTTGGAGAGAGTGCAGAAACAGTTTACTAGGATGTTGCATGGTTTGGAGGGTATCAACTTGAGGAAAGTTTGGACAAACTTGTTTTTTTTTCACTTGATTGCTGAAAGCTGAGAGGCGACCTGTTGAAGTTTACAAAGTTATAAGACGCTTAGATAAAACAGATTGCCAGAGTCCTTTTTCCCAAGGTAGAAATGTCAATGACTACGGAACATAGGTTTAAGGTAGTTGAATAAGCTAGTGCTGTTTTCCCTGGAGTGTCGGAGGTTGAGGGGTGGCCTTATAGAGGTCTATAAAATCATGAGGGCCATGGATAGGATAAATAGCTGAAGTCTTTTCCTGGGGTGGGGGAGTCCAGTACTAGAGGGCATAGGTTTAGGGTGAGAGGGGAAAGACATAAAAGAGACCTAAGGGACAATTTTTTCATGCAGAGGGTGGTACGTGCATGGAATGAGCTGCCAGAAGTGGTGGAGGCTGGTACAGGTTCAACATTTAAAAGGCATCTGGATGGACATTTGAATATGAAGGGTTTGGAGGGATATGGGCTGGGTGCTGGCAGGTGGGACTAGATTGGGTTAGGATATCTGGTTGGCATGGACAATCTGTTTCTGTGTTGTACATCTCTATGACTCTATAAAAGGTGGGGGGGGGAGTCTAAAAGAGATGTGAGAGGCAAGTTTTTTTACACAAAGGGTAGTAAGTGCCTGGAATGTTCTGAGAAGCAGATTATAATAACAATGTTAAAGAAGAATCTTGGAGGCTACATGAATAGACAAGGAATAGAGGGATACTGACCTCATAGAGGCAAAAGTTTAGCTTAGAAAGACACCATGTATGAGCACAGACATGGCAGGCTGAAGGACCTGTGCTACATTGTTCTTTGAAACCTGGAAAGCTAATTTAAATTCAATTGTAAGACTAAAATAAAGAATTATAGGTTTATTCTGGAAACCGTTTGGAAGCTGGGTGCATCATCCTTCCTTCTGACAACCAGGCTCTTAATGCACTCACTAACTTCTGCAGAATTAATCTTGAAGCAGTACTTCCTGAGTGCAGTAAAAGGCACATTTGGCATTGAAACCAGGAGGTTCTTCATGGCAGAGAGATCAATATATGGAATGGACTCTAAACTGAAAGCCCCAGAATTATTTAAGAACAAATTGAATTCTGCATTGGAGAGAATTTTAGCTAGGTGGATGGATGGACTAAAATGAATACATTTCCTTTGTCATCTGTAATATTTTATAATTCCGCATTGCTATTAATGTTTCCTGATGCAGTCCAACTGAAACAAGAGTGGAAATTTCCTAGTGTCAGATATTGGGAATTCAGAATTTCCAAGGGTATGAGACAGGAAACTAGAAAGAGCCAAGCAATTGAACATTCTGGAAACTGTTTGGAAGCCGGGTGTGTCATCCGTTCTTCTGACAACTAGGCTCTTAATGCACTCACAGAATTAATCTTGAAGCAGTGTTCCCTGAGTGCAAGTAAGGATTAGTTTACCAATTGATTTTAAAATCCATTGCTAGAAATCATTTGAAGGTAGTCACCAGGGCTGCAGCAAAAACTAAAAGGATCTCTTTTCTGAGCCAAGTAATCAGGAAAAGATAATGCAGTGAGCTTGAAAGAAAGTGACTTGCATTGATGTAGCAACTTTTACAACCTTATTTTATTTAGAAATGTTTTATAGCTGATGAGGTGCTTTTGAAGTTCAGTTTCTGTTTTAATGTTGAAGTTAAAGTCAAGAATGCATTTACAAGGGTTGGAAGGAAATGCATACATAACCTGAAAAACAGAAGAATTAATCAATCATTTAATAGTGCTCTAAGTCGAGCTGAAATAAAGGAGAAAGCTGATTGCAACCATATCAGACGCATAGTTTGCAGCAATTTAAAGGGACAATGCATGGAAATTTTGAACTTAGAGCACTTCTGATTAGTTTCCTTTCAAATGCTCTTTTTGGTCCACTTGAGGCATTAGATTCTCAGGTATACAGTGATGATTCAAAGAAAATCCTTCTCCAGGAAGGAAGGGTCCTTCATTGCTCAGATCTTTGAGTATTGGCATTGGGGCATTATGTTGAGGTTGTACAGGACACTTAAAGTCAGTCATATCCAGACAGCCTGCAAGAGGAAACAGTAAAGCTCCAAGTAATGGTCATACATCAAGTTGGAGACATGTTAGAGCTAAATCTAGTTCAGGAGTCTGAAAAATCTCAAATGCACATGATGGCTATGGAAACCGAAATGGATGTTATTGAGCAGAAAGCTCAACAGTTGTGCTCAGTCAGAAGGAAAAAAAAAGTTCAAGAAAATATGAGTAACAAATCTGAAGATATAATTCCAGTGGCCACTATCCAAATCAAAGTTGAGGATATACATCTTAATTTCATCATTGACACAGTTGTAGCCATATTGGAAGGAAAGCACAAGGAGTCCAGAGTAATAACTTATCAATCAATAAGGTGGCTCAGTGGTTAGCATTGCTGCCTCACAATGCAAGGGACCTGAGTTTGATTCCCACCTTGACTGTCTGTGTGGAGTTTGCTCATTCTTCCTCTGTCTGTGTGGGTTTCTTCCGGGTGCTCCGGTTTCCTCCCACAATCCAAAGTTGTGCAAGTTAGGTGAGTTGGCCATGCTAAATTGCCCTTAGTGTTAGGAACATTAGTCAGGGGTAAATATGGGATCTGGGTGGGTTACTCTTCAGAGGGTTGGTGTGGATTTGTTGGGCCAAAGGACCTGTTTCCATACTGTATGTAATCTAATCTAATATATTATGAAATATCAGAATTGAGTAGATCGTGTGAGATTTCTTACAAATGCCGATTCATCTCAAGTCACTGAGTTAATTATGAATTACTTTATGTCACCAACAATGTGCTGACTGCCAGAGAAATTAACAAAGAAACTTACAAGGGGTCTATGTTTAGTAAGCAATTATCTCATGATTGACTAACTAAAAAAAAGCAATAGCTTTTGCATGCAAAACTGGGTAGTGATCTGGAAGAGTCGATGAAAACTTGTGAACTGTATTTCAGAATGAGAAATTATTCAGCCAAGGTTTCTTCTATTCCACTGTCAAACACAAGAAAACTGTGAATATGACCCTGATAGTTGCTTTGAAGTGGAAAGCAAAGAATATCTGTTTTGATCAGTAATTATTGTCGCATACATCCTTCCATCCATGAGAGACAATGGACATAGAGTCATAGAGTCATACAGCACAGAAAACAGACCCTTCAATCCAACTAGTCCACACCAAACATAATCCCAAACTAAACTAGTCCCACCTGCCTGCTCCTTGCTCATATCCCTCCAAACCTTTTCTAGTCATGAATATATCCAAATGTCTCTTAAATGTTGTAATTGTACCCACATCCATCACTTTCTCAGGAAGTTTGTCCCACACGTGAACACCCTTTGTGTAAAAGATTTGGCCCTCATGTCTTTATTAAATCTCTTCCCTCTGACCTTAAAAATGTGCCCCCTAATCTTGAAATCCCCCATCCCAGAGAAAGGACAACTACCATTAACTCTATCTATACCCCTCATTATGGACATGCAGCAAACAGATTCATTTTAGGAGGAATGTCTTCAACTGATGGCTGAAGAAGCCAATTCTTGTGATGCAGCTTCTCTCACAAGAAGCTCCCCATTGCTAATGCAAATTGTTGATTTCAGTGTTGGGTTCTGGTCCCAAGCTGTGGTTGCCACTTTTCACATAGTGCTATGCTTCAGCCCACAGGAGGAGTCATTACTTTCCAATGTAGATCAGTTAGTCATTCTCAAGTGTGACCATCAATGCCTAGGGACTTCACATCACATTTGCAGGCACCCTTGCAGCAGAACTTTGATTATCCTACCTGGCATCTGACTGACTACACCTCCATGTAGGAAGGTATTTGATGAGTGCATAAAAGTTGGGTGTTATCCAACATTTCACCGTTACATCGCGATGTTTTGTGAACAGAAGTCTTATTCCTGATCAGCTTTGTCCTAAGGGTCAGCTTGAAGATATTTCATGCATGTTTTGTGAGCCAGCCCGAGGTAGCTGTGTTCCTGATTTCTGTGCTGAAAATGTGTTGCTGGAAAAGCGCAGCAGGTCAGGCAGCATCCAAGGAGCAGGAGAATCGACGTTTCGGGCATCAGCCCTTCTTCAGGAAAGGCTCAAGCCCGAAACGTCAATTCTCCTGTTCCTTGGATGCTGCCTGACCTGCTGCGCTTTTCCAGCAACACATTTTTCAGCTCTGATCTCCAGCACCTGCAGTCCTCACTTTCTCCTTCCTGATTTCTGTATCAACTTCTGCATCAAAGGATAGAAGATCTGTCACTGTGGACCTGAGCAGACTTTTCCATCCAGTTCGCCAAGACTTATCATTGGCATCAGGGCTGAGATGCAACACCATGTCCCATGACCACAGTTTTCTTAATGGATGCTATGATGTAAATTATACCCTGAATGAATCTCAAGGTGCCATCGGTCTCCACCAGTCTTGCATACCAAGTCTTATATTCAGTTTACAGGAGTAGGTGACAGGAGTTAGATAAACATGTTTAGCTCCTACTTGATGTTATTTGCATATAATCTTATCTCCAAATAAAGAACCTAGATTGATTTATGTTGAATCTACACCCAATACGCAGTGCCAAAACTACTAACATTTCCCTAAGATTATAAGAAATGAGAGCATACCCCTTGTAGTAAAGGCCAACATTCTACTTATCATCCTAATTACTTGCTTCACTTGGATACTAATCAATTGTGGCTGATTTACAAAGACATCCACTTCCCTTTGTATTGCAACAACCTCCAGTCTGACTTAATTTAGATAATATTGTGCTGTTCTGTTTGTTGTGTAAGATAATGGTTCTGCAAGAATTAATGTTGAAGTTTTATGAAGGCCCACCCAATGTGATGATATTGCAAAGTCTTTGGGTAGAAAAACAGCAATCTGACAGAAAGTCCCAATGGAGACAGATGTGACCCTGAAGAAGAGAAAAAAACACCAATTAGACTGGGACAACACATCTATCCTGGGACAGGTTAAGCAAAGACATGCCAGAGAATCCCTAGAGGCCTGGCATTCCAACCACAACGCCATAAACAAACACATAGATCTAGATACCATCTATCAACCCCTCAGAAAATGAACAGGAAATGACATCACTACAAATCCCAGGAACGCCATCCAGGACAAACATATAAATAGAAAGCAGGAGACAACAGCTTCGCTTCGCTTGGAGGTCGCCACTGACGATGTTACCTAGCTAGGTAATGCAACGTCTGGATATCAAACCTACAGCTCAGCGAGCAAACCTACACCCTAAAAAGAAATGAGTTTACTATTTTTAGAGCATTGCTGCTATAAGAAAATGGAGACAGCTTTTGAAAATGCTTCGACAGACAAACAGCAAATAACACTTGCGGAAGCAGCAAAAGGATAAATTTCACCTCTGAGCTAATAAGAGGAGTAGGAAAATAGAGTGGTATGAAGAAGAGAGTAAATATCTAGTCACAGTAGAATTTAACAGAATCCTTACAAAAGAAGCATCAGTTGAAGCTCCATGAGTAAAGTTAGACACATCCAACAAGGGGAAGAAACTTTCAAATAACTGTACAAAGGCCAGACTAGGAAGTATAGAAAGTGAAAAGGAATACTTGGCCTTTGAGACGAGTATTACCAGCAGGCTCCACAAGGTGCAGCTACAGTAAACTATAGAAGAACCAGAATATTAACTTATACTAAGGCTGTGGCATTCAAAAACTTGCAGGCACTAGTGGTTGGAACCACAATATATGGCATTATTCTTCCTGCCAAAGTGGTCAACCTCACTTTTTCCCACATCATACTCAGTCTGCCAATTGTTTTGCTCAGCCACTTAACCTATCTCTTTCCCTTTGCAGATTTCTTGTGGCCTCTTCTGAACTTTGCTTTCCTACACATCTTACTATTGTCAGCAATAAATTTTGGTTAAAATGCAATCTGTCTCTTCAGCCAAGTCATTTGTACGAAATTTCAAATAATTGAGGCTCCAGCAATGATTCCTGCTGGAGCTCATCAATTATAGTTTGTCAGTCTGAAAATAACCGATTTATCCCAACTGTCTGTTTCATGTTGGTTAGCCAAACCTCTATCAACATTAATATATTAACCCCGCATAATGAGTGCTTATCTTGAGCATGAACATTTTATGTGGCACGTTATCAAGTGCCTTTTGGAAACCAAATAAGTTAGGCTCTTTGGTTCCCATTTATCCACCCTGTATGTTAGTACCTTAAATAATTCTGATCGAGGCATCAAACATGATTTCCATTTTACTAGAAAATGTTGGTTCTTCCTGACTGTGTTATAATTTTCTAACTGCCCTGCTACTGTCTTCTTTTTCATACTTTCTAGCATTTTCCCAATGAAAAATGTTAAACTAATTGGCATGTAATTTCCTGCTTACAGTCTCTCTCTTTTAAATAGTAGTGTTGCATTTGTGATGTTCCAATCCACTGGAACCTTGCAGAAGCTAAGGAAACTTCAAAGGTTATAATTGGTGCATTCATAATCTCTACAGCTACGACCTTTGCAATTCTAACAGGTTACCTCATCCAGAGAACCTTTAAGCCTTTAGTCTTGTTAGTCTTCCTCTAGTGATCATAATAACTTTAGGTTCATCCATCTCTTTTGCTTCTTGAATTTCCGTTACTCTTAGGATAACTTCTGTGTCTTCTATTGTACAGATAACTGCAAAATATTTGTTCAAAATCTCAATCATTTTCATACTTCTCATTATTAATTTCCCAATCTCACATCTTAAGGTGCCAAGACTTTAACTACTCCTTCCTTTTTATATATATGCAGTATATTCTACTGCCTTACGTATTTCTTGCTAGTTTCTCTCCTACTTGAATTCCTCCCTCTTTATTCAGTTTTTCAGTCATCTTTTGCTGGTTTCCAGAATTTCCCCAAAGAAGCCTTTATCCTTGGTCCATTAATTAATCCTGTCTCATTACATCTATAATCATCTATTCAGTAATTGAATCCAGAGCATATTGTACTAAGAAATTATCCTGAAAATTTTCAATGAACTCTTCAAGATTACCTTTGCCAGTTTGAAAATTATATGAAGATTAAAATCTTCCAAATAGTTACAGTGCTATTCTTGTGAGCTCTGATTATTTCTAGGTTTACACTCCTCCCCTCAGTGTAGATACTGTCATGGGACACATAAACCCACTTCAATGTGACTTATTTCCTTTACTACTTCTTGTCTCCACTAACACTGATTTCACATTTGATCCTCTCATCCTGGATCAATTCACAATACTTTACTGATCTCATCCTTCATTAACACAGCCACCCCACCACCTTTTCCTTGTTTCCTGCCCTTCCAAAATATCAAATATGCTGGAATATTCACCAACCCCAGCCATGGTCACTTTTCAACATTGTCACTCATAACGGCTAGCATAATAGAATCATTTAATTGTATTTATGCTTACAATTAGTCTATTTTGTTACAAAAGCTGAAGGCACTCAGATAAAGAGAATTTATTGCTGATGTTTTACTATGTTTCACTGCTCTCACCTTGTTTGTAAATACACTCTTACACGTTTGTATACCATTTCCTTTCCTGTTACACTCTGGCTATCCTGTCTGCACTACTACTCTCGACTATCCTTCACATAAATCCTCTACCATAACCTAACCCCCTTCCCCCAGTCCCCATCACTGTTCAGTTAAAGGCCTCTTTACTGCCTTGGGTTTAGTTTGTTATTTCACTAGTCCTAGTGCAGTTCAATTAAAGCCGTCCCACTTTCCTAAGTAATGATGCCAGTGCCTTATGAATTGAAACTTATTTCTCCTCCACCAGCCTTTGAGTCATGCACTCGACTCTCCTGTCTCATTTAGTTACTCCCATCCATATTCAATAGAAATTAATTGTACACTTTCCATTCCACCATCTTACAAGGAGTGGGCAGCAATCAAATCTTCTGTTTGCTAACATACCCTTATGTTGTTGAAGGAGTTCCAACTATCCTTTATCCTTTATCCTTTATCCTTTATCCTTTATCCTTTATCCTTTTCTTAGGCCTAGAAATGGTAATCACAGAGAATTGCCAGACCTGGGTTCACATTATTATGAACCTGGTGAAGACTGGTAACTCAGTAAACTAGCTAAATTTCAATATGACCAACAGAAATAAACCGGTGGACAAGACTTGTGGTTTTAAGACTTATACTGTAACAAACAAATTGAAATAAATACAATTCAAACATTACTCTTCAGTTCCAGTGCCATGTTTTTTGAGACACTAATACATCATAATAAAGAAATGATACCTTTTTATTAATTAATGCAACTGAGATATAGTTTACAACCCATTTTTGCACTGCACTGTGTTCTTTGCAGGTACGTATCATGATGCAAATTAATTCAAAGTTATTCTCAGCTCTGTAGTATGCTAACCTCTCTCTTTGCTGCATAAAATCAAAGCTTTCAGTGTCTTCTGAAAGTCACTCTCGTCACCTTAGGCCTTTGAGAAGTAATGCTGAACAGCAAAGCCACCTTGGTGACTCTTTGTCAAACGTTCCACCTGATCTGTCTTACTGTTTTGCATCAAATAATCAACTCTCACCAGCATCCTGCTAGGTAGCTGATGGAAAACAGTTTTGTCTGAAACTTCATCACCATCACTGTCTCCAAAATGCAGATATCTCTCTTTATTTAAAATTGGAGAACTCAATGTTGAGTTCTCCGGGCTGTAGGCTGCCCAGACAGAAAATGAGGTGTTGTTCCCCCAGTTTGGGGTGTAGTTCAGTTGTGGCAAGAACTCCATCCCATTCTCCCAGTTCCTCCGCCTCCTCTGCATCTGCTCAGATGAGGAGACATTCCACTTGCAAGCCTCCCAGATGTCCACCTATTTCAAACAACATGCTTTTCCTCCCTCTGTCATCCACACAGCCCTCTGCTGCACCACCTCCATTCCCCATTTCATTTCCCTAAAGCCCCCTCCACTCCCAATGCAATAAAGACAGAGTCTGCCTTGTCCTCACCTTCCACCCCACCTGTCTCCACATCCAATGCATCATCCTTAACCACTTACGCCAACTCCAACTAGAGCCCACCACCAAGAACATCTTCCCCTCACCACCCCTCTCTGCCTTCTGCAAGGACCATTTTTCCAACAGTCCTTGTTTTGCACTATCCTCCCCACCATCCCCCACCCCCAACCCCAAAACCTCCAGGTAGCTTCCCCTGCAACCAGCAAAGATACAAAACCTGCCGGTACACCACCTCCCCCTCACCTCCATCCAGGGCCCCAAACAGTCCTTCCAGGTGAGACAGAGGTTCACCTGCAGCTGCAAAGAGACTTAGATATGATGCAGAGCTGGGCTGAGGATTGGCAGATGGAGTTCAACCCTGTCAAGTGTGAGGTTGTCCACTTTGGAAGGACAAATAAGAATGCGGAATACAGGGTTAATGGTAGGGTTCTTAGTAAGGTGGAGGAGCAGAGGGATCTTGGGGTCTATGTTCATAGATCTTTGAAAATTGCCACTCGGGTGGATAGAGCTTGTAAGAAGACCTATGGTGTATTAGCGTTCATTAGCAGAGGGATTGAATTCAAGAGTCGTGAAGTGATGTTGCAGCTGTACAGGACCTTGGTAAGGCCACATTCGGAGTACTGTGTGCAGTTCTGGTCGCCTCACTTTAGGAAAGATGTGGAAGCTTTGGAGAGGGTGCAGAGAAGATTTACCAGGATGTTGCCTGGAATGGAGAATAGGTCGTACGAGGATAGGTTGAGAGTGCTAGGCCTTTTCTCATTGGAGCGGCGAAGGATGAGGGGTGACTTGATAGAGGTTTATAAGATGATCAGAGGAATAGATAGAGTAGACAGTCAGAAACTTTTTCCCTGGGTACAACAGAGTGTTACAAGGGGACATAAATTTAAGGTGAAGGGTGGAAGGTATAGGGGGGGATGTCAGGGGTAGGTTCTTTACCCAGAGAGTGGTGGGGGCATGGAATGCTCTGCCCGTGGGAGTGGCAGAGTCAGAATCATTGGCGACCTTTAAGCGGCAATTGGATAGGTACATGGATGAGTGCTTAAGCTAGGACAAATGTTCGGCACAACATCATGGGCTGAAGGGCCCGTTCTGTGCTGTATTGTTCTATGTTCTATGTTCTATGCCTCTCTTCTAACCTAGTTTACTGCATCAGGTGCTCCCGATGTGGTCTCCTCTACATCGGGGAGACCAAACATAAACTTAGGGAACAGTTCGCCAAGCATCACAGCCAGGTCCGCAGGGATTGACCGGACTTCCCAGTCACCGCTCTTTTCAATGCCCCCAACCACTCCCTTTCTGACATGGCCATCCTTGGCCTTCTCCATTGCGAGAACGAACCACAGCACAAATTGGAGGAACTATACCTCATCTTCCGCCTGGGCAGCCTACAGCCCGGAGGACTTAACATTGAGTTCTCCAATTTTAAATAACCACTCTCCATATCTCTTGATTCCCTTCCCAGCTCCCCCCACCCCCCTTCCAGTCCTCCTGCCACCAACCGGTTTCATTCCTCCCATAATCTTCACCTATCTCCACTTCACTACCCTGTCCCCACCACTGTTTTTATCTGCAGCTGCCCTCACACCCACCCCTCTTTCCTGAAGAAGGCTTACACCCGAAACATTGACTTCTCCATCTCCTGTTGCTGCCTGTGTTTTTCCAGCCTCCTGCTTGTCTACTTCCATTGTATCAGTGGCTAGTTGACATAGATAAAACTTTGGTTTCTGGAAGCTTGTTATGATAAGCCCCACTTGCCTTTTAGAATAGACAGCACTGCAGAATGCAGAAGTGAAATTAGACGAAACATCACTTCAGAAACCAGGCCACAAGGTTTAAAGTCTAAAGCCTCCTTGAAACCATGTTCTGAAAGAATCTGGTTTTGCTTATAAGTAGAAACTGATCCTTTGGTGAAAATAATTACTGAGGTTGCCTATACTTTACGTGAGACTGGCAGAGGAAACTGTGCCCACAGGCACTGGCAACCTGTTCCGAGGCCACAACCCAGGTAAGTGCTGTCTCCTGGTCCAGAGGAATGGCCAACTGTGCTGCAAGAGATCAATGTTGTTCTCCACTCCACCAGGGTAAGCGCCACACTATTCTCTGTGCAACTTCACACTCACTCTCTCTCTGCTACTGCTTCCACCTCTCACCAAGACATGTGCTCTGCCACTCTCTTTGGCTCAAAAAAGTGTGATGTGGTAAAAGTACAGCTGGTCAGGCAGCATCTGAAGAGTGTGAGCCCCTCATCCTGATTAACAGCCAATGCTCAACACATTGACTCTCCTGCTCCTCGGATGATGCCCGACCGGCCGTGCTTTTCCAGAACCGCACTTTTTGACTCTGATCTGCAGCATCTGCAGTCCTCACTTTCTCCCAATCTCTTTGGCTGTCGACACTCTGGGCTTCGACAAACATCCTAATCCCAATAACGTCCATGGAATCCTCTCTTAAGCTACCTGGACTTCCTCTTCAACCTCAACTCCAGAATAGATACAGTCCACTGCTCATTGAACTCTAACAATTATATGAAGTAGGTAAAAACAATGACTGCAGATGCTGAAAATCAAATACTGGATTAGTGGTGCTGGAAGAGCACAGCAGTTCAGGCAGCATCCAACGAGCAGCGAAATCAACGTTTCGGGCAAAAGCCCTTCATCAGGAATATTCCTGATGAAGGGCTTTTGCCCGAAACGTTGATTTCGCTGCTCGTTGGATGCTGCCTGAACTGCTGTGCTCTTCCAGCACCACTAATCCAATTATATGAAGTGTTCATTCACAGATCAGTTTGGCCTTAAGGTTTTATAGAATTGAAGCTGACTTCCTGTTACTGTAATTTTTTTGTGTGTATATGGCATGTATGAAATAGTAAGAAATAATTCAACAAAAAATGTGTGTGTGGGGGTGTGTGAATAAGTGTTATTCATTGATAAATATTCCTGAGAGACTGCTGCTTGTGAATTTACAAAAGTTGAGTACAGGTCATTCTGCTATAAGTTGCATTTCATCAAATTGGCTGCACCGAATAGAGGATGCTTTTTCTGAACAGTAAATTTTTCAAACATGTGTGCGCTATAACATGATTACATCGCCAGCACTTTGTGTTATTTTGTATTGTGCGATTCTTGTATAACGCAGAATCGCATATAAACGTGACTATCACACCATAGAAGAAATTACTGTGCACACAAACAGGGATTTTGGAACACACTTCAGCACTATCAACTATAAACTGGCCTGATTATGAACAGAAGGAAAGAAAATTGGAGATTTTCAGTCTGACTCTTTCTAGCCTATAAAAGCAAAAACAAACTGCCAGGTTTTTTTTTCTCTCTCAATGATACAATGGGAAGCAAACAATAGTCCATTGATGTTAACAAAAGCAAGTCAGAAGTCACACGACACCAGATAATAGTCCAACAGATTTATTTGAAATCACAAGCCTTCAGAGAGCTGCCCCTTCGTCAGGTAAACCAGTGAGCTCTCTGAAGGAGTGTGATACTTGTTAAATTTGATTGTACAAAGAAAGGTGGAAACACTTGACCATTCAGAAAGAAAGAAAAATATGATTTGCGGTGATATATTTAGAAGGGAAGTGGACAAATACATGAAGGGGAAAAGAATCAACACATGTGTTGATAGGATAGGAGGAATGAGGCTTATGTGGAGCATAGTAGATTGGCGAGCAAGGTTAGATCACAGGGAATGGAAGGGAGGAGACAAAGCATGGAAGCAGAGAGCTGCTTTTCAGACTGGAGGCCTGTAACCAGCAAAGATCGATGCTGGGTCCACTGCTTTTTGTCATTTATACACATGATTTGGGTGTGATTATAGGACAAATGAGCAATAAATTTGCAGATGATACCAAAACTGGAAATTGTGGACAGTGAAGAAGGTTATGTCAGAATACAATGAGATCTTGATCAGATTGTCCAGTAGGCTGAGGAGTGGCAGATGGAGTTTAATTTAGATAAATGTGAAACTGGGGGAGGATTTATACACTTTATAGTAAGGTCTTGGGGAGTGTAGCCAAACAAAGAGACCTTTGGGTGCAGGCTCATAACTCCTTGAAAGTGGAGTCACAGGTAGATAGGATAGCGAAAAAAGATTATAATCAACTGGGAGAAAGTGAGGACTGCAGATGCTGGAGATCAGAGTCACCTGACTGACTGTGCTTTTCCAGCACCACACTTTTTGACTCGTGAAAATAGGTGCTGGGTATGCTTGCCTTTATTGTTCCATACATTGGGTTTAGGAGTTGGGAGGTCATGTTGCAGCTGTACAGGACATTGGTTAGACCATGTTTGGGATGCTGCGTTCAGTTCTGGTCTCCCTGCTATTGGAAAGATATTGTTAAACATGAAAAGATTAAGTAAAGATTTACAAGGATGTTGCCAGGTTTGGAGGGTTTGCGTTGTAGAAAGAGACTGAATAGGCTGGGGCTTTTTTCCCTGAAGTGTCAGAGGCTGGGGGATGGCCTTATAGAGGTTTATAAAATCATGAAAGGCATGGAGAGGGTGAATAGCCAAGGTCTTTTCTCCAGGGTAGATGGAATAGATTTAAGATGAGAGGAGAAAGATTTAAAAGGGACCTAAGGATCAAGTTTTTCATGCAGAGGGTGGTGCATGCATGGAATGAGTTTCCAGAGGAAGTGGTGGAAGCCGGTACAATTATAACATCTAAAAGGCATTTGGTATATGAATAGGAAGGCTTTGGATGGATATGGGCCAAGTGCTGGCAAATGGAACTAGATTAATTTAGGATATCTGGTTGGCATGGACGAGTTGGACCGAAGGGTCTGTTTTCATGCTGTACATCTCTATGACTCTATGAACACAATCCCAGACTCACATGAACTGAGTTGCAGTCCTCTCTAATTCTGCTTGATCTTAGTTTTAAACATTCTATACACAGCCATTTGGAAATCACAGCTGAGCATACCACCAATACACCATTGTAAGGCTCTTTGGCTGTAGGTCCCTATATGGAAATTTTCATTTTAATTGGTAACAAAGTTGAAGGAGTCAACAGCAGCTGTATTAATAGTGCACTGAAATATTGCTTCATAAAAGAATCTAAAAGTACAATGCTAACCGTATATAAACCACTGATTTGAAATTATACCACATATTTCTTTGTCAATGCGCACTTTGCCTGTTTTCATTATCACAGTCAGTCAGTAAGCTCAGGCCCTTCTCACTTAATTTGTGTTTATTCACTCTAGATTTCCACAGTAGGCCAACAATTCTTCAATGATTCCCAGGCAACAATGTTCACATGTGTTGTTCATCACGAGGACTGAGATTTCTTCCTGTAAAATCTTGGTGGCGCTTTTGTTTCTCTGTTGCTTTCAACTCATCAAGCAATCTACCTTGCTGCTGCTATGGATCAATCTTCATATGTTCTCCCTGTGCCACTTCTTAATTTCTTCAGCAACAATGGATCAAATATAACGGTCTGAATCTAAGTCCGAGTTGCGCCAAGACGTAGAGTCATAGAGATGTACAGCAGGGAAACAAGCCCTTCGGTCCAACTCGACCATGCCGATCAGATATCCCAAACTATTCCCATTGTGAAGCCTAGTGCCATTTCTCACAGCAGCAACCTGCTCAGTGACACCCAGTTTGGGTTCTGCCACGGTCACTCATCGAGTTATACAGCTCGGAAATAGAACCTTCAATCCAACCAAAATATGCCGACCATAATCCCAAGCTAAACTAGTCCCACCTGCGTTTATCCCTCCAAACCTTCTTATTCATCTGCTTACCCAAATGTCTTTTAGTTGTTTTAACTGTATCTGCATCCACCTCTTCCTCTGGAAGTTCATTCCACAAACAACCCACTCGCTGTGCAAAGAAAATTACCCTTTGTGTCTTTTTTTTAAAATCACACGAACCACTATCTCAGCTCTTGACTGCATTACAACCTTGGATGAAATGTGGTTGCCACTGCTGCCTCACAGCACCAGGGACCCAGGATCAATTCCAGTCTCGGCTGACTGTCTGTGTGGAGTTTGCACATTGTCCTCGTGTCTGCGTGGGTTTCCTCTAGATGCTCTGGTTTCCTCTCATAATCCAAAAACATGCAGGTTAGGTGAATTGGCCATGCTAAATTGCCCATAGCGTTCAGGGATGCCTGGGTTAGGTGCATTAGTCAGGGATAAATATAGAGGAATGGGATTGGGTGGGTTACTCTGCGGAGGGTCAGTGTGGATCTTTTGGACCGAAGGACCTGTTTCCACACTGTAGAGATTCTACAAAAAAAGGACAAAAAAGCTGAATTCCATGGTGAAGTGACAGTGACAGTCCTTGACATCAAGCCTGCATTCATCCAACTGTGACATCCAGGAAACCTGACAAAACTGGAATGAATGGGAATTAGAGGAAAATCTCTCCTCTGCTTGGAGCCATACCTGGCAGAAAGGAAAATGGAGGTTGTTGGAGGATCAGTAATTTCAAATTCAGGACATCTCTGCATCAGTTCCTCAGGGTGGTGTCCTAGGCCCAACCATCTTCGACTGCTTCATCACTGACCTTCCCTCCATCATAAGGTCAGAAGAGGGGATGTTCGCTGATGATTGTACAATGTTCAGCACCATTCACAACTCCTCAGAAACTGAAGTTGTTTATGTCTAAATGCAACAGGATCAGGCCAATATCCAGGCTTGGGCTGAATATTGGCATGTAACATGTATGCTATATGCCACAGGCAATAACCATCTCCAATAATTGACAATCTAACCATTACATCTTGACTTTCAATGGTGTTACCATCACTGAGTCCCCTACTATTAACATCCTAAGTGTTACCATTGATGAGAAACTGAACTGGACATATGAATACAGTGGCTACAAGAGCAGATCAGAGGTTAGGAATACTGCGGTGAGTAACTCATTTCCAGTCTCCCTAAAGCCTGTTCACCATCTACAAGGGACAAGTCAGATTAGATCAGATTACTTACAGTGCGGAAACAGGCCCTTCGGCCCAACAAGTCTACACCAATCCTCCGAAACGCAACCCAGCCAGACCCATTCCTCTACATTTACCCCTTCACCCAACACTACGGGCAATTTACCATGGCCAATTCACCTAACCTGCACATTTTTGGATTGTGGGGGGAAACCGGAGCACCTGGAGGAAACTCACACAGACACAGGGAGAATGTGCAAACTCCACATAGACAGTTGTCTGAGGTTGGAATCGAACCTGGGACCCTAGTGTGTGAGGAATACTCTCCACTTGCCTGAATGAGTGGAGCTCCAACAACACTCAAGAATCTTGACACTGTCCAGGACCAAACAGCCAACTTGATTGGCACTGCATCCACAAGCATCCACTCTCCCCACCACCAATGCTCAGTAGCAGCAGTGTGTACTCTCTGCAAGATGTACTACAGAAATTCAACAAAGATTCTCAGTCAACACTTTTCAAACCCACAACCACTACCATCTAGAAGGACAAGGGCAACAGATATATGGGAACACCACCAACTTCAAGTTCCCCTCCAAGCCACTCACCATCCTGACTTGGAAATATCGCTGTTTCTTTACTGTCATTGAAGTAAAATCCTGAAATTCCCTCCATAACAGCTTTGTGGGTCAACCTACAGCACACGGACTGCAGTGGTTAAAGTAGGCAGCTCACCACCACCGCCACCTTCTCAAGGGCAACTAGAGAAGACCAGAACATCACTGTCGAACTCTTGTCCTGGATACTCTTATGTCCTAATGTGGTTGATACCAAATACTACTTCTTGATTATTTGGATAATATATTACTGTACCTCTCTCTTTGAGAAGACCCCATGTCATATATTTATCTCGTCAGCTATTCACTGTGCATCTCCAGCTGAACCAGCAAGGTGCACATGTAGGTATTTTTGACAAGAATTTTGTTGACCATTTTAGTCAGGAGTGCTTTGGCTCAGGATCCAAAATTATTCAATCACAGAAGAGGGCAGGAAACAGGAAGAACCGCAGGATGAGTGGAATAAAGCAAAAGGTAGAGGATCATGACAGAATGAGGCCTAACTATGAAATAATGCATCTGCTAATGGGCTAAAGGACAGCCAGGAAAGAATGCTCCAACATAAACACAAACTGAAGATAAAAATAAGCACAAACTTGGACAGAATCTTTCACACGATGTCCCAAAGTGATTTGCAGCCAACAAATTATTTCTTTAATGTATCTGCTGTTTTAATCTGAAGAGATGTGGCAGCCAATTTGTACATTGTATGAGCTTCCAAACAGCAATGAAACAAAAGGTCAGACAATGTGCATCTTTACCATGTTTTTTGGTGGGTGAATTTTAGCCAGGTCATTGAAAGAACACAACTTCTACAATCTTTTACATCCACCTGAGGAGGCATGGTTAACAGCTTTTGAAGAAGATAGGTTCAAGGATGTCTATTGTAACTATGTGACTATACAAAATGAATGCTGCCTATGTTTTTGCACATACTTTGTCAAATAAATGTACTTGCTCTTTTAGATGGGAAACGAGATCTGATGTGTTGCGTTGGAGTGAAATCAAATGAAAGAGAGCCTAATATAAGTGCAATAGTTGAAAGCAACTAACAGACATGGTTCATTGTTCATTATTTAAACATTTACCAGGATCTCTAGGCAAGGGTAGTTACACCTGAATGAATAGAGTTGGAATTCGCTGGTAAGGTTCATTTAAAGTACAACAGCCAAGATAATCTCTGATCACAAAGGCTTGAAAGACCCAGAAATGTAACAGGATCTGAGAGGGGAAATGTATGCAGAACTGCTTTCTCCACCTTTGCAACTTTACAAGGGCAGCAAAGACCCAGATTACAACAGAACAGGAGCAGCTCCAAGGACATTTTCCGTCCTATTCTTTGATAAAACTCCTAAGACATGGAGCATTACTGAGGCAATAGAAAGCTACAAGATCAAAGAAATCATCTGCTGTCAATTAACAGAGTGCTTTGCATGGAAAACAATTTTTGAAATAAGTTCCAGCTCCATTACAAATAGTACCAGACATCTCTTATTGAATAAAATAAAGAGCAGACTTGCAATTATGCAACATGTTATAGCATCTCTTTGAATGGTTCCAAAGTGGCTCACATTCAATTAATTAATTGAAAATACAGTTAGTTTTATATATTTATTTTGACTGAATTTGGAGGAGCGCACTGTCTCTCTCTCTCTCTCTCTCCCCCTCGAGTTCTACTCCTCAACTGGTCACAAAATAAATTGGAATACTTTATCCACTTTGCATTTTGACCAATTATAAGTTATTTATATTAAGTTTAAAATAAAATGATGCATCAACCAGGCTTCTTGAGTAAACGACAACATTTCTGATTTATTTGCTTCAACGATGTTGCAAATCAAATTCAAAGAAAGCAAGTGTAAAAATGTACCTTTCTGAATAACCCCCACACTCACACACGGACACAGACACGCATACACTAACTGAAGAAAAAAATACAGAATTTACTCCACAGAGATTAACTTTCAAAAAGCACTTTTGCTCATTATTGAAATTCTTTAAGTAAAAAGGGTTAGATATGAAATTTACAAGATGGTTTTCAGTCACCATTCTGACACTTGTAGATGGGTGTCACTAAACACAGTCATTTCTAACGTGGGATCTTTGCACAAACAGTTCACTCAGGAAGAACTCATTCAGAGGCTTTTCAGGAGAACACCTAGATCAGGTAGGCACACAAGATTAGCTATGTGCTGTTCCCTCAACAAGTTTTTCTCAAAATGGCAAATGATGATCTCTCTCTTAGCAGCTATAGCTCAACTGAATTCCAAAAAAAAAATTCCAAAACAAAATCTAACTCCTAGCAGCCAGAAACTCAGGTGTGTGATTTCCAGTAAATAAATCCAAGCAATTGGCGTAACCCATGTGACTTCAAAGGAGTATGTTTAAAACAGAGAAATAGGGGGATTAAGCCATTCAGCTCTTCAAAGCCATTCTGCCATTCAATACGATCACCCAACTCTGTGTCATGCTCCTGCTCTCTCCCTATGCCTTCTGAATCCTATGAAATATATGTAACGCTTTCTTGAAAACGTTCAGTGTTTATGCCTCAGCCTCTTTGTGGTAGAGAATCCTACAGGATCACCACTCTCTGGGTGAAGAAACTTCTCTTTAGCTCATCCTTCCATCTTTAAGCTGTGACTCCTGGTTCTGAACTATCTGGTCATCGAGAACGTCCTTCCTGTGTTTCCCTGTCTTGTCCTGTTAACAGTTGTAAAGGTTCCTCTGAGATCCCTCCTTATACTTTTAAATTCCAATGAAAGCAGTCCTAACCAGTCCAATCTTCCTTCATAGGTCAGTCCTGCCACCCCAGAAACCAGCCTGGTAAAACTCTGTTGCACTCCCTTCATAGCCAGGACATCCTTCCTCAATAAGGAGACTAAAGCTGCAGACAATCATCCAGGTGTGGTTTCACCAAGGCCAGTTGCAGCAGGATATCCCTGCTCCTGTACTTGAATTCTCTTGTTCCGAAGGCCAACATACCATTTACCTTCTTCACCCACCTGCTGTAGCTGAATACTTACTTGCAGCGACCAGTGTACAATGTCTCATTGTACATTCTCCTTTGCCAATCCACTGATTCAGATAATAATCTGCCTTTTTGTCCTTATTAACCAAGTGGATAATGTCACTTTCATCCACATTATACTTCATCTGCCTTGTATTTGCCCACTCAACTTGTCCAAAATCATACTGAAGCATCTCTGTGTTCTCTTCCCAGTTCACCTTCGCTCCCAGTCATTTGCAAACTTAGAAAATTTCATTTAGTTCCCTCATCTGAATTCAGTGGTCCACACAAGGTAGTTAAGATGGTTAGCGTCAGACAGATACTGCAAGAATCAATTATGTTAGATAAAAATGTTATTAAGTGATATTAACTTAGAGAGGAAGATAAGAAACTACAAGTATGTCAGGAATAATAGTATTGGAGGTTCACGGAGATGGTAAGAGTGAGGTAAGAGAAGTAGATAGTTCACAAAGTGAACTTTTACAATTCAATTGCCAACACTGGGACTGTTAGAAGAAAGACAATGGTGTTATCCAGTAAAGTTAATTAGCAAATTCAATGAAATCTCTAGAGTTACTTTAATGTTAGCCAGGGATCTACAGGAATTTTTGGAGATAAAAATTTTGCAGATCTTACCAGTTAAGCTCAAAAAAAACAAACTTAGGGAGATTCAATACATGATGGAAAATCACCTGATTGAACCTTGCAGGTTAGGTGTTTTGGCCGTGCTAAATTGCCCATAGTGTTCACGGATGTGCAGGCGAGGTGGATTAGCCATGAGAAATGTAGGGTTACAGGGATGGGGTGAGATGTTGTTTGGAGGGTCAGTGAGGACTCAATGGGCCAAGTGGCCTGCTTCCATGCTGTAGGGATTCTACGATTGTCAAAGGTGTTGGCATTCACCTGGTGGCATTAATTCCTAAATCAGATTGGCCAATGAGATTCAATATGAGCTCGATGAAGTAAATGCTGCAATACAAACTAATTCCTACTCAATTCCCTTGTTTAGAAAATTGTATCGATAGAGTTGGCAGTTTCTCATTTTTTTCTAACATTGATTAAGTGAAGGCGTAACAGCAAATACCATTAATGCCGAGAGCTAAAGAGACATCAGCTTTTGTTACCCAAGTGTGTTGCATCAATGTTGAGTCCTGCTGTTTGGTTTTAAAAATGCCCAGCTGCAATCTGAAATTTTTTAAATAAAATCGAATCAGTGTCCAGCTGTGCAGTTTTTTAGATGGTTACAATTAACTAGCAAAGTAAGATATGTCGCCAAATGTGAGGGTGCAAAAGCACGGATTATTTATCCAGGATAGGATAAGGATAAGTGTTGTCAAGAGCAGTGAAATTGCAGGCTCTGGTAGAATTCTCCATTCACAGAATCATAGAGGTGTACAGCATGGAAACAGATCCTTCAGTCCAACTTGTCCATGCCAACCAGATATTCCAAACTAATCTACTCCCATTTGCCAGCACTTAGCCCATATCCCTCTAAACCCTTCCTATTCATGTACCCGTCCAGATGCCTTTTAAATGTTGTAATGGTACCAGCCTCCTTCACTTTCTCTGGTAGCTCTTTCCATACATATACCACCCTCTGTGTGAAAACATTGCCCCTTAGGTCCCTTTCAAATCTTTCCCCACTCACCTTAAACCTATTTCATCAAGTTTTTGACACCCCTACCCCCAGGAAAAGACCTTGTCTATTTACCCTATCCATGCCCCTCATGGTTTTATAAACCTCTAGAAAGTCACTCCTCAGCCTCCAACATTCCAGCCTATTTGGCCTATCCCCTTTGCTGAAACCTCCAAATCTGGCAACATCCTTGTAAATGTTTTTTCTGAATCCTTTCAAGTTTAACAACATCTTTCTTATAGCAGGGAAATCAGAATTGAATGCACTATTCCAAAAGTGGCCTAACCAATGTTCTGTACAGCCACAACATGACCTCCCAACACCTATATTCAATGCAATGACCAGATGCCTTCTTCACTATCCTGTCTACTTGCAACTCCTCTGAACCTGCACTCCAAGGTCTCTTTGTTCAGCAGCACTTGGCCTATATCCCTCTAAACCCTTACCATTAAGTGTATAAGTTCTTGGTTTGTCTTAGCAAAATGCAACACCTCACATTTATCTAAATTAAATTCCATCTGCCACCCCTCGGCCCATTGGTCCATTTGACCGAGGTCTTCTTGGACTCTGAGATAACTTTCATTGTTGTCCACTACACCACCAATTTTGGTGTCATCTGCAAACTTATTAACCATATCTCCTATATTCACATCAAAATCCTTGATATAAATGACAAAAAATAGATTGTTTAAGCAGGTAAAAGTAATTTTAATCAAATGCGTATCAGACAGCCTCTGAAAAGATAAAGGCAATCCTGTGAATGACCTTCATTGGCTGTCACTGATTTTAATGAACCTTTTAAAATGGTGATTGATGCTAGTGACTTCAGGTAGGTATGATCTTATTGCAAAATAATGAATTTGGAAATAATACAACTGGAGGGTACATGCCAAAGATTTTGAACCAGCATCAACAGAGGTACTATACAATGGAAAAGAATTGAGATTGCTAGTGAACTCTTAAACATTTTCAAGTTAATGTCACAACCGTTAAGAAATATTAATGTATATTGACCATAATCCTGTGGCCATTGAAAAAAAATTTAAAAGTCAAAATGCAAGACTATTTTTATGGCATTTGTTAACTCAACCCCATGGTTGCTCAGTGGTTAGCACTGCTGCCTCAGAACACCAGGGTCCCAGGTTCAATTCCAGCCTTGGACGTCTGTCTGTGTGGAGTTTGCACATTCTTCCCTGTGTCTGTGTGGGTTTCCTGCAGGTGCTCTGGTTTCCTCCCACAGTCTAAAGATGTGCGGGTCAGGTGAATTGGCCATGCTAAATTGCCCACAGTGTTGGCTGCATTAGCCAGAGGGAAATGGGTCTGGGTGGGTTGCTCTTCAGAGGGTCGGTGTGGACATGTTGGGCCAAAGGGCCTGTTTCTACACTGTAGGGAACCTAATCTAATATTCATGCCAAAGAATATGGAAAAGATAATATAATTGCTGATGTGTTATCGTGAATGTAATGCTGCTGGAATAGGTTGAAAATTTATGAAGAGAAAATTCCTGCATAAAGAATGAGTGAGGGTGAATGCATGTAATTATTCTTTGCATTATTAGATTAGATTACTTACAGTGTGGAAACAGGCCCTTCGACCCAACAAGTCCACACCGCCCCGCCGAAGCGCAACCCACCCATACCCCTACATCTACCCCTTACCTAACACTACGGGCAGTTTAGCATGGCCAATTCACCTGACCTGCACATCTTTGGACTGTAGGAGGAAACTGAAGCACCCGGAGGAAACCCACGCAGACACGGGGAGAATGTGCAAACTCCACACAGTCAGTCGCCTGAGGCGGGAATGTTGTATATGTCTTGTTTACCCTGCAATGAAACATATTTTTAAAACAATGTTGCATCTCTTCAAGGGTGGAATCATTCTTACAATAAGAATTGGGGGAAGTGGAATTTTGGATACTGCTCTGTTGCAGAAAATGCATTGTCTTTTTGTAACTCAAAAGGACAAAAGTGGCATTGTGTGGTTTTCACCCACTGGTTACACAGTGCCTTGGAACTTTTGGAGAAACTAGATTTGATACTTTTGCAAGACAAATTGGCACCAGAATTCCTCCCATCAGGGTCATGCCAATATACATACATTGCAGCATGTTAAGTACAGGAAGGTACCATAAACAAGTGAAACCATTGGCGAGATGATTGGATCATGGTTTGGATTTGCTGATTATCTAATATCATGGAACAAAATCCTGCTGAGACAACTTTGATGTATATGTAAGTAGCATCAAATGAAGGCCACACTACCAAACTAATGAAGCCATTTTTCCAACTCATACACTTCCTCTAAATTTCCATGGTCTCCTCCTGAAAGTAGGAAAGAGAGTGGTTTAGTCTCTGACATTTCCCTGGCCTTTCTCTCTCACAGATTGTGGGCTATCTTCTTCCAGCATGGGATGATGGGAAAACATAAGTGTTGCATTGAGTTGACCATTGCAGTGGAATCATCAAAATGAACCATTGTGTTTGTGGTCAGTGATATGACCAAACACGTGTGAATAAAATTGGTGTAAACATGCAAAGGATGACTGGTAGATTGGGAGGTAGGGTTGGTATGAAAGTCAGTAGGGAACTGGATTGGGATCATTCAATTGATCATCAGATCCCATTGGTGGAGTAGAGAGTTCCAATGTGCATGGGGGCATTAATATTTCAAGTTTTAAATGCATGGGTTTGACTTACCCGCTCTTTGGATGTGTGGCATTGAACTGCAGACCAAGGGAAGCGTGGAGGTGCCAGTCAGTCAGTCAGCGAATCTCCTGTCATCATATTGCTATCAGTTGTTGTTACAGAAGAATTCTCTGCACTGTTTTCTCTACAGAGTTTTCTCTTCTTGACTCATTGCAGGTGTACCTCCAGCTTCCCAAAAATGGGTCATTGATGCCTATCTTTGAAACCTCTCGATGGTTTCATGTTCCAGCCCTTTGCCTGATTCCCCAGTGAATGTGGGACTAACCAGAATTTGAACTGAATTGCCATCTTCTTCTTTCTCTGAGTGCAATCACAAAACCCTTTCACGAAACCGGAGGGCAGGGAGTGGGGAATTTTATGGGACCTTCAAGAGTGGGAAATGCATCGGGTTCCCTCATTTAATACGTTTGCATGCTATGAAAGTTTTGAGATACCCATCCTACCTTCATGGGAATTTAATAGCATCTGGTACATGTTCTTTTAAAGGTGACATGCATCTGTTGGTCGTGTACAGGGCACTGGCATTTTGATTCTGCAGCCTCCTTACCACCGTTATGGCACTTTCTTGTAACACTGGAAGGGCACTTAGAAAAGCATAGACCTGCACTGCAGAACACACCAGCATGTAGCATTCAAGGGCGGTAGCAGGGATGTATGAAGGGACAGGCATCCGTGCATCATACTCTGAGATGCAATTTCGTCAGTGGCACCATGGAGATTGCTCACAGCAGGCGGTGAATTGAATCAGCCATTTGGTTTCCATGTTGAGCTTTCTCGAAATCAAGCTAGTTTGGCAAGTTTGCTAAGGTCAAAAGCTGAAGGTTAATGTGTCATCGGACATGCATCTCACAAACAATAATGTCCCTTAATGGGCCCTGCCCAGTGAGCGACCAGCTGTGCCACTTGAGCTAAACAGAAAAGGTGGCAGTAGATGATCCAAATGTTGAGATGGGCTTTGCTGGACTTCTTGTGGCTTCTTCCATGATCTCACCATAGCCTGTGTCACTCAGACCCCTAGAAGATTCTGACCATTGTTTCTTTCACAATGAAAAACATGAGACCAATCTGTGCCAACCATGTGGCATGCCAGTATATTTAGGTATTTGATTGAGCTAGTTACAACAAATGATAAAGATATACACATGAATAAGCAAAACATAAGTTTGAAAAACACCTATGCCATTTATGTGCTTGTGGAAATGGAGTTGGCAAGAAAGAGCTACCCTCTTTGTCCCTTTTGTATCCCATCTGTACCAGCAGGTTTCACCACTAGAAAGCTTCCCATGCACACTGCCAGCACTTTAAAATGTGGTTAGAGTCACATGAATATCAGCAAAAAGCAAAAGAAAGAGAGCCAATTTCCAGATCTGCCAACAGGAATGGTGTGCCACCATTAACATTCCACTATGTTAAGGGCAATGTATCAAGGCAAGTAAGAGTAGATTGGCATCTGAAGTGTCTCCTCTGAACCATAGATATTGAGACAGGCCATCAGTCTGACAAATCAATACTACATGTTCTCTGTGGTTTTAATAATGTTTGAACATTCAAGCTTAGACATCCACACAACTATGTAACCAATATTTGAGCAAATTCAGTTTCATGAAGAGTTCAGCCTGGAGTTCTGGTCAATATTTATCTCTCAATGTTACATACAAAGGGTTATCTGGCGATTATCATATTGCTGTTGTTGTGATCTGTGCTCAAAGTGCTGCTGTTTCCTGCAAATGTGACTTTCATTTGGAAGTGATTCATTTGCTATGAAGCAATTTAGGAAAGCCAGTTGTTACTAAAGATGCACATAAATGGAAGGCTTTCTCCTGTTCTTTCATAAAATGTAGCGATGTACATAATTGCATGCCAATCTGCATATTCATTGGGCTCAAAATAGGCAACCACTCCAGGGGACCGGCTCTGCACTTCTGTATATAGCAGAATACCAATCAATCAATGCAGTTAACTCAACAAGAAGTCTAAAGGCTCTGTTCTAATTTTGTTCCTGTCAGTGAACACTACCAGTTCTAGTAGAGGTCCATCAAAGACTCATTGTTTGGAGAAAGTAGCCACCAAAGGGAAATTAGAAAGTACCCTGACGTTTAATAAAAAGGAAGTTGGTGCTTTTTAAAATTGTTCCTCCCAATTCAATCTTTCATGAGACAGAAGTATTCTTGGCAAGGCCAATGCTTGTTGGCTTTCTCTAACTGTCCTTTGAGGAGTTACAAGTTGACCATAGTATGGAGACACAGGCAGACCAGGAGACCAGATTTCCTTCCAGTAATGAACAAGATGGGTTATTATAACAATCAATAATAGGCTCAGTCACTATTACTGAGAGCAGCTTCACTTTGATTAATTTACCTACAATCTACAAAATTACTACACAAATTAATTTTCATAGTATACCAGCTGTCCCAAATTTCTTAGAAATAAACTGAGCTGGTTTATAAAAGCAACCCGAAGGTTTAACTTTTAACTGAAGGGAAACATTAGTGGCTGATGAGCACATTTGAGAAGCTGAGGAAAGGAAATGGGTCCAGATTGAGGCAAACGATTCATATAAAACATTCACCAACTCTCAAAGGGATTGAGCACTTGGGGCTCTCTGATTTAAAAGGCTAAGAAAAGCTTTGAATTGAGCTGCCTCAGGTTGGCTGTACAGCTCAATAAATAAACTTTGGAAGAAGAGTTACACTCTGTGCTACAATTGAAAGCTACACTGGCCTCACAAAGTTCTCAGACTTACAAGCAGAATGTATTGCCAACCTGTGTGTTCTGTGATTCTTCCAATTCAGCCAGCTGTAAGGGGTGTCTAAGTATGTGCCAAGCAATACTGGTTATAGGATTATTATAGGATTACCTCAAGGTTGTGAAGAAATCCCACAAGGCAGATGACCTGCCCTACCAGAGGTGTTCAATGCTGTACCACGCCTCCTTGCAATGTTAAATTTGTCTCACCAACTATGTATATGCTCTTTCACCTCCATGGCCGTTCTCTATAAATACTCACTACTGTGTTTTAATGTCAGCTGTACCACAGACAAGGGAGGAGAGCAAGAGGAACATGACTTCTCTGTTTTAGGGCTCTCCTACCTGTCAGCATGGCAGTCACAAATATCGGTCCGAACTCGCATTGAAGAAGTCCCATGCTTTTCTTTCAAATGGACCACGGGATCTTTTGACATTTGACTGAGAAGGTTAAACTGGCCCTTAGTTTAACTTCTCTCCCAGAAGATAAAACCTCCAACTGTCCATTCTCGACACATGAATCAGACAGTGCTGTGGGTGAGTGAGTACTTGCTGTTCTGCTACCTGTTGCAAAATGGCTAAAGCATTATCCCTTGACCGAAAGAAAGACTCGTTCTTACATAGAATCATAGAATGGAATCATATAGCATCTTCCAACGTGTTAAGACCACTTTCTACACTGTACTGGAGAATCAGCTTAGATTTTGGGCTGAAATCCTGGATTTGGACTTGCATTCACAATTTTCTGATGCAGTGGGAGACGTGCTACCACCTGAGCCACAGCTGACGGTTAAAACACCAACAATTCAGCTTCTGAATTGCAGAGCCAGTCTACGCCTCTCTCTATCCTCTGAATTTGGAAACAAATAGCATCAACAGAACCAAACAATGTCTATGTCATGTGAAGTCACAACAAGAAAGCCTCAGGAAAGCTTTTACTTGATAAAACTGTATTTTTCACAGATATTTGTACATTTTTGTTACAAAACTGTATAGTACTAAAATTTAAATCAGTTTTTGGTCAGAGAATATTTAATCTTTGTGTGCAATTATCATGTATTTACAGGTCCCATGTTAGTGATTTTCCAATGATTATTTCATAATGTCATACACTCTCCACATAAGACATGGCTTAAGATAAATATATTAGTAAATAAATATTCTGAGAACATATTTCCATAAATGAAATGTGCCACTATACATATACAGAATATAAACAGACAATTTCTAGCTTTTTAACACGTTAGAAAAAATGGTAATGGTGGAGACAATTCTTGACCATTTTATAATTCTTTACAAGAAATTTCAGACATATCTTTTAAGTGCTACAAATGTAAAATAGTGCCTCAAATACCCAACAAAATTGTTACTTTGCATGGATCATCAGGCAGTAAAGGCATTATCGTGTACATAAAACTCTACCTTGGTGCCTTTCAAAATGGATGTACAAAACATACACTCAATTGTTGCAGTGTCACTCTACATATCCCATGGCTTCCATGAGTGCCTGTTTTAGTCAATCTGCTTCTCTTGACACAGTACAGACAAGGACATTCAGTCTCATAGCCAAAATCAGGCTGTTGCCTCCCTCCCCAACCCCTTCTCCCCCTCACTTTTCCCAACTCCTTCCCTCCCCCAGTTCCCATTCTTTCTTTCATTTCCTCCCCTCCACCCCATTTCCCCCCCCCCCCCACCCCCATTTCCCCATCGTCCCTCCATTTTCTATTCCCACATTTCGTATTGCTGACTTACTAAGGCAACCATAACCCTGAGCGTGCGGAAGGCTCAAAAAAATCCCTCAGTCTATGGATCAGTTTTTTTTTTCTTCTTGACGTTCCTTGACAACAGTAGTATCGTTGCCTTGCGACGAAGGGCAGCAGGGGTTTTAAATAACAGCAGAATGTTTGTCTCGGAATCACAAGGACACGAAGCTTGAGCTCAGTTGTGGGAAGATGCTTCAGATTTTGCGTGTTCATCCGCATTACCACTTCCATGTGTTTTGTCAAAGCTAAAACAGTCGCACAGGGACTGAGTTTGGAGTCTTATTGACCGCTTCCCGTATCTCCGTACTTATATACACATATATTTATTTTAAAACATCAGATGTCCTGCTCAGTGGAACTGTCCTTTTGCAAAATTAGACATGGTCTGGATCCTAGATAAAAATAAAAAAAAACACACAATTACTGAGGAAGAATTCTTGAGCACACCCCTGACAAAATTAACGATTTATTACATAAATTAATTCCTTCATTTCTAAAGCTGAAATACTATAATCGTTGTCTGTCATACAATGTAGCTTTTCAACAGCGAAAGTATTCTGCAATTAAAATATGGCAAGGACATAATGCCAAAAGAGCAGTCTGGCATTGTATGTTCCATCCAGTGAGTCTGGCTGATCCATGTCTCTGCTGATCTTTGATGAAATGATGGCAGAAGTAGCCCACATGCAAGTCAACTTGGTGGGTCAGAGAGGGAAAACACCAACTCACGGCTGCTTGGTGATCATCAGCCCTTGCTGAGAAGTATGTAACTCCTACCCCCTCATATTCAAAGGACTTGCTGATAACGACTGCCGAGATTCACTCTTGAATGTTGAAAGAGAAGATTATTGGCACCAGCGCTACAATATTGCAGTGCAGTTGGGAAAGGGAGAGAGGGTGAACAAAATTGCAGAATAACAGATGTAATGAATGCTTCTACACAGTAAGATAAATGTGGAACAGTATGGTTCAAGTGTTGTTTATTTAAAGTCAAATGCACCATATTAATGAACTGCTGCTCTTCCCTGGCTCTATTCATAAATTAACATTTTTTTCTTGCTTAAATAAAATAAGTACACATTTAGTTTGACTAGCTCTCATCTTTCCAGACTGCTCAAGGGCAATCTTAGCCTCTGTTCTCAATTACAGACTTCAACCTTCAAAAGCACAGAGTTTACTAAATACTAATGTTTCACAAATGTGCTAAGCACTGCCACGCAAAAAGGAGTGTATGAGAGCCCAGCATCCTGAAAGTACTTCTGACAAGACATTTGCAGTCTCTTCACAGAGGACACCCCCTGTTACCGACGTTTGAGTGTGATCAGCAGGTCACAAAGGGCCTCGCACTAACGCCTGTTACAATATTTCAGCTAAAGCAGGTAGTTTGGTTTTCAACTTAACTTTCCTGGCAGCTGCCCAAAAACAATAGACAAGTAAAGATAATGATGCAGCATTAAATGAAGTGCGTGCTAATGACGAAAGCCAAAGCCTCAGGATAACATGGCACACTCCTAAAAGTATTATGGCAACTTCAAGGGCATCACAATGCACGCTTAGTGCAATTATATTCACGACAATGGATCTTGTACATTGCAACAAATCTCCTACAACTCTGCTTAAAAATTTTTATTTATAAAGCCCCCTGTACATCCCACAGCACAGCCAATTAATTACTTCTGAACTGTCTTCACTGTTGTCATGAGAGCAAAACAGCAGCCATATGGCTGACAGACAGAAATAAGATAAATGTCCAGTACGTTTGTTTATTGTTACTAGTTTGAGAGAAATGTTGTCCAGGATACATTGGATGCACAGTAATGTGTTATTTGGATACCACAGTTTTGTATAGAGCCCTGGAGATGGAGAAGGTATAAGAGAAGCAAGTTTGAACTTGTTGAAATGTGAAGGGTTGAGGGTTACTGTTATGCTTTCAGTTTTCTGACTATCATCACAAAAGATTCAGTTTGTAAGTTATGTTGGAAATGGCAATTTCTGAGAAATGATATTTGGTCCATACGGGCTTAGTGCTTTGATTCCTTAAAGGAGTGGGTACCATTTCAATAGATGAGAGAATACCAAAGGTAGATTTAAAACTACCTTCTCAGAATTGAAACTGTTAGGGTGAGAGTATGTTTTGTTAAACAGGTTCAGAACCCTGTGCAGCCAACCTCCATAAGCTGATACTCAGTATAAACAGCTTATCCACTTGTAACTGGACAAAAATAATGCTGTACATAACCAAGGAATGACCCTTCTAATGACTTAGAGGGGAACTAACCACCTTAAACTTAGTAAACAAGGAGATGATCACTGGGCTTGGGGATTTGCATTCACCATAGAACAGAAATGGGTAAACAAATCTCAAACTAGCTAAAGCCCCTATTTTAACTGAAGTGATGTGCCCCCTAAACCTCCGCAGTGGATCTGTTGATAAGAGCAAGTGCACGATGGAACCAAGACATCCACGTCCGGAAGGGCTTTCATAATGGTTGCATACTCCAACAGTTAATTTCAGCAAACACAGACGTAAAGCTGCATTAATTGGTGTGGAAAAGGAAACCATTTTGATTGTATATAGCATGCATATATGCCTCTGGGTAAGTGCATGTTCGCGCAGACCCTGATTTACTGTTTAAGGTCATACGTGAAAACTGACCAGTTGACAAGGCACCAAAGGGAAGCTGATATCCGTAGAATTAGGACAAAGCAAGAGACAACACTTTGGAAGAATGGGGACAAAAATGAAAGGCATGTCAGAATTGCTGGATGGCGAGAGAAAGTCTACTAGAGAAAGCAATTTCAGACCAGTTGGGCTTCAAACTCAAGTAGATCGGGTGATAAAGAAGGCGGATGTTGTGCTTGTCTTTATTGGTTGAGGAATTGAGTACAAGAGTCAGGATGTCATGTTGCAGCCTCAAAGACTTTGGTTCGGCTACATTTAAGAATATTGCATTAAATTCTGGTTACCACGTCACAGGAAGGATATGGAAGCTTTGGAGAGGGTGCAGAAGGGGTTTACCAGGATGCTGCCTGGGTTAGAGGGTATAAGCTAGAAGGAGAGGCTACAAAAATTTGGGTTGTTTTCTCTGGATCAGCGGAGGTTGAGGGGAAACTTGAAAGAAGTCTATAAAATTATGAGATGCATAGATAGGGTTTACGGTCAAAATCTTTATCCCAGAGTTGAAATGTCTATTACTAGGGGGTATGCACTCAAGGTGAGAGGGGAAAAGTTCAAAGAAGATGTGAGGGGCAAGTTTTTTTTTACGCAGAGTGGTGGACGTCTGGAACATGCTGCTGGAGTGGTAGAAAACACGATATGGGTGCTTAAGAGACTGTTAGATAAGCACATAAATATGCAGGGAATGGAGGGATATGGACCGAGGGCAGGCAGAGGGGATTAGTTTAATTTGGCGCCACGTTCGGCACAACATCATGGGTCGAATGGCCCATTCCTGTGCTGGACTGTTCTGTGTTCAAGCTCTGGTTCATTAGTTCAGCTGAAAGGATTTTATTTCATTACTAATGGGCGACACGGTGGCTCAGTGGCTAGCACCACTGCCTCACAGCACCAGGGTCCCAGGTTCAGTTTCAGCCTTGGGCAACTGCCTGTGTGGAGTTTGCAGGTTCTCCCAGTGTCTGCATGGGTTTCCTCCCACAGTCCAAAGATGTGCAGGTCAGGTGAATTGGCCATGCTAAATTGCCTGTTGTGTTAGTCAGAGGGAAATGGGACTGGGTAGGTTGCTCTTCAGAGGGTTGGTGTGGACTTGTTGGGCCGAAGGGCCTGTTTCCACACTGTAGGGAATCTAATCTAATTTTCTAAACCAAATTTGTCCCTCTCCCTTCCACTCAGCTATCACTGTTCACTATGGTGTGGCTGCATGTGAATTGATCATACACTGCTGCTTCAGCATTTATTGTATGACATCAAAGGTGACTGTCAGATCTTTATTCAGTTTTAGGGGCTTCAAAGTTGAACTTGATCCTTGACCCAAGAGCTCCTGTAGAAGCCTTGGTTGAAGCAGTCAAGAACAGGGACCCCAGAAGCACTGTTAGTGCCCTATGACTAACTTGACAGATATCTGCAGCCTTTAACCAGACCAGACCTTGAACTTGTTGTAACTTTTAACATGACTCACTGGATAAAATCAATGCACCATCATAAAAGATTAGGCAGGTCAGACATAACTTGTTTTTCTCCATTGGTAACTGTTGGATCTTCAGTTTATGTTTTGAAAGTATGCAGTGAAAAAGACTATTGACCCATCAAAACGAATTCCAGCCTGGATCCTTGTATATTCATTCTATCACAGATCATTTCCCACAACTTCTTGTGGTCACCCTTTAATACTGAACAAATTCTTTCTTTGACCCCTCCTGAAGAAATCTGAAGAGCACTGCTTATATTTCTATTAAAATTTGCTCTCTTACTCAATCCCCTTGGTGTTTTAGTCAGTACTCATGGATTGTAATTATGTGGAAGTCCTAGAATTGCTTACTGTTGACTTTCAATGGTCTTGAGTACCTGTTCAGAATGTATTTCCCAACTATAGACTTCCTTAGACCAGGACCATTCCAAACATCTCCAGGTTATGGTACTGGCCTAGTGACCCGGAGAATGAGAGGTCAAATAAAAAAAAATGTGCAATTGTCTCCAATACATCATGTCAACTGTGGGCATGAGACTTAATGGATAAGTCTGAAAACTCAACTCCGTTTTTAAGTGATGCTAAATCTACTTTACCTCATTAAGTAAGTGTTAAGTCACCATAGTCCCACTCTCTCAGAAAGAGATGACAGGTGGTGAGTTTAACCTAAAGGCCACTACACCTCAGGTGAGGGGAGAGGTTGAAAAGGAGAATCCTTTACAGTAATCTCAGCCAAAGCAGGAATTGAACCCATGCTGCTTGTATCACTCTGCACTGCAAACCAGCTGTCCAGCCAATTGAGCTAACCAACCCCTTGCATTACTATGTACATGGCAATAGATTCAGTGTAACTAAGACTGGACAATCAACACAGCTTAACGAGTCTTCCAAATCCCAGGAACAAATAAGGGAAAGAAATTAACTTTGAATAAATGAAAGGTAATAATTAAATATACATGTCAAATACATGCTGCAGTTGAAACATACAATCATGGTTTTATATTGCAGCTTTGGTGCTAACCAACAGAATGTGTTGAAAATAAGGACATTTTAGGTTCTATTGATGTTAGGCTTCAGGATCATCTTATCAGCTTAAAAGGCAACATCGTTTCAGCTCTCAAGTTCTCTTTCACATTCTGCCAAGCCTTAAATCTAACCCTGGTTGCTGAGGAGGTTCACAGAAAGTATACTGTAGACCTGCTTTATACCAAAGGTCCTAATGTGTCTAGACAGCAGTAAATTAAAAAGTGAAGTGTATTGTGGGTTTCAAGTTGTTTTTTATGAGGACTTAAAAATAGCAGGTGCTGGAATCTTAAGAGATGCTGCACATATTCTCGGTTAATTCACTGATATTATTCTAGCTGCTGTTACTCTTTGAACTGGTTTTTATGCTGCTTGAGGCCAAAGGAAACCTTCTGGTTTAAATGTTGCAGAGCATTTTTGCAGCCAATACATTGCTTTTGAAGTGTAGTCACTTAACATAGGGAACATATAAACTTGCTTCTAACTGTATTTCATGAAGAATTTGGTAGGCACAAAGTAATATTTGATGCAGTAAATCAATCTTATCTGCTTTGCTAATTTTAACAGCATAATTGTCTGTGTAATTCATTGGTTTCCATTGATGCGACTCCATTGGATGGTGCACTCAAGGTCTGGAGGATGATTCCCTTCATCTGTACTTGGAGTCACACCACCCTTTGGTCACCAGGCAAGACTAGACACTTCTTTTATTCACAGTCGAGGTTTGAAGAACATCCCCATAAAATAAGTTGTGCAATAAACCACTTGGGGAAAGATTAAGAACTGGAATTTCCACTTGGATAACCTCCCTCAAATGCCTACTGTCAGAAACAATTTTCTCAAACTAAAATTCAATCTCCCACCCCCACCCCCGTCTTCATGATTTGATCCCATTCACACTATCAGATAGGGACTCTCAAGTAGGTTCTTAAATAATAAGCTTCCTCATTTCAGGCATTGGCTGGGATTGGGTGCTCATTGTTTCGGGAGTTGAAGAGTATCAGTTTTCCTGTCGGCTATCTCTGTGG
Organism: Chiloscyllium punctatum; assembly: GCF_047496795.1. Classification (NCBI taxonomy): domain Eukaryota; kingdom Metazoa; phylum Chordata; class Chondrichthyes; order Orectolobiformes; family Hemiscylliidae; genus Chiloscyllium; species Chiloscyllium punctatum. The sequence continues at coordinate 60,185,114 of NC_092755.1, forward strand.
GCCTTGGTAGAAATTCTAGGTGTCATCGCTTTGTGGTACAGCAGCCTGGCACCATGCGCTCTCCTGGATCACACCTGAAGAATATTCAGTTCAATGAAGAACTCAACTGCTGTCAGCTCGTGTGAAACCATTACACCATAAAGATTTAATTTGAATTCTGTTGCGTGTTTCACAAAGATATCCTATTCACAGGGTTATGAAGAATCATTTCAAAATTAACTAATAAAGCTCCCAATTTTAACACTACGTAGAAAACTGGAGTAGGAATAAGCTCTTTGAGTCTGATCTACCATTCAGTGTGATCATGGCTGATCATAAACTCCAGGAACCCGTTTCCACTTTCTCCCCATATCCTTTGAACTCTTTAACCCCAAGAACTATATTGAACTCCTTCTTGAAAACATTCAATGCTCTGGCCTCAACTGCCTTATGTGGAAGTGAATTTCACAAGCTCACTACTCCCTGGATGAAGACCCTTCTCCTCATAACATTCCTCAATAGCTTAACCTGCATCAGTAAACTATGACCCCCCCCCCCCCGGTTTCAGATTCCCTGGTCAGAGGGCAAACACAGGAAGGATGTTCCCAATTTAGTTTCTACAAAATCCCCCCTCTCATTCTTATAATATATTCCTAGCAGATTCAGTCTCTCTTCATGTGTCAGTCCAGCCATCCTAGGAATCAGTCTGTATAATCATTGTTGGACCCCTTCCACAGTCAGACATCCTTCCTCAGATAAGGAGACCAAAGTTTTCCCACAGAAAGGCGAGTGGAAACTTGGCCCAGGGTATGTGAGGAGCACCACCTCCTCTAACCACACACCTCCCCCACCCTATCTCTGCCTTCTGCTGTGTCCTGTTAGGGAATCTGATCTGGTTCAAGTGGGAGTCGGACTGAATTTAAGGAAAGGAGGTCTGGTCGTTAGGCTCAGCTCTACGTGGCCTGATTCTTCCAACGTTCACCAGGATCATGACCCCCCCCTCAGGATCAGTGCATTCAGCAACGTTCCCCCCTCTCTGCACACCTTTTAAAACTGGGGCCAGTGAACCACAATGACACTCTTGGCTGGTGTTCTGGCTGGACTCCCTGTTTTGGAAACATTCAGGTTTAAGAGGCAAAATCACTCAGAAATGTTAACTCTCAGCTTGAAGCAGAGCAGGCTGAGAATGATTGATGTACAGTCTTTGATAAAGAATATCACCTCTCTCACAGTGCTTTATCTTTTTTTACAGGAAAATGTCAAAACAACACCATTTTTCATTTTTAAAAATACTGAGCTTGGAAGGCAGGATAAGGGAGGTCACTGACATGGAAACGAGCATAAGGTTCACAGTGTGCAAGGGGCAATACAGGATCTTTCCAAGCCACACGCCAATATATCTTCACCAGTCACACGCTATTGCTATGCTGATTCACAGTTGATGTGCAAGAACTAAGTTTCTGAATTATTGGATAATTTCAAGAGATGGAGATTATTTGCTAAGGAAATTAGGTTAACACCGATTATTTTGTGTGTAGGAGACAGGCAAAGTGAGTATTTTTTTTTCCAATTGCATTGGTCAGATTCAAACCAAGGTAGCAACACTGAAAGGATGGTGATCTCAATTAAAAGAGCACTCAACCCATTCCAGCGCCTTGTTCAGAAATACATTTGCAGATCTATTCACCACTTTCCTCCTCTATTGCCCATGTCCTTGTAACAACCAACTGCTTCCTCAATGATTCCACAGCATTTGCCTCCTCTAGTCCATCATAAAGTCTACTCGCGCGTTTATCACTGTTTAAAGAATGACTTCTTGACAAACGTTTCACCGTACCCTGTAGGCACAATATCCTACCCTACCACATCACACCAACCTTTCAATACTTTGTTGTTGCAATGTGGGTGACACTGGAAAGGGGCTTTTTTTTTGCACATCCCTCTGTGAGGCTCTTGAGAGTCAACCACAGCAGGGTTGAACTGAAAGGAGGGGCAGCAACTTCACTTCCCCAAGGACTTTAGTGAATGAGGTAAGTTTCCCTGATAATCCAGCTGCCTTTCGTCACCATGTCCCAATGTTAAGCCATAAAAGGCCAGATTTGCAGAATTACATTTCAAAAGATGAGCTCTAAAAGCTTCAGTCTAGTATAAATACTTCCCACTGTTTAGCAATGCAGAAGAAAATGTAATGCCATGAAACGAGGATGTCTGCAAGTTCTAGGCAAGTGTCAAATGATTGCACACTACAAGCTCATACCTGTCCATCTCTGAGGATCCAAGTAGACAGTGGCTCCTAAGCTCATTGCATTGTAACAGAATCTGACAATCCTCAGTTAGTGAATCTCAGTCAATCAATTGTACCTCTAGATCTAAGATGGAAATGTGATCTTCAATTCCAAATCCTAAATGTGATACATTGATTAGGTGAGCATCTTGTGGGACAGTGGATCTACCTCTGGATTCTATCCCCACCTGCCTTGGAAGTGTGTCATAACAGGTTGATTAAATTAATTACAAGAATTTGGTGAGTGCAGGGTTAAGTTCAGCACCAATGCTCTTGGCAGTGGACAAACCTGACAACTGAGGCCTGAAGAATGATCCTTTAGGCAAAGCAACACAGTTCCCGTTTATTATTACCATCAAGGAAACACATCAGAGCCTTCACAGGTGGGGAGAGGTGAGAGGAAAGAGGAAAATGGAACATTTAATGCAAAGCTCCCCCTTTCCCCAAAGATTGAAGTGGGTGGACAACACACAGATGCAAGCTGAAGATTGATTGTGTCCTTGCAGTTTTCCTGTGATGTTCTGGACAGTGCTACCAAGTATCATGACTCCAAAGAGCTTGTTTAACCACTTAATGTCACAATGGGCTGCTTAACAATTTAGGAAAGTAGCAAAGTTGTCTGATGGCATTGGTAAGCTAAAATAGGCCCCTGAATGCTGCAAATTACCTCAAAATCAGCACTGAATATCAACCCAATATAGTGAGAGATTGAGCAGTCATGTAGCTTTTTGCAACTTGAGTTTAGACAACGTAGATAAACGTTACTCTTGGAAACGTCTGATGTGCCGTGAGCTTTGACTCTTTCAAAAGATGGCCTGACTCATCTGCAGGGGATTGGACTCTATCCATTCCAGCATGGAGCTGAGCCAGGTTGGGACACAGGATGAAGGCCTGTAATCCAAACCCTTAAGAAACATTCCAAAACTCATGAGCCCTAGGAATAAGCCCCCCATGCCTCATATCTGTAACCTTTCTGATAGGTAGGTTGTGGAGAGGGAGGGGAGGAGTGGTGGTGGTCTCAAATCAACTGTGAACCTGCACTCACAGGCCTGCTTCCAACATTTTAACTGTTAATACAAATTATCCGTGCTCCCCTGGTGAGCACTTACACTTGCTCCATAAACATTTGATTCCTGCATCTCGGATTAAGCTCCTTGGAATAGTAAAAATGTCTGAATTCAGTGCGAGTTTCAAATAGCCCCGTTGAGCTCAGGTTTCTCGTCAGTGTGATCCAACCCTCCGACCTCCCATTAGAATTTCTCCAGCCAGAGGGAGGTGAATCTGTGAACCTCATTGTCACAGCGGCCAATCATTGAGTGTATTGAAGATGCTTGGAGATAGTGCAGACTGCAGTTGCTGGAGAGTCAGAGCCGATAAAGTGTGGAGGTGGAAGTCAGGCAGCTTCTGAGGAGCAGGAGAGTCAATGTTTCAGATCAGAGGGTCCCGACCTGAAATATCATCTGCCCAGCTCCTCTGATGCCAATTGACCTGCTGTGCTTTTTCCAGCCCCACATCTTATTGACAGTGTATTTAAGACAGAGATAGATAAGTTCTTGGTTAGTCAGGGGATCAAGGGTTTCAGAGAGAGGTAGGAGAATGGCAGACCAGACTTGATGGACCGAACGGCCTAATTTTGCTCCTATATCTTATGGTCTTATACTCCAATGGTAACACTATGGTCTGCTGGAAAATGGAGGCTGGATTTCCGGATGCAGGTATCCTGACATTTTGAAAGGATTCTGGGGTCAGCCTGAGTTGGTGGAGGTTCAGCTCCACGCCCCTGGGTATCGCCACTCATCAGTTTAATCACGGTTTCAAAATACTCAGCTTAAGCATTGTATAAAATGAAGAAGCGAGCACACATTTAAAACAGAGATGAGCAAACTCTCTTTTCTCTCAGGAGTCCAAACTCTCTTTGGAATTCCCTTCCTCAAAAGGCACCGGTTTCAAAATCTTTAAATATTTTTAAGGCAGAGGTAATTAGATTCTTGGTTACAAAGGGGATTATTGGAGGTAGAGTACAACCTCTGTTATCCGAACATCAATTAAACAAATTTTGAATTATCCAAACAAGATCTCAAGGTCCTGATGCTTGGGTAAACTGTGTTATTCGAACAAAACACTCCCTGTCCGTGTCATTTAGATAAACGAGGTTGCCCTATATACAAGAATGCAGAGTTGGAGTAAAAATCAGATTAGCCAAGATCTTATTGAATGGGAGAGCAGGGCTGAGTGCCTTAGTCTTGTGTTTGTTGGATTCCAAGGCTTACCTGCTGAATGACCTCTCATCGTAGACTCGTGCAGCCCAGAGCAAATGTTCTGAAAGGCGGCCTCTTGGTCAGGCAGGCCTGTGAGAGGGGGCAGGCTGGCTCTCCGTGTTCTCTCCGGCTCCAAGGGCGCGGCCCCCGGCCTGCAGAGCTTGGTGGCCTCGCAATCCTGAGACGTGGCTGTGTCGCCGTCTGTGTCCTCGGGGATTATGGGAATGCGCTGGCTCAGCTCGCAGAGGCCGGGGAGGTTGGCGGAGATGGAGGAGGAGGAGGCTGGGTAGTAGTCGTGCTGCGACTCGTCGGCCAGGGTGTACTGCACACTGACTGCATAGTCCTCGGCAAAATGGCTGCCACGTCGCGCCCGTTTCTCCTCATAGTAACAACAGGGCAGGCCCTCGTAATTGCCCGCCTCAGTCCGGCACAAGGGGCCCGTGTGGGGAACACTGTACAAACTCTGTGATGCGGCCCGAGAATCCGCGCTTGTCCCACACTCGTCACAGTGCCGCCCGCTCAGCAGCGAGAAGCAGTGACCCTCTACTCGCCAGTCCTCGGCCCCCTTGCAGTCCAGAGGATTGGTTTCGCCGAAACAACGAGCACAGGCCTGCTGAGGAGCGGCTGCCCCAGCCACCTCCGGCCCACACCAGCTCTGCGTACTGTCCATAGTAGACCCAGAGGAGCAGTCGGGCCTACCTTCTGAGGTAGAAGCGTTCGAATCCCTGTACTCCAGTGAGGAATGGCTGCTGTAGTTCATGTCCATGCTGCAGTTTGACAGCTGGTCTCCCGGCGATGGGGCCTGGAGCAGCCTGCCTTCGCCACCGGGTGACGGGCAGCTGTAGGCCGGCAGCTCATCCTCCTGAGGGCCCGGGGTCAAAGGGCGCCCTCCCCTGCCTGAAGCTGAGTCCAGGGCCCAGCAGGGGCTGCGGCTACGATAGACGTAGGGGTCGTAGTCACTGCTCAGGGAGCTGCGGAAGGTTGAACAGCTGCCGTAGACGCCCTGGTTGCTGACCTCGGTGCAGTCCAACATGGAGTCACTGGAGGAACAGTGGCACTGCCTCGAGCTACTACTACTACTGCTACTGCTGTCACTGCCGGGGCAGTCTGCCAGGTAACCGCTGCAGACTGATCGATGACCGTGGTAACAGCTGAAGCTTGAGGTGCTGCCTCCGTCTAGCTGGGAGGATGGTGGAATGTGAACCACAGTGGGATACAGCATGCTACCACTGGACTGAAATGCACGGGAGGCCCCCTTATGATTAACAATCCCCGCCTGAGATTCTGTCTGGGGATAGCTGAGTCCTTGAATGTAGTAATGTTGATACATGGTTTCATATTGGGAAAAGCAAGCTGCCCTCGAGTAGCTCCGCCCACTAAATTTTGGCCTCCTGAGGCCATGGGCCTGAGGATAGGCCCGATGTTCCAAGTTACAATGATGAGTGCTCAGGCTGTGGACGGGCGGGTAACTCCTGACATAGGAGCTTGACTGTGCTGCGGGGTATAGGCCCTGGTCACTGTGCTGGTCCACTGTTAGCACAGTGACAGGATTTCCACGTGGGTCCATGCTGGTCCTGGTGGGGTACGTGGTCAGCTGGCTGGTCCTGTGAACACGCCCAGGGTAGTGGACAGGAAGCACCACTCGCTGCCTGCTGCGGCCTTGGCTCTCAGCTTCCATGCAAATAGGGCCATTGCTTTCCTTCTTTCGCTCTGTGGAGAGAAAGTGGCAGTGGTAAGCAATGTTTCATACTGTTACAGATTTCAGTGTCAAAGCTGCCATCTTGTTAACATTGACTGAGCATATGGCTGCTTCTTATCAGTTGTATCCTGGTTTTCATTTTGTTTTCTCATTGATTTACAGGATGAGGGCATCATTTAGCTCATCTCTAATTGCCAGAGGGCAGTTAAGAGTCAACCACATTGGTCTGGAGTCACAGGTAGGCCAGACCAGGTAAGGATGGCAGTTTTCCTCTCTAGAGGACATTACTGAACCAGATATATGTTTTCCGATAATTGACAAGGATTCATGGTTATCATTAGTCTCTTAATTCCAGACTGTTTTTTAATTGAATTCAAATTCCACAATCTGCCTTGGTGGGATTTGAACCCAGGTTCCCAGAACATTACCTAAATTTCTGGATTAATAGTCCAGTGATAATACCACTAGATCGTCACCTCCTCCTTTATATTGCCCTTAGGTCTCAACAGCATGTTGCTATTGTACGTAAAGCTGTCCTAGTCCTACTGGACCACAGGGCTGCGTTCTCATTTGAAAGAGGTGATTGGTAGTGGCTTAGCCTCCTCAGGTGAGGGGCAGGTTTGAGAAGGTGGGAACTGAACCCACGCTCTGCTGAAAAGCAGCCATCCAGCTAACTGAGCTGACCAATCTCTTCCCGGTTACAATTCAGTATCTTCAAATCTTAATTTAGAGATGTGGTGAGGGACAAGTGGTTTCTGGACTCAAGGCTTCTGCTGGTCTTGAAGCACCAAACTGTAGAGTGATGGGGTCACTTTCACTCCCTCTCTGTCTATGTGTCAGTGGCAGCATATTTAGAATGCTGACCACCCCCACTCCATGCTGCCCATTCCCAAGCTCAACAATGCCACTGATTGACTGGAACTCATTCAGGTTGGCGTGCAATGTTGAGGGAATGTTGCACCATTGTTTCTCAGCACAGACATTGAACAAAGATCAAATATCCTGGCCAACAGTTCCCCTTGAACCAGTACTACCTAGAACAAGTTGGTTGCCTCACTGAATCTGTTGCACCTTTGTATGACCTGATCATTTTAAAATGCTACAACACTGACAAGAAAATCAGACAGGAGGAAACCCAGGGGCTAATTCACTCTGGGTGCACTACTATCCAAAATGCATTGCACTTGAGTGTCTTATGGTTAGTGGGCATGCTCAGTGCTTGACTATAAGCTTGGGTAGCCCAGCATTCATTTGTACTAATCCTGTGACCAGAACTCCATCTTCTGGGCTTCCACGAAATGTCTGCTCTGGTCTCTTCGAAAGCAGGGCTAATAAAACACTTGGTGAGAGGAGACCAGTTGAGCTGCTTTCACTCACAATAAACTGCACAGCTATAATGAACTTCAGTGGATCTGAATCACCTCAATTTGTCCTCCAGTGACAATAAGAAATAGCCAGCACACTGCGCTTCCCCCATGAGGGTGGGTCACCTTAACTAAATAAAGCAAAGTAACTTCCAACCACTTTATTCTACTCTCCAATCTCCTTCTGAAGCCAGCCAAAGTTTGCCGGGGTAATGTTCTGCACTGAAACTGCCCCTCGCAACCTCCGCCAGAGCCCCAGTTTGGCAGCCAGGCCATGTCTCATGTTTTCATATATCTCCAGTTAATGATCTGCGATGAATAGAAACTTTCCTACACAACGGGCCAGAGATATGAAATGACTGCTGAGAGAAGCTAATGAATTGGTTCTTGGGCAACAGACCAGTAGCATCATAATAATAAAAAAACCACGCCAATAGGCTTCAATCCAAAAGCTCTCCATTTCAAATGTGCCCTTTTCCCAAAATCCTTCTCTGGAAAATGGTCTAAAATTCCAGGATAAAATACATGAATATAGATGGATGAGGAACAAAGACTGGGTTATTTTATGTTTATTGGTGACATTTGTCGCTGACTGAACCTTTTTTGTGGGAATCCTGGAGAGATATCAACTGGCCAGTTCAGGGCTGTGCAAATTTCCCTTTTCTCATTCCAACCAACTTAAATATTTTAGTTACTTATGTGTCAAGTGCATTGTAGGAGAATGGAAAGCTTCGCAATCAGTGTCAGTGAAGGATGAGGGATTCCATTCAGACCCGTGAATGTTCCCCACCCAGCGTGAACTAATCTCAACCTCATATGTCCAGCTGAATAAAGAGAGACATGCCATACTTGCTGAATCGTCAAGTTATTAGGCTGCATTGTCAGTTTATGCCCTCTCGAAATTAGATAACGTGTATTTAAACGGTGTCTTTTATCAGGAATCAGTATTTTTGAAGTGGCTGTGGGGAGTCAATAGCACTGTAACAATGTAATTGCTGGTGATCCTGTTTAGCGTGTGCAAAGACGACTGCGGTTTGTGCATTTCCAATCCCAGCACTCAGACACCACGGCTCCGTTAACTCTATCTTAAGGGTCACAAGTTACACTCAGACTGTGATATGCCTGTTCCCTGCCTTCAATGGGAGTTCCTGATGACCCCGTAGGGAGTGGAACTTCCAACCAGCCCAAACAAAGTCATTCATGTCTCTTCCAGCCTGGGAGTGCACTCAGCCAGTAGAACCCCACCCAGATCCTTGGGAGCTGTTTTCCTGAACAGATCAGATGTACCAGTGTGTAAACGGCCTCTGGCTCAATTCTGCATCCCCAGAAGTGGGGCACTGGACCGGGTCACAAAGCACGCTCCAAATACCCCCAAGCCCCATACCAAATCCGCCTCACAAAGTCACATCCTCTACACGGGCTGCACCCTTAGTATTTCAAATGTCTGTCAGATCACCAAGCCCAAAATGGATTCCACTTAGACCTGTGGATGTTCCCCAACCAGCATGAACTAATCCAACCCCAAAATGGATCCCAGGACCAGAGCAAGATGTAGTGATTGTAAGGAGATCATTCTGCTGGACCTCATAGAATATGAATTCCCGGATTAACAGCGCCAATCTGCTCCAATCAGGGAGCCCTGGCTGACTGATATAAAGGGTGAATGTCAGAGATACTGACAGTTTGGCATCTGACTCTGAATGAGGCAGTCCAAAGAGGTGCAGGTCAGGTGAAATGGTCATTCTAAATCGCCCAGAATCAGAGGGAAATGGGTCTGGGTGGGTTACTCTTCGGAGGGTCGGTGTGGACTTGTTGGGCCGAAGGGCCTGTTTCCATGCTGAGAGAATCTAATCTAATCTAAAGTCAAGGGCTGTTCACATGTAAATATAGGGAAACTTGGTGATGGATACCAGCCTATGTGGAGCTATGTCACAAGAGATTCTTATTAGACACGTTGCTCCACTGTTACCCAACCCCCATCACCTGGCAGGTCCTTGGCCCTCTTTATTTTCTCAAATTCAAAACTCAACGGCTAAAATAGGTAAGAGTGTCATCGCCTGACCTGCAGGAAAAAGGCTAGGAGGCTCTCCTGAGCTTGGTGAGGGTGGACTTACCGATGATGTTGTGCCTGCAGTGCGGACATGTATGATGCTGGAGGAGCCAGGGGTCCACACATTTCTTGTGAAACCGGTGTGTGCATGGAATGACTCGCAGCTCCTGTCAACAAGAGGATCAGCGCTTAGAAAAGGGGCTGCAACATTTTCAAGCAGAAGCCGAATGTGCTAAAAGAATGTAGCAAAGCTATTCAAAAAGGCAGTGAGTTAAATAAAGAATATTACTGTATTATAAGCATGTAAGTTAGCTCACTGAGCTGGAAGGTTTGTTTTCAAATCTTCTCAAAACTCACTAATACCGTATTATCCACTGTAAAATACCAGAGACAGCAAATCACCATTCATTCATTGAAAGAAAAGCCATGTTTGACTGACTAACAGGGGTGAGAGCTATTACCCATTCACTGACAAAACTGTTCACAGAATTTAAGCAACATAAATGGGAATTAAAAAGTGCTTCTAATTACCTGTATAGGGCATTACAAAGTACTTTCGTTGAAGTACAAATGAACAGAGTTTTTGCCTTCTCTACAAACTGAGAACAAAAAAGGTCAGCACTAAATGCTGCTTGTGGAAGGAATCTCTAGGATGAAGTCCAATTATATTTCAAATGAAAGAAATGGAATCGATAGGTCAGAGTACCTCATCAAGAAAAGAGTACATTTGAATCACATCCTGGTTAACTTCAGTCCCCCTGCTCAGGCAAAAGAAAGGCAGGTAACAAACACTTGTGCCTTCCCCTTACCATCCCTTTCCCACACTGAGAAGATACTACAGGCACCACTTCACTCTGAATTCAATAACTGACAAGATTCTTGGATGGCCAACTTTCTCGGTCACAGATCATACTCTATATTCAAATACTCATATAGCTGCACATCCATACTGACTGACCTCATCTCAATGTCTTCTCATCTCACTTTGTTTCCTTTTTATTTAACTCTCAAAACTGCCATCTGGTGTACAGGCTTCAAACTTCATTTTTGTTTTGCTGGCTTAAAGTGAGTGCATTTCCCTTTGCTTCACATCTCGGGAGAAAAATGGCCGAAGGCCCTCACCTGGTTTGCTTTTCATTTCGACAATGCACATGATTCATCTTGCTCTGTCCTCCCCTACGCAGTGTTGTTCCCTGTTCTCCTGCAGCCTTGTCACACAGACACTACTGGCTAATCCCAGCACTGACATTCTGATCCAAGATGGAAAACTTCACTCACTGGCTGCACTGACTTGTACACAAATGTTGTAATTGTAAAGAGAATATTGATTCTCAAATCATATTGCTTACAAAAAGCATGGCACACAGTCCCAAATGTGACATTAACAATCCATCCATAACCATAATGCAATATTGCCTTTGTTCCATGGGACACTCACTGGCAAATTAGGCAGTAGACATTGTCCGACACAATTGAAAGTGGAGCCTGATTCACATGAATACTTCATTAAGTCTTTTCTATTATTAAAGAGAAAAGTTAAGGCTCTCTAACGTTCTAGAATTTTCTGGCAAATCAATGAAAATTGGGGATTTACTATTTCTGATCAAAATGAAAAGTCCGCACAAAATTTTATTTTCGTAAAACTTTGATGCTAACTGAGTCGATTGCGGTTCTGAAAAATTCGAAATAATCACATTGTTTTGTAAACACTGTCAATCAAACTGAAGCCAGCTTCCAAATAAAAGAAACATTATCCACCTCTCCATCGACGTATCTCTCCAAGCAGATAGCGCAGTCTGATGTGGAACTGCTACTGAGTGTGTCTGAAGCAGCACAGCTGCCTTCTCTAGGAGCTTTGCTCTTGGATTTGAATTTTCTTGTCTCCATCTTCTCCAGCGCTTGTACTGCCATTCTATTCATTGAGCTCTGCAGCAGGACAGAAAACTCCTAGGTAACTCATTTCAGCCAAACTTTGGTTACAGACATATTTATTACGAGAAGCAGAAAACATAAAATTCCTCAAAGCCTTAATCTTCTAATGCTCCTACAGACTCTGAAACACCAAGCTCTAACCACTACCACCTCAATGTTATTTTTTTAAAAAGTGGTCTTTGATGGAATGTGGCATTATCACCGAGGCGAGCAATTGATGCCCATCCCTCATTGCCCTTGAGCTAACTGGCTTGCCAAGTCATTTCAGATGAGAGTGAATATAGTCTGCATTACTGTGGATCAAGAGGCAGATGTTGACCACACCAGATAAGGACCATCTTGAACCAAATGAGTTTTGTTTTGCATCAATGGATAATACTCTTACACTCACCATTACATAAAGTAGAGAGACTGAGAGCACAAACGTGGGTCTTTGATTCTTAATCTAGTAATGTCAACACTACATAATCTCTCTACTTCACCTTGCCCTTGCACTCAGCTGTGGTGCTATCCTATGCTAGTTTCAACCAACTTACCATTTAAGCAATGCTGGCAATATTCTATTAGGCTTCATGAGATATTTACACTCATGATTACTTGACTATAGCACATGTATACAACTCAGCTTTAACTTCGATATAACTATCCTCTCGCGCATCAGATGTTTGCCAATTGCAGTCTTGCTGGCGTATGGTCCCATAGGAACCAGAGATACCCTGTCAATTTCCCCAAGTGTCCATTAATCATACATGAACTTTAACAATAAATGTTGTTTATTATTCTTGTTATTATTATTCGCTTATTCAGCAACGGGGCACAAGACTGCAATTCAAAGTCTTACTGCTGGCTGTTCATATAGTTACACTTCCAGCAATAGAGATGGAGTCATTGAATGTCAATTAGTAGCTATTTCACCAAGGGATGTAGAGGTTAACTGAGGCATTCTTCATTGCCCTGGTTAAAGTTCTGTAACTGAGTATACAGGGGCAAGCAAAGCATACCTAGTTTTAGTGACTCACTGGGACATCCCCTGAACAAACTGAGAGTACTCCTGATTTGGTTTTGTCACAGTCCCCTGTCCCGATTATACCCACGTGGAATTAATGGCATCTCTTCTATCCACCCGTGTTTATTTTAAAACGAGGTTCAGATCGGTGTTTCAAGGTTAACCGAGTCTTTTGAATTTCAAACTGCACAGTACATCAGCCAAAGCCCATGTAGGTGCGTGTGCTTCAGTCCTCACAACAAATGCTTCACTTTGTGCAGAAAATCTCAACGATCAGGATTCAAACCAAAGAAAGTCACTGTCACAGCTGGGCAAGGTCTCTGAGGTTTACCGTGCGTGACAGAATCGTATGCCTTTTCTCTCTTAGTGGGTCGATAGATACATTTTGCATCACCCTCTCTTTTGATACACCCTGAAATTCCAACCCCAGAAACTCTCAAAAACACTTTGAGAGTTTCGATAGTGATCCATCCTCCTAGAAGTCCAGACATGCCCTGTGGCAATCCAGAAGTGCCCTCTAGGGGCCAGTCTTCTTGCTGTCAAATCGAGCTGTTTCCTCCTGGCAATAGCCATGACCTTTACCACACAGCCATCAAGCACTGGGTAATCCAAAAATGGCAGATCCAAGTGAGCAACGCCCCCTGGCAGTAAGCCAAGTGGTAGCCAATCAGCTGACTGATCGCTAGAAGGTGCAGTGGGCTGTCTCACCTCAGCAGGTATCACACTCCTGGATACTTAATGTGAAAATGAGAAGACCCTAGCATGTAGTCCTAGAGTCAGCTGTGTTTATTAAGATGTATAGGGGCTATATTGGAAATGCAAACAGTAGATACAAACAGTGAAGGGACTTGTAGGGATACCATACAACAGTCAGGCTGAAGTTCTTCTGTTTACATATGTCAGCATGACACAAGATTCCTTGAGAGACAGGTCTTCTACTTCAATCTCACTCCAGGCAAATGCATTTACCCCAATAAAGCTGCTTTTGTAGCATGCAAAGCAAGCTGTTATGCAGGAAGGGAAGAAGATATCTAAGCTGAAGAGAAACACCTAAAACTGCACATGTTTCTTCAAAAGGTTAAAACTCCCTTCTTATGCTGCAGTCGCAGCTCATGAATATTTTATGATTTGGAGATGTCGGTGTTGGACTGGGGCGTACAAAGTTAAAAGTCACACAACCCCAGGTTATAGTCCAACAGGTTTATTTGGAAGCACTAGCTTTCGGAGCGCTGCTCCTTCATCAGGTGATCATCAATATTTTAGCTATTCTAAGACCTCCCAAACCTACTCTTGGATCTATTTTCAAAAAACATCAAAAGATTGGTGCTCGTACCAAAGTTCAGAAAGAAAAGTTTTGTTTTATAATTAGTAGCAATAGCATAAATTGGAATAACATGGACTCCTCTCCCATTTACACATCTCTTCTACATTTCAGTTCTGTTGAAATCAGTAGAAACAAATATCAGAAGTGCAGGATGGATGGCTAGTCTGATTTTGTCTGTTTTGACATTCATGTCCGAAGTCAATGTATCCCTCTCACACATACTTCATTCGATCCTTTTTCTCCAAGTATTTTTCCAGCTTCATGTCTAACTTGTTGAGAGTTCCTAATTCCGCTGAGTCGCGGAGTATATTTACAGACATTATAGGGTAGCTCAATCTGAATTGCCCAATCATTTTTGATCTTCTAAGTTCAAACTCATTTGAGTTGGTAGAGGTTGAGACCATTCAGGTTTGGAAGTTTCCAAAGTTGTTAAATAATTCATACTGATACAATCAGCTGAGAGCTTAAATGATGTAGAATTCTTACCTGACTCCTGCGTTGCTTGAGTTTGATTTTAATGAGTAGAACCAGACACACCAGAGATACCACCACAAAGAAAGCCAGGAAAATCCCCATGTCAAAGTATTCTGTGGGCTGCTGATAAGATAGAAGGGAAGTGATATGTTAATAGCTGCTGTTATTCACATTATTGTTAACAGAACTATAATATTGTAAACATCGATCAGCATCAGCCACAAATATTGCAATAACGATGACACAAAACAATAGCAGCGTTGTCCTAAAGATGCACTCACCTTTGCTATTGCATCGGCCTTTAATGCTGTGCTAATATACTTTCTGTGGATATTTCTAATTCCCTCTACCATCAGTAGTGGCAGCTCAGTAACCATCACTGCACATTGAGAGAGAGACAATACAGATATCAAATTCCCCCATGCAAAGCAAAATACTGCAGATGCTGGGAAATCTGAAATAAGAACAGAAAATACTGAAATACTCAGCAGGTCTGGCAGCATCTATGGAAAGAGAAACAGTTAATATTTCAGGTTGATGACAACTACGAAATGCAATCCTATAAGAACGGTAAATATTTTGTCAATCCTTAATTTCCTACATCGAAAACAGACTTAGTCACTGAGGAAAGTAGTGACTCTGATTATGGAGAAGTTAAAAATTATCTCAAGGGTTCCTATCACTTCTCAGGGAACAGGCCCATCAGATCACTTCTTTATCCAAATTGTTCAAATTGAATATGGATTTATCAGGATCTTGGATTGGGTCATGTTCAGCTGCCTCCTTAATGCACAAGGGGAGGAATAGTTTTGGAAAATGGCATGGCAGCACTGAATCTTCAGCAAATGGCTCCCAAAAATGATGCCTTTCTAGCCCAGTTAGTGAGTGTATAACGTAGCACGGATTGGAGCACTATCAAACAAGAAAGTTTGCAACTTTGACCATTGATCTTCACCGTTAACATAGTCCAGAGCAGTATCAAGGGAAACTAAAGCAGCTGGTAACATAATGACATTACTGGACAGATAACCCAGGGGCCCCATATTAAATTAAAAACTAAAAAAGAATGCAGATGCTGAAAACCAGAAACAAAAACAGAAATTGCTGGAAAAGCTCAGCAGGTCTGGCAGCATCTGTGGACAGAAATCAAATGCTTCAGGTCCATTGAGCCTTCCTTGGCAGGGGTGTGTGCCCCATATTAATTCTCTGGAAACAAGAGTTCTAATCACCCCCCTATAGGTTAGTAGGCAGAATTTTGTACACAATTTTCTACAGACACAGAATCTACGAACGTTTGAAAAGAAATTGGATAGATCTTTGGAAAAAAAAGGAAAATTAAAGGTGTTGGGGTGAGCAGGGGAATTTGGATCAGAAACATACTATACAGACTCGTTATGCGATGTGACCTGTTTCTCAGGTTATGATCCTGTGATAATGTTCAAGTCAGCTATTCAGCAGGGAGTAATACAACAAAGCAATCTTTTCAAGGATGGTCCACTGAATGAAACAAACATTGCATCTTAAAAATGTACTATTGCAGGGATCAGTTACGCAGTGCTCATTAATTGGGTTTCAAACTCTTCAAACAAACAGAAAGAAACTCCAGCCTTGAATTACAAATCTAAAAGAATATTAATTCATGCACATTTGAAGAGTAAAATCAATCACGCATTAAAGTATTATCTTTAATTCAGCATTGCAATGGAACAGTTTGGTGAATAATGAAGAGACAGCTCAGCTTTGAAGCACATTGGCCAGCAGGTGGAGGCCTAACTGCATAGTAAAGCTTCAGTCAGAGTTATTCATCAGTCTGAGAAACACATTTCAAAGGCATTCTCCTGTCATGAACACATCTTTCATGTCAACCCGCATGCATTTTAATTTCGCAGCAAGGTTTGGCAGACAGAGCGTCAAATTAATGTTTCAGTTACTCTTCTGTGCCATTCTTTACCCCTGCAGAACTGGAGAAATCATTGAGGAGGGGTTTTTAAAAAATCTTTTCATGAAAGGATCAGAAAATTAGGTCAAAAGCACTGTATACTTCAGCAATACTAACGTAGCAGTCAACTCTTACAACAGAGCAGTGTCTTTTATTGAGACTAGCTTGGTGGCAGATATCACTATAATTAACGGCAATTCTTATTTATAATGGAATATGCAAATATATTTTCTCTAATTGCTCAATTGAGTTGTCTAATTAAAGAGGCACTTCCTTCAGGAATAAGTGTTCCTTGTTCTTATAAAGAAGAGACAGAGGATGGCTTGTTTACAGCACATGGCATGGCCCTCATTGTATGTTATGATATGATTTTAAATGAATGAGAAAATAATTGCCAATTCATTTTCATTGATTTTTTTTCTTTAATTACGTGGAAAAGGAATGTAATTCCTTCCCCAAATCCTCAAACTAATTCCTCTAAACTCCAGGATATCAATCTAAAGTCACAACTTACATGACAACTATAATGAATCACATTCCACAGATACCATTCCCATGGGAGATCGGCATGTATCAATTAATAGTACATTTGATCGTCTATGTATAGGATACTTACTGTGATCATTGTCAGTACCTATTGTTAACCCAGCTGTCTTTTAAGGGAGCTTATGATAATAGATGCAAAGTTGGCTTTTCTGGAGTTTACTCTGCATAGCTTAACGGCAGTGGGGATGGAACGATAAAATTTCTACCAATCCAATTTGGGGCTTACTAATTTTGCGCTATGGCAACAGGCTGGAATAGGGAGATGGGGGAACAAGGCAAGTAATCAATGCTTTCGAAACCTGGACTGAAATGAGTCAAAACTTTGATTCATAGTGAAGTGCAGAAGACAACTCCATCTGGGGGCTAACTGTGGCTACATGATAAGCTGCTGTGTGCATTTTGTCAGGTAAATACTGGAGCCGCTAACTTTGATAAAAATTGCCTTAACTTTTGAGGTGACCAGCACCAATTCTGGTCTTATTTATGCTCTTGACTGTCCAAGGAAAACAATAATGCAGGAGTTCTGCTGACACAGTGGAGGTAGGAGGCCTATCAGGAAGGCAGCTTTGGTGTTAAAACGAAAGAGTCTATAATGAGAGCACATCTGAAATCAGCAGGACCAGCAGAGCAGGAGAATGATCAAAGAATACACAGGAAAGGTACTTGAAGAACTGGAGAAATTCCTACAATTGAGCAACAGACATTCCCAACTATTCACAGAGTGGATTCTGGAATGGTAGGCCTAACATATGATGAATGGCTGAGGATCTTGGGATTGTATTCATTAGAGTTTAGAAGGTTCAGGGGAGATCTAATAGAAACTTACAAGATAATGCATGGCTTAGAAAGAATGCTGGGAAGTTGTTTCTGTTAGGAGGGAGACTAGGATCTATGGACACCACCTTAGAATTAGAGGGGGTCAATTTAAAGCGGAAATGAGCAGACATTTCTTCAGCCTGAGAGTGGTGGGCCTGTGGAATTCATTGCCACGGAGTGCAGTGTAGGGCAGGACATTAAACATCTTCAAGGCAGAGATTGATAAATTCTTGATCTCGCAAGGAACTAAGGGCTAAAGGGAGAGTGCTGGTAAGTGGAGTTGAAATTCCCACCAGCCATGACTTAATGGCGGAGTGGACTCGATGGGTTGAATGGCCTTACTTCCACTCCTATGTCTTATGGATCCTTGGGACGTGGACAACACTGAAAAACTGCAATTATTTCCCATCTCTGGGTGTTCTGGTGGAAGCGTTTATAAGCAATCTCCTTCAACCACTGCAATCCTTGTCATGACAGCACTCCCAAAATAGTGTACAATTAGGAATGGACGCAGCCTTGGTGAAGTAATGGTGGTATATCTCCAAGGCAGGGTGGTGTGTGACCTTGATGGAAAGTTCACACAGCATTGCTGCTCTTGGTTTTCTTCATGGTACAAATCCTCGGAGAGGGACTGTCCAAATACTCAGACTACATACCTGTAGTTCAGCCTCATGGCCATCAAGACAGGTTGTGGGGCAGCCAGTTGCATTATAATGTAAAAGGCACTTCTTACTGCAATTTCTTGTTGAATTGGTGATGGAAGCAGTGGAAATGCATGCCCAGTGTATGCTGATTGTCATGAAAACCAGTACGATACAGCCATCCAAACAAATACCGCATTTTCTATCATAACCCTGGATTGATAAATGTGGCAGAATGTAATTTAGCTGCTGCTAGTGTGTCACAGCGCCTTAATGATACACAGTCTTGTGCTGCTCCTCAGTCTGCCCTCCTTTATAGGGTGACAGTGTGGCACTACATATTTAAAGGAGAATATCCAGCTGGTGAAGACACAAATTTGTCTTTATATGGTCTATTTCTACAATGCTATTGTCAATAGATGTAGTTTGACAGGTTACGTGATGTATTTTAGTCCTTGATTTCCTGACCACTTGATGCAGGCTCAGTTTGGCAGTTGTAATGATCAGGTCTCAGCTTGCTTAGTTTTGACTGCCACTGCATGCTGCCGTGCTCGATGTGCAGACTGGCTTATCACTTTGGGGTGAGGAATGAAGGAACAGTGGGCAAGGTGGCAATTTGCAAGAAGCCTGCTCAATGTTGTTTTAACTGAATATCCGTGGGGCTCAGGGTCAACTTGAAAGACTTCCAGAGATGGTCTCATTCACTGTGCCCTTGCATCTATCCTGCCCTGCCCACTGATATAGAAGTCTGGGATATCAGCTGATAATGATTCTGTGACACAAGTTGTTGCTTGATCATTCAGTCAGATCGTTCTCTCAGCTCGGCACCAGCCTTGAAGAAGTCAAGTCTGAAGGGTTAGTTTGGCCAATCATCTCCTGTAAATAGACAACTCTTGGAGATTTGGAGAGGTCACATTCTAATCAACCTGATATAAAAGTGATTACCTCATGTCTGCCAAGTTACCCCTGAAATCCCATCGAAATGGGATTGAAACTGAGCCAACAGACGCAACATGATGTTGACAACAACTCATCCGAGCTTTGTCCTCATGCAGCACGAGAAGCCAACCTGTTCAGGCATCTCTGATGCAGGTGGGAGTTAAACCCACATCTTCCAGCCCCGAGGTAGGGACGCTACCACTCTGCCACAACAGCCCATAGAAAAGGATATTCTATCTGAAAAAGTGGTTTGTGACGGGCTTTGCATTTTCCTAAGACACTCCTAAATCCTTAATTGTCAATCTGATGCTAACTTTCCATTGTTAAGCATCCATCTTGGCAGACTATTGCTTTACTTTAAAATTAATTGTGTCTTTGGCGCGTCTTTTTTTTATACATGGACTCAACAGCTTCTTTTACATAGAGTGAAGGTGGAAGTTGCCTTCTATCTGATCAGTCATCTTGCTATTGTCGTTATAGCTGGCACAGTAAGACCGTGTCATCAGAAAGACAGGAAAAGCCAGAGCTTTGTGATGTTGAATGTGTTTGTAGATAATTTAGAGATAAGAGAACATCCAGTAAAATAGTTTCCAACTAATTGTCTTTCGGCTGGCTTGCAGAGCTTTATAAATACCAGCTGTCGATTAATCTGTGCTCAAGCCTCTGTAGGAATGTTAAATATGATATTATGCATAAGAGTCTGAAGCCAAATAGATTGCCTTTGATGTTCACTTAAACTAAATTACGGTCCCCGGGGTCAATCAGTGGTCTGTGTGGAGTTAGTGGATCGCTCTGTGGGATTGCTCCAGGACCCTTTTGGCGAAGGATGCAGGACTCTTGCTGCTGATTGTTATCGAGCAGGACTTGTTGGAGGTGGGTTTGTAAGGGACAGGGTCAGGTATGGTTAAGACCACGTCCTCAGGCTAGTACTGTAGCCAGGCATTTGTGTCTCCCTGACTTACCTGCTTCAATTGAAGTGACTAATTTCTCTCTACAAGCAAGCTGGGGCTCAATGTGAAGGGTTGTGGGGGGAAGCATGGGTTCGGAGGAGTGCAAGTGTGAGGTTTGAGACATTACAATGCTGGTCCTTCAGGATCAGGGGTGCAGCAGTCAAGTTATTAAAAGCCTGCATTTTTACTCTTGAGTTGCAGGTGGGATTTTATTTTTGAAGCAAGCCATTCTCATTCATGTACTGCCTTTAACATAGTAAACCACCCTGAGGCGATTCATAGGAACGATGGTGAAGAAACATTACAGAAAACAATGGAAGCTTTGTGATCTTGGGAGGGTGGCAAGGTAATGTAAAAACAGACTGGGTCTGACAGGCCAGTCATAGGCTTTCCACACCCTACGCACAAATAACTTGAAAACTTGAAGTGGCATTACAACAATGCTGGAAGTATTAAATGAGAGAGTCAGCTTCTGTGGAAAGAGGTACAGAATTAATGCAACAGACCAATGGCTTTTCATTAGAATTGGAAATGGTCAGAGAGATGATAGGTTTTAAGGAATGGTTGAGACAGTGAAAGGGAGATGAATGAGTGGAGAAAGAGCAATGACAAAGCTCTGTGACAGGACGGAATGCAAGGGTGATTCCAGCAGCCCTTTATCGAGTTCCCAAGGATTCATCACATACCAGTACATCAGCTTGCAGGGGAAGTCACTGCAACAACACGGTTTGGGAGGATGTTCGACTGGATAATGGTTAGATGATTCTGGGAAGTTTGGAAACTGATGTTCTCTATCGGCCTCTCTGAGCTGATTCAGAACACTGACATATGGCTTGCAGCAGCAGGTAGGACCCTGATAGCAAGCTTTTGTGTGCCTCTAGTTCAATTCTCGACATACATCATGGCAACACCTCTTTGCAGTGCTGCATGGGTCTTGGAATCATATGTGTTCATTAGCATAGCCTTAAACTGCCCTGATTCCAGCAACAGATGGGCTTTAGTTGCAACGATCAAGTAGGGGAAGGATATTTTCTTGCTGGACTGATACAGGTTTTGAACCTGGGTGCTACAGGCAAGACCCTGACTTTCTGGAATATTCAGTTATATTCCAGTCCTCTTTGCTTTTATAAACACATCGATTTCGAGTGCAGCAGACCAGTGACAAAGAGTTGAATGCACAACAACACAGAGCAAAATATAAGCCAGACCACATAAAGTTTAGGTTGATCAATTTAACCCCCCAAATAAAACTCTTTTTTGCCTGCTCTCAACTGTGAACCATATATATTGGCAGTAATTACCTAGGTCAATTCTACTGTTCAGGACAACACTCTCACAGTTATTTTGAGATTACCATCTAATGTGTGGTCAGAAGTAATATTAAATCAAAAAGATAGTAAACAATAGCCATGTGGTGGATTTAATCTAGTTGGGGCTCCATTCAAGGACACAGCGGAAAAATGTCAGACTGCCCTGGTGGGGAATGAAGGTGTTGAGGACAGTCCTGGTGAAAAGGAGACAGTGGTGGATAAAAGTTTGGAAACTGAAAATGACAGGGGGATTGGAAGAAACAGTGATGTAGGCAAGGAGAGACTGGACAGAGCATGGTATCAGATCAAAGATGGGCAAGGAAACCTCTTGTCAATTATCCTTTCCTCCCCCATCTCTCCCTTCCACTTCCACCCCCCCCCCCCTCCCCCCACCCACCAAACCTCCCCATAGCTGGTGAATCAGTAATCCAAGCTGAACAGCAAAAGCAGCAAGTACTGAGGGTGGCAAGGCTATTGAATGTATTCTTCAATGTCCATCACCAAGTGTGCCTCATCAGCACCACTGTCAAATCCTATAGGATATAGCTTCTAGACCGGACCAATGACAGGCAGGTGGTAAGGCAACTAAGCAGGAGGGAAAACATACTTGACCTTATTCTCACCAATCCTCTGGCTGCAGATCTATCTGAGTGAGTACTGGCAGGAGTGACCACTGCACAGTTCACGTGGAGACAAAGTCTAATCTTCACGTTGAGGATACTCTCTGTGGTGTTGTGTGCTAAATGGGATAGATTTAAAACATATATAGTAACTGGGAAATAAGATGGGTGCGAGTGAGGCATGGGTGGTAGAAGATTAAGCACCAGAAGAACGAGGTTAGAAAGCAGTAACCAATTATCAGTGAACCAAGACACACCTCCTAACCAGTATGCCCAGGTGCTGGAATTCTTCCAAAGTTGATTTAGAATATTGGAAATCCAAACAATGCCCACCCACATCCCTGGATGATGAAAGTATGGGGACCTGAGCATACGTGACAACCTTTGGTTTCAGAAGTCAGAAAATGGGCCAACTTGCATTTCTCATGCTTGGGACGAATCAGACTCATGAACTGTGCTTTCTTCTCCTCACATGCTGCCAGACACCAGGTATATTTCCAGCAATTTCTGAATTCTGAGTTTCCAGCATCTTTGATATTTTGCTTCTTTTTTTAAAAAAAAGAAAAGAGTCATTCTATTTGGTATAATACTGGTTTGCTGTAGGCACTGATGACCACCTTGCTACAACTTACTTTTGATTTTCCATCCATAAGAAGGGATCAATTTAGTGCAGAGACCACAAACGTTGTGGTTATTAATGTTACATCAGGAAAGATTATGGGAAGATTTAATATAAGCATTCAAAATTCTGAGGGATTGTTGTAGATTAAGGGATTTTGAAGAAACTGTTTCTACTTGGAAGGTAGTTAATAAACAGTTGGTAGAGAATTAAGGTATAGTAGGTAGTACAGATACTTTTTTTAAAAATACAAGACGAATGCTCTAGAATGCGCTTCCTGAAAGGGTGGTGGAAGCAAATTCAGCAGTAACTTGAAAATGGGAATTGGAAACGTACCTGAATGGAAATCTTTGCAGGGCTATCGGGGAAGAGCAGGGGTGTAGAAGTGATTGGAAAAGCTCTTTCAAAGGGTTAGCACAGTTGCCATGGACCGAATGGCCTTCTTCTGGGCTGCATGATTCTTTGGTTTTACTCAATCTTGCTTTAAAAGAACAGTTTTTTTTTAAACTTCTATTTGTTACCATTGGGCGAAGCATTCATAATGACTTCAGCTGTTAAAACAAACCAGAATTTAACATGGGCTTAACAACTGATGATCTCATAGCTAAGGAGGCTGGAAAAATGCAGATCAGAGGCCTGAGTTTTACTGTGGCAGAGTGAATTGAAAGGATTGTTTGATGTTTGAGGTGGGGCTGGGGGTGTATCAATCAAAGAACTGTGCTATTGTTGTCTAAACATATCTGCAGTATTGGGGTCAGGAATTATGACAAGATCTAGGCACTACAATTAATGAAGAATATACCGTACCTCACAATAGGTCTATTATCCATTTCTTGGAATGATAGTGGGACTTTGGGAGGCATTTTATACAGCAGGTCGCATGAACTTTAGTTGCATTCCCTTAAATAAAGGAAAATTGAGGGATGACCTGATCAAGGGGTTTTAAATGGATTTGGCATGCTAAGTAATGAAAAACTACTTCCTCTAATGGGGAAAAAAATAAGAAGCTGGACTGGGGTTCATACACAATACTAGCATTGAGGCCACACATCCAGGACAGAAATTAGGAAGGACTTTTTCACACTACTAAAGGCTTGAGGAAATCTGGAATTGTCTCCACCAAATGTGGTTCAGATAACTGGACAATTCAAGACTAAGATCATTCGATTTTCTTTGGTAAGGGTGTCAAAGTACAACAAACCATTGCAGTAAACTGGACTAAGTTACAAACCAGCCATAATTGAACTGAGTGGTACAGACTCAAGAGACTGATCGACTTCCTCTCATTCCCATTTGCCTTGGGTCTGTGAAAATCAGCATCACAATATGCAGACAAGTTGTTGGGTGAGAGACCCTGAATGTAAAGTGTTAAATTCACATTATCATAACCCCTCTCTCCATACAGCTTCATTCCATTTTACCCCCAACCTTGCATTTTAATACAACTATAAGGTCTATTATGTATTTGAACTGTTACCACAGGCTCTCTCGTTACAAAATATGGCTTATCCATACAATGGGCACTAACTACAATGAATTATTAGATTTTGCTCAGATAAAAGCTTCAGCTCTTTTTTGTTAGAAAGACTAAAGTTAAAAGCTAACAATTAGCCTTCTTATGTGAACATATTGTTTCGCTTTCCAGTCATTTTACTTTTGATGTGCATTTATAGATATAAATTCTACATGACTCTCAAATGGAGCTTGTTTAAAATAACATGTAATAACTCTCAATGAAGCTAGACTGGGGCAATCTCTATATATACGAGAACTGTAGAATATCTTTTGGTTTTGCTTAAACAAAATTTTCCTGACAATTGGAAAGTGCAGGTCACAGTGGGGAAATGATGTACAAAGAACAAATAAATATGTTAGATCCTTGCTCCACATTGCATTGGGTAAATTAAATCGGGACAGTGATACAGATTGATATAGTAGGCCTCATCAGCACGAGGTCAGGGATGAGAGTGGGATTTTAGCCTGGGTTTCCACAGCTAGTCACTGTCTGGTAACTCCCAGCAGGTCAACAGGATTGCAAGGACACTGGGCCGGAACTGCAATGGGCCTTGCAATCTTTGAAGTACCTGCCAGTGCTGACAGATAAAGGAATGGACACTTGTTGAGACACCAGCTGCGAACTGAACCCCAGACCAAACCACTTGAATAAGAATGACTAAATTGGAGCAAGATAAAAGAATTTTTATAAATGTTGAACCCAAGTGACTACAAGTCCTTGGGTTCTGATGTTTGATGAATTCTTTGTTTTTGCAAAGCGCACAATGTTCTTGGTTTCCCATAATGTTGGGAATTTCATTGAGAGACCATTTCAGATACTGACATTTTGTTTAATATGCCCCAGTGCTACAGAATCCCTACAGTGTGGAAAGACACTATTTGGTCTATCAAGTCTGCACTAACCCTCTGAACAGCGTCCCACCCAGACCCAGACCCCCCCCCCCACCACCTCATCCTTGTAACCCCACACTTTTCACTGGCTAACGCACCTAGCCTGCACTCCCTGGACGTACGGACAATTTAGCATGACCATCCAACTGCGCACCTTTGGACTGTGGGAGGAAACTTGAGCACCTGGAGAAAACTCACTCAGCCATGTGGAGAATTTGAAAACTCCACACAGACAGTCGCCCAAGGCTGGAATGGAACCCCAGTGCTGTGAGGGCGCAAGTGCTAACCACTGAGCCATCGTGCTGCCCTAAGGGAGGCACTTAAAGTAATTCGGGAAATATCTTATTTGTATTTCCAAATTTAATACGATCCCAAGTTTTACAAATCCCTTCCCACTGATGAACAATATCCATAGTGTCTATTAATTACAAGGTGTGCTGCAGCAACTCACTAAGGCTCCTCTGACAGCACTTTCCAAACCAGCAATGCCTACCACTTAGAAGGGCAACACATGAAATGAAACATCACCTGGAAGTTCCCTCTAAGGCACACACCATTCTGACTTGGAATTGTATAGCTGTTCCTTCACTGTCAAGATCCTGGAACTCTTTTCCTAAACAGCATTGCCATTGTCCCTGTAATCCGAGGAAAGCAGCAGTTCCAGTCTCAGCTCACCATCACCTTCTTCAGGGCAGTTAGGGTTGATGGCCTAGCCAACAACACCCAAATCCCATAAATTAATAGACAATGTTTCCCACATCCATTGACTTGATGAAGTAGACTGTGAAATGATTACACTTTTCACTTTATTACACTGGTTGTTTGCATAACTCCAAAAGAAAAGCATTGGGGTTAGTTATCTAACCACTGAGAATAGTAGCTATAAAACTATAATATAAAAGAAGTCAAAGGAAGTGAAGGCATTTTTGGGGACAAAAAAGTGTTTAGGACTGTTGCAAAACAGGACCCAAGCAATTAAAAAGAATGAGCTTAATGAAGAGAAAGATTTATACTCTTTTAGCTTCAGAAGACACCCGTAATAGTTCACACCTCGCCTGGTGAAAAGGTTAGGCGTGCTTGCTCTTCCATTTAGATTAGCTACAGGCTGCTTATGGAACCAATTAATCTGATAAAACTTAAATACACTTGGTGATGAAATGGGATCATTTTAGAAATCTGTCAGTTGCCAGCTGATACTTATTAAACAAGGCCACCCAGCAACAAGACATCACGGTGGGAAGCCTGAAATCGAGGAACATGGAATTTCCGCCCCTCACTGAGAAGAGGTCTCATCCTCAAGAGCTCATCAGCAATCTAATTGGCCAACAGCTCTAGCAGTCTCAGCAGCGCCAGAACATGGCAGTGTCCATTGCTGGGACTGCAATCAGGCTTTTCTTAGATGAAGACAAGCTGTGGGTGCCTGAACCCAAAGAAATCCCAGCTGCTGGAACGGAAAGGAAAGGGAAAATGGATTTTGGTGACATAGTGGTAAAGAGTAAAGGGAGTAACACTGCCACCTTTTAACCAGGACATGGAGAAAACATCTACCTAGATCTGCCCTCCTGTCCACACCGACTATGTTAAGCCATTGGAAGAGAGATATTTGGGTCAGTTAGTTGGCTAACAAGCTCAATTGCCCATTAATTATCTTTTTAAAATGGCAAGTCGCTGGCAATTTCATTCATCATCTCCCCTATTGGCTTGTGGGGTACAAATCAGATGCTGGGCAAAAAGGCAGTGGGCTCGTCTTTATTTTGCCCGTTATACCACTATTTTACATCTTTCTGCCTAACCGAACACAGACACAGCAGAGCCAATCCATAAAGTTGAGCCCCCCCCCCACCCTCCCCCCAAGGGAAATGATCCCAGTTTTGCTTCCTGAGAACTTGCTCCACATTCCTTGGCATTCTGCCAACCCCCAAAATAATTCCTCGCTATACTCTGGAAATGCTTTCTAATACATTACATTGGGAGTCTAGAGATGGTGGCAATTATTGGTCATGTTAAAATGTGTTCAAAGTTCTCAAACCAGAGTTCAATTTTCAAAGTCAAGCATACCAATGTTGTCATTACTCCCCACCAAACCCCACCCACCCTGCCCTGGCCAGTCAGGTATTATCCAGGTTAGATGTAAAACAATACTTCCTTGCTCCATCTCAATGTTGTATCTCAGTTCAAATCTCAGGACAGCATTGTGTGAGGTATTCTTATTCTTACACCAGTCATCTTTGTGAATGCCTTTGGATTGTCAGTAGCTTTTTACGCAGAGCTCAGCTTCCTCAGAGGGTTAATACCTCTTTTGTTTTTGGACTCAACCCATTCAAACTTGTCTAACTTCTGATCTGGAAAGGCATTAAGGGCAAGAGGGAGCTCCATTAAAGATCTGGTCTCAAAAATGAAAAGTACAGCGTTCTCATGCACGATGCTTCGGAGCCCCTCGAAATATCCATCCATGAAATGCTGCCTACAATTTTCCTTTGGGTGGCAGCGTTTCTGATCCATTTTATTGAATTGTGTTATTTGCAATTCATGAGCTACAGTCTTGGATAAAGCTTGGAATATGACAGAAGTCTATTTTGCCGGACCGTTAGAAGTGGCTGAGATAGAGCTGCAAACTAATAAGTGTTTTTTTTTAAAATGTAGATTGGATCTATCAATATAAAAGAGACCTAAGAAGCAACGTTTTCACACAGAGGGTGATACGTGTATGGAGAAAGTGAGGACTGCAGATGCTGGAGATCAGAGCTGAAAATGTGTTGCTGGAAAAGCGCAGCAGGTCAGGCAGCATCCAAGGAGCAGGAGAATCGACGTTTCGGGCATGAGCCCTTCTTCAGGATTCCTACAGATTCCAGAAGAAGGGCTCATGCCCGAAACGTTGATTCTCCTGCTCCTTGGATGCTGCCTGACCTGCTGCGCTTTTCCAGCAACACATTTTTCAGCTCTGATACGTGTATGGAATGAGCTGCCAGAAGAAATGGTGGAGGCTGGTACAATTGCAACATTGAAAAGGCATCTGGATGGGTATATGAATAGGAAGGGTTTGGAGGGATATGGGCTTGGTGCTGGCAGGTGGGGACTAGATTGGATTGGGATATCGTGTCGGCATGGACGAGATGGACTGAAGGGTCTGTTTCTGTGCTGTACATTTCTGTGACTCTAAGTACATTTCACCAGCTGAAATTGACTGTTTCATATCTCAGGAGAGAGATGAAATCTAGACATCTCACTACTTCAGTTGATTAAACAATTTTAAGCCATTTACATAATTACATTTTGATAAACCAAAATGCCGCCACACTTATTCTTTTACAGCTGTGACTAGAAAGGGTCTTGCTTGCAGCCTGTAGCTATTTGGTGGGTCCAGCGCTACTAACCAGTGAAAATATTCTTTTGATCATTAATTCAACTTATCAATCAAGGCAGACAGTAGAGCCTGTGGCAAAACAGTACCTAGAGCAAGGCGAGAGCCACAGCAGCACACGGGAGAAATCAAACCACATCACGAAGAAATATATATTTTCAAACCTCCCACTTTCCATTTCAGAAAAAAAAAGGTGGAATTATCCCTTCTGTGGAAAAAGTGAAAAACATCTCCCTGATGAAAGGAAAAGCATAAAGCGTAGTAATCCAAACCAAAAGAATTTTTTTTTCAAAGTCAAATAGAATGGAGCCAAAAGGCCAGTATTGAGGAAAGCAAGCTATGAGCTCAATTGTGACAGCCATCAGCAAACTTGGAATCACAAAAGGCATGAAATTAAATCTGAGTAAAAGTTTTCTTACACATGCACTGAGTTATAAATAACTCACAATAGAAACGGGTAAGACTAATGAGCTGTCATCGCTCATAAATTGAGGGTGTTAGCTAAAAATCTGAAGAACTTATTCTCTTACCTCATGTGTTTAATGTGCTCTGTAAGGTTCCAATATGATGAAGGAATTCAATTCAAAGTGGAACATACTTGCTCAGTACTCAATAATCTACATTTTTATCCCACATTCCTTACAGCTCCCTCCCCTTCACCCCACCCCTCACTGTTTCTCTGTGTACCTTTCTATAGAATTTGGCTCCACACTTTCATCCTTGGCTTCAGAAATATTCACCTTTCATGATGAAACTTGAGCAAAGATTAAATGTTGATCCCCAGCTATTCCTTTGAAGAAAAGAATGTTCCAATATGGGACCCACTCCAGAGCAAAAAAGTTGACCAGAACTCTGATTATCTTTCATCGGTCACATTCCTGGGTATTCCTGGTGAATTCCCTTTGCATATTTTTGCACTGCTCTTCCCTGACTCAATCATTCATTCAAGGAAGCAACTCAGTATCGGAAATCATCCTGGTATATTTGTCATCTAATCTCTTGGGACCACTTGAAACCCTTGGTTGGAGGAGGTGTTAAAGAACTGGATCACCATGTACAGAAACACACCATAACTCTCTGAGTAGGCAGCCGTCTCCAGATATCTAAGCCATCAAAATGAAATACAAGACCAGTTGAGACTCATCAAGTCACCCAAAGTCATCACCAGTGCCTACCATTTAATTAATGCTCTAAATGTCACCGAAATCCACAGTATCACACCTGTGAGATGATTTTAAGAATCTGGTGCTAAGGTTGGCTTTGGAAGGGGGCTAGATTTATGCCTGTGATCAGCTGCAGGCTCAAATGATGTGGAGGTGCTGATGTTGGACTGGGATGGACAAAATCAGAAGTCACACAACACCAGGTTATAGTCCAATAGATTTATTTGAAATCACAAGCTTTTGCAGCGCTGCTCCTTCACCAGTTGATGAAAGAGCTGTGCTCTGAAATGCTTGTGATTTCAAATAAATCTATTGGACCATCACTTGATGTTGTGCGACTTCTGATTTGATTCAAATTGAAGCTGTGAGAATGGGTTATGCCCCTGCAGTACTCAGGTAGAATTTTCTTTGTGTGATGAAATAGATTGGACAGAGGTCGATGATGGGGCAAATTGCGCATGCTCATTGGAAATAGCAGACCTGACAGTCTGAACACCTTTTTACTTCCTACCAACCAATGTGCACATTGATGGATACAATAATGCAAAACATAAATTGCAGTTACAAAACAGTACTCAGCTGTACTTAGAAATTATTTGCATGGGCTCTCTGCATCCAGAGAGGTCCTTGTTCAAATTCAGGTAAAATTGAACTGGACGGAAAGTCTGATGCTTTGTTTCTCCCTACCCGTGGCGGTCGATGTTGGATTCGTGCTCGCGCCACTTTCTGCTTGTTAACGATGTTCATTAATCTCACTGCATCGACACCTTTGACATAAACCACTGGCCGTTTTAGTGGATCCTCGGAGCCTTGATTCAACTGCAAAATGAGAAAACAACACAGCAGACATAGAATGAGACAGGATCTACAGTGCAGGAAGAGGTCCTATTGGCTCCCCATGTAAGTCCATTCCTACCACTGACTTCATAGGGCTCTGTTTCCCCACCACCAAGAATGAGATGTGTAACCGTGACAGAGTGGGCCTGCCCACCATCTTTGGATTTGATTTATTGTTATTGTCACATGTACCAAGGTACGGTGAAATGTTTTGTTTTGTGTGCAGTATAGGCCAATCACAACATACAAAGCACATTAGGGTAATAGAACAGAGCGAGGAATACAATGTTACAGCTGCAGAGAAGGTGAACAAACAGTGAAGTCAACATTAAATTTGAAATTTGAGAGGTTCATTCAGAAGTCTGATAACAGTGGGGAATAAGCTGTTCTTGAATCTGTTGGTTCATGTGTTTACACTTTTGTAAAAGGTTGGAAGAGATTATAACTGGGATGGAAGGGGTCTTTGATTCCTTTGGTTGCCTTTTTTAGGCAGCGAGAAGTCAAAAAGTCCTAGAGTCATACAGCACGGAAACAGACCCTTTGGTCCAACTAGTCCCATGTTGAACACAATCCCAAACTAAACTAGTCCCACCTGCTTGCTCCTGGCCCATATCCCTCTACACCTTTCCTATTCATGTACGTATCCAAATGTCCTTTAAACATTGTATTTGTCCCCACATCCACCATTTCCTCAGGAAGTTCATTCCACATGCGAACCACCCAATGTGTTCAACAGATTTCTTTAAGCAAAACACAGCATTTTGTCTAACGTTTGGAAGAGTGAGCGGACTGAATGAGCCCGGTAATCGTTTTTGGCTTGAAGGCCTCAATTCCCACTTTTGCACTTTTCCCAGATGAGCTGAGATGTTTCAAGTGTCCTCAGTAACTGGGAGATGCCTAGCAGCCTATAACATTTAACATTCTTCTGTTGTACTAACAAACAGGTACGCATGCTGCAGTGGAATTTCGTGACAAGTCTGTATCTTATGATGTACAGGACAAACAGCAGGTTGTGGTGACACTGCAGTATGAATGTGTGATTCACAGAGTCAGCTTACTTGAATGTGAAACAAGTGCAGATGGAGTCAATGGATGGAGGTTGGCTTGCATGATGGACTGATAAATCTGTACCTGACAGCCCCATTAGATCCAGCCTGTTGTGTGCCAAGGGGCAAGAGATGCTCAAATTACCTGAGGGCTGTCCACACTGTTGCACAAAGGGACAATGCATAGGGATGAGAGAGGCTGCTGAAGGACTTACAACAAATGTAATCTCATAACATCAAGACCAACAGGTCTTCTTGGAAATCTCAGGCTTTTAGATTATTCAGTGGAGTGCTATAATGTGTTTCAACAAGTTCTGCTTACCACTATTATGATACAGCCATTAACTGGTTTCAAGCAAACAGATGAGAATCTCGTAAAAAGATTAACTAGCGGAGAATTTCAGAAACATATTCAAATTCAGACAAACAAACAGACATACTAATAGGGCGAAAGTGAGTTCTGCAGATGCTGGAGATCAGAGTCAAGAGTGGGGTGCTGGAAAAGCACAGCACAGCAGGTTAGGCAAGCCCTTCATCGGGATCATGCCTGAAACATTGATTCTCCTGCTCCTCGGATGCTGCCTGACCTACTATGCTTTTCCAGTGCCGCACTCTCGAGACAGACTAACAGTCATCATGTTTGATGTTATAGCTTATTGCCTGAAATACTGATTCACTGTTTGTGCCGAGAAGATTCAGTTTACGTTTTTGCTGTCTAACTGAGAATGACTGTTCAGGGGTCTCCGACACCCCACGCTGCTTGCCTCTCCCTCCCTACTAAAAGCCGAGTTAAGTCACAGAGGCTGGAAGCTTGTCCCTCAGTCCTAAAATCAATGAGTGCCTGGAAAACCAGTGAAGAGCCACAAGTTGCGTGCATCCCGATCAATGCAAAGAAACCAGGCAGAAGGATGTGAGTTATAGGCAGCTGTCAGCGCCAAGGCAAAGCCTTCAAAGCAAGAGGCGGGGGCTGAGAAGGTCCAGGAGCAGGCAGGATGCCATGGTGAGGCTGGTGTTTTGTCAATGCCACCTCGTGTGGGTGAAGTATTGAGGTGGTTGGTGCTCTGGAAGCAGGCAGGCCTTCTGTTCAGTAGGTACAGTGGCACAATGGCTGGGGCAGGGATCCAATGAGCTGCAGCACCCAGGTACCCACTCTGCCATAGCCACTGGGTTTTTGCTCGGTTTAGCTTCTTGGTGGAGGACAGAGCATTGGAAGGAGATAGTAAAATCAAAAGTTGCGGCTTTAACAAGATGCAAATGCATGGAAATAAGGCACTTCCCACACAAGGGCAAGATTCTCAGTCATTATTTAAGGCCTGAGATGGAAAAAAATAATCCAGGAATTTAAAAAAAAACATTTACTCTCATCTTACTTTCCCACCTTTCTCACCCTGACTCCCACCATAGCAGAGAGAGGTAACGCCATCTTTGAAATCTTAGCATATGGATGGGACCTAAGGGGCAACTTTTTCATGCACAGAGCGGTGTGTTATGGAATGAGCTGCCAGAGGAAGTGGTGGAGGCTGGTACAATTACAACATTTAAAAGGCATCTGGATGGGTATATGACTGGGAAGAATTGAGAGAGATATGGGCCAAGTGCTGGCAAATGGGACTACATTAATTTAGAATATCTGGTCAGCGTGATGACTTAGACCGAAAGGGCTGTTTCTGTGCTGTACGTATCTATGATTGCTTTGCATTGATCATTGGAAATTTTTTTAAAACTCTTGAAAAAGTGGTCAGTTTCTATGGTAATTGTGACAATAAATTTAACATTCCATTTGTATACAGCCACACAATTGAGATATACAAGGAAGACAAAACCACATCGATGTTGCCTGGCTAAAGTAGACTGAGAACAAAGATTTTACGGTGGGTCAGTTGAAGAGCAGTGGAGGAACTTTCAAAGAAATTTTTCAAAGTGCTCATAAAAAGTATATTCCAGTGAAAAGGAAGGACTGTAAGAAGAAGGGTAATCTGCCATGGGAGTCTAAGGAAATAAGGCAGACTATCAAACTGAATGAGAGGGCATACAAAGTGACCAAAAACAACACGAAACTAGAAGACTGGGAAAACTTTAAAGGTCAACAGAAAGCCACAACTAAAGAGCTATAAAGAAAAGCAAGATGGAGTATGAAAAAAAACTAGCGCAGAATATAAAGACAGATAGCAAACGTTTCTATAAATATATAAAATTAAAAAGTGTGGATAAAGTAAACGTTGGTCCTTTAGAGGATGAGAAGGGGCATTTAGTTTTGGGATATGATGAAATGGTTGAGGCGTTGAACAGGTACTTTGTATCGGTCTTCACAGTGGAGGACACTATGAACATGCCAGTAAGTGACAAAGAGATGAAGGTAGGTGACGACCTCGAAGCAATCATTATCAAGGAAGAGGTAGCATTGTGCAAGCTCATGGAGCTAAGGATAGATAAGTCTCCTGGCCCTGATGGAATACATCCCAGGGTTCTTATGTTCTCTGTCTCCTTTCATTAGTACTGAATGAAATAAAGCAGTTATTGGGTACACAGTGCTTGGCTCATGTACCTTTGTAGTTCAGTCTCCAGTATATAGAGATGGTTTAATGATGTTAGCAGCTTATACAAATCATCTGTATTACTACCAATGCTCGATATCAGGAGCTCCCAAAAACGCAACTTCCAAACTGGCGACAGGAAGCTAAATTATCACTTGCCATCTGTCCATTTGCAGTGCAAACATAAAAATTGCTGGACCAAAATATACCACTATCCATCCAGTTTGGGTTTACTACCTAGAGATTGCATGATACAATGATTGTTAACTAATTAAGAGACCTCTGCTTCAATTCATCTCCATCAGGCCCAGGCCTGACATCGAACAGAACCCCCACAGGGAAAGACTTCACTAGTTTCCAAATCTCCCCTCCCCCCCGACCTCATCCCAGATCAAACCCTCCAACTCAGCACCACCCCCTTGACCTGTCCCACTTGTCCATTTTCCTTCCACCTGCTATCTGCTCCACCTTCCCCATTGACCTTTCACCACCACCCCGCACCTGCATCCACTTATTGCCTTCCCAACTACCATTCCCTCCAGCCCCAACTGCACCCTCTATTTATCTCTCAGCACCCACCCACCACCACCACCACCACATTCCTGATGAAGGGCTTATGCCCGAAACATTGACTCTCCTGCTTCTTGGATGCTGCCTGACCTCCCGTGCTTTTCCAGCACCACACTTTTCGACTCTGACTCTCCAGCACCTGCAGTCCTCACTTTCTCCTAGTTTCTACGGCTGCTAAAGTCATACTGAGGTGGCCAAGGTGTGCTAAAGCACGGGTTCAGACCTCATTTACAGAAGATGACACAGCAGCCTAACCCTCTGTTAGGAGCAACCACCCAGAGATTTGGTAAACTGGCCATCTAGCACTCAGTGATCAGGCATTCAGGTGGACAACTCTTAATGGAACACCCATTCCCAAAACAGCCCAGTTGACCAAAGTAATCAAATCATTGCTAAGTGTGACTTAAAAGAATAACACTTTTCCTGGTTCATTTGCCACTGGAAGTTCAATGAGTAGTTTTGAAAGGCATCCAAAAAACTTTAATATTAAGACTTCACGAACATGCAACCGATTCCAGTAATTCTCTTCTGAAGGCTTCTTCTGAAAAAAGTATGCATTGTGCCACTCCATGTTTTGTCATCTAATAGAGGAGTCATCAGGAATAAGAGAATACTTGGTGGTGGTTATCTCAATGGGGGAGCCCACTGGTGTGCAGTGGGAATGGAAGGAGGGCACACTGAGGCAGAATTGCACTTGCTGCTGAAGGAGAGAGGGGACAATAGGGAGCAGGGGAAAAGGAAACTCTTTCCTCCAACGATGGGTGCAGGATAGCCATAATCGTGCAAGCCAAATCCTGTATGCCCTTCCCCTCAGACCTGGAGGCATCAGCAAACTTGCCACTTTGTGTCTGCCACACTTTTAGTAGGTGGGCAGAGCCCACGTTCACGGCTGGATGGATGAAAATTGCCTGCACGCTTAAACCTGGAGGTTTCTGTTTTCACACTCCAAGCAAATTTTAATGATAGCAATCAGTGATGAGGACCACGTTTGGCTGGCAAATTCAGTCTTCTAAACAGGCTAATATTTGGAGCACACAGAACCCACTATACTGCCCATTCACGCTTTTTCGCCAAAGTAACTCACCAGAACTCCTGAACATTGCAGGCATAGACACCCCCATCCTACCCCCAAAACGGTCCAGGCAAGATCTTTTGGAAACTACATCCCTTGCTAGTGTTAAAAAATCAGCTTAGCTTTTGCACCTTTGAAAAGCATTTCATCCACGGATTACACTGAATCTACAGCAGTAGATTGATCAGCACAAGTAGCCTGGGCTACCATTTATGTTCATCCATCTCTTTCTGTCCAACCCCATTGGCATATACTCCAGCTCCTCCCTTATGTGCTTTAGCTTCCCCGAAATACACCTGATGGAGACACCTTCCATTTTGTGATATGGCCCGTTAGTTAAAACATTCTGACGGTGAAATTAGTCTTTGATTGTTGTGAACCCAAAACTTTTCTCATACCTGGCTGACAACAATGGGAAAGAAAAGCAAGTGGGTGTACAATGATTCTCCAGTCCCCTGGTGTTCAGACAATTGCAAGAAAGAAAGGCCACTAACAGAAAACGGTGCTTGGGTCATTTAATCAATTATGGCTTTCAAGTTTCAAGACTGCCGCACCCAATAAATACCAATGTCTAATTTTCAAGTCAATGCTCCACAGCTATACACAGCAAAACAGTACCTTCCAAAGACTGTGACCATACTTAGAGGTTTGGGGACTGTCACAACCGCGCCCCCCCACCCCCACCCTCGAGTGAGTGGCAGAGGCAGGAGAACCTCTTTGACACAGGAGTGGGCTTAGGGTCAGCTTTGGAACTGGTGACCCCAACCTTTCAGCTCACAACCTCATTTGGGGTCCCCATCTTCAACTTTGGGAATCCCTGCACTGGAATATCTTTGCAATTTGGATGAGTGAGAGATCCAGCAGCTCACATATTTCCAGACTAGAACCAGGTTAGGAAAAGCACATGCAGGTATGAATCAGTGGAGACAACTGTGACATATCTACCAATCCTATTGCGCAGAAGGTAATAGATTCCAGAGCAATAATATAAATTATGTTGAGGCATGTTTGTGCATAGTTACTGTATCCACTATGATCCTTAGGCAAGGGAGGATTGTTCGCTTGTCCCAAAAGGTTTGCCAGCAGTTTTCATGATAAGTCTACCCTTCAATGAGCAGCTTTGTGCATCCTGATCCTCTTCAGTCTGGTTGGGTCCAAGCAAGAAGAGAGTGAGGCCAATATTCACTAGTATTACATAAAAACCAGTGAACATTGCACTGGTATGCCAGTGAATACCTGGCATAAGTAGACACTGAAAATGGCATTTGCTTGTTATCCACAGAAAAATGGCACTCCAGAACTGCCAGGCTTCAGATGGATGGTTAGAGAACAATCCGGACCCATAAAATACTCGGCCCCCTTTGCTAACCCATGCAAGGCCTAACATTCCAGATGCTCCCTCCCTTGTCATGAGTCCTTTCCAAATGTCTTATCCACCTTAACACTTCTGTTAGAATAACAGTCAACAGAACAGTTTAAATACACAAGTCCTTACACAGTATAAACTCGATACCTAAATAGCTCCTTACAGCTGGCCTCTGGATAATCCATGGCAGAGGAGCTCCATTATCCATTAACCCCTTAAACTATTCCCACACGGAAAGACCAAACCAGTTTCACAAAGGGAGGCTAACTCTAGGAGATCCTGTGTGAACTGACTTCAATTCCAGCAACAGTCTTTCTTTGCTGACCAGTATGTTAGCATAGTAACAAAATCAATGAGCCTTATCTATCGCTTCCTTTTCCAAGAAGCTGAAAGCACTTTTCCCATCAGTAACATCAAAGAAGCTGGAGTTAATGATAGTTCTCAGGCTTAGCTATAAATCTTGCATTAATTTTCAACTGCTCATTGTAATTTAGCCCTGGGTCTTTGACTAGTTCAAACTGTTCCCTTCAACATTTACCATTCCTGCCCAGACAGCGGTACCAGTGTTTACCTGGAGGGGTGGAGGTCTTTTCAACATTGTTGACTGCTTTTCTAAGACCCAGAGTGCACAGAGGAACACGCAGACAGCGGGGGTATTTTTTCGTAAGACCTATGCATTCCAGGTGCAAAGATGTTGTGGTGGCCATGAGAAACAAGTGCTGTGCTCGATTTTTGAAACAAAAAAATTCCTTTGAGACAGGCAGGATAGATTGATCTAGCCTCTTTTCAGTCATGCACCTTCCAATTTAATATCTTAGGAAATAGAAAAGATAAAGACTTGTAAATGTAATGGATGCTTGCTCTCCAGTGCATTTGTTTTCAGTGCAGACAAGAACTTTCAAATTTGAAGCTTCTCTGCTGGCTCATACTGGGGGCCAGGAAAAATCCCTGGGCTTGCTGGCAATTGGTCCTGGTGCCATAGACTGGAGAGGGGAAATCTCAGTGAAGGTGCTCTCCCAGTTCCCCATCTTCTCGGCTGTGCTGATACGCTCCAAATGTCGATGATAGGTAAGGACTGTGCCTGTGAAGCCATTTCAAACATTCAGCTGGGATGTCACCAACTCATTGCCCATGGGTAAGCTCACTGGGTGCCATTGAAAGTGAGCTACCAAGGATGGACCAGCTCCTGGAGACTGTACCATCGCATCGGCCTGTTTTAGAAGAGGTGCAGAGACAATTAGTGGCGATCGGATGCTCTTCAGAGAGGACGCAGTGGGCTGAATAGCCTGCTTCCACACTGTAGGGATTCTGCACTCTGACTTTTCTTTTATTCTTCAGTGGGATGAGAGGTCAAGCCCAGCATTTTCACTGTCCATCTCGACCTGCCCTTGAGGAGCTGCTTTCACCAAAACAATGGCAGCCCTGAGCTTCACTCAGGATGACTGATTTTCAACAAATACAGTTCGGTTTGGGAGCTCACTGAACACAGGGATAGACAGACAGACATGCTCCTGTTTATCACAGAGCAGCAAGGAAAGAATATTTCTAACAAGGAATACTAAAGGAAAAAGGAAGACTTTCCTTAGAGTTAATGGAATATTACTAAAATACAGTCAGTGTCGTAATGGAAGGAACACAGCAGCAAAATTGCACACTGCCAGCCCGCAACCAGCAATGTGATGCAGTACGGATTATCTGTTTACAGATAAGAGTTTGGGGAATAAATATCCTGGACCAATGAGAATTCCCTTACTCTTGTTTTTGAAGAGTGCTGTTGGGTTTTTCCTGCCCACCGATGGAGCAGAGGGAGCTTTGGGTTAACATCTCAACTGAAGGATGGCAGCTTCAACTGTGTCGCATTCCCTCAGCACTACACCGGGATTACAGCTTGGGATCTTGAAGAGGTTTCAGGGATCTTGCCTGCCAGCTAGAGAGCTGTCAAAAACCTGCACTCCCTCCTTTTGGGAAGAACTACCTGCATCTCAAGCCAATGAGACAGTGGTGAGGCCTTGAATCAAGAGCGGAAGTCTCTGCTAACCAATCAAAGGCTGGACCCTCTTCTACTGAACGGCACTACAAGCCTTTCCTGGAGGCACACCCTCCTTGCCTCTCGCCCCCTAGAGGTGACAAGCTGGTGACACAGTTTCGGTTTTTGTGCTGCGAAAGGCTCACCCCTGCAGCTGGGTTAACTCCAGCGTGGGCTCATTAAATGGCGAGAAGGTCAACCGTAGACTTGCCCTGCCCAGAATGTCCTGCTGGAAGGTAAAGAGTTGAGATACTCCCACCCTCCTGCCAAACTACACACCCATCCCACCTCCACGCTCAGCACCAGCAAGAATATTCTGTCTGAAATGTTCAGGTATCTGATGTGGAGCTAAAAGTTTCTGATGTAGAGCCACACACTGAGCCAAGACTCACATGACTGAAAATCACTGTCAATCAGGTTTAGAGAGAAAGCTGGCTTTATGTGCTAAGATTCAGTGCAATTTAACTGGCCTGGTTTACCAAGCAACAATTTAAAAGAGGAAAAACTATATTCCTTGCTCCTGACTGATGTAGCTTATGAGAGAATTCTTGCTCCGACCGAAAATACATCAAAGACATCGGTAAAGGGGTGAATAAACAAGGGTGAATTTGGATCAAAAATTAAAGTTTGAAATGCCCGGCAGTTGGCTCCATTGATATTAAGGGAAATGCAACATTGATCTCTCCAGCATCAGCACACAGTATATCTACACGTGAAGACCTCCCGTGAATACGTTACTTTAAGGGGTTGCAATAAACAAAGTATGAAAGGGATAGGGTTCAAGCAATATCTATAACAGGATAGGGATAGTGTTACAACACTTCATAGAAGGGGTACATTTTATAGATTTGTAGAAATAATGCATATTTATATAGAAATATATATTTAGAACACATTTGGGTCCTTAATATATGCTTTACAGCAAATATATTCCTTTTCAAATGCAAAACTAGGCAAGTTCAGAAATGCCATCTGAATTCAATGATCAATCTGGGGCTTTAAACCAATCCATCATTGTAGTTTTTTTAAAGAAAACATCGGTGACTGCACTTGTGCACCTTTAATAGCTCTGTTCCCTGAAAACACTCTGCAGATAATCCTTCCTCTCCTTCACCTTGCACTTCCAGCATCTTGTCTTGCTCAGTGCGACCTCTACTCATCCTCCCATGCTCAATTCAACAGGGCCACACACGGTGAGGAGCAACCGGTTTGGAAGAAACATGGAGATCAGCAAGGAGTCCTTGAGCACTGAGCACATGGGCTCCCTGTGTGGCTTTCTAACTTGACTCAACTTGACTAACTTTCTAACTTTCTAACTTAATGGGAGTTGTCACAAAATGTAAATATTGCTTTTCAGCAATTGTTGCCACTAACAGTATCACAGACCAGAAAGAGGCCATTGCTCTGTATTTGCCGTAGTCTCCCTGTTCAACTCCCTCCAATGCTTTCCTCCTTCAGGTATTTATAGAATTTATCTTCGAAGATGAAGATTTAATCTGTTTCCACTGGATTTTCAAGCAGCACTTTCCAAATCCCAACTGCTCAGTAAGTAAGCTTTCTTTCCTCTCACTTTCAATCAGAGTACTCTGGTACAATAGAGGAATTGGAAACAGTTTCTATTTACACCAGCTCAACTTGCACTGTGTAAAGTAGGATTTGAACCAGCCCAACACTAAACCAATACAAGCCCCGACAAGTGTAAAGTTGGATGAGGCGACAAAACAGATGACAGAAGGCAGGAGTTCAGAAATCCACTAAAATCACAACAAAAGTAAAGGAATCGATATCAAAGAGGTAGCTCGTGCATTCTCACAGTGATGTGGAATACTCAAGTCAGAGGTGACAGGCTTCTGACTTTCGTAGAGGAATGCCTTGGAGCCCCTGTTGTCTGACTTGCTGCCCATTTAAACCCGTACATGGGTGGAGAATTGGACACTGCAATTTTCCAACTATGCTTCTGGCATGTGACCAGACCTAACATGTCACATTAAGCAGGAGACAAAACAGCTTTTATTTTGGTTTTGCTGTTAATGAGGAAACTAGGTGACTTGCCTACTAGCCCCTTGAATATGTTTGCTCTGCAAAATCTGGCACTTCTCTCCTGAATTGTGGACTGTGTGGATCTCTGGGAATCTATGGGAATTTAGGGAACTGGAGCCAAAGTGTTTAAATAAAGGTAAGATACAGATTAACCATGATCATATTGAAAGGCAGAACAGGCTTGAGGAGTCTAAGGGCCTTTGACTATTCCTTTAACCTTGTAATTATGCCTTTATTATTACTGGCAAACTGAAGCACACACTGAGGTGATGCATACTTTTGAATGTGCACCATTCCTTTGGATAAAAGGCCTTGAATAAAACCTATCCTCCTTTTACAATCCTTCAATATAGTTCTGCATTTTCAAAGACGCGTACGATTTTTATTTTATCTCAATAACAGAATTCTTTGACCATGGGGCCAGTCACAAGATAACAGGGGAGACTGGGGTGACAGTGGAATTCAAAAGCCCCACAGGGGGGCACTGTAGCAGTTGATTGACGCTAATCTGTTCCACAGGTTGTTGGGTCTTCAATGGTAACAGTAACTTGGGGGATGTACCTCTGTGTGTTTTATACTCTTGAGAATATCATTCCATGAAAAGAATAATACATGTTCTTACTAGGGTTTGGATGTGCTTAAATTGACGGGTGCTTTTAAAGGCCACAATGTTCCTGAAAACAGAGGCATGCTGAAAACAGGTTTGAAGATTGTAAGTTC
The DNA here is from genome assembly GCF_047496795.1 of Chiloscyllium punctatum. Taxonomy (NCBI): domain Eukaryota; kingdom Metazoa; phylum Chordata; class Chondrichthyes; order Orectolobiformes; family Hemiscylliidae; genus Chiloscyllium; species Chiloscyllium punctatum. The sequence goes on from NC_092755.1 coordinate 60,227,005, forward strand.
CCAGTTTCAGATCAGTAAAACAAGCTCTGCAATAATTAGCTTCCTTTCCCCTTTTGACGCCTTGCAGAACAACAGGCTCCCATGTTTTCATTCTGTTCTTTGTGTAACACATAAAATAATCCGACACAATGGGTGCATACGGTATTTCCTATTTCAAAGCCAGCAATCAGGGTGTCTACCAGGACACACTACATTCTTAGATGTTACGCTAAACAAACTAACCTTGGCAATAAAGAAGCTAAAAATTGGCACTAGCTACAGCGTAGCGACCTTCAGAGATGAAAACTAAATGTCCTTCGAACGTTCCAAACAGGCTAAGATGTCTGAAGGTGATTCTTTATAAACCAAGGCTTTGCAAAATTACCCAAACACTTAAAAAGACAAAAACCTGCTCCTAATGATTTCATCGGAATGCTGCTGAGGCTAAAACGGTTAAACTATGAAGCCAGGTTGCACAGGCAAGCCTTCAAGTCCTTTGAATGCAAAATGCAGGTGCAGTTATGTATCAGAGACTCAGGCTGAGGCTCCTCACTTGATTAAAGGAGTTTATAAGATAGAGAGTTCAGGGACTCCAGAAGAAGGGATTACTCTTAACGATAGGCTGTTTCAGGCTAAAGATTCCTGTAGAAGGGCTTTTGCTTGAAAAATCAATTTTTCCTGCTCCTTGTATGCTGCCTGACCTGCTGTGCTTCTCCAGCACCACTCTGATCTAGACCCTGATTTACAGCATCTGCAGTCCTCACTTTTGCCTGTTCAAGGGTAAAGTCAGAAAATGCTTCAATATGCAAATGGTAGTAAAAATCTGTAACCCCGTTTCCCCAAAAAGCTACTGGTGCAATTCAGGATTTTTAAAAAAAAATATTTTTGGGAGATTTTTCTGAGACAAAGTTATTGAGGGTTACGGGATGAAGTCAGGTAAATGGAATTAAGATTCAGGTCACCATGACCTGACTGAATGTCAAGGCAGAAGTGGGTACTGCAAATGCTGGAGATTAGAGTCAAAATTAGAGTGGTGCTGGAAAAGCACAGCAGGTCAGGCAGCATCTGAGGGCAGGAAGATCGACGTTTCAGGCAAAAGCCCTTCATCAGGAATGTTGAGGCAGACCCGAGGTTCCTGGGCCTTAAAAATCAACAAAGTTTCCAATCTGAATTCTAGCTTTTACTGCCTTGGTATTTGCCACCCATTTGGTGGTGGGAAATGTTCACAGGACGTTTCTTGGGGAAGATGGGTTCAGTTTACATTGTTACTCTAAAGTCATCTCCTGTAAGTGAGTTTTGCAGCTCCACACTTAAATATCTCAAAATCAAACACAACACAAATGATAAGAAAGGTATGAGAAAACACAAGAAATTGTGGGTTAAAATTAAATGTTGCACAAAAGTCAAAATCGTAGAGTTAGAGCAGAGCTTCCAAAATAAAAAAGCAGAATGAAAAATGATTGAAGTATTACAAATTGAGTGCCGATCCCCCTGTATGAGTAGTGAAACATTTATGGATAAACAGCGAAATATTGTTTTCAATATTTGTTTGTTTGTTTACAATGGAAGATAAAGTCAGGATTAAAGTCAGGGTGGCATGGTGGCTCAGTTTTTTAGCACTGCTGCCTTAAAGTGCCAGGGACCCTGGTTCAATTCTGTGGGCGACTGTCTGTGTGGAGTTGGCACATTGTCCCAGTGTCTGCATGGGTTTCCTCAGGCCGCTCCAGTTTCTTCCTACAGTCCAGGGATGTGCAGGTTAGTTGAAATGGTTATGCTAAAATTGTCTGCAATGTCCGGAGACATCTAGGCCACACTAAATGTGGAGTTATGGGGACTGAGTGGGATGCTCTTCGGAAGCTCAGTGCAGACTCAGTGGGCTGAATGGCCTCCTTCTGCACTACAGGGTGTCTATGATTACCACTAAACAGAATTTGGAATATTTTGGATCGTGGAGTATTTTACGACAAGTGACTATGCAGAAATTAAAAGACATATATGGAATGTTTGAAAGGATAGTATTGAAAGGATTCAAAGTGAGGACCAAAGAAAAGGATTAAATCAGATAGCTTCAGAGTTAGCAGTGGAACAGGCCAAATGTGACAAAAGGACAGTTTCCCTGTAATTTTCGATGATTCCATGAAATTCTTCCTCTGCTGGTTCTCGTAAAATCACATTGACATTCATATGAGGGGAAATATTCTTATTGAAACATCTAAGATTCTGAGGAAACTTGATAGGGTGAATGTTAAAGAATGTTTCCTGTTGTGGAACAGACTTGGGGACAAATTTTAAAAATAAGGGGCCTTCCATTTAAGGTGGTGATGAGGAAACTTCTTCACCTTCAGACGGTCATTAATCTTTGGAACTCTTCTCCAGAGAATGATGGAGGCAAGATCATTGAACGTTCTCAAAGGTGAGTTAGATAGCTTCCTGACTAACGATTTTTGGGGTTGGTAGTATAATAAAGTCAGGCCACAATCAGAGTTGCCATGATCCTATCACATGACACAGCAGAGTAAAGGACCTGAATGGCCTCCGTCTAACTCCAAATAAGAATGCTTATTGAGAAATGAAAATGGACAGAGATGTAGAACGGGTTCCTGATTTGCTATTACCCACTTCACAATACCGCACAAAGTCTATGTTGACCGGAGCTATATGTCTGTTGTCTGTTTTCATTCTTAGCTCTAAATGGCAAGCCAAAGGCTATACCAGTCAGTCTACACTGAGAATCTATTGCATACCTGGTCAATGGCATCTGGGTTTTCAGATACATCAAAGATGACAGCTGTTGCACCTCTCTGGACTGCCCGCTTAGCCTGCAAAATCAAGAGCAAGATTCCTTAGTACAAAGAAAACAGTTTATTTGCATTAAACACGCAAGCAATATTGCTTTCCCAAGCAAGACCCAGAAATTAGTATTTCTTTTCTAGGCAAGATATGTCACTTTTCTGGGACTACAGTCTAAGTGGGTAAATAGGACTGCACCTTCCTACCTCCCATCTTTCCCAAGAGGTCTATACATTGATCCATTTTGATTTGCTTAGGTAGATTGTTGGGTAAAATGTGACATGATTTGTCACTGAAGTCACACAAAGTTAGACTATTTTAAATAGTCTGTAATTGCTGCTAATTATCACTCTTGTATTACACATAATGCACGGTGGCAAAGCTAAGGGAGTGTTCTGCTGGCAGCTCTCCTGAATAATACTTTGAAGCTGGGTGTCAGGAGGTACATGTTAGTGTAATAGGAGGTACTCTCCAATCCACCTTATCCCTCCTCCCTGGATACATGACACCCTGAGTTCAATGCTTCCTACACAACCACGTTTACATTTCTGCATTTGCCAGCAGGCAGGAATGGAGAAATGAACCTTAACATTAGGTAATCAAATGAATAATCCTTAAGCATGTGGCCCTCAACCATTTCTCCAACTTCCTCCGTTACAGGCCAACGTTGGTTTCTGATCCCATGACAATGAATTGTCCTCTGATACACTGTCATCATTAGCCTATGTGTGTCAACAAGATGTGTCGTCGAGGAAACCCAATCATTTCTTCATCCAACATTTACACAGATATGTCTTTGCTTGTGCACTAAAATTTCACATTTTGGCATGGTTCTGAGAAATGTGCCAAGTCCAAGCGTCGATTAATTTTCTTTACATTGGAAGTCACTAGGCAGTAGGTGGGAGTGGAAACCCCTGTTTAACACTCCTTCCTCACACTCTGTCCCCAGCTCTACCATTTTCCCTTCACAAGCAAAGGATGCAGTGGTCAATGCTGAGAGGTTTTGACCAATCAATTTAGCGATAGGTCCAATGTATGGAACTCAACTTCACACCCCACATTGTGTTTGTAAAGGGAGTATAGAAGGGAAGATCTCAAGGATCAGCATAGAAATACAGCCAAAGAATAAACCATCTGCTTGTGACATCTTTTGCTCATCAATCAACGGAATTTGTTTCTTTTCCAATTGCTCCAAAATCTGGAAACCATTTCAGTGTGAGGTCTGCGCTCCCCTGAACTCTGAACAGAACTGTTTCCTACTACAAAATAACTACCTACTGTGCTGCTGGCCTCAAACAGACTTGTCATCCAGCAGTAAGCATTAGAAAAATTGAGAAAATACCCTGCTTACAGATGATGGCATCACAAGGCTCCCATCATTCTGGGCAGATCAAAATGGGAACACAAGATGACAGAAAGGAAAGTGAAAATGAGGTTTGCTCGAGGTATCATACCACTAACTACTTACACTTGTAACTCAAATACCACCAGCCCTTCTAATTCAACACAGAACAGTCACCATGTTATTTTAAAATGCCTGTGGACATGAAATGCCACTGCTCCTTCCTGTTCAGATCAAACTATCAGAGGATGTCTCATGATTTGTCTCACCACCTCGCTATTTGTATGTGGAGTTTGCACGTGTGCCCAGTTTCCACAGAAAGGTCTTTCAATGCCAGGGGAGTATGGGTTCCATCATGACAAAGCACTATCCCTTTCTTTTTAAGATTGAGAATGTTATTTTTTTTCATATGCATACAGGCTCTGGGCCCATCAATTCCATTTCTTTTGTATTCCATAGAGAGTTCTCCCTTATCTTAGAGTTTAACCAATCTATTAAACTCTCTGGGATAAGTTATTTTCTTGCTATTACCCTCTCCAAAAGGAAATCGGTGGAATTTCTGATGTACTATATGTATCCTCCACTTGTTACAGTCTTTCCCAGCAATCTAGGGAACTTCCCGGGAAATTTGGCCAACTCCATCTGCATAACGCTAGCAGCCCTACAACTAACCAGATGTTCAGATGACCCTTCTTCAAAAATAGGATTTATATACTGCCGATCCACTTTAGGAAGCAGAGTGCAATGCAGGTTCAGCTGGTGGATATTTGGAGGAAAGCAGGCAGCTGAACCAAAGTGAGTAACCCTAACCCTAACTCTCACCAAAAACAAGAAATGGACACTATCCAGTCACTCTGCCGGCTCCAGCATCAACCAAGAATACATTCATGTTGCTCTACTGTCTTGCTGCCAATGACAGGGCAGCCATCAATAAGACTCAACAAAGTAAAACAGCGACACTGAGGTTGCGAAAGGAGCATGTAAATGCAAGTTTCTTCCTTTATATATTGCTAAGAATGTACAAGTTTAAACGGGCAGTCACTTTATCACCCGAAAACCAATTACCATTTATCCACATGCATTAAAGCCAATTACAAAGTTACTGGTAAGAGCTCCTTAAGTGCTCTATTTCTTTTGGGCCAGCACTTACACTCGCAGGAATCTTCGATCGTGCTTTATCAAGAAAAACTAAGAGTGTTTCCTTTTTAATCACAAACAGGACTTCGTCTTTTCTTTCTTGTCTACATGTACTTTTGTTTTTGTTGTTCAAACTTCCGATAAAAGCAACTAAGTGCGAAGCACTTAACAGCAGCTTTCGAATTTCAAGTGGAAAGCTTTGGCAGCTGACTTCAAATGTCATTCCAGTATCTCAATGCCATGTTGCTTCCACGTCTTAGAACACTGAGGCTGTAAGGAGCGAAATACTTTTGTTAAAACATGACAAAAACCTTGTCACCTGAAGAGAAACTAAACCAACTAATCCAATTTAATGCAACATTTTTCAACCAGTAAACTATTGCTTGTTTTTATTTCCAAAGAAAGGATCCCACATTAATCAACCAACCTCAGGTTGCCAAAGTACCATTCACTCAGTTATAAGGACTTACAGTAGGAAACGTCTTGGTAAGTCTGTGAATCTTTACACAGTATGAGTGTTGTCAAGTTGCTGCCTACAGTCATACAGGTTCTCAAGTGTAGCAGGCACACTACATTGAGGTTAACTTGCCTGTTATAAACCGTGGGTACTGTTTTACTGGGTTTACTAGAGCTCTTGTAGCAGTGAGTCTATCCCTTACATCACTGAGTCTAGGAATGAGCATTCCCAATTGACTCTAATCTTCCTTAAGGTTCATGACATGTTATGTCTTTGGACATGAGGGTGAAGTGAATAGAGGGATTTTCAGGGCAAAATGATCTAACTGGAACAGATGGGAGATTCCTGCACATTATAAACCCTGACATAGACCAGATATCCTGTTGATTCTAAGGAATGTTACACAACACTTGCATCCTTTAGTTTGGACCTTGCAGTCAAAGTTAAATAACCCGCTTCTTAGTGCGCTGCCTGTGACATTCAAGCTTAAAACGATGAAGTAGGTCTCCCCTCTATGACTGTTCCTACTAGAAGCTTCTCCCTGATTCTCCAGAGTGCAAGTTCCCAATCTCAGCCAGGCCATCCTGGGCTCTGGTTGAGCATGTGGATGGAAAGCAGATAGGGGCCATAAAGGCCAGGAAATCCCACTGAGTGAAATGAAAAGATTTAAAATTGTATTTGGAAGAAAGAGTCACCCCCAAGAGCCTGCAGGTCTCTCTGAGTATCGCTATAAAACAAAGGAACTGCGGATGTTGGAAATGTGAAACACCGCCAGAATCTGCTGGACAAACTCAGCAGGTATGTTGTATTAAAACAGAGTTAACGTTTAGGGCCCCAGTGATTCATCTTCAGAACAGGACCTGCACTCTGCTTTCTGTTGACAGACCTGCTGAGTTTCTTTATTGCTACAACAGAAACACACTTGAGAATCACAACTATCCTTTCTCTTTACAGAATCTGTACTTCCCTATCACCCCAACTTTTATCCTTGGATTTTTAATTGCTTTTAAAAAAGAAAGGACCATTATAATCTCACTGTCTTTCACTGAAGTCTTCCCCCCCTTAGAAAAATGGTGAGAAAGTAAAATCCTGGATGGATCTGGGTGACGGGGTCCCGGGTGGAGCTGGGTGACGGGGTCCTGAGTGGAGGTGGGTGATGGGGTCCCTGGATGGAGCTGGGTGACGGGGCCCTGAGTGGAGGTGGGTGATGGGGTCCCTGGATAGAGCTGGGTGACGGGGCCCTGAGTGGAGGTGGGTGATGGGGTCCCGGGTGGAGCTGGGTGATGGGGCCCTGAGTGGAGGTGGGTGACGATGTCCCGGGTGGAGCTGGGTGATTGGGGTCCCAGGTGGAGCTGGGTGATTGGGGTCCCTGGTGGAGCTGGGCGACGGGGTCCCTGGATGGAGCTGGGCGACGGGGTCCCAAGCGGAGGTGGGTGACGGGGTCCCGAGTGGAGCTGGGTGACGGGGTCCTGAGTGGAGCTGGGTGACGGGGTCCCGAGTGGAGGTGGGTGACGGGGTCCCGAGTGGAGCTGGGTGACGGGGTCCCGAGTGGAGCTGGGTGACGGGGTCCTGGATGGAGCTGGGTGACGGGGTCCCGGGTGGAGCTGGGTGACGGGGTCCCGGGTGGAGCTGGGTGACGGGGTCCCTGGTGGAGCTGGGTGACGGGGTCCCTGGATGGAGCTGGGCGACAGGGTCCCGGGTGGAGCTGGGCGACGGGGTCCCGAGTGGAGGTGGGCGACGGGGTCCCGGGTGGAGGTGGGTGACGGGGTCCCGAGTGGAGGTGGGCGACGGGGTCCCGGGTGGAGGTGGGTGACGGGGTCCCGAGTGGAGGTGGGTGACGGGGTCCCGAGTGGAGGTGGGTGACGGGGTCCCGGGTGGAGCTGGGTGACGGGGGTCCCGGGTGGAGCTGGGTGACGGGGTCCCGGGTGGAGCTGGGTGACGGGGTCCCGGGTGGAGCTGGGTGACGGGGTCCCGAGTGGAGCTGGGTGACGGGGTCCCGAGTGGAGCTGGGTGACGGGGTCCCGAGTGGAGCTGGGCGACGGGGTCCCGAGTGGAGGTGGGCGACGGGGTCCCGAGTGGAGGTGGGCGACGGGGTCCCGAGTGGAGGTGGGCGACGGGGTCCCGAGTGGAGCTGGGTGACGGGGTCCCGGGTGGAGCTGGGTGACGGGGTCCCGGGTGGAGCTGGGTGACGGGGTCCCGAGTGGAGCTGGGTGACGGGGTCCCGAGTGGAGCTGGGTGACGGGGTCCCGAGTGGAGCTGGGCGACGGGGTCCCGAGTGGAGGTGGGCGACGGGGTCCCGAGTGGAGGTGGGTGACGGGGTCCCGAGTGGAGGTGGGTGACGGGGTCCCGAGTGGAGCTGGGTGACGGGGTCCCGAGTGGAGGTGGGTGACGGGGTCCCGAGTGGAGGTGGGTGACGGGGTCCCGAGTGGAGGTGCAAGTTTCTTTCCTTACAAAGCTTGTGCAGCAGCACTTTATAAAGAGGAGACCTCTTGCCGGGTACTGCAATGGGAGGGAAGGAAAACAGAAACTCCGCAGACTTCCTGGCGTAAGGTGGGAGTCAACACTGTATTTGTGAATTTCAAAGAGCTGGACAATAAGACTGTGTCACTCACAGCTATAGAGGAGTGAATTTATGGATGTTGTGCAGCACTTTGGAACTGTTAACTGAGGCACTGCAGAGCAGCTGCTGTAAACTGTGTTGACTCATTGCAAGATTTATTTTATTTAAGATTAAATCAAACCAGCGACATTGCTGTTCAACTGAAGACAAGACACTTTATCCCTTCAACTAGCTTGCCTGGTTTATAATATTCCAGAACAAATACTCTCCTAGTCCGTAACTGCTTCAAATTATTTGAATTGTGTTCAAAGGGCTCCCCAACTACATTCTGGACTCCCTCCAGTTTTCTCGTTACTCTGTCCAGCTCCAATAGAGATATAGGTTTCACCAACACAGTCAGCTTTAATGAGAAAGACCGAACGATGAGTCAATGTGAACCGAAGGCACATTACAACTGAGTACGATACCAAATATATCCCAGTGAGGAAGGCGGCTTCTAGGGAGGGGATCGGCCGATCGTGGTTAACCAAGGAAGTTAATTACAGCATTAAATTGAAAAGAAAACACAATGTTGCAAAGTTTAATGGTAAATCAGATGATTGGGAAAGTTTTAAAAGGCAACAAAAAATGATTGGAAAAAAAAGGTTAAAAACTGGCAAGTAATATATAAATAGATGGTAAGAGCTTCTTTGAAATACAAAAAGGAAAAGTGAGGCCAAAGTAAACATGAGTCTTCTTAGGGAATAAGGTAGATGAAAATAATAACAGGAAACGGCGCAGGAGTTGAATCAATACTTTGCCTCAGTCATCATGGCAGGGCAATGAGACCAGGCTCTCAAGGTACCTCAACTTTTCCTCAGTAGAAGATCCCACCCTATCTGGCATCAACAGGTGAACCTTCTTTGGACTGCCTGAAGTGCCAGTATATCTTTCAATAGAAAAGGGAACTAAAACTCTTCACTGTGTCCCGGTTATGGTCTGACTAGTGTCTTGTAAGGTTGAGTGTTCCAAAAATACTAAATAATCCAGAAGCCCAAGGTGGAGGGGGGACAGAGTAAACGATAAACATAAGAACTATCTCGAGTGAAAAAGCTCAAGGGAAAGTACTGGGTGTCAAAGGCTGACAAGTCCCCTGTAGCTGATGGGATGCATGCTAGGATTTTAAAAGTAGCAGCTATAGAGTGATAATGGATGGAATAGTAGTAATTTTCCAAGGATCCATTGATACAGGAGAAGTCCAGAAGGTTTGGAAAACTGTCAATGTAATACGTTTAGTCCAAAAGGGAGGGAAAAAGAACACGAATAACTATAGATCATTTAACAACGAGTTACAATCTATTACAAAGCAACTAAAATAACAATGCATTTAAAAATACATTATATCATCACAAAGCATGGCTCCATCAGGATATCATGCCTGACACGTTTATTAGAGCTCTTGCAGGAAGTAACAGGCAGCATAGATAAAGAGGAAGCAGTAGATGTATTTGGTTTTCCAAAAAGACATTCAATAAGGAACTGCACATAAGACTCTTTAATAATCTGAGAGCCCATGGTGTTGGGTAATATATTGGCCTAGATAGAGGTTTGGTCAACTAATAGTAGGTAGAGAGTTGGCAAAGGGAATATTTTCAGGATGATAACCTGTGACTAGTGGAGTGCCGCAGGGACCAGTGCTAGGGCCACAGTTATTTACGATGTATATCTATGAATTAGATGAGGGAAGTGAATGTACTGTTGCCAGGTTTGCGGGTGACACAAAAAATTGGTGGGAAATCATTTGTCAGCATGACAACAGAGAGATATACAAAACTTAAGTAAGTGGGCAAAAATATAGCAGATGGGATATAATGTGGGAAAATGTGAAGTCATGCTCTTTGGCAAGAAGAATTGAGCAGCAGAATATTATTTAAAATGGAGATTTGCTGCAGAAATCTGCAACAGGAAGGGATTTAGAAATCCTCATGCAAAAATCTCAAAAAAAGCTAGCATAAAAGCTCAGTCGGCCATAGAGAAGGCAAATGGAATGTTGGCCTATATTTCAAAAGGAATGGGCTATAAAAGTTGGGAGATTTCACTCAACTTTATAAGACACTAGTCAGACCATAATCGGGACACAGTGAAGAGTTTTAGTTCCCTTTTCTATTGAAAGATATACTGGCACTGCTGGCAGTCCAAAGAAGGTTTACCTGTTGATCCCAGATAGGGTGGGATCTTCTACTGAGGAAAAGTTGAGGTATCTTGAGAGCCTGGTCTCATTGGAATTTAGATGAGCAAGAAGAGGAAACTTTATCAAAACATACAAGATTCTTCAGGGCTTTACAGGACAGACGTGGAGTGGCAACAGACCAGAAGAATGGGGGTGAAGTGCAACCAAGAATTCAGGAGCTGCCCCTTAATAAAATTACTGAAGGTGGGGGGCTGTGCTGCAAATGAAAAAAAATCGAATGGAAGCACAGTCAGTCTCTCAGCAAGATTCAGGCGGGAGACTGAAAGAAACCAAAATTTTAGGGCCAGCAAGGAGGTCTTCAAAGTTGGTACAAAGCAATAGTTCCTCAGCCAGGATGAATAAGTGTGGCCAACTAATCAGTCATACCTCGCGGAGCGCTGAACGTTGACTGTTCTCACCAGCCTGCAGTTTCCAGCTTATTCACCTGAACACCCAGGAAGTGATGATTCAGTGGAATTCCTATAGCTTCCTGTTTCAATGTTCACTGGCTTTCCCAAAATGCAAACCACTCAGTCGAGCAAAAGTTCAAACTCATAATTCGGTTTAACTTCTTCACAGCTCGAATAATCCAAAGGAAAATTCCACAGAAGACCTCCTGTCATGACTATGTTCTAGCAAAACTGACGTCAGAACAATACAAGGGTTTAGTATTGTGTGACAAAGCAAGGGACACAGAACCTGACCTGTCTACAACATAGTGAAGTCATTCAGCCACTGCTCTCTTCCCAACGCTCCATCATTTTAATATTTACCTACATTTCCTTTAAAAGATGAACTAGTTTTAACCTTCAGCCAAAGTATTCCGTGGCCAAACAACTCTGCCTCAAGACATTTCCTTCATTTTGCTTTGTGCGTTATTTTCAATTTTAAATGGTTGTCGTTCAACACTGACTGATGAACATGAGGAAATAGTTTTACCCCATATCCAACCCCATTAAAATGCTTTTTGATTTTGATAGCCTTTGATTGAGAACATCAAGATTAGGATCAGGTGTAGTCTATGCAGAATCACAGAATCTCAACAATGTGGAAGCAGGCCATTCAGCCCGTCGAATCCACACTGACCCTGCAAAGAGCATCCTGCCCAGACTCAACCCTCTACTGTATTCCTGTAACCCTGTGTTTCCCATGGCCAATCCATCTAACCTGCACATCACTGGAGTAAGGGAGGAAATCCATGCAGACACAGGGAGAATGCACAAACTCCATACAGACAGTCGCCCAAGGGTGGAATCGAACCTGGCCCCTGGCACTGTGAGGCAGCAGCACTAACCATCCAACCCTATTACCCCCACTGTACCTGCTCCAGGAGGAAACAGCCCCAGTGCCTCAAGCCTCCTGATGACAGAGGTGTCCGTTCCTGGTGTCATTCTGCTGAATGGGACAGTGGGAGAGGAGGTCTCCCTGCAAAGAGTGGCTTCTCCCATCAGGAAAACTGTCCTCCTGGCTCAACAAGGGAACATAGATACATTCCCCTAGGCCCCACCTCAAGTTGCTAATCAGAGGCCACTAATTCATCAGCTAGGTGTTCTCATCTCCCAGCAGGGTCATGGGGGATCTGATGTGACAGACAACAGGCAAGAGGAAACAGAAAGGCAAGCCAATACCAGCTGGGACACTCGCTTATGAAAACAAAAGACACGCAAATCGACAACACGACTTCCAAAATGGGGCGGCATGGTGGCTCAGTGGTTAGCACTGCTACCTCACAGCACCAAGGATCTGGGTTCGATTCCAGCCATTGCACATTCGCCCGATGTCTGTGTGGGTTTCCTCCGGGTGCTCTGATTTCCTCCCACAGTCCAAAGATGTGCAGGTCAGGTGAATTGGCCATGCTAAATTGCCCATACAGTTAGATGCATTAGTCAGAGGGAAATGGGTCTGGGTGGGTTGCTCTTCAGAGGGTCGGTGTGGACTTGTTGGGCTGAAGGGCCTAGTTCCACACTGTAGGGAATCTAATCTAAAATGACGCGGGGCCTCATACCAAAAGGATATGGAAATCCCTTTCTCCATCCCCTTCCACTCCCCCACCTACACATATTAACAAGGTTCGTGGATGGGAGGGCTGAATGTACCATCCGACTTCACATCACTGGAACCTTGCAATCTCAACCAATGGGGAGAACATAAGGACTGCAGGTGCTGGGGATCAGAGTCTGGAGTGTGGTGCTGGAAAAGCACAGCCGGTCCGGCAGCATCTGAGGAGCAGGAGAGTCGACATTTATGCTCAAAACGTTGATTCTCCTGCTCCTCGGATGCTGCCTGACTGGCTGTGTTTTTCCAGCACCAATCTCAACCAATGCCAGGATTTGTTTTGTCCTTTAAGGCGGGTGCTGCAATCAGAAACAGAGATACTTTCATTTTTGCCATAGCGGGTGCTTCAAATCCAAATGGATTTGCAGTAAAACAAATCAGATTTGTTGAATCCTTCTTGCTCTCCCCCCCGCCCCGGGTGGGAGGAAAATGTTGGCAAAGAAAGTGAAACATATGGTGCAGTTTGCTAACTGTCCAGCAGGTGACACTCTTAGCCCTCTTATAACTGAGTAAACTACAACAGTGGAACATTGGTACAGAAACTGTCTTTCCCGACACAGTTAAAAATCACACAACACCAGTCCAACAGGTTTAATTGGAAGCACACTAGCTTTCGGAGCGACGCTCCTTCATCAGGTGGTTATGCCCATAGTGCCTGATGAACCACCTGATGAAGGAGCGGTGCTCCAAAAGCTAGTGCCTGTTGGACTATAACCTGGTGTTGTGTGATTTTTAATTTTGTACGCCCCCGTCCAACACCGGCACCTTCAAATCATGTCTACTTCCCCAACACAGTATCTGCCGCTAACTGCCAATGTGTGAGGTCAGTAATCCTTGTATGTTTGTTACATTCTGAAATCCCTTTCCCATCAAAAGCTTCACCTCACAGTACAATAATTATTAGAATTGGATACTGTACTGATTTAAGAACTGGCATCGTTGAATTGTGCACAAATCTTGAAAAAGTCTTTGGACACATTTTTGCTGAAGTAACATATAGAGTCATACCTCTGATTTGGTAATTTTTTTTATTCACTCACATGATCATGGACATTGCTGGCTGGGCCACAATTTATTGCCCATTCCTAGCTGCCCTGCGGTGGTGGTGAGCTGTCCTCTTGAACTGCTGCAGCCCACGTGCTGTAGACAGACCCACGATGCCATTAGGACGTGACAACAACAGACACTGTAATGCTGCTGTTCTGGTGATCTGCCACTATGTTAATTATAAGATGTGGATCACAGAGTTCTGAAGAATTCGATGAATTTTTACCATAGCACTTTTTGATTAAAGTATGTATATGTACATTACTATCTCAGGCAGTCACATGGCTGTGCTCAAGTGAAGCAATTAGAGTGTACCACAGTCAGCTTCCCTCAGCATGTCATGCTGCAAGTGGAGTCAGTAAGACGGAGACTGAAAACTTTACACCATCAGGGTCACATACCATGCCCCAGAGACAACATCGTGAGCATGTCGGTTAAAAGCACATTGCTGTGTCGTGGTCTCGCTGCAGATGTACAAGATGAAGGTCCAGGATTTTGATCCAGTGACAGTGAAAGGAAGGTGACATTGTTCCCAGTCTGGATGGTGAGAAAATCTGGGATGCACCTCAGAACTGGAGGAGCCCACAATTCGTTAAGTGGGGAAGGTAAAACAGCAGGAATATAGATCCATGGGGTAAAGGCACACATGGCCAGTGTTGGTTAAGCCGGAATTTCAGGAAAGCAGTGTGTGAGAGAATATGCCTCTGTTTATGCAGTCGCCTATCTCAGTTTTTGGGACAAGGAGTTGGGAACAGATCCTTCAAACCTGCTCCACCATTGAAGAAGATAGTGGTGGTCTGAGCTCCACTTGCCCCTTGACACTCCCCAACCCCCAGACTCCCTGGCCTGAATGGCCCGGCCTCTTTCCTTTTCTGGGCCAGGGGAACTAATATGTGTTGTTCTCTGAGACTTTACATCCGCAGAACTTTCCAACAGGAGGCTGAAGTTATTTTGTAGTGTGGACAGTCCGAGCACTGCCAAGGGGTGAAACCGGAGATGAGCGAGGGTGGAACCACACTCAGATACCACCAAGCCGGGATCTGTGGCTGTGCTCATTCAACAACTCCCATCACTTCAAATAACTGACTGAAACCAAAAAACATCCTACCATATGAGGTTTCAAAGGAGAAGTCTAGTAGTTCAGGAAGCAAAAAGAAAACAGATCGGTAAGGGCAAGGCCATGATAGGATTTGAAACAGAAGGCTTTGAACTGGGAGCTCCAGCGAAACCAAAATTGAGACAAAATGGCTAATGTCTCCTGTTCTAAATAATTCTGACCTATTAAACACTCCTAGGAGAAATCCTGATGAAGGGCTTATGCCTGAAACGTTGATTCTCCTCCCCCTCGGATGCTGCCTGACCTGCTGTGCTTTTCCACTACCACGCTCTCGACCCATTAAATACTCTCGCACAGCCAAGCCTTCAGAAATACACTGACACTGTCAGCCATCTATTACAAGAGGTGTCATCATAAAGTTAACTGCATAGCCTTGTTTTGAAAACTATTAATGGGAATCCTGAAATGTTTGACAAACCTCCTTTCTACAATGAGGAAGATACCCTGGTTTTACCACAGTGACTGGCGGGCTTGTGCTTAGGGAAGATCGTTCTGGTAGCTCTATTCCGACCCCACTTATCCCATCTCCCACACCTTGTGGCAGATAGAGTTTAATTCAGATAAATGCGAGGTGCTGCATTTTGGGAAAGCAAATCTAAGCAGGACTTATACACTTAATGGTGAGGTCCGAGGGAGTGTTGATGAACAAAGAGACCTTGGAGTGCAGGTTCATAGCTCCTTGAAAGTGGGGTCACAGGTAGATAGGATAGTGAAGGAGGCGTTTGGTATGCTTTCCTTTATTGGTCAGAGTATTGAGTACAGGAGTTGGGAGGTCATGTAGTGTCTGTACAGGAGATTGGTTAGGCCACTGTTGGAATATTGCTTGCAATTCTGGTCTCCTGCCTATCGGAAAGATGTTGTGAAACTTGAAAGGGTTCAGAAAAGATTTACAAGGATGTTGCCAGGGTTGGAGGAGCTACGGGGAGAGGCTGAACAAGCTGGGGCTGTTTTCCCTGGAGTGTCGGAGGCTGAGGGGTGACCTTATAGAGGTTTACAAAATTATGAGGGGCATTGATAGGATAAATAGACAAAGTCTTTTCCCGGGGTGGGGGAGTCCAGAACTAGAGGGCATAGGTTTAGGGTGAGAGGGGAAAGATCTAAAAGAGATCTAAGGGGCAACATTTTCACACAGAGCGTGATACATGTATGAAATTAGCTGCCAGAGGAAGTGGTGGAGGCTGGTACAATTACAACATTTAAGAGGCATTTGGATGGGTATATGAATAGGAAGTGTTTGGAGGGAAGTGGGCTGGGTGCTGGCAGATGGGACTAAATTGGGTTGGGATATCTGGTCGGCATGGACGGGTTGGACCGAAGGGTCTGCTTCCGTGCTGTACATCTCTATGACCCTATGACTAACACAGGTATCCCCCTCTATCCGAAAGTAGAGCATTCCTATGAAATCTTTCGTAAGCCGAAATGGCGGAGAGCAAATAAGCATTGATGTATATGGAAAAATCTCGCCTTGCTTCATTAAAGCGAAATCCTCTTCGGATTTCTTTTGGTTAGCAGAAACAGGTACTGATGTAGGAGTTTGGTAAAAGTGAAGTGGTGTAAAGTGAACTTTCGAATAGCAGGGGATACCTGTACATGGAAGTATACAGAGGCAACCTTTTTAAATTCGCTCTCAAGTTTTGAGGATTTTATTTTTTCTTGGGTTACTCCGAACAATCAAGTGATAAATTCAGGACAATCTGGGGAGGGTTTGCAACTCATCGCGATGAGTTCAAATATAAAAAGGCTGCCAATGATTTCTCCAGGTTTCAAACATGAAGCCTCTCAAACTGCTGAGGATTTTTGTTTTCCCCAGTTGGGTTCTTTTTCCTGCGCTCCTTAAAAACTTTGATCATCAACTTCCTGATCTAAAAAGAGAGAGAGAGAGAGAGAGGGAGAGAGAGAGAGGAAGGAGGTTTCGTCACTGAAGCGTTGCCACTGCAGGCCAGTGAGCACAGACTAACATTGCTGCACCCTTTGATGTCTGAAAACCCTGTTAATAATTAATGGCTTTAAGTGAAGGCCTGAAAGATTCTCCAGGGGGACAATCCCCCTGGTGGCCAGGGCTTGCCCGAGTGAAAACGTTGTGGATTTTGTGGGGGATGGGTGGCGGTGGGGAGTCAGCTACTCCCTTCAGGCATATCCCAGGCCACCCAATGCTTCAGGTCTTCCAACCGCTAGTTCTGAAAGAATGAGCACCTCAAGTCTTTAATTTTCGCCGTTTCTACTACCTGCCTTTAATTACAGAACTGCTTCCCGCAAGTGCGCCAAACGTGGGAGTGGGAAACATGCCGCATTAACTCTTTGTTGTGTCACAGTGTAAAGGCTAACTCAGCATCAAAGGACTGTACAGAAGGGGACCGTTTCTGTTTTTACCCCTGACAGGAAAGCCAATGCGTGGTTATCCACATCGTGCAAGGCAACACAAACTTTTTGACAGGTTTCCGGCAATTTATTTTCTGGTATTGATAATCATGGCCACGGTCCGAATGGTTTTGAAAACTGCTGTTGCTGCTTACCTATCAGGTAGCTGTGACTCGGTCTGTGGTACGCTTGCCTCCCACTCTAGAGACTTGAGAGCATAAGTACGTGTGAACCAGGAGTAGGAGACCCTTTGAGACCACTCCGCCATCCGATAAGATCATGGCTGATCTTCTTGTGGCCTCAGCTCCACTTACCCACCCTCACACCATCACCCTTAATTCCTTTACTGTTCAAAAATCTGTCTTTGCCTTAAAAACATTGAACGAGGTAGCCCCAGCTACATCACTGGGCAGGGAATTCCACAGATTCACAACCTTTTGGGTGAAGAGGTTCCTCCCCAGCTCCGTCCTAAATCTGCTCCCTCCTCGGATGTAACTCGGAAGATGGACGAGGGAGATCCAGTGGATGTACTGTACCTGGACTTTCAGAAAGCTTTTGATAAAGTCCCACACAAGAGGTTAGTGAGTAAAATTAGGGCGCACGGGATTGGGGGCAAAGTACTAGATTGGATAGAGAATTGGTTGGCTAATAGGAAACAAAGGGTAGTGATTAACGGCTCCATTTCAAAATGGCAGGCAGTGACCAGTGGGGTACCGCAGGGATCCGTGCTGGGACCGCAGCTTTTTACAATATATGTAAATGATATAGAAGATGGTATCAGCAATAACATTAGCAAATTTGCTGATGACACAAAGCTAGGTGGTAGGGTGAAATGTGATGAGGATGTTAGGGGATTACAGGGTGACCTGGACAAGTTAGGTGAGTGGGCAGATGCATGGCAGATGCAGTTTAATGTGGATAAATGTCTGGTTATCCACTTTGGTGGCAAGAACAGGAAGGCAGATTACTACCTCAATGGTATCAAATTAGGTAAAGGGGCTGTTCAGAGAGATCTGGGTGTTCTTGTCCACCAGTCAATGAAGGCAAGCATGCAGGTACAGCAGGTCGTGAAGAAGGCTAATAGCATGCTGGCCTTCATAACAAGAGGGATTGAATATAGAAGCAAAGAGGTGCTTCTGCAGCTGTACAGGGCCCTGGTGAGACCACACCTGGAGTACTGTGTACAGTTCTGGTCTCCAAATTTGAGGAAAGACATTCTGGCTATTGAGGGAGTGCAGCGTAGGTTCACGAGGTCAATTCCTGGAATGGCAGGATTGCCTTACACGGAAAGACTGAAGCGACTGGGCTTGTATACCCTTGAGTTTAGAAGACTGAGAGGGGATCTGATTGAAACGTATAGGCTTATGAAAGGACTGGACACTCTGGCAGGAGGGAACATATTTCCGTTGATGGGGGAGTGCCGAACCAGAGGACACAACTTAAAAATACGGGGTAGACCATTTAGGACAGAGATGAGGAGAAACTACTTCACCCAGAGAGTGGTGGCTGTGTGGAATGCTCTGCCCCAGAGGGCAGTGGAGGCCCAGTCTCTGGATTCTTTTAAGAAAGAATTGGATAGAGCTCTTAAAGATAGTGGAGTCAAGGGGTATGGAGATAAGGCTGGAACAGGATACTAATTAGGAATGATCAGCCATGATCATATTGAATGGCGGTGCAGGCTCGAAGGGCAGAATGGCCTACTCCTGCATCTATTGTCTATTGTCTATTATTTTGAGGCTTATGTCCCCTAGTTCCAGGTTTGCCCTCCAGTGGAAGCAACACCCTTGCTTCTATCTTATCTGTTTCCTTCATAATTTTGTATATTTCTGTAAGATTACCCCCCCCACCCCACCCCCAATTCTTCTAAATTCCACTGAGCATAGTCCCAATCTACTCAATCTCTCCTCCTAAGCCAACCCTCTCAATGCTGGAACCAATAAATTGCCCATAGTGTTAGGTAAGGGGTAGATGTAGGGGTATGGGTGGGTTACGCTTCGGCGGGGCGGTGTGGACTTGTTGGGCCGAAGGGCCTGTTTCCACACTGTAAGTAATCTAATCTAAAAAAAAACCTCCTCTGCACCAAATCAAGGCTGAATCTCTAGCGCAGAACTGAGCCTTTAGCCCTTTTAACAGTAGATTAGATTATCTACAGTGTGGAAACAGGCCATTAGGCCCAACAAGTCCACACCGATCCTCCGAAGGGCAACCCACCCAGACCCATTTCCCTCTGAATAATGCACCTAACACTACGGGAAATTTAGCACGGCCAATTCACCTAATCTGCGCATCTTTGGACTGTGGGAGGAAACCGGAGCATATGGAGGAAACCCACGCAGGCATGGGGAGAATGTGCAAACTCCACACAGACAGTCACCCAAGGTAGGAATTGAACCTGGGACCCTGCTGCTAGGAGGCAGCAGTGCTAACCACTGAGCCAAGTAAGCGGTCATTGCAGGAGAATTATGACTTGTGTCATTTAAGAGCAATAAGGAAGATCTGCTATTGGAAGAGCCAGTGCACAGTGGCTATGCTACACACAGTATGTGGTTTCTCATTTCCAGTTAGGCCATTTGTTCCTTTCTCTGGTTTCATTATTTGCACAACCTCAAAAGAAGTTAAAGAGGGGGCATTACATTGGGAACTAATTTACGACCAAAGTTTATACTTTCCTAGTGCAGCACAAATTGCTTCCACCTGCGGGCCACTTGCGGTTTTCACTGAACGTTACCTTTTCAAGAATTTATTCATGCCTCAAACATCCAGAACGGGAGCTGGGGAGGAGAAGGGAGGTTGCTTTAGGGAGCAATGATTCTGTTTTGCAGCAGGCTCAAACCTTCGCCAGCGATGATGGGAAGGCCACAGCACAGTGAGGAGCACGTTGCCTGACAACCAGGCCTGGTCACAGATGGCGGACAGCATCGTTATGCTGAATTGTGCATCTTCCAATGCCCAGTGAGGTTGCTTAATATACAACAAGAGATCTGAATCCTGTTCACGCTGTGGGCTTCTCTCGCATCGGTTTCCCATGTGCCCCATAGGCACTGGGAGATCTCCATCTCTGCACCTCACAAGTGACTATACAAAATGCACAAGATTAGGCCGTCAATGTCGACTCAACTGTTGGGCACCACAATGGATCCTATTTACAATAGACGCTCAGTAAGGGATTGTTTTCCAGCATGGTGGGGGATTGAGGGCCAGGATCGTGGCAGCAGGGTGTCAGTGGAGATTCATTTTGGATCATACTCCTGCTTTTCCCCCAACAATTCAGCAGCAGCTGTGGACTGGACTTGCGACCCGTGCTCAGCGTGGCTTTGTGCAGTGCTGTGTATTCAACCTTGAGAGTGCAGGAGGAGCAACAATATCTTTGACGATCTGAAATCCTTTTCACTTTGTCCATTCCCCCCCACCCCCCCCCCCCCCCCCCCAACCCCAACTGCTGCCGTCCCCTCTGTGGACCGAGAGGACGCGCAGGAGAGCTGGTTTCCTGCATCTGCCAGTTACCTGGGAAAGCAGATAATGAGACGTGGCAATGACAGCTACCCAGGGCGATCTGCCCCTGTGCCATTCCTGTACACTGGGCAAAGCATTTCCAGTGTTGGCATGGCTGAGATGAGTAATTCACCACACAGTGCAGCATGATGTCAAAACTGAATTTGTGGGCAGGAATTTCAAGATGGCTGCTCTCCCTTCTGGGTAAAAACAATGACTGTAGACGCTGGAAACCAGATTCTGGATTAGTGGTGCTGGAAGAGCACAGCAGTTCAGGCAGCATCCAAGTAGCTTCGAAATCGACGTTTCGGGCAAAAGCCCGCACTCCCTTCTGTCTGATTCTAAAACTCTTGAAGCTCAACTCTTTGGGGTGAAAGAAACATAGACCCTGGTTTCCTGCTGAAGGATGGGCGCTTCCTGAGTCAGTGAAAATGAGCTTGCTGCTATTCTCCAATTTGTGTCAAGTTGGAAAGACTCAGGCATATGATCGATCACATGATTGTGTTCCTAGAGTTGTTCATTGGATAATTTTCAATTGAGGATGTGAAAGAGAAATCTTTGATAATGTTAATTGATTGGGAAATGAAGAAAGCCCTGTTGCAAGAGAGAGACCATGGTGAAATGGTATGGATTGCCTCTGCAGTAATGCTGGACTCAAGTACTTTCAGTGAAACAATCTGTGGTCCATCGTCCTTCTCTCCCCATCGCCCCCCGTTCTCCTCAATCAAAAGGGGCCACAAACAACTTGTCTTGTGCCACTGCCCGTCAGGTCAGAAATAGTTGACGATCAAGAAAGAAATTCGAGGAGGGAGGGGGGAGGGTGAACCGTTGAAGAGGTCAAAGGGACCATGTGCACCCGATTACTTTCTACAAAGAGAGTAGTTTATAAATCTGCTTCAAAAAGATGACTTCAACACTATCTTTCATTCTAAAGGTTACAGCAGACCCACATGCTTGCTCGGAAGACTTGTGCTTTTGACTTTAGCTAATTTTAGCCCCCATAGACATATCCAGCTTTCAGTTAAGCTGCTGTACGTGGTGGTCTGGAAAGCACTTGCTTTGCAATCGAGAAACGCACGGCACTTTTAACCATGAAATTTCAGAACAAGTGCCTTTAAGTACCTGCTGATAGGGTTTTTTTGGACTGTTTGTAGTCCTGAGTCCTCTTATATAACCATTTAAAGGTGTAGTGTCCTCACTGAGCCTGGGTTTTGCTTTTCAGCACCGTGTTTGTAACTGAGAGGTGTGTAATATTCAAGTCCATCTCATCAATAGTTAATTTTCAACTAAAAAGAGTTTTAAAAACTTGACTGTAGTGGTGGAGGCTGGTACAATTACAACATTTAAACGGCATCTGGATGGGTACCTGAATAGGAAGGGTTTAGAAGGATATGGGCCAAGTGCTGGCAAATGGGGCTAGATTAGGTTGGGATATCTGGTCGGCATGGATGAGTTGGACTGAAGGGTCTGTTTCCATGCTGTATATCGTTATGGCTCTATAATCCCTTCTGTCTTCCATCCAATCACACACCTCCCTTTTGTCCTTATCCTGTTCCACCTCTTGTTTAAAACCTATTCCATCTCTAACATTTCCCAGTCCAGGTGAAAGGTCACAGACTTGACCCTGTTTCTCTCTTTCTCCGTCTACAGATGCTACCTGACGTGCTGCAGTCTAGTGCTTTGCTGCATCACTGGAGGTGCTGACATTTAGGTAGGCCTTAAACAAAGGCCTGGAATTTCCCTGTAGGCTTCCAAATTCCCACCATCAAATCCAGAACAGGGGAAGTGGTCGCACTGCGTGAGCAACAAGCTCCTGCTGGGATATTACTGTCGAATAACAGCCAGAAGGTGGCAGATGGGTTAACTAGGAAAGCACCAATGGGAGCAAGGAGTTAAAGCGACCGAGATGGTGCCTCAAAATGACGCTTTTGAGTTTTACAGGACAGGACACTAATGCAAGATCGGCCCTCTGCCCATTGGCCTGGGTTGAGTGAGTAGCAGAGACCTCGAAGCTTACCCTCCACCCCCATCCCCACCCCCCCCCAACCACTCTCCCCGACCCCGCCCCACCACCAGTTATGGCTGGAAGCTGTCCGGAAAATTCCAACAGGCCTCCCTCAACTGGCCTCATCAAGATGTCAACGCAACATGCCACCAATGGGCTACCATCCCTGCTCTGTGAAAACAGTCTGGCCTGGTGGGGAGACCCACAGCAACTGGCAACAACATTCATGAGGCCTGCCCACATCCATGCTTGCCTCAGTGCCAGGCTGGGGGTAGGGTCATCCAGACCCAAGGTCCCATCGGCCTATTCCAATGGGCTTTGCTTTCAGTGTCCCGGGTCCTTAATCACACTCCGTACAGGCAGCACCAATAAAGATTAAGTGACCATTCACCTTATGGAATCTTGAGGCTGCCCAGTTTCCTTATTAACCACGACTCAAACTAATACCTTTCACCCTCAGGGATGCAGGCAAGAAGTGCTTACATAAACAAGCCTTCACTGTAACTGGTGACAAAGCTGGCTCAGTGGATGAGGCTGGAGATGGAGCAATATTCGACCTGTTTCAGACCCCATTTCGTAGCTGATAGGGATAGGAAAAGAAGTCGGAGGGAAAGCAAAATGTTAATCAATTATTGACACTAGTTTCTGTTGGATTGACATGAAACTTTTTTCTGGCACAGAAGGTCACATGCAGATTTCTCAAATGCTCACCATCAGTCACCTTCAAGCCTGACTCGCCAAGCATTGCTAAGGCCATTCTGGTTTTCGGGTTTGATGCGCTCCATCACATCGACTACTTTTTAAACCAGATTCTATCTCCCTGCGTACCCCACTCGAAACTGCACAACATGGAGTCATGTGAGCTTTGCTCTTCGAAACGGAGGAGCTGCAGCTGCAGATGCCCGGGCTCCTGGTCAGAAACTCAAACAGTGAGCCAGATCCTTCTCGATGGCTGAAGAGAAATCTGCATGTGACCTTCTGTGCCAGAAAAAAGTTTCATGTCAATCCAACAGAAACTAGTGTCAATAATTGATTAACATTTTGCTTTCCCTCCGACTTCTTTTCCTATCCCTATCAGCTACGAAATGGGGTCTGAAACAGGTCGAATTAGTGAAACAGGATCTATTAGTGAAAAGTTCAAACGTGTACAAACCGGCATGTGTGTGAGTGAGTGAGAGAGTGAGAGAATGAGAGAGAGTGAGTGAGTGGAGTGAGAGTGAGAGAGTGAGAATGAGAGCAAGAATGAGAGCGAGAATGAGAGAAAGAGTGAGAGTGAGAGAGAGTGAGTGAGAGAGAGTGTGAGTGAGAAGAGAGTGTGAGTGAGAGAGTGTGAGAGAGAGTGTGTGAGAGGGTGTGTATATATATGTGTGTGTGTGTGTATTTTTTTCCCTCTAATGGAGTAGGATTTGACAAGTTGACGATTACGCAGCAAGTAACATTTTGTACTTTGCTGCTGGGTTAATAAAAATTGGTTGTTTGAAGGTCTTTATTTAAAGATTGATGTAATGCTGCTGCCCCTGAGATAAGGCTGTGCTGAATTTCCTTCCTATGTACACAGGAGGAAGGGGGTGGTGGGGGAGGGGTGGGGAGCTGGTGTAGAGAGGAATCTCAAATGGCATCAGTTAAATCTCCAAGATGAGGCTTCCTGACAATTGAGAGAACGTTTTAGCAAAGGACTAGGAGCAGGCCATTCAAGATCAACTATCTCAATGTCACTTTCCCATGCTATCCCTCAATGTCGCCAGTAGCTAAAATCCACAGATTTCTGTCTTGAACTCATTGAAGGGCTGAGCTGTCACAGAGGCAGAGGCTTCTGAAGATTCATTACCTCTGAGTGAAGAGATGTATTATCCCCTCCGTACCAAAAGTCCTTCCCTTTATCGAGAGATGGACCTGGTTTGAAATGCTTTTTGATCCTTACTCTGTTGTGTTGGTTGAACCTGGCCCTGGTGGCTACCAGACAACAGAATAGTCAGCGGCAAACATGGGCAAGTTGGACTGAAGGGTCTGCTTCTGTGCTGTACATCGCTATGACTCTAAATGTTTTTGGGTTGAAGGTTACAGGTTAGGCCCAAATTGGTATTCAGAGCACCCACGCTAAACCCAGTCAGGATTGGCCATTCGCCACTTGGTCACCTGGTCACGTTCAGTGTCAGCGTGAAACCTTGACATCAGAACGAAGAGCTTAAAAAGAGAAAAGCTACTCGAAGAAAGAAGAAAAGTATGTTGTGAAACGCAAGGTTTCACAGTCTGCACCTTAACGTCAAACTCCTAAACAATGTCAATGCCGAGATGGACAATGTTAAGCATCACACAACACTAGGTTATTGTCCTGATGAAGTAGCAGTGTTGTGAAAGCTAGTTCTTCCAAATAAAGACTGTTGGACTACAATCTGGCGTTGTGAGGCGTTTAACTTTGTCCACCCCAGTCCAACACCAGCTCCTCCACATCATCGATACCAGGTGAACTAACCGGCATTGAGTCATGAAAGAAAACTGAAGCTACGAGACTGAAATATGTCATTTCCTTCCTTGTGACTCGTTGCTGGGTTAGAATTCCCCATCCCGCCCCCACCTAACCCATCATCCAGCCAGAGAGAGTATGCGTCGATCTGTTGGGCTTCTCTCTCTCTGGCAAGGAGACAGCCCGGAACTTCAAAGCACAGCTCCAGGAGACCCTTCAGGGCACCTCCTACCATCCCCCAGATGAAAGGGAGCCAACAGAAGTTGTTTCTGTAGCAGGTTGAGGCTGGGAGCAACGCTTGCTGAAACGTGACGAGGCTGAGGCACTGCTAGCTGGAGAAAGGAGGAGGCAGAGAGCAGATGGAGCAGCCAGGACACTCTGTAAGCATAGGTCTTCATCAAAAAGAGACTCTGGGTGTGTGATGAATTCATCAGCTGGTGATGAATCAGAAAGCCTTTATTACTCGTTCTACCTAGAAGAACACTACGTTTATGCACTGACCAATATTCCTAAGCTAACATCAACAGAAAGCCAGTTTAACCAGGCCCTAAACGTGGAGTGCACCCGATCACTGTAGCTCTCTCAGGGGACAGATTAGACCAAAATTGACCCCAATGAATCACTTTCCGAATTAGTGGTGCTGGAAGATCCAGATGCTGCCTGAACTGCTGTGCTCTTCCAGCACCACAAATCCAGAATCTGGTTTCCAGCATCTGCAGTCATTGATTTTACCCCAATGAATCACTGTCAACTCTTAAAAGGCATCAAAAAGTGGGATGTGGCAGGGGTTTTAAGGCAGAGAATCAGTGGAGTGCAAGAAGGAGGACTGATATGGGCTGGAGTTCTGAGGTTTTACTCAGTTGTTGAGTTGCTGTACACCAATGAAGAATGCTGAAGTAAACTGGAGTTGTGAAGTCCTGAAAGATATGAAAAAAAGGGGTTTTTTTTTGGACAGCAGAGGACAAGAGCAGTAAGATGTTGAGTAGAGTGATGTTTAATGAAAACAATCGATTAGGCACGTACCCAAGGGACAAGTCAGACCTTCACACCTCGGAATTTAATCTGAGGTGGTAATCAGACTGGAGGTCGGAGCTGCCTGCGAGGTAGTAGGAGCTGCACAGGATTGGGTCAGCCGAGCTAAGATGCAGCTGGAGGAAGTTTGGGTGCAACTGGGTCCTCGGTGTTGAGCAAGGTTTCTGAAGGAATTGCTAAAAATCCTGGAGGAGATAGAGGGTCGTCAAGGTGCACACAGAAAGTGACTTCGAAGGAGAGGGACCTGAGGTCAAGCAGAAGCTAGAGGATGAGCGTCCTACAGTACAATAGCAGGAACCTTTATGGACACGAGGGGATAAGACACTGGAGGGGACACAAGCCGTCTTGTAGAACTCTAAGATCAAAGTGCCACTTTGATGGAGATGCTGAAGGAGTCTGGAGCCATTAAGGTGTAGGAAAGGAAGAGGAGAAATGATGGATCTGGAGATAATCATGTTTGAACGTGGTTAATTTATCGTTGGCACACGTACCATCATACAGTGAAAAGTATGGTTTTGCGTGCTATACAAGCAGATTGTACCATACAAAGTGCATGAGGGAAGCAGAACAGAGTTCAGAATACAGTGTTGGCTTGGACACTCACTGGCAGTTTCAGTTCCAGAGGGGAAATTCCTGTGTTCCTGATGTCTTAAAGGATTTAGGGGCTGGACCAATCAGCAGGTTCAGGTTGCAACAACCTGGTTCATATTTTGTGTCAATAATATTCTCTCATCATGCATGCTGGATGTCTGAACAGTGACTATTATATTCTTTACTTTACTCCATACCTTCAAAAACTAGCCTCACTTTATTGTCTTTGCTCAGACTAATGGATTTTCTAAGCAGCTCGTGAGAAGTCAGACTGGCCAAATTTTGAAACAGATTCAAAACTCACCTCATTTTGCCATGTCAGAGTTCAGGAACTTAGATTGACCAAATTAGTTAGACCTGGGGTAACTGCCTAAAGTGTAGTGGGCAGGGGTGATGTTATCCACAGGTTTCCATGGTTCACCCGGTCGAACTGCTGTTTGAGTGAACTAGGGTAGAAAGAGAGAAACTATTGAACGTGGAGGAAGACCATTTCTCCCAGTGTGTGATAGCAAGTTATGGTTCAATGAAAAAACAGGTTTAATTAGGGAAAAGCAAAACAAAAGCTCATCTGCATTTTAAAGTTCTGAGTGCAAAAGAAAACAGATCATAGAAACTCTGGATGGTAGTTCCTTAGAGTTCCTCAATCGCTTACTCTTTGCTTGAGGAAGAAACTGGAGGAATAAGGGAAAATGATTTTTTGCTCTGTTTTAATGGCTTTTCCACTGGCCCTCTACTGATGTTATAATGGGAAATCCCAAAGGGGATTCCAGGGTTGGATATTGATCATTTGGTTTTAAAGTAATTTCTGGGCCAGTCGGGGTGAGACAGGGAGTGGGGGCTGGGGTGGGGGTTATACTTGAGCACCAACCAGTGAACATGTGTATGTCTTGATGGACCACATCGCTTCGCACTGGGAGCTCTGGGGGTCAAAGATCAAATTTCAGTCGACAAGACATTCTCAGATGGCTGACGCTAAGAAATCTTGGTATTCTGACAGGATCTACCCATGGGCAAAGCGACAGGAACTGATGAGAGCCAGGCCATTCCCAACCTCCAGGCTCCGGGCCCAGTTCAAACAGGACAAGCCGACAGCTAGCAATTATAATTAGGGCTGAGCTGTTTTGCTTTCAAGGGCAGCACAGCCTAATCGAGGGGTCACTTACAGCCTACAGGCTGGAGGTCAGAAAGCATTTGCAGAGTTACTTAGGCAGCTCCATTTAACAGCTGAATTACAGTTTCATTTTTAAGAAATAAAATAAATCCTGTAAACACACTGATTAAAAGATAATGGAACAGCTATACACAGAACTAGTTTCCATCACCTTGTTTAGGCTGGCTCAGTGGTTAGCCCTGCTGCCTCAGCACCAGGGACCTGGGTTCGATTCCACCCTCGGGTGACTGTCTGTGTGGAGTTTGCGTGTTCTCCCCGTCTCTGCGTGGGCTTCCTCCCGGGTTCTCCAGTTTCTCCCACAGTCCAAAGCTGTGCAGGCTAGGGGGCCACGGGGACAGGTAGAGAGAGTAAGTCTAAGTGGGATGCTCTTCAGAGAGCTGGTGCAGACTTGATGGGCTGAATGGCCTGCATCCACAGTGTAAGGATTCTATGATCTTATGTTTCAGTGTAAGGGCTGAATCAATACCCTTCCCTCCAGTTGCCTTCCGGTCAGTCTTCAGTAAGCGACAGTCAGAGATGTACAGCATGGAAACAGACCCTTCAGTCCAATTTGTCCATGTCCATAGCCTAACCTGATCTAGTCCCATTTGCCAGCACTTGGCCCATATCCATTTAAACCTCCCTATTCATATACCCATCCAGATGCCTTTTAAATGCTGTTAATTGTACCAGCCTCTACCACTTCCTTTGGCAGCTCATTCCATACACATACCACCCTCTGTGTGAAAATGTTGCCCCTTAGGTCCCTTTTATATCTTTCCCCTCTCACCCTAAACTATGCCCTCTAGTTCTGGACTCCCCCACCCCAAGGAAAAGACTTTGTCTATTTACCCTATCCATGCCCCTCACAATTTTATAAACCTCTATCAGGTCACCCCTCAGCCTCTGATGCTCCAGGGAAAACAGCCCCAGCCTGTTCAGCATCTTCCCTGGCGATGAGCGAAAGGGTTAACTGACTAAAGGTCATCTGCTGTTGACCCCCGACAACACTCACATCGCTGCTCCGGCCCTTAGCTTATCTCTCAGGCCTGGGTGGTTCTCCACTTTTCCATGTCAGCAGCTTCTGCTCCTGACCCTCCAAACTCCGAGAGGGGGAGAACAAAGTGATGAGCTGCAAGAGTGGCAGGATCGGTGGCTGCACCCTCTCTGCCACTCGGCCCCTTTCTCCTTGATTGCTCTTTTTCTTTTCAAACGCAGGGCAGCGAGCTGCAGCTTGAAGTGGATTCCTTTGATCTTGTTGCGAGTCTTTCCCCGCTTAGGGCCTGCAGGCATGTGAGCAGAAACACACCTGCAGCTTTGGAGGGAGGGGGTCTGGGGAGGGGATGGGAGGGGAACAGGCAGCCCTTCCCTTTCACACCACAATAATGGGATACTTTTCAACAAAGTCACTCAGCAATACACCGGGAAAGCTCACATGCGTATAATTAAAGCAATTATGCCTTCAGAAATGTTCTTGCCTGCCATTATACTGTAATTTTACGTCCTTTATTGCCATCTGTTTATTGAAAAAAAAGCTAAGTACATACCCTTCTTACTTAAACCAGCTCTTATCTGTCATTTCGACTTAACTCAATATTGCAGCCTGGAACCCAGGTATTATTTACCCACAGGGACTGTGAGTCAACAATGGCTGAGGAGTCAGGTTAACCTCTGTGACCTTGCCAAGTTTTGTTTTGTACAGTAGCAATTGGATTAAGGGTGGGAGGGGTGGGGAAGGTGGGAGATGAAAGCCAGGAGTGGAGAGGGGATGAGGGGCTTCTTGCAGAGCAAGGTTAGGAATTTTTCCCATCAGCTCCTCAATTCTGGATTTTCCGGTCACAAATACCGTGCCTCTGGAAGCAGAGCTGTGAAAATAGTGCCAGGGTCCACGATGTGATAGCACTGTTTGCTGTCTTAACACTACAGAAGGGCTCCCTACTACCCCAATGGTCGGGACTGGGCAGGATTTTACTCACTGCTGAGAGGGGGGCATTCGAGTCAGAGTCCGTTGCCGGGAGACAGTTTTCAAAATGGAGGGAAAAGGGGCCAATGCTGAAATACACTCCCTCTCCAACTGTTGGAATGGCTCCTTAAGACTGAAGCTTAATTTGTGTTGATGCAGAATTACCTCTAACTGCTCAGACATCGGGCTTGGAGATTTACAAATATTCCCTATCCCATTGTGATTATCGATGGAATTGTTCATAGCTGTCAACCAAGAATGCAATTGGCCTTGGTCGTCCACCATTGAATCATCCATCTAAATATTCACTGTTAAGCACAAAGAATGGCCATTGGTGTGAGATGTAGGAGAATTGATGCCAGCTTTGGAACTGTATCCCTTTACATTTCATCCCCTTCAGAAAGGAGGTGGACATACCAAAGGTTCAAACACTCACCAAGAGTCGTCACTGCCAAGCACTCTAACACACCAGCTCCTCGGGGTACAGCAGCTAGTCACGTGTCTACACTCTATCAGTGCAGAATCCAAAATTGGAGCCGGCGATTGGTTATCTGACACCTAGGAGCTTCATGTATATTAGCAGCTAAATCCCTCCTTGAAATTACTGAAGACAGCCATTACTTTGTAATCCATGTCCAAAATGAAATGTAGAAAGTCAACACAAAGCTTCCAAGGCATCCATTATGCTTGGGTGTGTGAAGCTGAACTTCCATTAAGCTTTACTATTCAACTACTGCAAAGGAAATGCTGTATCATTTATAGATGAGGCCACATTTAGAGCATGGGGACACATATATTGCTAAAAACCTCCTTAAGAAGCTTCAGGTAGCTTCATTTGTCACAAGCAATTGCTTGCAAAGTACTAGTGTCTCCCAGTTGGTTATGCCTGCTAGCTTCCACAGTCTGCAGAACAAAAAGACATCCAAACTTACACTGCTTCCAAAGATTTAGAATGAACAATCTAAGCAGTACACTTAGCCTAAATGAGACTGAGCTGAAAGAGTTCATATCCAAAAGGTCCAATTGTATTCACCCCAATGGGCTTCCTTTATAACAATTAAGGACTGGGACAACCTTTCAGAAACTTTCATCTCCATGTTCTTGACTGAATCCCTCGAGGACAATCTGTAGAATTGTTTTTAATTAACGTGAACAGCAGCTGCACTCATTCCCTGGTGGAAGATTACAAAAAGGAAAATCTTACCAAGTACCAAGATGAAAGAATAAAACAGAACTGCAGATGCTGGAAATCTGAAACAAAATAAACCCTTAAATTGCTGGAGAAACTCAGCAGATCTGGCAGCATCTGTGGAGAGAAAGCAGAATCACAGGACCTGAAAGGTAGCTCTGCTTTCTCTCCACAGATGTTGCCAGACCTGCTGAGTTGCTGCATGGGGTAGCTTGCATTGACCGCTGAGGTTTCCACATTACAACAATAACTACCCTTCAAAACAACAAGCTCTTAAGTACATCGAAAGGTGCTATCTAAATGCAAGTTCATTCATTTCTTTCTTTGGTCTGCATTGTTGCAATATCACTTGGGGACAATACACACATTTAATCGTGTTACATTTTTAATTGCTGATGAAAAACAACATTGTTGAGTGCAATGCCAGTACCTCTAACAGTTGTAACAGTATTGCTCTTGAGAAGTAAGAAAGAAGTCAGTCAAGTACTTTTGAAGTGTTATCACTGTAGGGAACTTCAATATCCCCTTTGTGCTGTTCAATAAATTATTCTTTGAAACTGACGTTTAGTTTTGATATCATCGCTCTGTGTTGAGAGCCATAAATTATAAGACTAAAACCATTTTTTGTATACATAAATTTGCCTGTAGTTCGGATCATGGGAGAGAGCAATCCAGAGTTACCAATCCTGGAGATTTCAACAAAATTTCTCCTGGTTCCAATCATCTAATGCAACCAAACAGTCCTTACTCCCCATCTGCAATGTTTTTTTTTAAAAGCAGATTGACCTAAACAAAACTGGAAATAATACATGTACTTTCAAGTAACTGATGTGGTGTCTCCCCAGTGATAACGTCCATGCAGTTCAAACCTTGGGGACAGTTGGTCAGTCTTGGAGAATTTGGCAATCCCTTCATGATTTTTATATGATCATTCAGAATTTAAATCAGCATTGCTGAATGTGGAAAGCTTAATAAATTTCATTTGTTGGCTGTCCTTTAAATTAAAAAGATTGAAATGGGAGAAACACTCCGTGCAAACCTCGTTGTTTAAAATATATCACAACATGATGCAATGTTGATTAACGTATAATGCAAGGGAATACAAAGATCTGGACTTTGAGTGTCCTTGGGTCCCAGTTAAAGTGCAATTAAATTGGCGAAAATATGAATGAGGCTGTAATGTCTCAAAGCTCGACTCTGTTCTGTGGAATGTGCTGTTAAAACTTTACTAGCGTTTGCACAGGGGCCAAGTCAGCTCACATTAATGACACCAGGACAGCCATCTTTTATGGATCGGTGGAGTGTTCAACAAAAGGGTGGCTGGAGACACTTCCTCCAACTCCTCAGATGTCAGACATGATTCAGTTATAGAACTCCCATCTCTCGAGTTAGAAGTTTTACTCCACATATTTGAGTTTGATGTTGCAGTCTACTGCACTGTCAAAGGTGCTGTGTCTTGAATAAGACTTTAAACAGACGCCTTTTCCCCTTTTCAGGTGGACTTTAAAAAAAGCTCTTTTCATCGTTTCAAAGCTGAAATATGCACATCTTGCTGAATAGTTCACATCCATCCATCAGGTAGACAACGGCTGTATACACTAACATCATGGCAATATCATCTTAAAAGAAAGATGTTGTTTATTGCTCCTGTTCCCTAGCCCTCTTTCCTTCTGCAGCTATCACACTTGAGTCTTCACCATGAGTATGGTGTGCTATTAGTCCTCAGTAGGCAAGTAGGCATCACAGCCAAATACAATTCTACCCTCATTGGACGTACATTCATAGTCTGGATGAAGGGTGCCCTGGATAGAGTCTGAAGCTTTGATCTTCCCCGGGAAGTGATTAACGAGTGCTGGGAGTTGGCAAGGCAGCAAAGCCGAGGCCTGAAGAGATATTGATTAGATTATTTACAGTGTGGAAGCAGGCCCTTCAGCCCAACAAGTCACCGATGCGCAACCCACCCAGACTCATTCCCCTACATTTACCCCTTCACCTAACACTACGGGCAATTTAGCATGGCCAATTCACCTAGCCTGCACATCTTTGGACTGTGGGAGGAAACCGGAGCACCCGGAGGAAACCCACGCAGAGACAGGGAGAATGTGCAAACTCCACACAGACAGTCGCCGGAGGCGGGAATTGAACCCGGATCTCTGGCATTGTGAGGCAGCAGTGCTAATATTGGCCGGGTTTTCGTGGGAAGCGATAGCCGGGGTGGGGGTGGTCACCTCCCTGTTA
Organism: Chiloscyllium punctatum; assembly: GCF_047496795.1. NCBI lineage: Eukaryota > Metazoa > Chordata > Chondrichthyes > Orectolobiformes > Hemiscylliidae > Chiloscyllium > Chiloscyllium punctatum. Next base: position 60,260,180 of record NC_092755.1, read on the forward strand.
CAGATTGGCAGCAAGCCTTCTTTTCAGGTTGGTACCACTCCCTCCTTGATTTGCATGCCAATCAGAGAATTAACTGGACAGCACTTTTGCCCTTCTCTTGGGTCAGGTGCCCGGCCTGTCCAGAGATGCCAGTTCCTCTTCAATGGTCAGCAATGGCACTGGGCAGGCGGGTGCTGATGCTGGCTCTGTACCCACCAACACCCATGGTTACTTCTGGACACAGGCCCAGAGTCAATGGCAGGAGTGGGCTCACAGGGTGAGAGAGCTGGGCAAAGGGGCATTGGCAGAAAGGGCACAGGCTGGCTCTGTGTCCATCCTTCCCTTTTCCCAATGCTGGCATTAGGCACTGAGAAATGTAAACAAGAGGCTCCTCCTGAAGGCCCTCATGTGACTCTGACAAGGCTCCCTCACAGGTTTCAGGCAAGGTAATGCAGTATGGCGAGGCCCTTAAATGGCCATTAAGGATTCGGATTAGCCACTGAACAGGAAGGCTGACCCTGGGCTTCGCTGGGGCTAAGGTGGGAAATGCTGCAATCCCCTGCCCCTACCAATTCGATGGACTGCCCCTCCACCATGGAGAAGGACATTAAACTCCCCCCTTTAGAGTCCCATCTAAATTGCCAAAGGTGTTCCAACTACAGATTTTGAGGACCCTGTTTAGTTGAGGGGATATTGACAGTGGGTGGGCAAGCAGGTTTCTATCGCCTTTGGAATTCAGGATCGCAACTGGTCAAATTGAAATGGCAAGAGAGTAGCTACATCGCTGCCTCCGTTTGAAGTACACCATCGCCACAGTGAGGGGAGGTGAAAAATCGAGACTGGAGTGTCAGCAGCCAGGCTGATTCTTTCATCTCTTACTCATGAAGATGATGACCAATTATCCTAAATCCTCCCAGCATAGACTGTGCCTCAGAAATTTATCCATCTTAACCAGTACAGCAATGTTACTGACTGGAGAACATCTTTGATCCCTTAGGTGAGTAGGGGTTGGGAGTGTGTAGGTAGTCATTGGCTTTTGCTTCATTTACTGTTTATTTCCATAGTTACAAGGGATGGCAGCTCTGCGTGCCTTTAGCACTCATTAGCAGCAGTATTGCTGGGTGGGTGGGGGTGGGTGGGGGTGCCATGTCTTGAGTACCATGCACTGTAGTTTGAAGAGCTTGATGTGTTCACTGTACATAGTAATGGAAAACAATCTATTTTCCAATTGCCAACACCAATGGTATTCACTGCAAGGGTGTAGTGACCTTGAGCAGAATTTGCAGATCAATGACAAATGAACCTACAATGATACAGAATCATTTACACTCATATGATGTCCCAAAGTCCTTTATGTAGCAGTTGGGAGTATTTTGAAGCATTGGAAAAGCAGGAATTGCAATGGGTAATCTGGATGCAGCAAGCAATGGGTCCAGTGATTAGATCACTGTTGCTGACATTGTTTGAAGGATGTATGCAGGCCAAAGCATCAAAGGGAACTCCCTACTGTTCTTCAAGTAGTACAATGGGATTTGTTACAATCAATGGAGAGGGCAAATGGGCACTCAGTTAAATGCCTTGTCATAAAGGTGGCATCCCCAGCAGTGCAGCATTGCCTAAACACCCTCAGTTTCTAGAATGAGCTTTGAACCCACAAGTTTCCAACTCCAATGGGAAGGTGCAACTCATGAGCCACAGCTGATATTCACATTGACTTCCCCGGGCAACGTTAGAATGGACTGTGACAATGGGGAAGAACCATTGGACTGCCTGAAAATAACCGGGATCCGCTTTGATCTGTGGGAAGCAGTGTTAATTCCACTTGACATGTATGTCTAACAAAATGTCAAAATGAATCTTGAAATGCAAGAGGCATTCTTAACTGGAAAGACAGCATTCCTTTTGGGGTCTCCCGTTGATCATACTGAATAACCTTCAGCTGTGCTAGACACGCTATTCCCTCCAGATCCGCCATGAGGGAGGATCCATGTTATTGAAAACACGTCAGAATTTAGGGCAGAACTCTGCAGGAAACATTACCCTTTTCCCCTATTTCCAAGTTAAGTAGAGAGTAAAAAGCTTTAATTCCTCATTTCTTCAGGGTCTGGGGCTCTCTTTAATTAAAGTGCCTGGTGACAACATTCTCTTGAACTAAAAAGCGTACAAACTAGGTGGTAGCTTTCCTGCCGAAGAAACAATCTAACAAATAATCCACTCCAACTATTTCTCATCACATCATATCAGATATATAGCACTGTCCATAAGTCCATCATCCTCTGTATGTTGGCAGTCCCCATTCCAGTGGATAGCAATAGGAGGAGCAGGGTATATGGATGTCAGCTGAGGTGAATATAAAGCTGGACTGTAAATCCAAAGTCCTCTGTTCCAACGAGAACAACTGGCATTTATATGGCACCTAAAATGAAGCCAAATTACCCCAGGTACTTCAAAGGAGCGTTACCAACAAAATCTGGCGCACAGCCACCTCAGAGGTAAGTGATCAAAAACTGGGTCAAAGAATCTTAAAGAGTGTGTTTAAGGAGGGGCAGAGAAGTGGAAACATTTACTGAGGGAAGTCCAGGCTGTGATGACTCAGGTAAGATAGTGGCAAAGCTACTGTTTCTTCTGAATTAGCACAGCAGCAGGAACAGACAATGCAGCTAGCACATGGAGAAGTAACACAGAGGAAACTAAACAGTTTCTACTCTCTCTCTGGCTTGCAGTCTCTCACAATGTAACCTTTAAGAAATCAAACAAACCTTACACTCAGCAAGAGAGACCATTTGCTTTCAGTAAGCACACACCAATTTCTTGGGAACTGAGGCGAACTTGAGAACTAAGGCAAAGAGTCGGGACAATTGAAAGAGAATTCAGGCTTTTGGCAAGAAAAGTGGGCAACCCAATGGATAAGATTTCCAGTACTTTTCATTAGGGAATACTGAGCATATTTAAGGCAGAGATAAGTTAGTTATTGATTGCTAAGGGGATCAAAGGTTACGGGGAGAAGCGAGAGAATGGAGTTGAGAAACCTATCAGCCATGATTGAATGGCAGAGTAGACTCAATGGCCTAACGTTTGCTCCTGTGTCTTATGGAATGAACTGACAGGCGATTCTGCAGATAAGACATTTTCACTCCAGAACCTCACGAAGATACCATTTACATTGATGAACCTCGGAAGTTAGTGTAATGACAGTACAGAGGATAAGGACATTTGCAAAACATAACTCACTGTTTGTTAACCAGTGGGTCCAGCGAATCTGCACAGGGTGGAAAATGGCCTTACTCCCCAGACATGGAGTTTATGGGACACTATTTTTCCCACTGCAGCTTACCCGTGCCCCCACTCCATCTCAGATTAAAATGTCTGCCAGGAACCAGCCCTCAGCCTCTTCAGCTCAAAGGATGGTTAATCTGCTCAGGATGTGGCCACATCTGGGCAGAAGCTCCCACCCAAATCCAATTTGGCAGTGGTTCTGTAGAGTCAGCAGCGAAAGATTCTAATGGTACTCCCTGGTGGGACCACAGGCAGTGGCTGAAGGGGAAGTGGTGACGCAAGTTGGGTTTTGGCCAAGTCTGGGTCAGTGACCTCACGCAAGAGGGTGAGGGAGGTGAGAGTGGGTGCGCAGGTTCAATTAGCCGGGTGAGGGAAGAGAGCAGGATGCCTCCGATGGGAATAGGTGAACCCTCCTCAATAGAGGTCTCACATCCTGCCAAATACCAGCTAGCTCAATAACACTTGCTTTTAGGTCCAGTCCTCCCCTTCTGTACAGACGTGCCCACGGGCTGCAAAATAGGTAAGGGGTGTGCTGCACACCATCTCCTCGTGATTTTTCCCAGAATTTCTTTTCACAGATGGAAAACCATGACCACCCTCGAGTTCCTAAAGTGTCAGAACGTCCAGGAGCACTGACTTGTAAAGTTCGTCATGGTACTCAGGATTCTGGTTTGCAAACCTGACTGCAGAACATTTTATCAGATGACCCTCATGCTGTGCTTATGAATGTACATGGAAGTCATTTTGTAAGACCAGAGGAAAAAATTAGGCCATTCAGCCCGTCGTGTCTGCTCTGCCATTCCATTATGTCCAATAGGCTTAGCAATCCCAATCCCCTGCCTTCTCCGCATAACCCTTGATCCCCTTAGAAATTGGTTGGAGCCTTCTGTAAACTTGCACTGGAGGAATTCCCCTTAAATGTGTTTTACATGATTAGCTCAACTTTAGTGAATGCATTCGCTCCTGTCATCGATGAAATGGTAGGTGGCATTTAAATGCCGTGGTTATACTTTATGCAAGCAGTAGGCCAGCAAAGGGTTAAAGATTTCAACGCTCCAGAATCCGAAATCCCGGAGTTCACAATACATTCTCCCACTTACCACAATGTTAAAAGTTCAGCCTTATTCCTTATGCATGACTTAGTTCTTGAAATAAACACTTTCTTGAATAATTTACATACGAGTGGCTGAGCCCACTGTTTTATTTATGTGTAAAGCATTCCATTTGTTCATCTGCTGCTTTCATACATGGAATAATGAAATGAGTTCTCAGATTGAGGGGGGAAAAAAAACTCCTAATCAGGCCCTGAGACAAGAAAATCACAACATAATTTACCCCGACTGCTCGTAGGTAGTCAGCTAGTGAGCGAGGATACTAATTACGCACCCTCACTCACTGGCAGTACCTCAAAGAGAAGCTGTGCTGACACACACTGCACTTCCACACAGGAAATGGAACACTCCTTCCTGGAAATAATGAAAGATTCCTCCCGTCGCCTCCTCCTCCACCTTACAACTACAGGCTTTAGAAGTTTTTTTTTAAAAATCTCCCCCATTTGAAGCAGCTAAATAACAAAAGCAATGCTTTCCACTGGATCACTCCAGGACAGGCCTAATATATTAGGCTCCACCCCCCATCACCACCAACCTCCACTCATCCCCTTGCCTCAAATTCCATCCTCTCTTCACTTGAGAGTGTGGATCAGTTAGTAGCAATCTTGCCCCAGGGTTCAAGATTTTCTTCAGGAATTAAGCCCAACATCAAGGCTAAAGCTCTACTGAGAGAGATGCTGTCTTTCAGATGAGGCCTTCAACCGAGGCCCCATTTGGCACTTCAGCTAGATGCAAAATTTGCCACAGACACTACCTTGACAAATATCTTTCATATTCGGGCCAACAGTCACCCCTCAATGAAATTCAACAGAAAAACAGATGATCTGGCCGTAACCACATTTCTGTTTGTGGAAGCGTGCTGTGTGCAGGTTGTCATTTCCTAGAACAGTGACAAGGTGTCAAACATCCCTGTGATTGTCAAGGTTGTGAAAGACACTGTCAAAATGGAAGCCTTTCTTCTCTTGAGCTGTGGACTCACATAGAAGAAGATGCAGGCTCACAGCAGCTGGCCAATGAGTGGCCATTATTCAAATTGGGCCCATACTAGATTTGGCAAACAATCATCTCCAACATCCATACTTCTTAATTTTAATTTAGAATAGGCAACCCTGTTTCAGACATACTGAGGGATGTTATCACATGACCTGCCACCCCTCCAGCCTTGCTACAGGTCACCGTACATGTCTGTCCTCAGGCCGTATTGCCATTTCATGCAAATTGGAAAGGAAGCATGCTCCATTTCCATGATTGGATTCCTCTTGGTTTGTCTTTCTTCTTATGATTATTATCTAAAAGCATTGAAAGAATATGTTAAGAAGCTAACTTTTGTTTTTATTGCTTGATAGTGTTTCCCTAGGCTTGATTAATAGTATCCTAGAGTTTAATCTCTTTAATTCCTGGACGCTATCAGGCAAGCATGGAGGTTTGGCAATGAGTACCTACACAGCAATTTAGTGACCATTTAGGGCATTGCTCTCAGAGCTGGTCCTCCCAAAGCTATGAAAATATATGTGCGCCTCCCATCAGCAGTATGGTCGCTCAGTGGTTAGCACCACTGCCTCACAGCGCCAGGTACATGGATTTGATTCCAACCTCGGGTGATTGTCTGTGACCCGTTTGTACGTTCTACCCATGCCTGCGTGGATTTCCTCCCACAGTCTAAAGATGTGCAGGTTAGGTGGATTGACCATGCTAAATCGCCCTTGGTGTCCAGGGATATATAGGCTAGGTGGATTAGCAATGGGAGATACAGAGATAGTGCATGGAGGTGGATCTGGGTGGGATGCTCTTCGGAGGATCGGTGTGGACTTGATGGACTGAATGTTCCACTTCCACACAATTGCGATTGTATGATCAGGGACTGACTGAACCAGAAGAGAAAGGGAATCCCTGACTGTTTCACTGTGTATTGAATGGACAAAAATCAGCAAAACATTCAAGGTGTGGACACACTGAAAGAACCATCTTAGCCCAACTAGACTGCATTACTATTCAAATCAGCACCAACTCCTACGTGCACTAATTCATTTCATACTCTCTGGCGATCATCAAATTAAACCCTTCACTGCTGGCCTAATTTTGCTTACCCAGCAGATATATTGTTATTTATTTACGTACGCATGAAACTTATTTAGTTTTATTTTTCTGAGGGGGGGGGGGGAAGAGATGGGAGGAAAAAGTATTCCTGAAAGGGCTCTCTTTTTCCGACTGGCATCTATCGGCAGCACTGGGCGGGAGCAGAGACTGAACCCAGGCCGCCACCAGACAAAAGCTGCTGAAGAGGAGGACCATTTCATTATTAATGGCAAAGTGAACAATTGGCTGGGATCCCAAGTGTTCTGCCCACAACAATAACAAGAATAAAAATAGAGCCTTGCACAGCGAACATCAAAGAGTGCACAGAGCAGAAAACTGGCTCAGGTCCAGTTCAAAAGCAGTGTCCGATTAGCCTGGATTTCGGGATCAGTTCTACAGGATACGCAGCTTTTGGATTTCTTTGATGGGTCATGTGATAGCTTCACGCATGGAACATCAGAGAGGGAGCCGAATGGATGCTAGTAACTGTTTAACAGTGAGCCATGGGGCACTTGTAATAATAGCCATTCTGAGTTTCAGAAACTCTGTCACAATCAGTATTAGCGAAGTCCTTCCCACTGATTCAATGCACCGTTGGGTGTAGGCCTCATCCAGACTGGTCCTGCAATTCAGATCAGCCAACTCAGCATTGATCAAGGCGGCTAGCTAGTCATAACAAGGACTGCAGTAAGGTTACTTCAGTTAAGTTCAATGCTCTCAGACACAGAAAGGGGAAATTAAATCATGCCTGAACTCCAACATCAACTTGATATCGCTGAGAACAACAGTTTCATGACAGCAAGGAACTCGGCTCTTGCTCATGTCTACACAGACAGGTTCAGTTTAACCAATACCCAGCCCTCCTCCTGACCCTGCATCAAACTGCTGTATTCCCAGTCTGACAGAATCAGCCACTCCAAGCCTCTCAACTGAGACAGGTGGGTGAACTGTTACCACCAGGTTAGGAGACAATAACCACTCTCCTACTCGATAACTGGGAAAAGAAAGGACATTTCATAGGAGAGATGGAGACTGCTGAGTCCTGAATGGACCCAATACTCTTCCTGATTTCGAAACAAGAGGAGGAAGAGTGGACAAAATAAATAGGGGAAAAGAAATCTACACAGCACAGAGAAAGGCCCCCTTTGGCGTTAGAATTTGGCTCATAGCCTTGTAAGCCTTAGCATTACAAAAGCATATTTAAAGGTCCTTCTGCTATAACGTGCATTTTGTTAACACAAATTTGCTGTAACACGATTGATGAACTGGGGACACTGTTTCTGAAGAATAAAACTGTGTTAGCTGTAACGCTATTACATTGCCAACATTTTTAGTGCCGTCTCTAATCTGTGGATTTTCTATAATGCGGGGTTGTACAAGAACACAACCATCAAGTTATAGAAGAATTCCCAGTGTTTCTTAAATGTCATAAGGGTTTCTGCCTCTACCATCCTTACAGGCAGTGAGCTCCAGACTCCCATCATTCTCCTGGTGAATAAGGATTCCCTCACAGCCCCTTTAAACCTTCTGCTCCCTGTGGAATCAACCTGGCACATCTCAGCAGTAAAACTACATTAAAAATCTAAAGCTGTAAATTCAGCAGGCAACATATAACTGAGTTACATTTTTCTTAGTGTTGGTTAAATTCGACTTGATGTTTCACTCAGCGGATCTGAAGACCTGGGATTTATATGGTGCTTTAATATTTAATCTCTACACACATGAAAAGGTGGCAGAAGGACAATTTTTTTTACATGAGAAGTTTCCCTTCAGGCGTTTGACATTTCTCTACCTGACCTACAAAGACCTCTGTCTCGCAGCATATCTTTCTTCCCTCTTCTGAACTACATTAATGAGAGACGTTAGTCATTAACAGTTCAGGAGACATCAGTCAGTTAATATAGAAGTCCTTCCCAACCACTCTAATCTTTGATGCATGCCGAGATTACAAAATCAATATCTCTTTGGAAGCTTCTACGAGCGGAAAAGAGGGGGAGGGTCAGGTCAAAAATATCCGAACCATATTCCCGATGACAGGAGGAGGAGGAAAGGAACGGATCTGGAATTCACTTTTGCTTTCCTGTTTCACTGACCTGCCCCCAGGAAACCTGCACCCTAGCAAGCAGTTGTCTACTCGGGATAAACAATTTGAAAATATAAACGTCCGAATTAGGAGCAGCAATAGACCACTCTGCCCCTCCTGCCTTTTTTTTTAGATTAGATTAGATTACTTACAGTGTGGAAACAGGCCCTTCGGCCCAACAAGTCCACACCGTCCCGCCGAAGCGTAACCCACCCATACCCCTACATCTACATCTACCCCTTACCCAACACTACGGGCAATTTAGCATGGCCAATTCACCTGACCTGCACATCTTTGGATTGTGGGAGGAAACCGGAGCACCCGGAGGAAACCCACGCAGACACGGGGAGAACGTGCAAACTCCACACAGTCAGTCGCCTGAGGCGGGAATTGAACCTGGGTCTCCGGCGCTGCGAGGCAGCAGTGCTAACCACTGTGCCACCGTGCCGCCCACTGTACCAGCACTGCCTGCTGTACCAGTTCTGATTACTCCACACTCCTGCCTCTCTCCAGTAAGCTTTCAGCCTCTTGCTTATTGAGAATCTATCCACCTCTGCCTGAAATATATTCAAAGACTCTACCTCCATTGTCCTTTAAGGAAGAGAGTTCCAAATCCTCACTGCCCTCGAAGAGACAACAATTCTGCCTTAAATCGATGACCCTTTGTTTTAAACAATGACACCAATCATCCTTTTCAAATGCACCATTCGAAAACTGCTCAGGATCATATGTTTCAATCAAATTGCTTTTTATGTTTCTAAACTCCGGTGAATATAAGCTTAGACTGTCAAACCTCTCCTCACAAGACAACCTACTCATTCTCAATATTAAGCCGCCATCTCAGAACTGCTTCCAATGTATTTACATCCTCCCTTTCACAGGTAGACCAATACTGCAAGGTATCATCCAGATCTAAACTCATTGGAGGGGAAAGGTTTTGAGAAGGTTAAATGTGGCTTATTAAGCAAAAGGGTATGGCAGCCTTGCAGGGTGATGATTTTTACTGAACTGGAGATGTCCCACGAGGGTTCTTGGAGGTTGGTACATATTGGGCACCATGCTTGTTGACATGAGAGCTTGGGGCTGGTGCCCAGGGAGTGCACCCTATGTTTTGGTGCCCTGTGTTCAACTAGGATGCCCTGTGGAGAAAGTAGTGAGCTTGGTAGGTTCTTGAGGATTGAGGGGATCGAGGGTTACAGGGGGAAAGTGGAAGAATGGGATTGTGAAACTTCTTAGCCAAGGTGTATGGCGGAGCAGACTCGATGGACTGAATGGCCTCATTTCTTCTCTATGGTATCTGCCCCGACTTCAGTTTTTTTCTTGCTTGTGGGGGTAAGATGGAAAGCTGAATATTAATTAGACTAGTTAGGTGATCAACAAGCCAATTAACGAGCTTCAAACACCATCAACTTTCCGTTGCTCAGGGAGAATCTTACCAGAGTGTTTCGGAAAAGCAGGAAAGATGGAGCCAGATGGTCCCTGACATTGAGATAGGCCATACCAAAATTCTTATCCAATTCTGCCTCAAATCTCGGCACAGCCCACCTCTCTGAGATCCCTATTAGATTCTGTTCAAAGTCACGTTTGCGGAGATGTGCAATTAATCGTTAAGCAACTGCCCTTGTTAGATGTGAAACCATGTTGCTAGGACATTAGTCCAAGTCACTGGATTACGAGTCAAGTAAAATTACTCCTAACACGACCCCCCCTGATGCCATAGCTGGCCAGGCTAGGCCTGCATTTCAGAAATCAGCAGCTGTAATGAAGAGTCATAAGCAATGTCACAGCAGCTTTTACTAGATCCCATTTTCATCAATGTTCAAGGAAGTCTGTACAGGACTCAAGGGGGGCTGGTGAGGTTAAGTTCAAGCCTGCCATTCAGATGGACTAGAGTCTGGTCGCCAAGCCTAAACAGACATCATGCATTGGGGCTCCCATGAACTCATTCCTGAAGAAGGGTTTATGCCCGAAACGTCGATTCTCCTGCTCCTCGGATGCTGCCTGGCGTGCTGTGTTTTTCCAGCACCACATTTTTCAGCTCCCATGAACAGCTATGACCAATCGCCTAGCTGCTTTAAAATCGGCCAATTACCCACACGATATGAGGAAAGCTCGTACTCCCTGTATTAACCCCATGATCCCTCCCTCCCTTCCCACCCCCTCCCCTCTCTCTCTCTCTGGGAACATAACCCACACCCCTGCATTGAACATTATTCAGAAGGAGAGGAAAGGAGATGGAACAGAACTTGGTGAATTAATTGGAATCTGAATTTTGGACTGAATGGTCAGGAGGCCAGGGGTGGGTGGAGGATTGAGAGAAGAGGCATGCAGTTCCTGCATCACAGTTAAGCAAAGTGGCATACGCAACACTGCAAACTGTGGCAGGAGTTGGTGAACATGCAAATGAGCCCAAACCAAAATATTTGAAGGTGCCACAACCCCCACACTATAGCTGTCGTTCCAAGCTAGTTGCTTATTGTCACTGTTGCAAGCAAGGTGAGTGAAACCTACTCCAAAAACCATCCCTCCACCCATTAGCTGATACTCCTAGGTCACAGCTGGGTAGCTTATTGTTCTGCATGACAGTGACTTGCTGCACAAATGCAAGCTCCCCACCACCCACCTTCCCATTTCTACTTCCCCCCCCCAACCCTCCCCCAAAACCATGGTCACACATGCCCCTTCCTTCCCGTCCAAGGGAGTCGCTCAGACAAAAAAAAGAGACCAACAACCACCAGGCCTCAGGATGAATAAGCAGCGCCTAGCACTGCAGGACGTCACAGCGAGAGAGCTGGGAGCAGGACAAAACTCGGGCCACAGTGAAAGCATCTTCCACGACAACTGAAGATTGATTAAACCCAGCCGCACTATCACACCCCCCCCCCCCCCCCCCCCCCACCACCACCACCCTTCCACTCCCTGGTTTCCACATCAAAGCGGCACCAACTCTCTGATATCATTTACTGCTGTCCAATTTCCCAGCTAGAGGCCCAGTGAGTGCAACCCCTCTGTTCAAACCACCGATTCACACACTGATTTAAGTGCCAGGGGATTTTTTTTTTCTTTTTAAACCCGACATTTTCAATACCGTGGTTCCATCCAGAGCCCCGTGCGGCTCTCCCACTCATGCCTGGGACAATTGAGCCGGAGGAAGGAATTTCAGCGAACATCCCCTCCCCCCCCCCTCACCACCACCCCCTTCACCTTTGGCAAGAGTCTGTCCTTTGTGTCAGTTTTAACTGCTCATCCTGTGTTAACAGTTGGTGATTTTCATCAAAAGGGACTGTGTGCTTAAACCTTCCTCGCCAGAGTGTTGGTGTGTGTGTGTTTTTTTTCTCGTGGTCTCTTCACATTATTGGCTCTGCAGTGGCACTGTTTAGAAAAGGGTAGTGCTTTGATGCATTGGGCAGTGAGGTATAATAATACTCATTGTACTTCACTTTCAAAGCCAAGTCATTCTGTGAGGGAACAGCTCACTTGGAACCACATGGCATTGAAAGCTTCCCAGTGACCATAGCAACGGGCCCAGTGGGTTCCCATCCTGAAAGCTGATCTGTTCATGGATGTTGGCGTGCAAAAGTGGAATAGCAGGGGAAAAGCTGGGCCTGGCAGAAAAGACAGGAGACTCCCCGCCAGGAAAATCCACTCAATAATTCCCAGAGGCTGCGCATGCTAGACAATGATAGAAAAACCCAGTAAGCTCCACAGCCCCCTTTCTGCCCTGAAGCTTCCCATGGTGCCGCACAAAGTCGCCTCATTGTCCCCGATATCCCACTGTCCGTCTCAAAAGCCTATCAGATCAATAAATCCCAGGGCCTGTCAGGCTGGGGTTTAGGAGGTGGCAAATGTAACACCGCTAAATGCGCTCTTTTATGGTGCAAGAGGGCCACAAGTTTCCCACTGCTGCTCAGGACCCAGATAACACCGGGGGGGGGGGAGGGGGGGAGTCCTGACACACGATGAGGTGGAAAGCCAGTCAGGTTTCCCTAATCAGCAGGTGCAACGTGGAGTTCCCAAATGTCCCCCTTTTGTCCCTTTCCACTCGCCACCCCCTCATTCCATGACAGGACTGGGCGTCAACAAGGGCCATAATGAGGAAATTTTAAACCATTCTCAGGGATGGCACTGCAAGGTGGGGACAAGGAGTGGCAGAACCAAAACGTAGTATGTAGAGTTTACGTTGCGTGTTGTGCAACGATTTTTTTGTTCTCTGATAAATGAAATTTGCAGCATGAAAGAGCAGCTAAAATGATTGGTGAGAGTCAATGGTGAAAGGCCAGGTTGCCTTAGACCTCAAATCGGGGGAGGGGGCGCAGGAAGGCACGGTGGGCCCAACAAAAATAGCTCAGCCCACCTCCTCAATGGAGGGATTAGTTGTTGAATGCTTACTGTTACAGGGATTACTCCCCCCCCCCCCATCTGCAAACAATCCAAACATCAGGATAAAACAAAGCACTTCTTGTGAAACTGAGCCATACAGATAAAGACTGACCTGTGCATGACCCCTGTGCTCTGTTAACTGGGTATAGTTTGCGCCCATTTGTCAAAGCGTCTGGCCTCAATTCCCAGAGCAAGGGGAGGAATATTGACCGAGTATTGACCTGCTCAAATGCTGTGGTTGGACCTGAGCTTTACCACCGAGCAGGGCAGTGGTGTTTTCCCAGCCTATCAACACACTGGGAAAGCCAAGCAACACTTGACATTCTGGGCTCAACCGCATGGAAAATGCCCAATAGGCCATGCCTCCGCCTATTTTAGGGTTTCACAAAGTAGCACGCACATTCTCTCTGGAGATAGACTCTTCTTTCAGAAAACAGAATCGAGTCCAATCCAGGATCAACCTATGGTTTACAGATGGTCAGTTCTTTAGACAATTCCCAAGACCCACGGCGATGCACAATCTACAGTGAAGCAGAGATTACATCCTATGGAACACAAGCCCCTCAGTCTGTCCCCAGAGACCCCTTTAGCTTGATTGTTAAATCCGTCCTCCATGTAAAATAATCAATATCAGGTCTGATCCATCTCTGTTTATGTTCCCTGCATGTCAGTTTCTGACTGCCTATGTCCTACAGGGAAAATTGCCAGTTCGCGAATTGGACAGGTGATGATTTGTCTGTTGATCTGTCAACAACAGAAACAGTATTAACTTTGACCCTTACTTGAGAAATTGGTTTCTCTTAATCTTCCTCTGTACAACTTGGAATGAGATTTCTTTTAATATATAAAAAACAGAAATTGCAGAAAAGCACAGCAGGTCTGGCAGCATCTGTGCAGAGAAATCAAAGTCAATGTTTTGGGTCGAGTGAGCCTTCCTCAGAACGTTGACTCTCGATTTCTCCGCACAGATGCTGCTCGACCTGCTGAGCTTTTCCAGCAATTTCGGTTTCTGATTTACAGCAGCCGCAATCCTTTCAGTTTTTGTTATTTGATATACTGCCCATGTTATCTTACTTTCAGGTCCTCAGTTTCCAACAGTAACACTACTGTCCCACCACAGATCTGCATTAGTACAGGAGATGGGGATCTATTTAACACAGAAGAGCAAAGCACATCAGTGCTATAGATCTGAGTCACCGAAGTGAGAGTACTCCTGCTCATTAATTGGAATTAATAGCAGGTGTGGTTATCGAGGAGTTCAGTGGACAACAGGCAAATGATGTTTGCTGCCAGTTAATGTTCTGCGTGGAAACTAGATTCAGATAGATTGCACACCACCATCAAGTTGTGGGTCTGTCCACTCTCTCCTGCCACCTTTATGGAGTTGTATTTCACAAAAAACACTCAACTGATTCAGGACAGGTATGGCAGCCAACACATTTTCAATAGTAATGACTCTCAACAATTCTGGCGCTGTGATATGAAGAAGAATTACTTTGCACAAGTAAAACCAGTCAGGCGGACATGACATTTTTAAAAAAGGTCACAAATATTGAAAATAGAAAGGGATAGATAATTGATGAAGCAAAGCAACTTAGATCAGATAAATCCATAGTCCAGATGGATTGCAAACACACATAGTAAATTAAATTACAGAAGAGTATCAAGAGTGTTGTTACATATAATTTGAAGAGGGAATAGTGCCAGCGCAGTGATGCACAGTTCACGTGAATCTCTATACGAAAAGTGAGATTGAACAAGTTCAGACACTATCGATCAATTATGTTAATGTGGTTCAGGAAAGTGAAAGAACAGGAAAACGGTTAGAAATTGAACACGTATTCAGGGAGTCATCAACATGTCAAAGGGAAGGTTGTGTTTAACCAATCATAGAGAAGCACTCAATAACAAAAAAACTGAAAGAACTGTAGATGCTGGAAATTCGAAACAAGAACAGAAATTGCTGGAAAAACTCAGCAGGTCTGGCAGCAGCCGGGGAGAGAAATCAAGAGTTAACGTTTCAGGTCTAGTGGCCCCTGCTGGGAAACATTGGTGTTAAAAACTCTACGCATGCTGCCAGACCTGCTGAGTTTTTCCAGCGATTCCTGTCTTGGAATCTCAGAGATGTTTTTGAAGAAGTAACAAAGTTTGAGGGAGAAGTGATTGTATACACTCAAATCCAGGATTTGTGACTTAAGTTCAGAATATGAAGCGAAGGGACCTGTAGCAGAGTAGATAGCAAACTGGCTACAAAATAAGAAATGAGAGGCAAAGGGTTAAAGTAGTTATTTGGATTGGTAACTGGAAGTGGTGTTCCAGAAGGAGTGGTCATGGGAGCATTGTTCACAACTTACTTCCAACATTTAGTATTATAAGATTTGCTGATGACTCCAAAATGGGACTCAGTAGTTAATACAGGGGAGGACCTTGAGAAAATACAGTAAGAGATTAATAAACTTGCAAAATTACTGTCTGAATAGAACAGCAGTACACAGCAATCGAAATGTAGAAATGCACAGATGGCTAAAGTAATGATATGGAATAATCAGGCCAGTTTTCACTTCGAGAAGGATAGAATTAAAAACAGCTAATGAACCTCATTTAGGTCACATTGTAAGATTTGTCTCCCTATTATTGTAAAGGATGAAGAGGCACTGGAGGATGTGTAAAAAAACGATAAACAAGATTTATACCAAAACTGAGAGCGTGCCCCTGTCATGAAACATAAGCATGCAAAAACTGACAATGTTCAGCAACACAATTGTAGATTGCAATATTGGCATGAATCTAAATGCTGTTGCTTCTTGGTGACTGGGTTTATATTTACATAATGGATTTAGCTGAGGGAGACCCTTGTATTGGTCACTGAATGTATTCTCATAATATAGAAACACCTATGGAAAATAAAACCATCACTACAGTATAGGATTGACAACTAGTGCTGGCTTTACAGAGCATTATGGGGGGAAAGGAACAGGCAATTGTTTGCAGATTTGTTTCTTCTAACCTTCCAAAATCTCTGCAATATTCAGCTGTGGCTCCTTACACTGTCCAATTTTCTTCATTCACTACTGGATCCGAAGACATGGAATCCGCAACCGCTTCCTGCCCCCAACCAAAACCTCTCTGCATTTTCCCTTTAAGACACTTATAAAATTAAAGGAGCACTAAAGAAATGGTAAATAATAAATAACTTCGACTAAACGTTGATTCATTTGATTGAGTGACTACCTCATGCAATATAGTGTCACTTCTTATTTGACAATATCAGTGAAGCACCTCAAGAAATTTTACAATATTAAAAGTGGCCACTGAAATGCAACTTGTTGTTGTAAAGCAATCAAGTGTGTAGCGTCCAGACTGGAAAAAACAATTATTTGGGCTTCCCTCCAAATAGTTTCTGAACCAAGCAGTTAAGTCAAGTCCCCTGGTTTTCTGGAACCATTACCAAGGTAGAGATGTCCAAAGTTTAGATGCACAGGTTCATGATGAAGAGAAAGACACACACACAGAGGTAGCAGAGACCCTCATTGATACATTCTTTGTTAATCAGCCTAAAAATACAAAGCATTAGGTAGAACTTACCAGCCAGGATGGTTTTATCTGCAGGGTAGTATGTGATCTACCAATTAAAAGTGATTGATGTGACTCTCTGGTTCCCAGCCTGCTTACAAACACATAAATCCCCTAGAGATTAAAATAAGCATCCTTCCAGCTGCCAAAGACAATATAAATTGATGTGGGAAAACTAGGTAGACCAACTCCCCCCCCCACCCCAACACCCACACCCCCACTTCTCCCCCTGCCTTCTCCCCTCCCCCCCCACCACCAAACTCAGGGCCATCCCACATCCTGATGCCCTATGTCACCACAGACTACAAATTACCCCAGTAGCATCTGCCCTGATATGGAAGCAGAGAGTTGCAATCTGCTAGTTACTGACCAGAACCTGCCCATGTTGGAAGGTTTAACAGACAGCAATGCAATAGTTAGGAAAATGCTTCAGTTAAAACAATTCACTAGCTCCAATGCACCACTGGAATAGGCTGTACTGGTGAGTACTGACGGGTCCAACATTTTGGAAATCTACAGCAGTCTCCTGAAACCCTTTCCCTCTGTGACTCCATTTCCATTCAGCTCATGACCCCACTTTGGAGTCCTGACTTTCAGAAGCACCAGTCCATATAGATTCTCCCACCAACAAATCCACAGTTGCAATCTTACTCTGAGTTCTGGACACTATACAACAAGTTACATTTGCATAGGGCCTTTAATAATGTAGTAAAATGTCCCCAAGGTGCTTCACAGAAGCATTACCAAATGTAATTGGACTACAGTAAAGGCGAGATTAGGGGAAGTGACCAAATCTTTGTTAAAGAGTAAAGTGGACCGAGTGTATTAAAGAAGGATAGGCAATGCTTGAAGGTACCAAGGAAGTGCAGATTTGTTTCAGTAAGTTAGAAAAGAGAGGTTTTACAGGTGAGAAAAGACTCAAGAAACTCAGGCATTTTTCAGTAAAACAAAGATGACAAGGAAAGTAAGGGAGATCAGGTGGAAGCATTCTAAATTATATTGAGCTTTGATGAGATAAACAGGGAAATAAAACGTGGTAAATCAGTACTGTGACTAGACACTGTGAAGGCAGATCAAAGGAATAAATGGGAAAAGTTGGGAGAAATGAAGTCTATTTTGGTGCCTGATACTTGCCTGTTCTTTCAAATGTCACACAACACTGGTCTCACGTTGGAAATACAAAATTCTATCAATGGACCCTACAAGCAAATGAAGTAGTACAGATAAAATGCCAGTTCAATGTTCCCATATCCTTGGTCCACCAATTTCAGCAAATCACCAAGGGAAATGGGGACCGGTTTTAATTAAACCCCAAAGGAATTGATGCACATTCCCCTTAAATCTAGCCACCAGTTACTGGTTTTCCTGAATTTATCCAATACAGTCGGTCCTGCTATAACACAAGTTTCTTCAATGCGAATTGGCTTTAACGTAAGTGAAGAATCTAGACCGTTATTTGTAAGACATGAACTTTCCTTAGCTGTATTGGCTATAACATGATTCCAGCCCCATTAGTTTAAATGGAGTGGGTATTGCACGATTTTCTTATAATGAGAGATCACCCGAGAACAGGACTATCACGTTGTATCAGAACCCATACTTTGAAACACAATTAATGGAAACCATAGATGAGACAGCCTTTCACAATATTTTGAAGGGCTCCACTACAGAGGTGGCGTGACCATGGATATCTTAACAATATCTTGGAATGAAGAGTTGGTCCAACATGATGCTAGAAATTTACAAGTTTATGCTTTCTATTTCAATCATAGCAGGTGTAAGTCAAATTACTTGTCCCTTCCTCTTATCTGAACGTGCCTTCATCCTGAGGGTGTGAGGTTTTGGATGTTCAGTGCATTGCATTTCTCTTAAGCACATGTATACCTGGAGATTTGTGCAATGTTTATAGGAACTAAACCACAAATTTAACCACAGCTTCCTGAATCTGATTCACTGCAGTGTGCATTTAACTCTGGGAAATCTAGCCTGGAATAATTTCTCCAAGATTTTCTCCATTACTACCATCTACCAAGCTCTATTTTTAAACGATTTCTGTTCTCAACCAGTAATCTCCTCAAACAATGTCATTGGTCAACAAGAGTAGATGAAATGAATGAAACCCAAGGAGTTGTTGTTTATTCTTATAGGTAACTTTTTCACATTGGTGTCAAGATTGCAACACACATTTATGAACAAAGAACAAACTGGGGGCTTTCTGAAGTGTTTGTTTCTTAGTTATATCCTTACATGGAATGTGGACATCACTGGCAAATCCAAATCCTCATTAGTACATCACTCATTTTGACGCTAAGCTATTTCAAAGGACAATTAAAGAGTCAAATCACATTTCTAAGGATCATGGAGTCACGTGTAGACCAGACCAGGTAAGAATGGCAGATTTCCTTCCTTGGAGGACATTAATGAGGCAAATAGGTTTTTAATTATAGTTGAACAACCCATCACTGACACTATATAAACTGAAGTTAAATTCCTGAAGCAGCCAAGGTGGGATTTGAATGCATGCCTTCAGGGCAGCAGTCTCGAGATATTACCACTATGTCAGCGTGTCCCATTATACACCAGATCCTTGTTATCCAGGAGAGATAAGGGGGGGGGGGGGGGGGGGGGGGGGGGAGCACAGCACCTACGGTTAACACAAAAATGGAGATTCAGCCATAACAGAAATCCCATCTACAGTGAAGGACCATTAGGGTCATCCATGAAGTTTAAAAGTAAATGGGCATGGGCCCAAGATCAGGAGAATGTGGGTAGGCATGAGTGAGGAGTGAGTGTAGTTATTCTATGAGGCAGAACAAAATGGGAATATCAGCTGACGCAGACATTTAGCCCCACTTGAGTGTGTGTTAAGGTCTTGGTACTTTCTGGATGTTTTACCTGGATGCAAACCTCTTTTAGAGCAGCTTACAGCCCTTGTGTTCCAATTATGCATACAACATCTTGGTAAAATGCCGGATCTTTTTCAAGTGCATTTGATAGACAAATTGCTTCCTGTATGCAGAATGGAAGTGTAGTCTGTATGACTCAAACAGTATTGTTGTGTTTTTGCATTATATATATATATTATAGGTACATAAAACTTCCAGCTGAACAAAATGACTTGTCAATATTGTCATGGCAAATGTAATGTTAAGCAGCTGGCTTTCCAGTTTGATGAGAACCTCATGCTGTTGCAAAATTGGGTAGAGCAATTGTAGATTGGGAAGCAGGAAGTTACAATTTCGCAAACACCAAATTCTAAAATTGTAAAATGGGGAAACATTGTATGGTCCCTTTAAACAATCGTGTGCTTTTTCTGTGCTTAGAGATTTAAAATGGATGTCTGTGAGCAGCAGCTTGGAAGTTTGCAAGTACACAGACAGCACCGAAATTGAAACATTTGTTTCAAGAGGCCTTACAGTTAGCAGGCTCAGCAGTAGTTTTTAACAAGACAACAGGCTTTTGAATTTAGCCAATCAATTTGAACCAGGTACTTACCTACCAAAAACCTATTAAATTTAAATCTGATGGTTTTAATAAAATAGGACCAATCATTTTGTGAGAAATATTGATATGTCATCATGGGTATAAAATAAAGGGGTAGTTGTACAAAGACTAATGGCCCCACAAGGGCTAATGGCCCTCAGCTCTCAAGAGTGAATCACTGGCTCTCACAGCCTCATCTATTTCTTAGTGAAAACACCATCTAAACAATAGTATCAACTATAAAGCAGGGATTCCTGACAGAAGAATCAATGGAGAAGGCATGGGACATTCCAGAAGACACACAACTTGGCTGTAATTTTGAGAGATTAAATTCAATTTTTGTTATGAGTGAGTCTTGTCTTTATTGGAACAGCATACCATTAGAAACTTGTTTTATTCAGGAATAATTAGTAGTTAGAAGGGATTTATTTGGTTAGTTAATTTGTTCACTGTTAGATTTATGGAAATAAATTGTTACTTGTTGATTTTAAAGTAAGTGGCAGGGATTTATTTTTTTTTAAACCACTAGAAGCTGCTGAAAAGCAGGTTATACCACTTTTCACACTCCTTTTACACACAGGGTGAGGTGCTCCTCTTTGGGTGTTTCGGTTCTCAGGGAGAGTCACCTTCCACTTTATAACAATGTGCATTACATGTTTAAAATTACAGGATAAATATTCCCCTTATGATCTCTCCCCCAGTTCAGCTGACACAGGTTAAAGGTCATGGGGCAAGGTGGGGTTTTCTCCTGATATGTTGGTTAACGTTCCTCCTTCATTCAATGCCACTACTGCCCACTGTCTCATATTCAACTCTGCCTGCACAAAGACACGATATACGGTGATTTAAAGAAACACAGATTTTTCTCTCTCACCACCAGTATGACAATGTGTGTGATCATTCCATTCCAACCTGCATGATACTGCAAAATAAATGATTCAATGTTACCAGTTAATATGCCCCTCCAGATTCATAGCAGTTGACTTTAATTTGCACAGGAGTGAGTGCATAATGGCTGTTTTGTCTGCTTTGGCCCATCACGGGAAAATACCAAAATTACCGTCAGCCAGTGACTGGGGTCCGTTAACTCTATTTCTCTCTCCGCCCATGCCTGCCAAATCTGCTGAGTACTTCCAGCTTTATTTCAGCATCAGGATTGGCTGAGACAACTCCACCTGAAGGTCTCTTGGCCAATGGGTAGAGGATACAGTTCTCCTCACCACATTCTACTCTGTACTTTTCTCTAAAGCCAGTGGGGTTCTTCAGGAAATATGATCCGAAATTTTTCTCTGTGTAGAAAGTACTGATATCACAACACGACTGGGGTTATGACCCTTGCACAGGCGGCAGGTCAGTGCGGTTCCTCATGTATGCAGACAACTGGTGGTCCAGTCACTGCTAACATACGTTCATTAAACTGTCTTGAGCTTCAGAGTTTCACAGCTATCTATTGTATCCCAATGAAAGATAAAGTCATAATTTAAATCCCTTGAACTGCAAATACACACAAGAGGCAGGTGTTTGATGTGCTTGAATATCAGAATTTAAATAAGTGCCTATTCATCACTTCGCCATTACTGCATCTGGTGACAGACAAACACAATGCCAATTCAAGGTTACAAAAACAAACAGTTTGTCATAAAAACACGGCACTCTTATACAATGAGCTTAATATTCTTTGTATAAAGGTATTCCTGTATGGTAACCAGCCATAATTTGCAAATAAAGATCTGTTATTTTATATCATTAGGCCATCATTAAACCGTGACAGTGCATATAGATCCCCTCAAATGTCAAAACACACACCCATTCTCACTCAACTAACATCTGTCAACCAAAAATACTCTCTCAACAGTAAATAAGACACATGATGACTGAAAGATGTCAATAGCATTCACATGTGATCCTAAAACAAGCAAGGATTTTGCGCTCCCCAGTTGATGAGAGATCAGAGCTTGATCCTGATTATGAATGGGTTAATCTCAGTTCAAATTCTATAATTGGCCTTGGTGCACCTGAATTAGTGATGTCCAGATCAGAACAAAAAGTCCGATCTTTTGAATTTGGGGCATTTGGTAAAATGCGTGGGTCAATATGACGCTGATGAGTTTGAGATTGGGCTTCAAGGAAGTCCAATGTTAACTTCTAACTTCATTTCTTTATTTTTCAGCTTATATCAAGAACAATGGTAATGTTTGACTTTTAACTTTGTTTCTTTGTGTTCCTACTTGTAGCTAGGTTTTGTACCTAGGTACTTTCTTACCTAAGATGGTGTCATGTATGGCAACATTGTACGCTTTCCACTATACTCCTGTACTTGGTGTACACATGACAGTAAATTTTAAATCAAATCAAAGCAATTAGGAAAGGCAGTACATAAGACAGCAGAGCTTGAAGCTCTATCATGGGCTATGGCACAGTGAAGGTTGACTAACTGGGAGGTTGGGAAAACCAGCTCGGAACTGTGGAACACCAACATACTTATTGCAAAGCCAAGTAAGGAACTATACACATATATACAGCAGAATTTTATTGTGTCACACCATTCCCAATGGTGTCCGAGGAAGTGGGCAACATTACAATTGCTTTTTTGCCAAATCCAACATGTTTCCAATTTAAATTTAAAGCGCAGGCAGGACTGGCAAGGGACATCGTGAACTCTGCTGTCAGATGATAAAGCAATTGGTAGCAGTGGGCTACAATGGTCAAAATTATCTTGTCCATATCTATTGAATAACAGAACACTATTGAGAGCACACATGGGTATTTTTCACATTGTAATTTGACTTGCAAGTGTTTCACTGAACTTTGGTTTCATTTTATCCAGAGAGCTAAATGTACTCACTTGCTCATGATTGGCCTGCACTGATGGTTACAGAGAAGTCAGGGATGTTTTCTTGATTGTACAAGAACATGGCCACGTTTTTACATTCACCTTATTTTGAAAGTTCACAATAGTGCCTGGTATTGTGCTGGCATATCTGTCGGACATGGTCCCACCAGGAGGCTAAAGCTGGCCTTCCATCCAGTGTATTGTGAAGAATTCTCAGTGTGAGTAATTGAAATATTGCAGGTGAACCCACAGTCCTGCGAAGGACCATGCCAAGCAAAATCTTGGTATGGACCCATATACGGACAATTCTGACACCAGCCTTCAGGTCGCTCAGTTCCTGATATTACCTGACTGCTCTCGGCACAGCCAGGGTGTGAGGTTATTCCCATGTTACTCCTCTTTGCCTCCGCCCCTCACTCTCTGTCCTCCTTTGGATCCCCTTCCTCCAAACCTTCTTCCCCAACCCCACTCCACCAATGAACTGCCTTTGCTGGTCATGAATCTTCATGCAAGCTGAAACGTTTTTACAGGAACTAAAGTGGACCAAAGGCTGCACAGGCCAACCTCACATGATACAATTCCAACACTAGTCATGAGATCTAACTTCAATATGCCAATGTTACCCCAGCTCAATCAGATAACCTGCAGGATTTACAGGCCCCCATGCCCTCAATATTTTGCAAAAATGAGACTTGTAGGCTGGGGAATAGAAGGACTATTTCTAAGGATGGAAGTTCTGCAATTCCTTGTTACATCTACATCTTTTGGACTTCTTAAGACAGACACACAAGGATCTGGAGACCAAATGCCCGAGCCAGACCATTGACAGTATCTGACCATCACTACTATCACTACATGTCATCCATGGGGAATCCCACCTTGGTAGCCCAGAAATTACTTCGAATGACATTAAGGGACAAACGTTTAAAATATTTCCACATTTGCTAATGAGTGTCTCTGCTGAACTGTGTGGTTTTTAACTAGTTTAATTCCCTGAGTAAAACAGATGAACATCTTACAAAAGGATTAAGTTCACCTGTCACTGCTATTTCCGTCAAGTCATCTGCAGACAGAACTGAGGACTGTTTCCAATGTTGACAAACTATCTAAAACTACTCATCAGGCTACTTCCCAGAAACAGAATCCATATGTTTTTTATAAATAGCCACCTGCAAAATGATGCCAACGACTTCAGAATGGGCTTGATTGGCCTGATTTGTCTGCATCGTGACAAGAGTTTCAAAGAAAATGGTTTCCACCTTTAACAAGAAGACTGGCCTACTTATATCATTATTTTTCTTCTCTTAAACTATATATAGAGTGTGCTTTGGAACAGGGAAAAGCTAAGTAATGATTGATACCTTCGATATTGTATTGATACAATGAGCTCTGCTTGATACACAAAGACAGATGTTGGAATAGACTTTATTGTGCTATCCAGCCTTAGCAAGTGGAAGTTGCCAGATTACTGAACGGTGAAAGATGCTTTCTGAATAGTGGACTTGCAAGTTCCTCAAATTCCCCTCCATAATATCGGTTTGACACCAATTTTCTTGCATGCATTGTACGTACAAATCCATAAAGACTGAGATTAGGCGTAGAAAAGAATTCTAACAACCACATTTAGTTTATCAGTTAGGCCTGGATAATAGAAGCAGTGCAGGCATGATGGGCCAAATAGCCTTATTCTACGGTGTAATAACATTGAGATGTGCAATAGACATATATAAAAAACAAACATTTTTCATCTCACAATATTAAGGGGAGGCAATGGCTTAGTGGTATTATTGCTGGCCTATTAATCCAGAAACTCAGCTGGAGACCCAGGTTCAAATCCCAGCACAGCAGATGATTGGAACTTTGAATTCAAATCGAGAGTTTAAGAATGACTGCGACACTATTGCCAATCATTGGGAAAAAAAAACATCTGGCTCATTACTGTCCATCAGGGAAGGAAATCTGCCATTCACATCTGGCCTATATGCGACTCCAAACCCATGGTAATGTGGCCACCTCTGGACAATGAGGGATGGGCAATAAATACTGACCCAGCAAACGAACACAAAATAAAATTCATCACCTATCCTCGACAGCTGCTAAGGGCTCTTGCTGTGTGCCTGGAGTTACATCTAGGCCAGACAAGTAATTTCCTTTCATACACTATATTAGTGAACTTGGCGGGTTGGTACAAATAATGGACAATGGCTGCATAGACACTAGTAGACTAGCTTTTAATTGCAGCCTTTCTTTATGGAATTGAAATGTTACCATATGCCATGGTGGGATTCAAAACCACATCCCCAGAACAACAGGCTGGTGTTTTGAATTACCAGGCCAGCAGACAAGCTGAGTACAGTTAAGACTGGATCTGGCAGATTTCTGCTCCCACAAAAAATCAAGGAATATGGGGATTAGACAGGAAATTGGAGTTGAAGCCCAGTGTCAATGCAGGAGGAGACTTGATGGGCAGAATGGCTTACTCTTGCTCCAATCGTTTGTGTTCTTTTCCTCTTACAAGTTCTCCCTAACATCCTTGTCAACATTTATCACTCAACTGACAGGTCTGTACCATCTTGCTGGGTTCTAACATTGATCCGACTTCAAATGTACCTTGCTGGTTTTGGTACACTTGGAAGTGCCCCTGTAGTTGTGACAGATGGTGTTTTCTTTTCTCTCTCTTTCCTGGACACTGTTTGCGCCCCACTCAATGAACACATTGACTCTCGCTTCAGTATCAGCTCCAAAAGTCCAACACCTCATCCAAATCACCAAGGCTCACATGGTTACAAGTGATTACAGGCAATCTGACTACAGATGCCATCAGAACACCCCTCAACCCTGAGCCCATCTAATGTCAACACACAGGGACCCTTGCCTGTCAATCTGGTCTGAAGCATTTTCACATCACACTTTACAATGCTTTGAGGTGTTGAGAGGACTGCACCACTACTTACACTGGCCTGACAAGACTTTGACAAGGGTAGAGCATATCTGGGATTTGCACATTATCAAGGCACTTACAATCAATGGATGTGACTGCACCTTCACACTTTGAGGGGGAACACTGGGCGTATGTTCAGGGAATCTGTGTACATTTACTGAAAGACCAAGGCCCAAACAGAAGACAGAATGGAACACTGTCTCCTTGAATTTATTTTGTTGAAGTTCAAACAAATTGAAATGCAGGGATTAAGGCTCTTTGAAGTCTGTCAGTTTACAGAGTACAGTTGAATTGGGGCTGCACTTTAATTGAATCTGAATGTTACCAAGCTCTGTGTAATAGACAATCAACATGGTTTTAATTCCGACCCATTCTACCCTCTCTACATGATCTGCATACAAATTCCTCTGGACTGGCCTGTTAGGCGCTCAGCATTTATTGAGGTTAGAGACATGAAGAGTACATTTCCACAATGCACAAAAGTACATTTAAATACTTAATTCTTTGACAGCTGTTTTTCCAACTTTCAAAACAACAAGCAATCTTGAGGCAATATTCAATACACTTGGAAGACATTTTCTATTCATAGAACCACAATTCCATTGCATGAAACATAAACCTGATGACACAGGTTCCTCAGGCACTTTTGAACCACCATTTCTACACAGCTGAAAAGTAAAATGCAAGCACTTAGAAAGTTGCCAGATAAAAATGTAAGATGGCCTTACTGATAGAATTCAGAGAGACAGACAGAGACAGAGCGACAGAGAGCGAGTCAGTGAGCAAGTCAGAGGCAGACGGAGTGCATGTGAAAGTGTGTGAGAGACAGCGAGAGAGTGAGAAAGAGAGCAGAAGAATGAGAGAGTGTGAGAGTGAGAGAGTGTGAGAGCGCGTGCAGGAGAGCGAGCACGCAGGAGAGTGTGAGTACTCGTGGGAATGGGAGAGCACGAGTAAGAGAGAGCACGTGTGAGAGTGAGAGAGAGAGAGAGCGCGTGAGAGTGAGAGAGAGCACACGCGAGAGTGAGAGAGTGCGCGTGAGAGTGAGAGAGGTCGTGCACGAGAGTGAGAGAGGTCGTGCACGAGAGTGAGAGAAAACGTGTGCGAGAGCGAGAGAGAGCGCGCACGAGAGTGGGAGAACGCGCGCGAGAGAGAGAGCACGCGCGCAAGAGTGAGAGAGTGCACGCGCGAGAGAGTGAGAGACCGCACGCGAGATTGAGAGAGAGAGCGCGCAAAAGAGTGAGAGAGAGAGTGCGTGCGAGAGAGTGAGAGAGAGCGAGCGAGAGAGTGAGAGAGAGAGAGCGCGCGAGAGAGAGTGAGCGAGCTCGCGTGCGAGAGCGGAAGAGAGAGCACGTGCTAGAGTGAGAGAGAGCCCGCGCGTGTGAGAGAGAGAGAGAGCGCGTGCGAGAGTGAGAGTAAGCACACGCAAGAGTGAGAGCAAGCGAGCGAGAGCGCGCGCAAGCGAGAGAGAGCACGCATGCGAGAGTGAGAGAGAGCACGCACGAGCTAGAGAGAGAGCACACACGAGCGAGAGAGAGAGAGCACGCGCGCGAGAGTGAGAGAGCACGCACGAGAGTGAGAGAGAGAGAGAACGGACACGTGCGAGAGAGAGAGAGAGCGTGCGCGAGAGTGAGAGTGCGTGAGAGTGAGAGAGCGCGCGCGAGAGTGAGAAAGCGCACGTGAGAGTGAGAGAGCGAGAGAGCGCACGCGAGTGAGAGAGCACGCGCACGAGAGTGAGCGTGCGCGAGAGTGAGAAAGAGTGCGCGTGAGAGTGAGAGAGAGCGCGCGAGATTGAGAGAGTGCGCGTGAGAGTGAGAGAGAGAGCACGCGAGAGTGAGAGAGAGTGCGTGAGAGTGAGAGAGCGCGCGCGAGAGAGAGCGCACGCAAGAGTGAGAGTGAGAGAGAGCGAGCACGTGCAACTGAGAGAGAGAGTGTGCGAGAGAGAGAGAGAGCGCACGAGAGTGAGAGAGAGCGCGCGAGAGTGAGAGACAGCGCGCGAGAGTGAGAGACAGCGCGAGAGAGTGAGAGAGCACGTAAGAGAGAGAGCGTGCGCGAGAGTGAGAGACAGCGCGTGCGAGAGAGAGAGAGCGCGCGCGAGAGCGGGAGAAAGAGCACGCGCGAGAGCGGTAGAGAGAGAGCGCGCGAGAGAGGGAGAAAGAGAACGCGCGAGAGTGAGAGAGCGAGCGAGAGACAGTGAGAGAGAGCGAGAGAGCACGCACGAGAGAGAGAGAGAGAGCACGTGTGAGAGTGAGAGAGAGCGTGCGCGAGAGTGAGAGAGAGAGAGCGCGGAACAGTGAGAGAGAGTGTGCGCGCGAGAGTGAGAGAGTGTGTGTGTGAGTGTGAGAGAGAGAGCGCGTGCGAGAGAGTGAGAGAGAGAGACAGCGCGCAGGTGAGAGCATGCAGGCGAGAGACAGAGCGCAGGTGAGAGAGCGCGCAGGTGAGAGACAGCATGCAGGTGAGAGACAGCGCGCAGGTGAGAGCGCGCGCAGGTGAGAGACAACGCGCAGATGAGAGAGCGCGCAGGCGAGAGACAACGCGCAGGTGAGAGAGCGCGCAGGTGAGAGAGCGCGCAGGTGAGAGACAGCGCGCAGGTGAGAGACAGCGCGCAGGTGAGAGACAGCGCGCAGGTGAGAGAGCACGCAGGTGAGAGACAGCGCGCAGGTGAGAGACAACGCGCAGGCGAGAGCGCGCGCAGGTGAGAGACAGCGCGCAGGCGAGAGACAGCGTGCAGGCGAGAGACAGCGCGCAGGCGAGAGACAGCGCGCAGGTGAGAGAGCGCGCAGGTGAGAGACAGTGCACAGGTGAGAGACAGCGCGCAGGTGAGAGACAGCGCGCAGGCGAGAGACAGCGCGCAGGCGAGAGAGCGCGCAGGTGAGAGACAGCGCACAGGTGAGAGACAGCGCGCAGGTGAGACAGAGCACGTGAGTGAGAGTGCGAGAGAGAGAGTGTGCGAAAGCACGTGTGAGTGAGGGAGAGCGCGTGAGTGAGAGATGGTGAGTGTGAGAGAGATCGTGAGTGTGAGAGAGAGCATGTGAGTGAAAGCGTGAGCGCTTGCGAGTGAGATCGAGCCCATATGTGAGCGCATGTGTGAGTGAGCGCGTGAGAGAGCACGTGAGTGAGAGAACATGCATGAGTGAAAGAGAGCGCATGTAAGTGAAAGAAAACGCGTTTAAGTGAGAGACCATGTAAGTGAGAGAGCGTGTGAAAGCACGTGAGTGAATGAGAGAGGGAGCACGTGAGTGAATGAGAGGGGGAGCACGTGAGTGTGAGAGTGAGACAACGTGTGAGTGAGAGCGCAGGACAGTGAGGGAGCGAATGCGAGTGAGAGAACGAGAGCATTTGAGACAGTGTGCGAGAGCGAGTGCAAGAATGAGTGAGAGACAATGAGACAGCGAGACACAGCGAGTGTGAGCGTGCATGGGAGAATGAGTGCGAGTATGAGCGTGTGTGTGTGTGAGAGAGAGAGAGAGAGAGAGAGAGAGAGAGAGAGAGAGAGAGAGTGTGTGTGTGTGTGTGTGTGTGTGTGTGTGTGTGTGTGAGAGAGAGAGAGAGAGAGAGAGAGAGAGAGTGTGTGTGTGTGTGAGAGACAGTGAGAAAGTGAGAGAGTGTGAGAATGAGAGCGAGTGAGAATGAGAGTGAGAGAGAGTGAGAGAGCGTGAGAGAGAGCGTGAGAATCAAATGCCTGAAGTGTGTAAGTGATTGAGAAGTATTGCGGGAGAGAGAATAGGATTACATCAAACATAGGTGCAGGAGTTGTGGTGAACATCAGCTGACTTGACATGTTAAAACTGTTCCTGTGTGCCCAGATGCTGCCAGGTTTTGTGGATAATCCCTGCATCTTCTGTTTTTAATACAAGAACAAGCCATTCAGCCGAACAAGTCGATGCTAATGCTATGCTCTCACACATACCTTGTGCTCAATTGCTTCCCCCTAGCTTGGTGTCATTGTTGTTCTTTTACATTGACTTATTGGTATCTTAAGTCCAAATCCAAAATGGAAATTATGAATTGCAATGGCCCCAGTTCTTGAATCTTCCTTTTGACAGTGAATAATAAATAATTACCCTTGACCCTATTCTGTTTTTAGTCAATTTAATAAACATTTGTTCACATACCCTAATTTTTGGCAGGACTCTGCAGTCTGGACTCATTATTGGAGTCCTTTGGGAAATCCAAGTATTTGCGATCGCTCTTACCCTTGTCTATGATTTTTGTTATCACTCCAAAGAATTCTATCAGTTAGTTACACATGACTTAGTCTTTTGAAATCGAGACATCATTACTTTCTATCTTGTCTTTTAGCATCTTTCTTATCGCTGATGGTAAGTGCTTTGGTCCCAGGTTCAGCTCTGTATTCCTTTTTGCATGTAACTGTACTAGTAGCACTAGCTGTCTGCCAGTTGACTGCTACCGCCTGTTTTCTAAGCAACTTTTATATATGGGTATACTGTCACCCCTGAGAATACAAGGATGATAGTCAGGCCACAAAAAATAAAAGGTGTGTGAAAGGAATGAGATGGGGGGAGTAAATAAAAAGTTGGTGTGAAAATTTGTGTTTTCCAAAATTTGCTGAACAAAAACAGGTCATTTGGCCCAACTTGGTAGCTCTGATGTTGTTGACGGCCCCCTGCCATTTCCAAGATGGCCGACGTAAGGAAATCACTTTGAATAGAATAGCTGTGACAGGATCTTTTTTCTCTCTCTCCATCGCCTCATTCTCTCAAAGTGGTTTCATCATCAATAATACTTCCTCACTGTTAAGGAGTTTTATCCTCTCTTTTGTGAAAGTATTTGCACTTGTGAATCTCACCCCCAGGGTTACTGCCATCTAGCAAAAATAAGGAGGGCAAAAAAAACTGAAGGCTAGAACAAAAAAAGGCAGAAAAGATATGAGGAGAAAGCAGAGAAATTGAATGTAGAGCTCTCCCAGTGCTTTATTCTGTGACCTATCTTTATATAAAGCTGCCATAAACTTATTGGACCATAGGGTTGCGCTCTCATTAGACAGTGAGATGACTGGTGATGGTTTAAGTCGACAGTGTGGTGCTGGAAAAGCACAGCAGGTCAGGCAGCATCCGAGGAGTTGAACCTGACGGTCACCACGACCCAGGCGAGAGGCGAGATTGAGAAGGAGAGTCCTTCATGGTAGCCTCAGCTAGTGTGGGAATTGAACCCATGTTGACCTCCCTCTGCACCACAAACCAGCCATCCAGCCAACTGAACTAACACCACTGCTGATAACAGAAAGCTTTACGAGGAGAATTTACCAGCCACGTGTCACACCTTTCATTTCTAACATGTAAGAAACGTGACTAAAATGGCAGAATGGACAATGTATCAGATTAACAGATATATATTCAAAGATGGGTATCCCAACTTCAGGATATTAATTCCTGGAGTTTCATCACATGACCTTTCCCATCAACAGGAGGTTGATGGCCCCAGCAACCTCTCATCCCAGATTCCATATATTTATAGTGAATAAACAATGGCAGAAAAAAATGTGTAATTTCTTTTTAAATCTTCAATTCCGAGAGACTCCAGACCAGCCCTAGAGAGTTGTCTAGCAAATATCCCAGTCAATGTATAAACAGCACCCAAAAGCTAGTGAATCATTGGGTTAAAGCTTTAAGTTAGAGCGACAGCCACCGTTTAGTCTTTTAGTTTGGAGATCCATGGAAATTTCAACACAGGAAGTCAATGCAAGTCAGGCCTGCACACTCAGGCTTCACCCAGTGTTTCCCTGCCTTACCTTGCCCAGCACAGTGAGACAGGGTTTGGGATCCAGTTCTGGTTGCTCCAGCTTCACAACTCCGACCCATCCGTATTCATATAGGTCCTCTTCATCATTGTTGTTGCATAGTCCCAACGGGTGCATCTGGAAGAGTCATAATCAACAGGAGGTGAATTTGCTGCAAGATTATGTTCACTTAATTTGTTTTCTGAACACGTTTTTGTAACATTATTTCAGCATTATGAGCGGACTAAATTGTTCAAGAGTGTGGCACTGGGAAAGTGCAGCCGGTCAGGCAGCATCAGAGGAGCAGGAGAGTCGACGTTTCGAGCATAGACTCTTCATCAGGAATGGGATAATAGTACTGGGCAACTTTTGCCAGATTCCACAGCATTCTGAACTCAAGGCTTCCGGGTCCTTGTAAAAACCTGCCTTTTCTCTCTCTATCCTATGGTTATGTAATGTGTTATTTTATTGAAAGTTTGGAAGGGTTGCTTAGACAGGAGAAATATATTCCCTCACTAGGCTGTGGATTCTCTGTCGCAAAAAACCATGAAAACCGGAAATTATTCAAGGCTAAGCTAGAGAAGATTCTTGAATGATAGGGGTTTCAAGGGCTATGGATTACAGTCAGGAAAATGGAGTTAAGGCCAAACTATCCTCTCATTGAATGGGAGGCTCAAAAGATTGTCGTGTCTACTCCTGCTATTACCACATTGTTCCAATGACATTCACAGACACTCCCTTCATTTAATATCACAATCATTCATTGAACGGATCCTTCACAGTCCACCTCTCAATATTCTGAGCAAGTGTCACTCGACCCGAAACGTTAACGTTGATTCTTCTCCACAGGTGCTGCCAGATCTGCTGAGCTTTTCCAGCAATTTCTGTTTTCGCCTCCCCAAAGTGGTATTCGACTCAATAGCCGCCAATTCACTTCATTTGGCAGTGGGCAAAGATAAGAACATTTTATGGTTGGTAATGTGAATGTATTTTACATCCTGAGGGTCTACCCCAATAAATTGGGGCAGCTACTATTCCAAAAAGCTGACTGGGCCCACGACAAAATGGTTGTTCAGAGGGAGAACTGGAACATTGTCCATTAACTCTGCTCGCCACCTCTGCTCCTGTTAACCGATACTTCAACTTGCTTTCAATTCAAATACTTTGGAAGGATCAAGTCACCTCATAACTGCACACCAAATCCAAACAAAGCCTTTGAAAACGGGATTCGTGAGAAAACCATGGGTTAAAATGTTGGTGTTTGGAGAAATGGGTGGAACATAGCAAGACAAGAGGAGATCAATCTGTACCTGCAACCAATTCCTATCAGTGGATAAAAATAATCATCAAAACATTTGGTCAGATGGTGTAATGTTTTAGACAAGCCCAAAGGTAGTATGTTCATCAATGCAAATGACACACTGTCCAAGATCAAATGACAAAGATTTTTTTTAAAATTAATTTTGTTACAGGAAAAGACTACCTCATCCTGTTTACCTTCCAAAAAAAAACTAATTAATTAAGAACATGCCAGAGTGCACATTATTGCTCTTCTCTCCTCCTACCTGCCCCTCAATACACCCAACCGCCATACCTTCCCCCAAGGTTGCTTATAGATGTGCTCATGAGATGGACAATCTGTCCAAAGATAATCGAATACCACAAAAATTTAATTAGCTAGACAATAAGGGCATTATTCCTCAGGACATTATTGTGAAGATATCTCACCTTTTAGGATCTAGTGACAATTTGTTGAAAACGGATACAATTTCTCAGGACCACACCTCCTCTTCAATCATTCCACACTGGTTTTCCCCTCCCTCCTCCTTTTTGGAGATCCTATTTATCACTGCCATGCAGTTTCATAATTACAAGTCTTTGGTTAATCATTCATCATTTGTAAGCCTGAACAAAGTGTGAAAGCAAATAACTCTGCCTTCATCGCCAACCTTTACAGGTGAATCATTTCCACCAGGGTTCACTGCTGGTGCAGCAGTCCGAGTTGGAAGCCAAGCTATTTTCCCCCATCCCAAACCCCAATTTCCACCAGAGTTATTGAGAGCTATCACAATCTGAACCTTGGGGTAAAATTTGGACCAGCACTTTTATGAACTAATCCAGCAGGGGAGCTTTAACAATAGAGTGCTCAGTGGTTGGGGGATGGGACAGGGCATAACTGGCTCAGACAATCCCCAAGGTTCCAGCAGAACTTCTGCTCAAAAGTCCATTCAGAGTAACAAATAGCTTCCAGGATAAAACATCGATCGTACTTGCTGCTTACTTAGAGAGATAGAGAGAAACAACTGGTGATGACCTTAACCTGACAGTTAACCATGCCTCAGCCCATACAAGAATGGAACCCATAGCATTGGTGCCATCCTGCATCACAAACCAGCTGGCCAGCCAACCAACCTCACAACACCCTCAGCAAAAGAGAGGCAAAGGACCTCTCTCTCTATATTTTACATTCAGCCCGGATAAGCAAGCCATCATTTTTCAACAAACAGTAACCTCATCCATTATTGATACAGATAAAGAACATACACACATGGTCTCGTCATGCATACACATGCATTAATACAGTGATTCAGCCCTTAGCTTGGTTAGTATCACTTGTGTCAGAAGGTTTAATGGATTCAAACCCCACTCTAGAAACGGAAATACTAATCGCCAAGGCTGGCATCGTAGTAGGAAATGCTACACTGCCAAAGGCATCAAGTTGGGCATTCAAACAGGGCTCCTCCAACACTCTAGGGATATAAAAGATCTCACAATACTACTTAGACAGGATGCCTGCCTCAATGTCCATTCAAGTAGTTTTCCCTCAGTGAACATTGCCAGAACAGATATATCATCATGTTGTTTATAGGAGCTTGAGGTGTGCAAAGTGGCTCCCTCTTTTTCTACATGACGATAGCAAATGCACTGCAAAAAACGATTTCACTGGCTGTCAAGTACCTTGCAGAGTCCTGAGGTTGTAGAAAGTGCTATATGATTGCAAGTCTTTGCTGCATCTCAATCATGCTAAAATAGACGTAATTAACAATACATACAGAAGGGGATAAAGCAAAATCTCATTGGTATTTAGTAATTAACTTTAACACGGTGCAAGGTACTGACTTGTCTTTGTTTGTAAGTCACCGGCATGCAGGCACAACAAGCAATGCCGAAGGCAAATGGCACGTTATCCTTAACAACAAGAGCATTTACCTACAGCAGAAAAAATACATGTTGAGCCTGCCCCTGAAGTACTGAAGTTCTGGTCCCCTTACCTCAGGGAAGATATACTTACCAATGAAATAGTGCAGTGGAGGTTCATCAGACTGATTCCTGCCAATGATGGGACTGTCCTATCAGGAGAGATTACAGAGACTGGGTCCATATTCTCCACTCGTATTGAAGTTTAAATGCCAATTTCATGCAAACCTACAATTTATTTGAAAGGAAGGACAGACCAGATGCAGAAAGGAGGTTTCCTGAGGCACTGGCATCTAGAACCGGGGGGACAAAATCTCAGAATAACCGTTTACGACTGAGATGAAGAGTTCCACAGAATTGATAAATCTGTAAGCAGGGCCCTTGATCCATCCAGTCCACAACGACCCTGCCAACCAGACCCAATTCCCTACTCTATCCCTGTAACCCTGCATTTCCCATGGCTAACCCACCTAGCCTGCATATCCCTGGGCAATTTAGCACAGCCAGTCCACCTAACCACACACATCTTTGGACTATGGGTGCAAACCGAAGCACCTAGAGAAAACCCACACAGACATGGGGAGAACGTGCAAACTCCACACAGTCACCCGAGGGTGGAAATGAACCCAGGGTCCTGGCGCCATGAGGCGGCAGTGCTAACCACTGAGCCATCATGCTGCCCTTAGTTTCGTCACTCAGGGTGAATCTTTTGAATTCTCTACCAGAAAGGGCTGTGGGAGATCTGGCATACAGTAACTTTCTGACAGAGATCAATAGATTTCTAGTTATTAGTAACATCAAAAGTTAGTGTGGGAATGGAGTTAGATGATCATGCAGGAGCTAGAATGGTGGAGCAGGCTCGAGGGGCTGAATGGCCTACTTCTGTTGCTATGTTCCTATACTTCTACAAGGTACTTAATCATCATCTCAAACTGTTATCACTGCTATCACTGCCAAGGACAGACTTTTGTAACCTGCAGCACTTCATGATAACCATTCCTAGTGCAGACTCAAGAGCCCGCCTTAGAAAGGCAAAACTCAACACTGAGCTACAGGCCTATGCTTCACAGAAGTCAGCAGTGACCATTTCACCATTACACTGGGGCTGAAGGGCTAGTAACATTACTGCACATTGTCTGAAGACAAAAAAAAACCTCAACACAACACATGGAAACTGGTTGGAGCACAGTAACAAAAAGAATGCTGCCTTCTTTTGGCTGCTGTAATTATGTTTATCTTTGTGGTAAACTTCATGGAATTTGTTGACAACACAGGCATGCACTACAGTACATGAAAGGACGAATGATTTTCTGATAGTTATTAAATATGGCTTATGAAGTCAGACAAAGGGGATACTGTCTATTTAACCGCAGAATGTAACAATACTGCGGCCACCTCTAATAACGCTTGGCTTTGGTCACAAAGCAGGGTTTGTGTGCGCTGCTTCGATTACAGCAATGGTCAACAGTCTCACTTATTAAACCTGTCCTAATGGGCTCCCTCAAAAATGTCTTTGACAATGATTCAGGTTTGCCTTAAATCTTGATGTTGGAACTACCTGGTGGTTATGACTGCCCCAATCACTATTTCAAATAAAGGAATTCTGCTCAGTGTCCTGGTCAATTTGTTCCCCCCCCCTCCACTCAAGTCAATCAACATCACTGAAACAAATGATTTGGGCTGGTCATTATTGCAATGCTACTTGTGGAAGATTGTTGTGCACAAATAGCTGACTGCATTCGGTTCAGGTAGAGCATTAAGGGTAGAATGGAATGGTTAGGCTGAATAGCTTGTGTTCATATCCTCTGAAACCTGACCTATCTCCTGCATTTTAACAGCGATTGCACTTCAAAAGCACTTGATTGGCTGCAAAGAGCTTTGGGACAGCTTGTGGTCTTGAAGGCTACTATATGTATGCAAAGTAGACCAGGCAGGAGGGCTGGAAGAACACAGCAGGCCAGGCAGCATCAGGAGGTGGAGAAGTTGATGTTTCGGGTGTAACCCTTCTTCAGGGCTGGGCTATATGAATGAAAGCTGTCTTCTTTATTGAAAGAAGGCATGGAACTACCTCGTCTCATGTGACCCTGCTTAATTACACAAATTAAAGCCTCTCCTAAGACATCACACTTACGGCACAGTCCTGAAAGTCTTCAATCCTATACTTTGTTGCACAAACAAATCTTTAAAAACCACAAATTGCACAGTGCCTTTCAAATTGGTTCAGGTAAAAGCAGTTTTAAAAATGCGATTGTTCTTCCGGTTGAGCAGAAACATCCACATCTGTTCGAATGAATTTGTGGCAAGTCACAGGCTAAAACAATCTCGGAGTTGTTCCTGATGAGTCTCAAAGGCTTGAGACGCTGAGAGCCACTGCTGACTTAAAGGTCTACTCCAGGTCTGCCATGCTCTCGTCAGCAAAAATGAAAATTTCCTCCACTTCACACATCCTCCCCTCAGTCCTGAGCTGTGAACCAGGACAGCGCACTAGTATTTCCTCTGTTACAGTTAATCAAACATCCATAAGCACCGTACCCAGGAATTTTGTGCCAAATGCAGCTTATCCATGGCTTGAGCATGTGCCCGGGAATGGGACTTGGCGAGTTGAACTTGCTGAGAGCCAGTAGAGAGACAATGGGCCAAATGGCCTTCTTCTGCGTGGCAACTATTCCATGAAAGTTCAGGAGAGGGAGGATTTGATGACCATGTGAAGAATGTTAACTTCAAGATGAAGCTTTTCACACACTCCAGAAGTTGCTTGTTTGACTTGAGTTTTTCCACTGATCATGATATCACACTGCGAACTCCTGTGGCCAGTGAGGATGTTGCAATGAGTGAATCTCGGAATTTCTGTATAGACTCGAGCCATGCCCATTCAATATTTTCCTAATCATGCTTACTTACTCAAATAACTTCTAACAAATAAAGTAACAGGCATTAATTTTAAGCTGTAATAGAAACAAACTGTTGACATTTAAACAATGCCTAAATTACTTTCATTAGAAAATCAGATCTACAGTAGAAAAGGTGTGTCTTTATATTCATTCATAGGATGTAGGGAACAATGGCTATGTCAGCATTTGTTACCCACTCCCAATCATCCTTAGAGAGGGATGTGAGCTGCCTTCTTGAACTGCTGCAGAATTTAGAATCCCTACTGTGCAGAAGCAGGTTATTTGGCCCACTGAGTCCACAATGACCCTCCGAAGAGCATCCCAGCCAGACACGGCCCCCCACCTATAATTCTGCATTTCCCTTGGCTAATCCACCTAACCTGCACATCTTTGGATTGTAGGGAGAAACAGGAGCACTAAGAAAATCCATGCAGACACAGGGAGAATATCTGAGTGGAGTTTGCACAGTCACCCAAGGCTGGAATCAAACTTGGGTCCCTGACACTGAGAGGCAGCAGTGCCAACGATTGAGCCTCTGTGCCACCCCATAGGCGTAGGATCACCCATAGTGCCAGAGTGTTCCATGATTTTAACTCAGCAAGAATGAAGGAACAGCAATATAGTTCCAATTCAGGATGGTGAATGGCATTACTTATGTAGTAGTGTTCCCTTGCATTTGTTGCCCTTGACATTCTCGGTGATGGTAGTCATAGGTTTGGATGAACTTTTGAGAGTTATTGCACTGCATCCTGCCATTGATATACAGCAATGCTACAGTCTGCTGGTGGTGAAGGCAGTGAATGTTGAAGGTGGTAGATGGGGTGTCAATCAAATGAGACTCTTGGATAAGGTTTCTCCACTGCAGCTGCATCTACCCCAACAAAGGGAGAATGTTTAGTCACACTGGACTTGCAGCTTGTAGATAGTAGATAGGCTTTGGGCAGACAGGAGGTAAGTTACCTGCTGCAATATTTGCAAAATTTTGTGGGAAGACCAGGGGGCTAATTGGACACACCTTAAAAAGATTTAGCACAAGCATGCATCTGCACTGATTAATGTATGACTTCAGGAAGTCTGAAGTCCTTCATTGTGCTTATTCTACAATAGGAGGACCATCAGACTGCACACGCCGAAGTCTCACAGAAAGCAATGAGATAAATGGCCAGGTTTAATTAACATTGGAGCAGAATAATTGTTGACTGGATACTTCCCTGCTGTTCTGTGAATCGTGCCATGGATCTTTTAGGAGAGATCAAGATCTTCCCCGAGCTTAAGATGTTTCTGTTGTCCCCTTCAGAAGACTGTCACCCTGCCGTCAAGGATCTGTCAATGAACCCTTCCAGTTTCTGCTACCTGCACAATCTGAACAGCCCCCAAGTTAAATAAGTCCACCTTGGGCTGCAATAGTTCTGACAAAAACAGATTAATAATTCAAACAATAATATATTTCTTTTGAATTTTGAGGAATTCTGCAGTGTAGCCTTAAACAGCACCCTACCAAAACTGCATTTTAAATGACACACCAGGTTATAGTCCAACAGGTTTAAGTGGAAGCACCTGATGAAGGAACAGCGCTCCAAAAGCTAGTGCTTCCAATTAAACCTGTTGGACTATAACCTGGTGTTGTGTGATTTTTAACTTTGTACACCCCAGTCCAACACCAGCATCTCCAAAGCATCTTAAATGAGCTGTGTTCCTATCTTAAAATTCTTCTATCTCCTTTTTCCACTGTCTTCAAAATCTCAAATTGCCCTCTAGTCTCTGTGAATATACTCTGCAGCTTTTCTACCACTAAATTAATGTTCTGTCCCTACTGCAATCATGTTTCATGGAGCCTACTTATGACAGAGGCGATACCACTTTTGAAAGCGAAGTATCCATTTCACCTCTATCCTTCCTGGCCTGATACTACGGACTGCCATTTTAAAGTTTGTCTCAAGACAGATTTTTCACTCGACTCAAAGAACGTCACTCCTGACGAAGGGCTTATGCCCGAAACGTCAATTCTCCTGCTCCTTGGATGCTACCTGACCTGCTGAGCTTTTCCAGCACCACGGTCTCGACTCAGAGCTTCAAACTGTTCTCACGGATCTTTCTTCTAAGAGAAATCCAATACATCCCAACGCGACTAGATTTTTAAATCTCTTCTGAGCTCACACATTCTTCCTGCACCTCTCATCAGCTCGGAGGTGCGGGTTTTCCTTTTGAAATGCTGTTTTCACCTGCTGCTGACTATCAATTTACATGCTTGCAGGTAAACAGTGATGTTCTTAACATTATAAACTCTCTTGTCTTCTGAACACGTTCTCTCCTGGATCAAGTAGGAATTTTTCCACTGTGTTTACTTCAAGGTATTTAAAGAAATGATGCTCACTACCAATCATTACATGGTGCATGCCGCGGAACCATACCTCATCAGATAATGGTTCCAAAGAAGTTAGACTGTATTTTAAACGTTAACTGTGTTTCTCTCTCCATAGATACTGCCAGATCTGTTGAGGTTCTCCAGCATTTTCTTTCTTTTAAAAAAAAAATTTCAGGTCTCCAACACCTGCAGTACTTGGCTTTATTACCAGCTAACAGTTAAGGTACAGCGCTGACACCAACCCTTCTTTCTATACTGGGTCTAAGATTCATTTGGTTGCGGGTGGTAAGGGATGAACTACTTGTGAATCTTAATGAGAAGAGGCACTTGTCTCAACCACAAGAGACAAGGTACAATGCAAGTTATGTTGGCTACTTGTACACAGAGTCATAGCGATATACAGCATGGGAACAGACCCGTTGGTCCAACCCGTCCATACTAGCCACATATCCTAAACTACTCTAGTCCCATTTGCCAGCAAAACCTGACCTACTCTTGGGAAATAAGGCAGAGCAGGTGACTGAGGTGTCGGTGGGGGAGCACTTTGGGGCCAGTGACCATAATGCTATTAGTTTTAAAACAGTGATGGGAAAGGATAGACCAAAAGTTAAAGTTCTAAATTGGAGAATGGCCAATTTTGATGGTATTAGGAAAGAACTTTCAAAAGCTGATTGGGGACAGATGTTCGCAGGTAAAGGAACGGCTGGAAAATGGGAAGCCTTCAGAAATGAGATAGCGAGAATCCAGAGAAAGTATATTCCTGTTCGGGAGAAAGGAAAGGCGAGTAGGTGTAGGGAATGCTGGATGACGAAAGAAATTGAGGGTTTGGTTAAGAAAAAGAAGGAAGCATATGTAAGGTATAGACAGGATAGATTGAGTGAATCCTTAGAAGAGTATAAAGGCAGTAGGAGTTAAGAGGGAAATCAGGAGGGCAAAAAGGGGACATGAGATAGCTTTGGCAAATAGAGTTAAGAAGAACCCAAATACATTAAGGACAAAAGGATAACAAGTGAGAGAATAGGGCCCCACAAAGATCAGCAAGGCAGCCTTTGTGTGGAGCTGCAGAAAATGGGGAAGATACTAAACGAATACTTTGCATCAGTGTTTACTGTGGAAAAGGATATGGAAGATATTGAAAGTAGCGAAATAGATAGTGATACCTTGCAAAATGTCCATATTACAGAGGAGGAAGTGCTGGACGTCTTGAAATGCATAAAGGTGAATAAATCCCCAGAACCTGATCAGGTGTACCCTAGAACTCTGTAGGAAGCTAGAGAAGTGATTACTGGGCCTCTTACGGAGGTATTTGTATCATCGATAGTCACAGGTGAGGTGCCGGAAGACTAGAGGTTGGCTAAC
Organism: Chiloscyllium punctatum; assembly: GCF_047496795.1. NCBI lineage: Eukaryota > Metazoa > Chordata > Chondrichthyes > Orectolobiformes > Hemiscylliidae > Chiloscyllium > Chiloscyllium punctatum. The sequence continues at coordinate 60,301,466 of NC_092755.1, forward strand.
GTGGTGCCACTGTTTAAGAAGGGTGGTAAAGGCAAGCCAAGGAGCTTTAGATCAGTGAGCCTGACCTCGGTGGTGGGCAAGTTGTTGGAGGGAATCCTGAGGGACACAATGTACATGTATTTGGAAAGGCAAGGACTGATTAGCAATAGTCAACATGGCTTTGTGGGGGAGAAATCATGTTTCACAAACTTGACTGAGTTTTTTGAAGGAGTAACAAAGAGGATTGATGAGGGCAGAGCAGTAGATGTGATCTATATGGATTTCAGTAAGGCATTTGACAAGGTTCCCCAGGGGAGACTGGTTAGCAAGGTTAGATCTCATGGAATAAAAGGAGAACTAGCCATTTGGATACAGAACTGGCTCCAAGGCAGAAGACAGAGGGTGGTAGTGGTGAAGGGTTGTTTTTCAGACTGGAGGCCTGTGACCAGTGGAATGCCACAAGGATCGGTGTTGGGCCCTCTACTTTTTGTCATTTACATAAATGATTTGGATGCGAGCATAAGAGTTACACAGTTAGTAAGTTTGCAGGTGACACTAAAATTGGAGGTGTAGTGGACAGCGAAGAGGGTTACCTCCGATTACAACAGGATCTGGACCAGATGGGCCAATGGGCTGAGAAGTGGCAGATCGAGTTTAATTCAAATAAATGCAAGGTGCTGCATTTTGGAAAACATATCTTAGCAGGACTTATACACTTAACGATAAGGTCCAAAGGACTGTTGCTGAACAGAGACCTTGGAGTGCAGGTTCATAGCTCCTTGAAAGTGGAGTCACAGGTAGATAGGATAGTGAAGGCGGCGTTTGGTATGCTTTCATTTTATTGGTCAGAGTATTGAGTACAGAAGTTGGGATGTCATGTTGTGGCTGTACAGGACCTTGGTTAGGCCACTGTTGGAATATTGCATGCAATTCTGGTCTCCTTCCTATCGGAAAGATGTTGTGAAACTTGAAAGGGTTCAGAAAAGATTTACAAGGACATTGTCAGGGTTGGAGGATTTGAGATATGGGAAGAGGCTGAACAGGCTGGGGCTGTTTTCCCTGGAGCATCGGAGGCTGAGGGGTGACCTTATAGAGGTTTACAAAATTATGAAGGGTAGATAGACAAAGTATTTTCCCTGGGGTCGGGGTGTCCAGAACTAGAGGGCAGAGGCTTAGGGTGAGAGGGGAAAGATATTAAAGAGACCTAAGGGGCAAGCCTTTTCATGCAGAAGGTGGTACGTGTATGGAATGAGCCACCGGAGGAAGTGGTGGAGGCTGGTACAATTGCAACATTTAAAAGGCGTTCGGATGGGTATATGAACAGGAAGGGCTTGGATGGATATGGGCCGGGTGCTGACAGGTGGGACTAGATTGGGTTGGGATATCTGGTCGGCATGGACGGGTTGGACCGAAGGGTCTGTTTCCATGCTGTATACCTCTATGACTCTATTTGGCCCATATCCTTCCAAACTCTCCCTTTTCATATACCCTTTTAATTGTTGTAATTGTCCCAACCGCGACCGTTTCCTCTGGCAGCTCATTCCATACACTCACCACTCCCCGTGTGAAAAAAGTTACCCCTCAGATTCCTTTTAAATCTTTCCCCTCTCAGCTTAAACCTATGCCCTCTAGTTCTGGACTCCCCCACCCCAGGGAAAAACCGATCATCTATTTACCCTATCCCTTTCCCGCATGATTTTATAAGCTGCTATAAAGTCACCCCGCCCCCCCACCCCCAAACCTCTGACACTCCAGGGAAAAGAACCTCAGTGTATTCTGCTTCTCCCTTTAGTTCAAACTCTCCAACCCTGGCGACATGCTTGTAATTATTAAGACTAACTGGAGACTAGGATGACACATCTGTATCTATTGGGACCTCCTGTCTGACATTCCCTCCCCCGTCAATTCTCAACCCAAGACGGTGACACATTATCAGATTGGAAGCAGCTGAATGCAGTTTCCATTAATAACCTTTTCAGAACTATTGCCATACACAGTACAAAATTCATTACATGAACAACAGCTCTTTGTGTCTATTAGGTTTGTTTGAAAAAAAATCAGACTGAAATCTGTTTGGAAACAATTCATCCAGAGATAAAATGAAGAAATTTAGAAAAATTTCAGATATCACATACATCTCAACTGATATTCCTTGCAAATACAGCATTTGTCAGTTGCACAATGCGGCTTACATTAAGGTTCCACAAGCAAAGTATAATTAGCTAACAATAATAAATGCACACCAAAAAGTACGAAGGAGTCCTGTGGTAGTGCAAAGCATGAGATAAAATAGAGGTTCTTTATTCCACTTTCATATGCTTTACACTGAGCAGCACCTTTACAGCTGAGCTATCAGGGAGATTGTTAGGTTCTGTTCACATGTAAGTAATCTTTAAAACAACCCCACGCCCTCCCCCATGGGCTACAGCATGATCATAGCATGCAGTTGGGAGGACTCAGGGGTAGAGATGAAACCGACCTTCCAGCTACCAAATCCGCCAGGGAAACAGAAAGACTGGAGACTGTACCTGTCTGTACTCAGTGTCTGCAAGGATGGGCACATGTCATACTCTCAAACATTGCACAGTAGCCTGTGATTGAAGGTTGTGTCTCAACATGAGTGTGCAGCATTCACTATCAGAGGCGTTTAACCAGTATGACTGCAGCTGAGATTAACCTCATTTCTAGGACTGGAATTTAAAAGGAACACCACCATTTTCATCCCCAAGAAAACAGTGCGAGGGATTGGGCTGGGCTTGTGCAATGTTGATCATTAGCGGTCAGTCAACTCTATAACCACCTGATGAAGTAGCAGCGCTCCGAAAGCTAGTGCTTCCAAATAAACCTGTTGGATTATAACCTGGTGTTGTGTGATTTTTAATACTACTTTCAGAAGAGGAGACAAAGTTACAACATATGGGAGTTAACATGGTGAATAACTTAATTCGTAAAGAAAAAAAAATCAGGAAAGTAAGAGAGGTGATGACAAAAAGTGCAAGAGCATTTTCTGAGTTTGAACATAATCTGAGCAAATCATTTACCACAAAAAGGTACATGAAGGATATGATACCATTCCTGCTGCATTGCCAGTTTACCATGGCAATCAATCACGTTGATGTGGCAGTTTCTCTACCACCAACCCCACCCCTGACTGTAGCAAAAGGAGCTTCTACCAAAATCCATGTCAAGCAATAGGATCAGAGCTCAAATTTCCACAGAGACAGACTATAAAAGTTGCTGTCATTCAGTTGGCCTTTGCTTATTTATCATGGTGCATTTGAAAATTGTCTTACAAGGAGCCAAAATGCTAAATATATTGAAAACTGATAGCTTCTTAATTAAACGATAACTGTGGTACATCTCCCTCTGACAGGAAACCAGAATCCACTACCCTACTTCTACTGTTAGAAATAAATGTCAGTGATCGTTCTGGCTGTTCTTTCTCCTCAGATAAGAGTCTGTCAGATCTTCACCTCCCAAACTCCTTAAGAAGATGGCACTGCCTTAGAATTAGAGGGAGTCAATTTAGAACAGAAATGAGGAGAAACTTCTTTAGCCAGAGAGTGGTGGGCCTGTGGAATTCACTGCCATGGAGCACAGTGGAGGCCGGGATGTTAAAGGTCTTCATAGCAGAGATTGATAAATTCTTAATCTCGCAAGGAATTAAGGACTACGGGGAGAGTGCAGGTAAGTGGAGTTGAAATACCCATCAGCCATGATTGAATGGGGTAGTGGTCTCGATGGGCCGAATGGCCTTACTTCCACTCCTATGTCTTATGGTTTTATGGCACACCTCAGACAAATCCAATGTTAACATTTGCCACATATAATCAAAGCTTCTCAATGGAAGAAACAAAGCAGAAAGTTTCAATGTCATTTGAAAGGATAAGTATCCCTTCCAGTGAAATACTACAAAACTAACAGAATCACAGCTCTCCTGAAACAGCGAAGGAGTTGGAAAATACCAACATCATCAGGAAATGCCACATTCAAAATATTAAAGTTTGTTTTATGGTCATATACACAAAAAACTAAAAATCTATCGTGATTTTTTAGTACAGATTTGAAGCAATCTGTCTAATGTGTGCAGGCAGCAAACTCCAGCCAGAGTCATAGAGATGTACAGCACGGAAACGGTCCTTTTGGTCCAACTCATCCACGCTGACCAGATATCCTAAATTAATCTAGTCCCGTTTGCCAGCACTTGGCCCATATCCCTCCAAACCCTTCCTACCCATATACCCATCCAGGTGCCATTCAAATGTTGTAATTGTAGCAGCCTCTACCACTTCCTCTAACAGCTCATTCCATACACACACCACCCTCTACTTGAAAACGTTGCCCCTTAAGTCCCTTTTAAATCTTTCCCTCTCGCCTTAAACCTATGAGATTGTAAAATAGCATTAAATTGAGTAGATGAATGAAATGAGAGGAGTTGAAGAGGATTTGAAACAAGCTGGGTAAATGTGACCAGAAAAATTGCTTGACTGAAAGTTAAAACAGCAATGTACATCCGTTAAGTAGCCTATTTCCCTGTTATTATTTTAAAAATTATGCACATAATTGTGTATCAATGATGTACCAGTTTAAGATGTGGAGGTGCTAGTGTTGGACTGGGGTGAACAAAGTTATAAATCATACAACACCGGGTTATAGTCCAATAGGTTTATTTGGAAGTACAAGCTTTAGGAGTGGGACAGGATCAGAGGACACAGAATTTATATTAAAAGATAAAGAGTCATACAACTGATGCGATGTATTGAACAAACCTAAATTGCTAAAGTCTTTAATCACTTAGAATGAAGATGCAGGTTTGGATTGATTAAGATAGTTTAAGATCGTCTCTGGTATATAGCAACACAATGGAGAAGGATGAATTTAGCCACACTGCTAGGAGTATCGACAGATACTAAAGAAGGGCTTATGCCCGAAACATCGATTCTCCTGCTCCTCGGACGCTGCCTGACCAGCTGTGCATTTCCAGCACCACACTCTTCGATACTGAAGCACCAACATGATAGACTTGTCAGAAACAGATTGGCCATCCTGATTTTCAGCAAACTGAAGGCTGGGACTTAGCAACACTGGGGGTCCGTGTCATCTGGAATCACTTCAGAGGGAGAACCTGACATCTGATAGAAGTGGTGTGGAAAATAAGGCAATCAGCAATGAGCAGAGGAGGTGAACAAGATCCAGAACTGTGGGGTAAGGAGGATCCTGAGTCCAGCAGCAGGAGTTTGTAAGAGATTGGTTGAAACTTTAGAGTCATTGTTTTCTCACTTGGTTGCTGATCTGCCTCTCAAGGTCTGGGGTTCTCATCTTATGCTCTTCCTCTTTCTTGACAGTCTTTGTGACTGACTGGGATGTTAGCATTTTCTGACTAAGCCTTAAATACTTGATAATCAAAAGCGTTCCATTTACATTTTGGAGAATTATCAAAATTCAGTTGATTTGTTAGAAGAGGAATCCCAGTGGAGATAGGAAAGGCATTCTGTCTATGTACTATGTTTTCCTGAATAAGTAAAATGAACAAACTTTAATTTCAAAGTTTAGTTAAAAACTAATTTAGTTTATTGTACACCCGGACTCAACTGATTCTCAAAAACATACAAACTTTAGTCCAATTGTGCAGAGAGCAAGCATTTGATGTTTTTATGTTGCAAGATAGAATGGTGATGATTTAATCATCAATAAAACTGCAATAAGTGTGTAGTCATTACAATTTGCCACACTCCAGTATCTTTTACACACTTAGTGAATGATAGTGGTATACTGGTGATTAAAGCTGCCTTCCAAGCAGTTGACCCAGATTCTATTCCAATTTGCACATTCGTAAATCTGTCTCTTCCAAAACTCCATGCTTGCAGGCTTATGTGACATAGTGGTAGTGTCCCTACTACTGAGCCAGGAGGCTAGCGTTCAAGCCCTACCCACTCCAGATGTGTCCCATTAGCTTCTGTGAAAAATATTTAGTTTTAAGAGGTTTCCTCTTTTACCTTTATATTAATTTACAAGATACGATTGGCATCATTGTACCTGGAATACATTGGGAATACAGCTTCAGAACTTTGATAATTTGAGTGCTCCTAACAGAGAGCGGGAGCTTTGTCAGTTTGGTCAGTGCAGGAGGTCGGTGAAGCAGGGGAAGGATGTGTACCCTTGCTTTATTTTCCGAATGTTTTGAGTGTGTGACTTCAGTTGCTGGGATACTCAGTTTGAAAAACAGAATGAAAACAACAGTGACACTACAGGAGTCTGGTACACTAGCTGGTAAGTGTTTACATATAACGTTCAGATGTAAATAGCATCAACATGGGTTCTGTACTGCTTGGATGGTCAGCACCTGAGGAAAATAATTACATGGGAAATGCAAGTCAGAGAGTTGGCAGAAGAGACAGAGAACAAGCCAAAGAGTACACTAAAGATCAAGTCTAGATGTTACATGGATAACAAAAAGACAAAACTAAAGACTCTGTATCTGAATATTCGTCGTATCCGCAACAAAGTAAATAAAGTGATAGTGACCGTTGGAGGAAATAAACATGATCAGATAGCCATTACTGAGCTACAGGGTGACATGGATCGAATCTTGACTCTTGGCAGCAGATTTCAATCAAAACTAATGACTAAAAGCTTAATCAGGCCAAAGAAAGGTGAAAAAACATGAGAGGAAGATAGTGGAAATGTCAAAAGGGATAGCAAGAGTTTCGATACATACTTAAAAAGGAAGAGTGAGTGTGTCCTGGACCTTGACAGAGTGCAAATGTGCAGGTAATAATAAATAATAATGGAAATGATCCATAGAACAAAAATATTTTGCTTCCCTCTTTGCTAAACAGGGTAAAAAAAATTTCCAGGAATTGCTGTACATCAGGAGGGATAGAGGAATTTGGTATAATTACAATCTCTAGAGGAGCAGACTACTATGCAAATGAATAATAATGAGGGATGACAAGACCCTGGGCCCTGATGGACTTTACTCTGAGCCTTAAAGAGGTTGATAATGACATTGGACATAGGTTGATAGGAGGTTGGTTAGCTCAGTTGGCTGGTCGGCTGATTTGAGATGCAGAGTAACACCAATGCAACATTCCTGTACCAGCTGAGGGTACCATGAAGGTCCTGCCTTTTCAACCTCTCCCCTCACCTGATGCGTGGTGACCTTCAGGTTAAAAATCACCCCCCCCCCCGTTATCTCTCTCTAATGAGAGAGTGGAACAATGGCAACTTTACTTCATATTCATTGGTGAAGAAACATTACTAGAAACTGGAAAACCTCCAGCCGACTGAGACATAAGAAATACACCTCCTCAATTTGAGAGGGAGGAGAGGCAGAAAACAGGGACTTATAAGCCAGTTAGTTTGATATCTTCCATGGGGAAGGTGGCAAAACAATCAATTCGGAGGGGAGAGCGGGGTGCTTGGAAAATCTCAATGCAATCAGTAAGAGTCAGCCTCTTACTGATTAGTGTCGAACCTAATTTGAGTTTTGTTTGAAGGAGTAACGCGTGTTGTGGATAAAAGAGAGCCCGTAGACCAGTGCTTTTCCCAACCGTGACCACATTTTCGAGCCTTGTAAATTGTTGTATCCCTTTATGAGAGAGTAGGGGTCTGTTCGAGCAGGTGGACAGCTGTTCTAACTTTGTCAGAGGTCCATGAAGCTCAGTGCTGCCTCAGAGCTCTTGACCCCAAAGTTGCAGCTCACGACCCCCACTTTGAGAAGCCTTGCTTTAGAAGTGCTGGACCTCGACTTACAGAAGGCACTTGACAAGGTGCCACTTAACAGGTGATGTAGGAGCTCATGCTGTTGGGAATAATACAAGTAGGGATAGAAGATTGGCTGTGTGGCAGAAAACAGAGTATGCATAATGGATCCTTTTCTAAAAGCTAGGAAATTTTGAGTGGGATCCCACAGGGGTCTGAACCATTTACAACATATATTGATGATTTAGCCTGAGGGAAGAGAAGGCTAAATTTGCAACTGGCATAAAGACGGGTAAGAAAGTACTGCGAACGGGACATAGTCAAGTTGCAGAGGGACGTACATAGTTTGCATTAGTGAGCAAAAATCCGATCAAGGATTGTAACCTAATTCATGTTGGCAAAAAGAATAAAAAGTATTTGTTAAATGGAGTACATCTGCAGAATTCCACCAGTCCATAAGTTGTTAAAACTTTAGTACACAGATAAGCAAGTGGCTAATGCAACACTATCTTTTAGTATGAAAGGAACTGAACATCAAAATAAGGATGTTATGCTTTAGTTATACAAGGTATTGGTGTGCAGAAATTCAGCACGTTTAACAAAATGGGACAGCACAGTGGCTCAGTGGTTAGCACTGCTGACTTACAGCATCAGGGACCCAGGTTTAATTCAGGCCTCGGATGAATGTTTGGTGTTTGCACATTTTCACTATGTCTGCTTTGGTTTCTCCCCCGACAGTCCAAATGTATGCAGGTTCGATGGATTAACCACGGTAAATGCAGGGTTACAGGGATAGGGTGGGTCTAGCTGGGATACTCTTTAGCGGGTTAGTGTGGACTGAATGGCCTGCTTCCACACCCTAGGGATTCTATCAGGTCAAATTTCACCAATGAACTGCCACAGATTCAAAAGAAAAAATCACAGATGTTTCAGATTAATGACATCAATATCATTTGCATTGCTGTTAAGAGTTTCTGCAACTATTCTACTAGTTATTGTATGAGGCCTTCAAATAAAGAGGTAGACATAAGACATTAAAAATGCCAATAGATAAATCTCATACCAATGTGAAATATATCATCTTTGTCTATTGACTTAACACCTCATTTCCTTGACAACTGAACTTCTATTTTTATGTGAATTTTTTCACAAAATGTGGAGTGATAAAATGGTTACCTTTTATAGGTTGGCTGCTTGTTACATGTTGTAAGTTATCTTCACATCTCCTTTTCCTGTGGCAGCTTTATAACTATATCCTTCACCTTTTGATTTTGTAGCTTCCCTACATCTTTAGTTCTGATTTGTCATTGCTTCACTAAGTCAATTTTATCAAGTGTGTCACCACAAATGTGACAACAGGAATTCAGTATGGAAAAAAAAAGTAGATTGTATTAGAAGCAAACGTTTAATCTTGCACATGTGGATTATATTTATGATTTCACACTCCAGATATCAATTTTGTTTCATCTCTTACAAATGCAAAAACAAAGTCAATCATTTTATACTACATTCTTGTCATTTGAAGCAAATAATTTAACTAAAAATGACAACTGGAGTTTAGAAAGCAGCCACTATTACCTATTATGGACTTAACTCAGTATTTCCTCGGCCATGTTTGCACTGTGTTAGGTTAAACATGGTGCCATTTTAACAGTTAAGTGTCAAAACATTGCTCCAAACCTGTAAATAATTGTAAGCAGCCCTCCAAGCTAGCGAGGTGAAACAGCATCCAGAACTCTTGGATCTGGCCAGTCTGTGTGTGTTAGGCAGGATTGGGCTGGATGTGGAACAGACTGGGGAAATTCAATGGGCACATGAGTAACTTGTTGTGTTGTGTCGCCATAGTCTCACCAGACCATAGGAGCTGCTCTCTTATTAGAGAAGATTTAACCTGAGAGCAGGGGAATCTAGGGACGACAAATAGAAGCAAGCTCTAATTGAGGGTATGGCTGGTATCCGCAGAAGAGAATCAGTAGACACTGTATGTTTTATTTTTGTCGACAGGTAATGAATTCAAGTTCCTCACACAGGGTACAACTCTTCCAGATCAGATCCTACCACACCAGGTTCACCTAGTCATCTCTTTATAACTGGGATGGGATGCACCCCACAGCCAACATCAATGAAACTGTAAAACATACGCTATCAGTTCTCTCCCTGCCTGTCAGTTGCAATTGCCTTGATAACCCTTAGTAATATCAAGGGAATTCCTTCAAACTCTCACATTCCCATTTAATTAAGAGCAAACTCCTTCTGGTGCCCGTATGAAATGCAGCCACAAGAAGGAGACACACAGGCCGCCTCAACTGTTGCTTCACTTGACCAGCAGGCCCGGTGTCCAAGGGCCACTTATCCAACACTGTGCTCTCCATTGCATAATGTGGTTAAAAATTAAACTACACGCTGGCACTCAATGTTCATGTTTTTATTTGCTCGCTGCAAGAATTGCAACAGAAAGTCTCAGGGTTTAGAGAAGGCCACACTGCCTGACTCCCACCCTCCCCCAACACCTCCCGAATCCCCCGAGTAAAAGTAAGCAAACTTTGTCATCCCACGGAACAAATCGGATTAAATGCTCAGTTATTTAAAAAGGCAGATTAATGGATAAGCAGCCCCTCTGTTCTCAATCTCCCAATCTGGTTTAAGGACACAAAAGTTACCGCATTTGAGTGGAGGTCACAAGGTTGCCTAGTCTCATTTATCCTATTAACCCAATGACCAAACAATGCCCATAAACCAGTTTCACTGGGCCGGCGCCAACACCACCCTGTACCCTTGGGGCCGAGACTGACTCTTTTAAAGGTCCCTCTGGTGACCCAGAGCAGCCCTAAATCCCACCTCAGCTTCATTGAAGGCTTGCAGCCTGGAACAAAAGGGGTCAGCTTTAACTGGACCCAAAAGGTCCTTAAAGGAAAACTGATGCAATGGTTTCTAATAGGTGCTTATCCTCCTCCTTTTGTGAAGGGGCATCCAGCATTAAAACCTCACAAAGAATTGCAGAATCCTCTCTTTAGAAACCAGCCCAGACCATTTCAGGAGTTAATCCACATGGTTTCTGAACGGAGGCCCTTTACCTCTAGGCAGAGAATTCTTTCATTAAGTGGGAGAGAGAGAGAAAAAAAACAAATTAGGGGGAATCTTGCGCAGACTATAAATATGTAAAGTGAAACACAGTCACAGTGTGATAAGTAGCCAGTGAGAAACAAGCAGAATTGATCATTCAGCTCAAAACAGCTTTTTAAATACAATTATAGCAGTATATAAATGTAACTGATTCAAGTGAAGAATAAAGAACTTGGAGGAGAATATGGTTTGCCTTGGGGTTTGGGAATAGAGTCTCCAAACTACAATATAAGAGTAAACTTTCAGTCAGCTACAAAATGGTTGTTGGTGCTTTTAGGTTGGCTTGTAACGTATAAAACCTATTCACTATTAAAAGAGCAGCACAAGACTTTTCATGAACATTGTCACAGAGCCTTTCATCAGAGAAAAAAAAAGTGTTTTGCGAGCCGTTTTCCTTGTCTGTGGACTTGAGCCTTGGTTGCATCACTGCGCCAATGAGACAAAAACGGTAGGAGGCTGTTCTCTCTCTCCAGACAAGTCAAACAAAACTTTGCTGTATGTGGTAGACAATATCACATTTCCAACACTCCTCAACATAGTTACTTGGCTGTGAGGTGCTCAGAGACATCCTGAAGTCATGAAAGCTGCTATATAAATCCAAACCATTTCTCTTTCCTTCCAATTTCTTTCTTTTTTTTTGCTCAAAATGTGTATTTTAATGGCATTTGTTCGAAGATGAAACACAGGTTGTAAAGTTCTGCATTTCTTCACCAGTGTCCCATTTGCTGGAAGTGGATGGATAGGGAAATCAAACAGCACCAAAGTAGTCTTAAAGAAAGTGCATCGATGCTTTGTTAATTTAGAGCTAGTCATTTTCCCTGAGCCTTCTTTGCGGCCTTTGCATCCTGAAGGTGCTGAAATATAAGCCCACGGTGTGCAGTATTTTGGCTGATCATCATGATTTTGAGTGTGGACTCTGAACGTGAGACATAGTCACTGGCTTCATTTCACCAGGGACAGTAAGTTATTTAACATGGGTCAATACAAATACAGAGTTAAAATATTTCAACTGGACAAATCTAACTTGGCATTCAAGTGTGATGAGCACATCAAAGCAGAGCCCAATTCAACCACACTTCAAGGTTCAGGTACACATCCATCAAGAATTCCACAGGATACCTGCTATCAACAGACTCTGGTTATGGATCTTGCTCATTTTCCTCAAAGGCTGCAATGCGCTTTTGCACATCCAGCAGTTATCTAAGTGCAACACTTTAGGCGAAATAATCTGAAGTCAATAATTGTATTTTGGTTGTCATCTTGTCTGAGATGAACTGGTTCTACACTGGTTGGCCACACAACCTATGGAGAGTCTCTGTAGCTCGGTTTTACAATATTGCTCGAGGGAAGATGGGGAGCATTACCATTTTAATCTTGAACCGGTGAGCAGTACATCAGGAATGTGTCACACTGAGACTCGAAACCCTGTGACTAACAAACACTTGAATGTTGACTACAACAGAAAGATATTAATAGAAAAGGGACAGGTTGCTCTGAACTGAGGAGTCGAGTCCTGGATACATGTTGAATTGATGATCTAAAAAGAGACAAGAATATATCAGGCACTGTCAACTGCAAATGTTAGGATACTGATTGTAAGGAGAGACTAATCCAACTCCAACTTGCACACAAATTGTGGTGTTCTGTCATGTTTACAGTTTCTGTCTATTGTTCACAGAGTTCCAGCTGAACGATCGGAGGACAATGGACAGGGTTGAAAAGGTTTGATACAGGAACCATGATATTGATATCAGACCTGGTAATAAACGAGACAACCTTGGCTCTTGGCTATTTTCCATAACAGGAAAAGAATAGGTGCTGGTCCAGAGGCACAGGGTGATTATATGACTAGTTCAACGTTTTAAAAAAAAGTTAAAAACCAGTTCTTTTCCGCAACTCCTTCCCCATATGGAATTTTTTTGAAAACCTTTCGGATCCTATTCAAAACACCATGAGTTAATCACAATGCGAACTTAATTTACTCAAGCAATATCCTGTACTCACAATCTTTCAGGTTGCTTTTGCTTTTGAAAATTAACAATAGTGCGTTCATCCCAGTTAATGTGCTTACTATCCAGGAAAGTAATTGTTTGAGTTGACTGAATACATACCTGGTGTTCTCTAGTTGCTGTTGCCACCCGTGATAAATTGACAATGTATTTCGGTGGGTGGAAATGAACGGAAATTGACAAATCAGCACTGGATTCCAGAGGTTGAAATTGACATGATGAGTCTGAAACTGCAGACCCACCACAACGGCCCACCCCCACTCAGTCTGCAATCCCTACTATAGTCTTGCACTGTGTGAAATTGCCATGTGGCAGGGCCGGAGAAGGGGATGCTAGAGGTCTCGGCAATCCCACCAAGCCACAGAAAAACATCCAAATTGTGATGCACCAAGTAGCCACCTGACCAGGCTTGCAAAACTGGCATTATATACATACCCAGGGGAAGCTCACTCCATATCTCAGAGTGGGCAAATGGAAAGTGAACCCCGTTTCGTCAGGGAGAAGATACAAATGTTTGAAAACACACACCGACGCACTCAAGAACAGCTTCTTCCTGCTGTTATCCATCTCATGAACAGAACACTCATGTTAAAGTTGATCTTTCTCTGGACCTTCTCTGGAAGGCTATATTCTGCATTCTGTTCTATTACCTTACATAAGTACATCAGGGTATAATTTGTCTGATCAGTATGCAAAACAATGCTTTTCGTCGTATCTCAGGACATGTGACAATAATAAGTCAAATCAAAAACATCTTTGCGTTTTTGTTCACAAGGTCCCCATGCAGGGATGGCAGAAATACAGCACATTTAACATAATGGGGCAGCGCAGTGGCTCAGAGGTCAGCACTGCTGACTTACAGTGCCAGGGACCCAAGTGTGATTCTATCCTCGTGTGACTATCTGTGTGGGGTTTGCACATTCCCCCCGGTGTCTGCATGGGTTTCCACTGGGTGCTCCGGTTTCCCCTCCTCAGTCCAAAAGGTGCGGGTTAGGTGGATTAGCCATGGGGAATGCAGGGTTACGGGTATCAGGTAGGGGTTGGGTCTGGGTGCGATGCTGTTCAAAGGGTCGGTGTGGACACAATGGGGCCAAATGGCCTATTTCCACACGGCAGGGATTCGATGATTCCAATTCAAATTCTGAAAAGGTGCTGTGCTGAATGGTTACCGAGCCACTTTAGCCAATGTTAGAACAGGGGGTGGGCAAAAAAACACATGGTGCAAAAGGTGGGCTTTAAAGGACTGTTTTAATGAAGAAAGAAGTGGGCAGGTCATGCAGGAAATTCCAAGGCTTTGCATCTTATAATCTGAAGACAGTCAGTAAATGCTGAGAAATTAAAAATCAGGAATCCCGCATTTCCGAATGAGACGGCCATCGAAAGTGCAAGACTTGTGAAGAATTGTGAAATTCTACACCTCCTTTAGTCTTTCTATAACAATAATTTGTACCACACTGCACAACATTTTAAGTAGCGGTGCTTCTCACCAAGGGGTTTTCTACCTATTTTTGTGGAAGGAGGCAACCAGACTTCTAAAACTTGAGCTTAATTCAAGTGACTTAGTCTAACTTGGTGGGATCTGGCCTTGGCTGTGCAGACTTATTTCTCAATTTGAAACAAATATGCGCCACACCGCATGCATTGCATTTTGCTCAGAGCAGCTGTAGTGCTGATTATGCTGTAAATTTGTCAGTTAGTTAGTGCTCAAGCACTTTCTTTTGTGCAGTGGCGAATTACACGTCACCAATTTACAGTAGAATTACAGTCACTGTGGAAGCTTTTAATTTGTAGTTTGCCCAAATTTAGCAACTCATTATTTCCTGAAGCTCAATTAAAGTTTAATTTGGACCAAATTGTACATCAAAAACACACGAGAGGCCTTTAAGTGCCGAAAATAATCTTATTTTTCTCTTGGTTCTGTGCAACGTACTACTCCTACTTGTAAAAATACAGAATAGCAGAATACAAATGGATTGAGTAGATATGAAAAGGCAGCTCCTCTCGCAGCATCATTGTGACCTACGGGGATATCACATCAAGTCACTGGGACAACTGTTTTCTCCCTCTTCGTATCTCTTGACAACTGGTAGATAGACACAGAAGCACAGCTTTAATGAGGGTATGCAAACAGTAACTGAAAAACCATTATCAAAAGGTTGACTTAAAGGAAAATGCAGGGGGCAGTTGGGAAGGCGATCAACCAATGTATTTATCTCTCTCGTCTTTCTTTTGCTCACTTTACCATGAGAATAGAATCTCAACCAGAACTCACTGCCAGCAGCAACCACTACAAACCTCCAGGCTAGATACCTGACCATGAAGAGTTACTACAGAAGCTTGTCAAAAGTACACACTTTCTAAAATAACCAATTAAAAAGACACTGTGTTGCCTCAGGGATTACCACCAAAGACCAAACAAAAGAGCTCTCTGTTTGTAAAGATACAGGATACATCTCATCACCAGCTCATTCAATTAAAAAAAACGTATAAACCTACTTGTTCAGTGCTCACAGAAGGTCTCAAGGCAAATGGTCAATATGTCACTTGCGGCTCAAGTCATAGCACTCTTGATGTTATGTCATGTCCCCATCCAGGACGTGAACTGAAAAATCAAATGTTGGCTCCCACAGACAGGAGAAAGCGAGGACTGCAGATGCTGGAGACCAGAGCTGAAAAATGTGTTGCTGGAAAAGCGCAGCAGGTCAGGCAGCATCCAAGGAGCAGGAGAATCGACGTTTCGGGCCTTCCTGAAGAAGGGCTTATGCCCGAAATGTCGATTCTCCTGTTCCTTGGATGCTACCTGACCTGCTGTGCTTTTCCAGCAACACATTTTCAGCTCCCACAGACAGGGCAAGATGCCGCGCTGCTCCTTTTAAAGGAGTACATGGTCCAATAATTACCCTTTACTTGTTACAAACACTGATATTTGTGGTCACTCTCACTTTGCTGCTTGTGCAAATTAGTGATCACAGCTTCCACATCACAACATGGACTACACTTTAAAAGTATCTCATTGGCTGCATAGTTCTTCGAGACATTCAGTGATCATGACAGACTGTATATAACGTCAGCCTTTCTTTTCACTTCCACCATAAATTACTGTCCACCCATTAAGAATCCTGCACTGGGGAAGGTCTTCCAACCAACCCAAACTATCAGAAAAAATAATCCAGGATGGTATACATATGGGCACCACATAACGATTGCATTCTCTGCAAGAGATATAACAGATTCCCAAGGCAGATATCTTGGACAGAGTTGGGAGCCTGAAGAGAATTCAACATGCACCACTCCCCACCCCCCCTACCCCACAACAAAACCCTCCACTGCCCCAAGCCTTTTGGTCTCCCTGGATAAAATGGACACCTTGTTTGGGAACCACTTTCGTGCAGGGAGCTTGGGTTGTGGTTCAGTGGATAATGCTCTCACCTCTTTATCACAGGGCTGTGGGTTAAGTTCCAGCCCAGAGACTTGAGTGAACAATCTAGGCTAGCATTCCCATGAGATACTGCAAAGACAATGCCGTTTCGATTAGATATTAAACTGAGGTCCTATTCACCCTCCAGGGTGTTTGTATAAATTGCTCACACCTCTAGCTTAAGAGCTATAGGGAAATTCCACCAGTGCCTCAGCCAATATTTATCTAGATTCAATAATAAACCTGAAATATAAAGATGGTCACAATGAAAGTGACCGTTCCTTGTTGCTAAAATCCATCTGGTTCATTAATCTTCAGGGAAGGAAATCTGCCATCTTCTTTGGTCTGACCTACACCTGATTCCAGATCCACAAGAAAGTGGTTCAGCGCTTAAATGCCCCTTTGAAATGACGCACCGGACAACTAGAAAAGGGCAACAAATACCGGCCATGCTCACAGCACTCAGATCCTATGAAAGTAAAGAAAAAATGCTTTGGGACACTTTGCGGCTATGAAAGGTGCTATACTAATGCAAATCCTCCATTTTTGAAAAGATGCAGAGGTGGATGTTAAGCATCAGTTTGCAAATATAATTCTGGAAAGTGAAAGGTACATTAGAATGCGTGTGGCTGGAAGGCTTTTCTTTTTAATATGAGCCTTGAATTTTGCTTTCAATCTGCATTCCCATCTCCTGCTTTGCAGGTTCATCCTGAAGTATCAAAGCCAAAGCCAGATTTGGATTTCCTTTGGTGTTGAATGTTTCACGGACCCCCTGGAAAGACACCTCTATCGTTGTCGTTCAAGCCATTTACATCAGGAGCAATGGAACAGAGTGTAAAACGTTTTCTATTTCACAGGACGCTCAAGGTGAATTTGTTCCTTCCCTTCTTGGTTACAGAACATACGAAAACCTTCTGGTAGCTAAAGCAGAGAGATCACATTGTGAGAAAGGTCTCTTTTCATGGCATTTAATTAAATAGTGACAAAACACTACTACCTATTTTCGCCCAGCAATGTAGATTCTGATGTTGCTGCACATACCAAAACTGGATGTGAATGGTATTGAACATTGAGGAAGGAGAGAAACATCGATTGAAAGCCCTTTGGACAGAAGAGCCAGTGCAGACAGTGCAGGTTAACATCAAAATGACAACACTCGATCAGAATAGGGATGTAAATAGAGAATCCTGCCAATGTAAGGTTAGGGGATCTCCATCTCCTCTACTTTAGCATGGTAAATAATAATATTGCTGAGTATCAGTCACACTTCAAGACAACAATTTTGTTATCCAATCATCACTCCCCTCCCTCTAATGTTTTTAATCAATATTCACTGACAGGAACCTTTCCAGCACTCATCCAGTAAACAATACCTAATATCATGATGGCTCAGTGGTTAGTATTGCTGCCTCACAACACCAGGAACCAGAGTTCGATTCCACCCTTGGGTGTCTGTCAGTGTGGAGTTTGCACATTCTCCCTGTGTCTGCGTGGGTTTCCTCTGGGTGCTCTGGTTTTTCTCCCACACTCCAAGGATATGCAGGTTAAGTGAATTAGCCATAGTTTCAGGGATGTGCAGACGAGGTGGATTAGCCATGGGTAAATGCAGGGTTACGGGTTGGGTTTAGGTCTGTGCTCTTTCGAGGGTCAGTATGGACTCAAGGAGCTGAATGGCCTGCTTTCACACTGTAGGGATTCTATAAATGGCACCCAACCAACCTTGTTCCTACGTGATGAAACGACTACACTTCAGATGTTCTTAATTGTACTGTAAAAGCACATTGGAATACTTTAGGATTGCACAAAAGAGTTGTATAATGCAAGTATTTTCTTCACCCCCAAATGGGATCAAATCTGGAACGCAACCACAATGATCCCCCATTCAGCTGGTTTTGGGGGTCAACGTGATGCTGAGCAGGACAGCTGTGGAATCACAACAGACGTTTTGACGCCGAGACCCGGCATTCAGAGGCAAAAATCAAAAAGCTGTTCAAAGGAAATGATAAAGGACATCAGAACATAAATCATGCAAGCATGACAGTGAGCTGATGGGACCCAAGGGGATGTCTCCAGCTGGGAGCTTCATACATCATCTCGTTCAAGGCTTGTCTGGGCTTAACTAAAAATAATTACCAATAATATACTTGGTGCTTGCTCCAGAATCCTAAAACAAGGCTTGACATATCCAACAGTGCTCGAGAGCTACTATTTAAATTCTTTATGAAAATGTTTGATTCTGTGCAACTACAAGATGCGATGTCTGGGGGCAATGGAGCAGGAATGGAGGGAGGTGCAGGGAGGAAAGAAATCTGCTTTAATCAATCTTGTGAAGTGCAGTTTGAAAGTACTTGGTGTCTCTCACGGGTTCTTCCACTTGTTGCAAGGAATGTAACTCCTCAAGCACATTCCTACAGGATTTAACTTTTTTTTTGATGAGGGGGATGTGGGATGGAGCAGTGCTTCTGAGGCTCCTTGTGGTGAAGGAGTCTATGTTGACCAGAACAGTATTTCGCCCCTAATGTCCAATATAAACATTCAGATTTAGTGTGGAGCGGGTACAGATTAAAGCTCAGTCTTCTTCGGGTTTCTAATTCAGTGCTGAAGCAGACCAATAGCCTTGTATGTCTTGGCATCACAAGAGTATATCGAAGTGCTTTAATTTAAAGTTAAAGGTTTCTCTACCACCATTACAGGCAGGAACAGGGAGTGGGCAGGTGATCGAAACTGACAGGTAACCATTGCACACTGTTTCAAATGCCATGTTTCTGATGAGCTTGTTACACTATCATGAACAGGCAGACTCGTTGTAAGAATGCGAAAAGGTCAAGAACAGAAACTGTTCTTCACATTCAAATCAAGAGAATCTCAAGCTGTGAAAGCTGCTACCAAAATCACGTCAATTCTTTAAGAACGTCAATGAAGATCCTGTTGGATGCTACTAATTAGAACACATTTTCTGCAGGATTTTCACGATCAAGAGCAGAAATATTCTCCTCAATAGTCTGCATTAAATTGGATCCCAGACTTTTAAGGTCAACAGGCAATAGAGTAGATCAGGTACGACACAATCCAGACCTCATGCTGACGATATTTCACAATGAATGATGCCATTTACTTTCACAATGGTTGTTCAAGATGTGCTCCAGAGCCTCACTTTCTGGGTTCACGTTGGGATATATTTTGCAGGCATCTCGAATCCACAAGTCCACCAAGAATGTTGTTACAACCAAATATTTGAAATAATTTTGGCAGCTAATTGTGTAAATAGGAGGCCTGACGGTTTAAATCCTTACTATTCATGGTATTCGTTACTCACACATGAAGCTACTGTTTATAGTAACATGCCTCCAGTCATAGGAGAGCTACAGTACAGAAAAATACTGTTTGGTCCAACATATCTGCACAGATGCAAAACAACCATCCAAATATTCCAATCCTATTTTCCAGCATTTGACCCATAGCCTTGTATGCCTTGGCATCACAAGTGCATGTCGAAGTGCTTATTTAATGTTAATGGTTTCTCTACCACCATTACAGGCAGAGAGTTCCAGATTCCACCACCCTCTGAGTGACAATTCCATTGCATCCCTTGTAAAATGTTCTGTTCTTTGCCTTAAATCTATGTCCCCAGTTATTGATCCATCCACCAAGTGAACAAGTTCCTACCTGTCTACCCTATCTGTGCTCCTCATAATTCATTCCCTTATCAGAAAACATTGAGTGACTAGAGAGATCAGGCTTAACCACTGTGTAATGTTAACTGATCTCAGTCAGTATGACGATAAGGGCACATCGACTGGCATCATCTCAAGTTGGGTCCGGTTCAACTGTGATGTTGGCCTAGTAAGATGGCTTGCTGGCACTCACTGTGAAGGACGGTTGGAAAAGAATGACCAACCAGGTAGCCAAAGGGCCAGAAAGGATTCAATGCTGTCAGAAAATGAGGACTACAGTGTCATTGAAACAGGTAATAGAATAGACCAGGTACTACACAATTCAGACCTGATACCTAAAAAGCAGTAATTGAAAGTTCAACACAAGATGGTCAGCGCATTTTGGTGCTGACTGAGTGAAAAGGCAAACAGAATTGGTTTTTGGTCATAATTAGAACACATGCAAATAATACAATTATGCTTCTTAGAATGTCAGATACTAAGTAGACTTCTTGATGTTAGTAAAAAGCGACACAGACCAAGCTGTGAAAATATGTCTTTAAGAACAGGAGCCTTTAAAATTCAGCAAAGGTCCTGGTGTTTAAAGCTGTTATGTTCAGCACACTCCACTACTGCAACAAAACCTGGATGCACCAACAATATAGGGAGATCCTTGAGAGCTTCCACCAGCAGTATCCATGTCGATTCTTGGGGTCAAATAGGATCAAACATCAGAACAATGTGAGAAGCCTCCATGATGACCAACATTGAAACCCTGTCCTAAAGAACCAATGCCACTGGATGGGTCTTTGCTCAAAAATCTCCTCCCTCACACAGTACACTCTTCCCAGCATTCCCTCGGCCAGTGTTCAAAGCCACCTGAAAGCATGAAGGCATCGATACAACTGACTGGGAAGAGAAAGCTGCCGATCACTCAGCGCAACATCTCCTGGTTCATAAAGCTGCAAGCCTCTAAGATTCAGCAACCCAACCGTGAGATGAACCAGGGAAAACAGAGAAAGGAGAAGGAAGCTACCCAGGCTGACCAATTCCGTTACCCCACACAACACTGTCGCACCACTGCAGAAAACATATGGAGCCAAAACTCGGCTCATCAATCAACTTAGGACCCATCTGCTTTAAAAAGACCTCATCCTCCATTCTGAAGCACTGAAGACGAAGTGACCAATCATGGGAGCCTTTAGATCACACATTTTGGTCATCTTGGTGAAGAGATGTCAACAGGTGTGCAGGAGGTGGTGGTAGACACTTAAAGTAAGTGCTTGTGGGTAGTGAATAGAGGAGAGTCAGGCTCAAGTTTGGAAAGGCCATTCGTGCCCACATTCAAAGATGTAGACATAGTATTGGACAGCACTTGGGACTCATAGGAATATTTCTTATAGAATAACGGATTGGCCATTTGATCCTTAAATATTCCACCATTTATAGGTGAGCTCAGTTGGCTGGTTTGCCAAGCAGAATAATGCCAACAGCGTGGGTTCATTTCCACACAGGCTGAGGTTACCACGAAGGACTCTCTTAACCTCTCCGCTTGCCTGAGGCGTGATGCCCATTTGGTTAAACCATCACCAGCTGGCTCTCTCTAATGAGAGACTGAGACTATGGTGACTTTATCTTTGTTGGTTTCTATCTTGAACATGCTCAATGATTGAGCCTTCAGACACCTCTAGGATAAAGGATTCCAAAGATTCACCAGCCTGTAAGTGAGAAAATTGCTCTATCTCAGTCCTGCATGGGCCTCTCTCTTATTTTCAGGCTGTATTCTCTGGGTTGAGAACCCCAGCCATCGACAGCATCTTCTATCCCTTTACCCTGACAAACCTTTGAGAATTGCATGTTTCAATGAGATCACCTTCCAGTCATCAAAAATCCAGGGAATACAGACCTATTGTCCTAAATCTCTCTTTACAGGATAATCCCACTACACCAGGCATTAATCTGGTGACATCTTTGGTATATGTCTTCAGCGGCAAATATATTCTTCCTTACAAAGGCTCTTGCGGTAAAATGGTAGATGGCCGGTCTCTAATGTACTGACACCAATAACACGAGCTCAATTCCCACACTAGCTGAGGTTACCATGAAGGATTCTCTTTCCCAAGCTCACCCGAGATGTGGTGATCCTCAGATTCAATCATAACCAGTCGTCCCTCCTTCACGCGAGAGCAGTCCTATGGTCTGGTGAGACTATGGTAATTTTACTCTACCTTCGAGAATTGTGTCATAATACACCTGAACAGGCTGCTTAAATATCTCAATCCTTCCTCACAGAAGGAGACCAAAATTGTACATGGCACCATCTTCCGTAGCATAGCATCAAGACATATCTCAATGCAGTTGGAACAATGACATTTCAGTGTCAAAGTGAACAAATGTCTACCGAACACAACAGAATGTTGCATTACATAAAGCAATTCCTGTCTCTTCAAGCAACTAAATTCAGGACTTTGAGCTCTGGATGGTAAGGAGTCAGGACGGCAAGGAAAATAGTTGTCACACATAAAAATGAAAACAACCACATATTTCTTGCCTTTTGAAACTTTAGCCCATTATTCTGGTTGGCAAGTAAAGATTCAACTCAGCAAACCCTGTGGTCAACAAACGTTTGAACTTATTTTAAGTCTGAGTACAAAAGAAAGAGGCAAATAAACATTCTGACGCTTGGCAGCCAATAAAAAAGAAAAGGAAGTAAACAATCCCATGACCTTTGACATCAAAAATGACAGAATCCCAACCCTCTCTCCCTGCTCCACAATCCTCAAACACTCGTATCATTGTGACTGCCTCAGTGTCGAGAGGTTTTCCTCAACGAAAGGTCAGTGCCATTTGTTTTCGCGTTACGTGACCAACAACCCTCCCGAATAGGCCTCGACCACAGATTTAAAATGCAGCACAGTGAATATCAAAGGTATGTGATAAACACCTCAGGACTTGGCCTGTCTGTCGTAATGATGGGCTATAAAATGATTTGAGGCCCCAATCTGTGTGCACATGGCAATCAAACTTTTCGCGGAAACTGGACAAGCCTTTGATGCCATTGTTTTATCTGCCTTGGGTAAACACAGAGTCTGATATTAAATGGTGTCAAATTATCCTGGATTTAGATCACATATTCCACTGATTACACAGTACAGAGAGCAGGATGTGTTCAGGAGGGTGCTCCAAGCCTGTAATCAATGATTTTTTAAAAAAATTCAGGTGGCATACAAAGCCTCAAAACCCTTGATCACAAACCCAGCCTCATGGTTTTCTTTTTCAAAATAAAACCTTCTTGATATTCTCGTGACCTTTCCATTCCAGTTCTACCACTGAAAACCATACCTTTGGTTAAGGCCAGCAAAACGCTCAAGGAGTATGTTTTGCTTGTGGAACTCAAGATTACAATGAACAAAGCTAAGGTGGGTCAAAGTGTAATTTGGTGCAGATTACTATAAATCGTGGTCTATCAGTTGTCCTCGCAATCAAGATTACTCCATTTTTCTGGCCCCAAAAATCATCCTTTTGCCTATTCTCCATGTGTAAGTCAACTTCCTCGTTTGCAGTCATGAAGCACTATTTCATAGCAATAGTCTGGCTCAACCTTTCACCCCCATCAATACCTTTTATTTATCAGTGCCAAATGGGCACAAGGGATCAAGCCGGTGAAACTGCGCGGTGAAAATGTACAGGAGTTTACAACAATGCCAACAAAACTCAAAAGGACAACCATTCATACATTTGTCAGCAAGTACTCAGTCCACAAGTCGGTCCCAGGTTTTGGAGAAATCTTTTTGAGGTTTAGTCAAGATCCCAGACATCCATTAGACTATTAAAACATTGATTGATCTAGTTGCGATCTCTGCTCTCAAGTGCACAATTTTTATTCACACAAATGTTAAAAATTTCAAATGCTTGTTATTTTAAAGGGTTGATACAGTCTACATTAGTATCACCCTTAATAAAAGACATTTTCTAAATATGCACTGATTTGGAGATGCCGGTATTGGACTGGGGTGGACAAAGCTAAAAATCACACAACACCAGGTTATAGTCCAACAGATTGATTTGGAAGCACTAGCTTTCAGAGCAGTGCTCCTTCATCAAAGGTAAAGATAAAATAACATTTATATCACATAAGAGGAGAGTACAGATGGATTTGCAAATGCATTGTTATGAAGAACGCGTTGTTATGAAAAAAAGCACTAGACAGATTAGACTGACAATTAACTGTCAAGCTTTGATTCATTTTAATCCAGGCAGGTTGACCCTGACTGGTCAAAGTTAAAAATCACACAACACCAGGTTATAGACAAACAGGTTTATTTGGAAGCACTAGCTTTGACACTGCTCCTTTTTCAGGTAACCAGTGGGGCAGGACCTAGGTTTGGTCAATATATTGTTTTAATTGCATGACACCATGATCTTTTGCTATAAATTCTGTCTAGAAAGTTATGAATGAATAACTTGTTCTAAAACTAATTTTAGATGCTATTTTGGCACTGTAGATCCATTGATCTCTATTCCGCATAGAACCAATGAGCTTGGAAGGGTCAGGGCTTGCACTAGAGAATATGGGACCATGTTTGTTGGGTTAAGGGGCATATCTTCACATTGGGAGATTGGCGTGGCAATGAGGTCAGAGGGCCCACAGTAGGGTGGAACACGAGGAGTGTGTCAGGTATGAGGAGCTTGGAGATGTCAGGGTAGAGGGCTCTAACAGGGACTGTTTATGTATTTTATTTTTACTTTCTCTTTAACTGTGTAGAGGGACATTTACTTATTGATCAAAAAAAAGGAGGTAGTTCTATTCTATATCTAATCCTGTTCTGTGCCAGTCTTGGGTATGTTTGAAGGGAACAATATGAAGGGAGCTTTATTCTGTACCTAACCCCATGTTGTCCCTGACCCGGAAGTGTTTGATAGAGACAATGTAAAAAGGAGATTTACTCTGTACCTAGCCCTGTCCTGGATCTGTCCTCGATAGCAGCATGAAGGTGGGAATGTCCCGATTTATGCTACCCAGCTCCAGAGATGAAAATCCGGCCACTAATGTTGCAAGAATTAATGTTATTATTCAACATGAATTAGCCACTTTTCAAACCATTCCAAGGTTATGAACATGCTGGTCATGTAAAGCATTAAACCTTGCATCAGGAACCAACACTCATTCTGCACATCTTGCATGATATCCACTATAATGACACGGCTGAAAAGGTGGAAATAAGGACCCTGTTTTTTCTCGGTATTTAACAAACATTAATGAAAATGAAAGTGTTGATGGTGGGCAATTTTATTTTACCAGCAAAAAAGCAAAAAGAAAAACATGCTTATTGAGAGAAAACTGGGTTGGCATTAAGCATGGAAATGCCATTTCCCAGGATATAAAATCATCATTAATTGGCACGCACTACACTAATTAAGAGAACATCGGGGGATCTAACTCACTACTTTATGTGTAGTTTGGCCCTTTTTATTTTCTTACACTGGGGTGGCACGGTGGCTCAGTGGTTAGCACTGCTGCCTCACAGCGCCAGGGACCCAGGTTTGATTGCAACCTCAGTGTGGAGTTTGCACATTCTCCTTGTGTCTGCGTGGGTTTCTTCCGCGTGCTCCGGTTTCCTTCCACAGCCCACAGATGTGCACGTTAGGTGGATTGGCCATGCTAGATTGTCCCATAGTGTCCAGGGATGCGCAGGCTCGGTGGATCAGCCAAAGGAAATGCAGGGTGGGGAAGGGGCGTGACTGAGTGAGATGCTCTTCGGAGAATTGGTGTGCGCTTGTTGGGCCGAATGGACTGTTTCCATGCTGTAGGGATTTTCTGGGATGTGGGTATTAGTGGCTTCCCAAGGATTTTGATATCTATTTCCAGTTGCTCCTGGAGGTGGTGGTGAGCTGCCTTCCTGAACTACAGCAGTCCATCTGACACCTACAGGGATGTTAAGAAGGGACTTCTAAGATTTTTGACCCAGTGACGATGAAGCTTCAGTTATATGTTTCAGGATGAGGAGTGGCTTGTAGGTGGTAGCGGTCCCATGTGTCGGGTGTCCTTGTCCATCTTGCTGGTAGTCGCTTGAGTTTGGAAGATGCTGTGCAAGAAGCCTTGCTTCATCATAGCAGTGCATCTTGTAGACACCACAGTAACAGCGGTATTTACTGAAGGGAGTGAATGTTGAAGGTGGTGGATGCAGTGCCCATGATTGGAAGAAAGCAGAGTTAAATGTTTCATGTCCAGTGAACTGATGAGGAATGTTAACTCTGCTTTCTCTCCACATTCGCTGTCAGACCTTGCTGAGTTTTGCCAGCAATTTCTGTTTTTGCTTCAGATCTCCAGCATCCGCAGTTCATTGTTTTAGATTAGATTAGATTACTTACAGTGTGGAAACAGGCCCTTCGGCCCAACAAGTCCACACCGCCCCGCCGAAGCACAACCCACCCATACCCCTATATCTACCCCTTACCTAACACTATGGGCAATTTAGCATGGCCAATTCACCTGATGCATTCCTGATGAAGGGCTTAAGCCAGAAACATTGACTCTCTTGTTCTTCGGATGTTGGGGTTTAGATTAGAGTGGTGCTGGAAAAGCACAGCAGGTCAGGCTGGGGAGAAGGTAGTAGAATACAATAGCTGAAGGGGGTGGGAATTAAGGTGATAGGTCAGAGAGGAGGGTGGAGTGGATAGGTGGGAAGGGAGATTGGCAGGTAGGACAGGTCATGAGGACAGTGCTGAGCTGGAAGGTTGGAACTGGGGTAAGGTGGGGTAGGTGGGGAGTGGAGGGGAAATGGGTGGACTTCACCAGTTTCCTCATTTCCCCTTCCCCCCGCCTTACCCTAGTTCCAACCTTCCAGCTCAGTGCTGTCCTCATGACCTTTCCTACCTGCCAATCTCCCTTCCCACCTATCTACTCCACCCTCCTCTCTGACCTATCACCTCAATCCCCACCCCCATTCACCTATTGTACGCTTTGCTACCTTC
This sequence comes from Chiloscyllium punctatum, assembly GCF_047496795.1. Lineage (NCBI taxonomy): Eukaryota > Metazoa > Chordata > Chondrichthyes > Orectolobiformes > Hemiscylliidae > Chiloscyllium > Chiloscyllium punctatum. The sequence goes on from NC_092755.1 coordinate 60,328,327, forward strand.
TCCCCAGCCCCATTCACCTCCCCCCACCCCGCCACGTCTCTCTCCACCCTGGTGGCTCCCTGCCTCCATCCCCACCCAAAAAGTCAATTTTCCTGCTCCTCAGATGCTGCCTGACCTGCTGTGTTTTTCCAGCACCACACTAAACTCTGGTTTCCAGCATCTGCAGTCCTCACTTTTGCCCTGCTCCTCGGATCTTGCCTGACCAGCTCTGCCTTTCCAGCGCCACACTTTTTGACTCTGATCTTCAGTTCTCACTTTCTTGTATAACTGGCTGAATTGCTTCATTCAGAAGAGAATTGGGCAAAAACAATTAACAAGTACCACCAAGATTCTCGGTTGCACCTTTGAAATGGGACCATATTGGGAAGGCAACATCACACGGCGCTGGCGTCAAAATCATAAGAGGCCTGAGATAAGAAGCCTTTGGGCCTGATGGCGAGGAGGTAGCAGATGACAGGGAAGCGAACTGTCCGATTGGGTGGAATTTCATCTTTCACAAGTGAATGTTTCATGTTGAAAAAGCTATAATTCAATCCAGACAGCAAGGAGTTATTTATAAACATTTGCCCAGATCTCCAGCGATGTTTCTAGGTTAACATCTGGTCACTGAGTTCAGAATAACTTGTGCTGTGCCCTGAGGGGTAAGGAACACAAATAACTCATCAGAGAACTCTTTGAAGGGCCCGTCTCTCTTTTTGCATCTCCCTCACATACTGCCCCCACCACCACCAACACCCAGCGACCTCCCCCTTCCCCAACCCCCTCCAGCTCAAAGCGCACAGTTTAAATTGAAATCCAGAGAGCTCTGCTACAAGGGCATTTGGCAGGTTTCCAAAGGGAGAAGGAATGTGGCAAAAGCCTCGGTTTCACCCGAGGAATGTGATTATCCCAGTGAACAGGAATCTGTGTGCTGGAAGAACCACTGCAACAGCCTTAACCTAACTCAGGCCTACATGTCTGCACTGAGCCCATTAATCTAGCAGGGTTAACCCTGTTAAGCTTAGAGCACACTAAAGTTGCGGGTTGTGCACACTCTAAAATGTTTACTTTCCAGAATAACGCATGGTAATGAACACATCAAACGGGAGAGGGAGTAATATTTGGAACACCCCCCCTTGCCCCTTAATTAACAGTGGCATGGCTGCACAAAACCATGGATTAGAAAAAGGGTCATGCTTTACTCTTCAGAAAAAAACATTACGTTTGTTTTAAGTGCTACAGACCGTCTAGCCCTGAAGATCAATGAGAGATTGCCTTGATTAAAGGAGTACGGTGAACAGCTTTAAATGAGCAGTCCCACACCAGTATCCCACAGAGTAATTTGAAGGCCTTAAAACAAGAAGGTTCAAGAGGGCAGCTCACCACCTCCTTCTCAAGGGCAGACAGGGACGGGCCATAAAATGTTGGCTCACACAGCAATGCCTAAATCTCACGAGAGAATAAAAAAAAGGCATCTATTCTCCTTCATTAAGTTCCTTCTGGGGTACAGTGAGGAACACACGGAGAATATGGGCAGGCCACTTAGTCACTTCACCTCCACTCCAGAGCATCTGGTAGTTCGCTAGAGTGGCATCTCCAACAGCAACGACCACATCGTGTGCTTTCCCCCTTTATCTGCAGCTCCCCTCACACCCATCTCCAGGCCAGAAAAAGGGTGACACCCAAAACGTCAACTTCCACCTCCTGATGCTGCCTGGCTTGCTGTGTTCTTGCAGCCTCCTGCCTGTCTATTTAAGTGACCCAAGAGCGGAGTACTGTGGATGCTGGGGTCCTGTTGTTTTGAAGAATAGCCATTAGTGACTACACCAGAGGTTCCCTCCTGTGTTCTTCCAAACAATACCATGGCATCTTTTGTGACCTGCTGAGAGGATAGGAAACCAGTCAAGTAACTCAACCAGGTCCCCACAATCTACCTGGTCCCCTCACCTCAATTGTTTTTCCAGCAAACTGTTCATTTATTGTAGTTCACAGAAAGATTTCCTTCCCTTCATCAGTTTTATGGGAAGGCTGAAAGAATTCTTTCGAGTGGACATTTTGCACGTCATTATCGGAGGTGTACACCTCTGTGTAGGGCCAATGTAAGCTTTATTAGCTTCATAATCAAATGATACAAAACAGGAGGTGGAAATTCTACCCATCATTTCTGTAAAAGGTTCGCGGATTGCACTGATTTGAGGTTACAGTCATGAAATGGAGACTAGTAACATATATTGTTATTTGTATTAGTGTATGCGCATGTCATGAATTTGTTCTGACACATAACTTGGAAGGCAGGTACAATAAGACGTTCATATATATATGAACAGCCAGTGAGAAAAGTTTTGTGCCAGTCAGAGGCAAAGTGAATGAAATGGCTGGCACGTTAATCAGAATACACACAGTGCCAGATGCCACTGTGACTCATGACAGGTTTGGATAAAAAAAAATATTCTAAATGTACGGATGGTAGCAAAGTGCTTCATGATTTGACAAAGTAGAGAATGTCTCAGGCAACAGAGTCATCGAGATGAACAGCATGGAAACAGACCCTTCAGTCCAACTTGTCCATGCCGACCAGATATCCTAACCGAATCCAGTCCCATTTGCCAGCACTTGGCCCATTTCCCTTTAAACCTCTCTTAGTCATATACCCATCTAGATGCCTCTTAAATGTTACAATTGTCCCAGCCTCCACCACTTCCTCTGGCAGCTCATTCCACAGCACCTTTTGCGTGAAAAAATTGCCCCTTAGATCCCTTTTAAATTTTTTTCCCCTCTCACCTTAAACCTATGCCCTCTAGTTCTGGACTCCCCCACCTCAGGGAAAAAGACCCTGTCTATATACTCTATCTATACCCTTCATGACTTTATAAACCTCTATAAGGTCACCCCTCAGCTTCTAAACACTCCAGGGAAAATAGCTTTATCCCTGAAGAGGAGATTTCAGGTTTCACAGGAGGCTCAGTTCAGGAATTAGAGAGTGTGAGTTCAAAAAAAAAGACTAAGAGCTGTGGAAGGGCTCAGAGGTGAAGAGCCACCAAACTAATGTCATGCGAACAGAAAGCACACATGCTTTGATTCAGCCTCGATTGTGGGAGAATCAATGTCAGAGATAAAGGGTAGCAACAGACAGACAGATATCCCAAGTGCTCAACAGCCCCGCTGACTGCAGAGATCCACAATTTCTTTATACTCATACCATCAGAATGCAGATGTAAATTGAAAGATAATTGGACTTAAGGTGACAATGCAGCTGTTAATAAGTTAAACAAGATTCTTGGATTTATTACTAAATGACTAAAATGCAAAGTAATGAAATGTTATGTTAAACTTTTATAAAAATCAATCAGTTGGGCTATTGTATTCCATTCTGGTACTGCACTTCTTAAAAAATTCACTCAAGGATGTGGGCTTAGCTTGACCAGACCAGGATTTATTACCCAGAGGGCAGTTAAGAGTCAACCACATTGCTGTGCTGGAGTCACATGGAGGCCACACCAGGTGAGAGGTTTCAGTTCTGCAGAAAGACTCGAGGGCTGGGATTTTATTTTTGCTTTCAAGCAAGGGCGGGGGGGGATATTCAAACAGAGGTGTTTGATGGTAAGGCAGTGTTCTTAAAAAGTGGACCAGAAGAAAACAGAAGGAAGATCAATAATGAGGGGAGCAGAGATTTTGAGGTGATTGCTACAAACACTGGAGAGAGGGGTGTTTGGAAGACGCGGAGACATACTTCTCTTTGATCATCACATCACCCAAAAGGTGAGGGCAATGGAGACAAGAGGAGAGGGCTAATCAGTGTACACATCAGGTAGTGAGGTCTGGACTGATCTAGGCTGCGATCACCTCATGGTTGAATACTTGGTGAAGCACAGAGCAGTCAAAAGCGAGGCAAAATTCCTAGTTTATTGACTTTAAACGGTAAAGAGCATCTGGTCCTTGGCTACAGAGAGCAGGTAGATGGCAAAGATGTGCCTGAAGTGGTACTTGGAAACAGTCTACAAACGAGACACCATTCCCTCATCTGGCAGTTCAACACTCGAGTGAAATTGCAGCTAGTTAACTGTGACGGCCAAAATATGCTTGTTAAAATTATACGAAAGGAAATGTGTATTTTATCACAAACAAAGTTCAGAATTTAGTGCGTGTTTCCTGCATCCCCCTGCTCCACAGACACAATGCCTTTTCTTCCCAGGAATTGAAATTCCTGGGAAGACGAGGCAAAGGGGATTCAAAAGGTTAATCATAAAGGGATGTGTCACAATCCAATATGAATAAAAACTCTGGCAGAGAAATTCTCTCCAGGGAATATAGAAAAGGAAACTGCACATCCCTGGCAGGCTGTGCGTTTAGTCTGGAGCAAGCCACGAACCTAATTATTGCACTGCTCAGATTTCAGGGATCCCAAGTTTGTTTTCTTTAGGAAACATTAACTGGCACTGGTATGGTTTCAGAAAGAAACATCCACCTGCCTCTCACATCGGCACTTAGAGTCAGATCATATGTGGCATCCATAACCTGCCTGAGACCAGTGTCCTCACCAGCTTCACAATTTACACAAGACACATTAAAATTCGTTGACATTTTAAAATTAGGTGAAGCAATACTGTGTAAATCTAATGTAAATAAGATAAATAATTACTTTTTTTGACAAACATATTTACTTTTAAACTTCCATCAATAATCAGCTTGAAAGCTCTTGACACTTTTACTCAATGCTCCAGTTTCCTCCAATCAACTGGTTCGTAGGGTTCAGGATATCAAAAGGTAATCCACCTTCTTGAGGAACTGCAGTCTATGTAGTGGAGATAACCCCTTCAGGGCTCCCAGGAAGGGAGCTCCCAGAGTTTAATCCAGGGACAGCAGACGAAAGGTGACGTAGTTCCAAGTCAGCATGATGCATGACCTGAAGGGAGAGTTTCCAAGTGACGAAGTTCCCATTCATTTGCCATCTTTGTCCTTTTAGCTTCTGTATTTAGAGGTCTCAGATTTGCTACTGATCAAACCGAAAAAGAGTTACTGCAGTGCAACATGTAGATGCAGCCATGGAGTACAGGTCATGGAGGGAGCAAATGTTTAAGATGGTAGTGGTATTGCCCATTAAGTTACTTGGTCCTGGATGTTACTGAACTCATCCAAATAAGTGGGGAGTGTTCCATTTCAGTCCTGCTTTTTGCCTTGTATATGGTTGAAAAATGTGTTGCTGGAAAAGTGCAGCAGGTCAGGCAGCATCCAAGGAGCAGGAGAATCGACTTTGCGGGCATAAGCCCTGCTTCTATCCGAAACATCGATTCTCCTGCTCCTTTGATGCTGCCTGACCTGCTGCGCTTTTCCAGCAACACATTTTTCAGCTCTAATCTCCAGCATCTGCAGTCCTCACTTTCGCCTTGTATGTGGTGCCAAGGCTTTGGGGAGTCAGGATATGAGTCATACATCACAGAATATTAAGATCTACTCTTGGATCCATAGCAGTCCAGTTTTATTTTGGCAATGATAACCTCCAGAACATTGATGGTAGGAAGATTGGATGAGTTTATTTCTACTGAATGCCAACTGTATGTTCCCTGCCACTTCACTGCCCATTTGAGCAGTACTGCTGCCTCTCAGTGCCAGGGAGCCGCATTCAATTCCACCCTCAGACGACTGTCTGTGTGGAGTTGGCACATTCTCCCAGTGTCTGCATGGGTTTCACCCAGGTGCTCCGGTTTCCTCCCATTGTCCAAAGATGTGCAGCTCAGGTGAACTGGCCATGCTAAATTGACCGTAGTGTCCGGAAATGTGCAGACTAGGTGGAATAGCCATGGGAAATGTGGAGATAGGATAGGGACATGCTGTCTGGGTGGGATACTGTGGTACTGTTGGCGTGGACTCGATTGCCTGAATGGGTAGCTTCCCTACTGTAAGGATTCTATGATTCTAATTTTGAGTGTTCTCCCTTCCTGCACATGGGCATGTTCATAAGAAGTGGGCATTGCTATCAAAGCAAGCATTTATTGCCAATCACTGACTGCCCTTGCAAAGATGGTGGTGAGTTGCCTTTTTGAGCTGAGGCAATGGTATAATGCACAAAGTTGTGAAGAGTTGGGTAAGGAAACCAACGCTGACAAATATCCTTACTTCAGATACAAGGATGTTCATTGATGAAGTAACTGAAAATCAGTTTGGCTGAGGAATCTTTGCAGCAGTATCTGGGTCTAACAGACCAACAACCTAAATTACAGCTATCTTCCTGTGTGCTACATATATCTCTAGCAGTGGAGTCGTTTACTCCATATTTCTATTCACTTCAACTTTACCAAGGACTCATCAGTGTCATCATCTATCAACTGCCTACAGAGTCACTGTTGAATCCAGCTCATGTCTACATTTGGACTGGGGCTAAGTCACCCAAACTGAGCACCACTGAGCAAGTTGCTGTTGAACCACTGGAGTCAGCAGCCGTGCTATCACTTTGCTGCTGAAGACTAGGCTGCCGAATGTCTGCATTGGATCTGCCTTGCTCCGCGCACAGGAACAAAACCTAGACATTTTTCCACTCTGTTGGATAGATGCCAGCATAAATATTCAGGTCTACAGCAGGGCTGTAATTGAGAATATTTAAGTTATGATGAGTGAATTGAATTGGGTGAAGACCAGTAGCTGGGATGCTGAGGATCTCAGGAAGAGACCAAGATGCAAAATCCATTTGGCTGAAGGTGGTTGATATTGGTGAAGCCTCAACTCATGTACTGTGCCCCATCATATTTCAGGTTAGGGATATTTGTGGAGCCTGCTCCTCCACTCAGTCATGTAATTGTCCACTACCGTTCATGACTGGACGTTCTAGAACATTCAATGATTTGATCCATTGACGATGGGACCACTTACCTTTGTCTATATCATTATGTCTCTGGCCCTTAATATGCATCTAGTTCTGTGCTGAACCTTTACCAGACTGGAAATCCACTTGCAGGTGGTTACATTGCTGCTCCCGAGGTGATCTCAATAGTCACCTACCTTGGTAGTAATTGTAGGGGGAGGAATATGCTGAATCATGGAAGTTACAGATTGCAAGTAGAATAAAATTCTTCAAATAGATGCCCACTTCTGAGCAGCTAGATCTGTTTTGAATCTATCTTACTTAGCACCACACGGGTACCAGAGAACATAATGGAACCTGGAGGGAACAAAGACTGTTTTGTAGTCACATGCAGCAACACTCAATGTACCCATAAATGAGGATGAAGAAATCCAGGACCAGCACCAATATAAACAAACTGCCTGCCCATTACCACATTGCTGCTTGCTGTGTGTAAATTAGCTGCTGCACTTTCTGCAGTACGAGAGGGATTGGTACAAAGTTCTGACGAAGGGTCACACGACCCAAACATCAACTCTGCTTTCTCTCCAGAGATGCTGCCAGACCTGCTCAGTTCCTCCAGCAATTTCTGCTCTGGTTCTTACAAAGAACTTCATTCACTGTCCTGAGGTGGCGAAAGATGATATCATACAACTTTTTTAATTCAGTCATTCATTCCCTCCACTCATTGTTTTTTTCCCCCACTGCCTTGATTCGCTCCCCCATTCCTGTTGAAACGTGGACTATACCCAAGCTTTTGATTTTGCTTCCACATGGTGGTCAAGGGCTTCAAAAGGAATTCATTGTATAAGAAACACATTTGGGACATTTCTGAGAGATACGATAAGGCATTTGCTTTTAACTAGAAACCTCTTTTCCTGTTTGAATTTGGGAGACTATCTTGCAACCAGTCCCACAAGGCTTTGTGAACCACAGTGTTTAATTTCATGTTCACGGTGTAGAGAAAGAGCAGGACACATCTGCACTCGGCAGCGCTGTGCTGCTAAAATACACGTTAAAAAGTTGTCAAAGTGGAAAATAGAGGAATGGAAACACTCAACATGGAGCCAATTTATGTCATATCAGATCATATCCTTTACGTCATGCAAATGCTCGTCAAAAACACCCACCACTGGCACACAGATTACATTGACTGCTGCACACCAATCTGGGTAGTGGTGCCAAATTCTGACTAACATCACGTTGAGAACGTGACTAAGGTATGGCTGGAAACTTGTACTTTTGAGCATCAGCTTTTGATCTATTGGTGCATTCGGTCTTTGCACAAATTCTCAATGAAACCGACCTTTACATTCACTCAGTTTGACTGTGAGGGGCTTTGGTTACCACAGTTTTTTTATATAAAGGGTTTAACATTTCAGTTCTCACTCAGTGGCAGGACTTAAGTTAAACCTTTTCAATTTCAAACGCCACTCTAGAACCCCTGATCTGGCTTGTAACTCCAGTTCTACTTTGAGGGAATGTTGCAATGTTAAACTAAGGGCCAGATTTTCATAGCAAACTGGGTAATTCGATACCAGGGAATGCCTACATGCAATCTGTGGACAGGGCAGTGTAAATTGGACTTTAGAATGAGTAGGATTACTAGATGACACGTGTATAATAGGTTCTAGGAATGGTTAGGGGTGGGGTGGGCATATGTAATCAGCTGAGGTTTCTCTGCATATCCGTATCTCACATAGGTCTCATCCTTAGAAAGAAAAAGATTCACAAAGACTATTTTGCAACTAATGAACTTACTTCTGTATCTTATGGCATGTGGAAGTCTCCTCTCATAAAGGACCATAGACTTAAAAGGTGGGCCAAGCAGGCGATGAGGAGCCAGATAAATCACCAACTTCACACTGGGATGCAGGGAGTCCATGAATATACTGCATTAGATTGCAAATGACTCCATGAGGAATGTTATAGACTGCATTTGCATGTATTAGAACTTACATGCAAATGGTCTCAAAAGGGTCAAACGTAGCTGGAAAGGTTTAGTTTGACAGCCAGTGAAATTTACTGCACTGGAGGGAACAATATAATATAGGTACTTTTGCTTGAATCAAATATTCAGTCTGCGTGCAGGTCATGATCAGTTTAATTAGTTCAGCATTACAATAGACAGCCAGTGTCTAATATGCAAAGAAATGCCAGGCAAAACCTAGCCAGTGAAACTGATTTGATAGCAACCCAGTTTAATGTGCTCCAAAATACAGCTAATCTGATTATTATGATAATATTTTAAATATAATACCTGTATTTATAATCCCTTCCTTGTTAAGAAGCTTCTTTAAACTCTTCACGTAATGAATCACATTATTTTTCAAGTGTTCTGCAAGCAAATGAGGGCTGGCTGTTCAAAAGGAGCTGCACTAACCATTTAACCAGTCACTAAATCAGCTTCATTTCCCTAATGATATTTGAAGGCAATGTAAATGTGCACAAACAGGGCGAAAGTGCTTCCTGGTGTTAAATATTGAGGAGGGAATAATGGTAACAGCTGACAGCAATCAGGGGCACCAGCACAGTTCCATGAAGGGAGAAGCCTGGCCTCCACTGGGAACGGGCTCCGGAAACTGTCGGAAGTGCTTCAGATCGGGAAGTTGTGTTGCCTTTGGCAGGCCGATCAGAAAGCTTTGTGTCAGCTCGCGTCCTGTGGGAGCCATTGGGTTGAGCAGCCACACAGTGGCAGCACAAGCAGGCTTCCGATAATTATCGCCACTAGGCCCAAAGTGATCAACTTCGGTTTGTATTGCCTGCATTGTGAATCTGAAGCAAGCGTCTAAGAGTGAAAAAAGAATGAGGGGGGCAGTTGGGCAGGCGAGGAGTTTTGATGGGTGAGATAATATTTTACCAGGTTCCGTTTGATAATTCAGATTTTGATCATACACTTTTGCTTCACTTCTAAAAATGGATGGTTGGCTTAGAATTTCCTCAGGACTTCCCACAACCAGTATTAGATTCCCTACAGCATGGAAACAGGTCCTTTGCCCCAACACCGAACACTATGCCCAATTCACCTGACCTGCACATCCTTTGGATTGTGGGAGGAAACCAGAGCACCCAGAGGAAACCCACACAGACACAGGGAAAATGTGCAAACTCCACACAGTCAGTAATCGAACCCAGGTCCCTGCCGCTGAGAGGCAGTAGTGCTAACCACTGAGCCACCATGCCGCCCCAAACATGACAAACAACCGTCAATGTGCAACAGGTCAAAGTTGCACTTTGCGCAAGAGCCAGGTAGGAGTATCTGTAAGTTCGGAACATGTTACCAGAGTTGGAGGACTTGAGATATAGGGATAGGCTGACTCGGTGGCAGCTGTTTTCCCAGGAGCGTTGGAAGCATAGTGGTGATCTTAGAGGTTTATAAAATCATGAGGGGCATGGATAGGGTAAATAGACAAAGGTGTTTTCTCTGGGCTGGAGGAGTCCAGAACGACAGGGCATAGTTTTAGGATAAGAGGAGAAAAATTCAAAAGGGACCGAAGGGGTAACCTTTTCACACAAAGGGATGTATGAAATGTGCTGACAGAGAAAGTGGTGGAGGTTGGTATAATTACAACAGTTAAAAGGTGTCTGGATGGGTATATGGAATATGGGCCAACTGCTGGCAAATGGGACTACATTAGTTTAGGATATCTGGTCAGTACAGTCGAGTTGGACGGAAGGATCTGTTTCTGTGCTGTACTTCTCTACGACTCTTAAGTTCAGTTTATAGGAAGGGTTACTGGAACCAAAACGTAACAGATTTCTCTGCTGCCAGACCTGCTGAGCTTTTCTAGCCATTTCTGTTTTTGTTTCACTCACCAAGAAGTGTATTTACTAATAGAATCACTGTCAAAGTAACAGAAGCAGAGCAGAACAGGGACCTTTTTAGAATCAGGTGCCAGTGTCATCCCAAAAGGAAATACCAGCCTTGACACACAAACCAACTGAGGTATTAGAGAAGAGCATCAGTCAGGTCAATTGTACCACACAGCTTTCAGTACCATTGCTTGTTGACTACCTGTTCGAGGAACTAAGCTCACCCACTCGATAACTACACAGTGATAATCATGAGAACACACACACACAAAATTAGAATTCACGCAATAAATTCAAAACGTAAACTGAGTAGATCATTTTCTTTCTCCTTTGAAACTACTTTCTAAAATTCTTGACATGTATCCCACCATCTCTGCCCTGTTGCCCCAGATGAAACATCTGCTGTTCCTGTATCTCACAGGTTTGATCCTGACCTTTGTTAAGTCAACTGATGCCAATTTGGATAATGGTGAAGTACCACTATTAGGTAAAAACAATGACTGCAGATGCTGGAAACCAGATTCTGGGTTAGTGGTGCTGGAAGAGCACAGCAGTTCAGGCAGCATCCGAGGAGCTTCGAAACCGACGTTTCGGGCAAAAGCCCTTCATCACCACTATTAGCCAGTCCCTGATCTATATCCAGTGAGCTTCCACCTTGGTCAACTTTGGTTAATGGATAGGTGTGGACATGAGAAAGTGAGGACTGCAGATGCTGGAGATCAGAGCTGAAAATGTGTTGCTGGAAAAGCGCAGCAGGTCAGGCAGCATCCAAGGAACAGGAGAATCGACATTTCGGGCATAAGCCCTTCTTCAGGCTTATGCCGAAATGTCGATTCTCCTGTTCCTTGGATGCTGCCTGACCTGCTGCGCTTTTCCAGCAACACATTTTCAGCGCACAACAGACTTGGGCATGATGCATTCCACGGTTGAATAGTTTTCTGAACTGTGTTGCCCAAACTCAACAAAATAGGCTGCTCCTTCCCAAACAAGGAATCAACATCTTCACAAAAAGGGGAAAGATTTGATTGGATAAAAGGCAGGTAACAGTGTCTGAAGGCAGACAATGAGTACAGGAGTTTTGAGAGGTCATGTTGCAGCTATATAGGACATTGGTTAGGCCACTTTTAGAGTACTGCATTCAATTCTGGTCACCCTGCTACAAAAAAAACGTTTTGTTAAACTTGAATGGGTTCACAAAAGATTGAGAAAGATGTTACTAGGGTTGAGAGTTTGAGCAACGTGGGAGGCTGAATGGGCTAGGACTATTTTTCCCTGGAGCGCCAGAGGCCAAGGGGGGACCTGACAAGAGGTTTGTGAAATGTTGAAGGGCATGGATAGGGTGAATACAGGTCTTTTCCCTGGGGTGAAGGAGACCAAAACTAGAGGGCATAGGTTTAAGGTGAAAGGGAAAAGATTTAAAAGGGACCCGAGGGGTAACATTTTCACGCAGATGGTGGCGAGTGCATGGAATAATAAGCTGCCAGAGGAAATGGTGGAGGTTGGTACAGTTACAATATTTAAAATGGTATCTGGATGGGCATATGAATAGGAAGAGTTGGCGGGGGTGGGTGGGGGGGAAGAAGGTGTTTCAATTGCTGACAAATGGGACTAGATCAGTTTAGATTTCTGATCAGCATGGACGAGTTGGACTATTTCCGTGCTGTACATCTCGACTCAAAGTTTGGAATGATTTTAAGCCACCGTCAAAGATTACTGAAGTTGAAACCATGCTGCTGAGGGCATCCCCTGGAGAATGGTCCATACCTGCCCTTGTAGACTTTGTGAAGATGAGGAAGAGATCAAGGTGGTCAACTTAACAAACCCACTGTGGATTCAGCTCAACCTGCTCTTCTCCCCACCGACTATAACCATAAACACCTCAATTCAGTTCATCCTTCAGCAGGAAGTTCCCAGGAGGAGGAAATTAGATATCCTGTGGTAAATGAAAGGCTGGAACGGACAGGGCCCTGATTAGGATCTGAACACAGACACTGACACCAACTTGTGTATCATGGCTGAAGACTTTTGCATTCTGTCAAGGTGAAAGGACGCACTTTGAAAGCCAAGTGCCCATGATATCAATTAGGTCAAATTTCAAATCTCCAGCACCTTCATAAGGGCCTATGGACCAGTGAGTGAGAGTCAGGGTGAGGGTGTTGACCGCAACACAAACCCCTCTCCAAGTGGAACCAGAAACTGACAGGTACAAAAACACAAAAGGTGGAGAAAAGACATTGATCACCAAGCAGCTGAGCATCAGTGTGAAAGCACCAGAACGCCCATTCTTGTGGACTGCTGTAATCCGAAATAGCTCCTGCAAAGCAAATTCACCACAGCTGCAGCATGAACAGATGATAGGAAATCTAATTTAAATAAATCTATTGGATTGGTTTGCAATCATATCACTAATAAAGCACAATTGCAACAGCAAAAGAATCTTTACAACAAGAACAATTTGCATTTATAAAGCACCTTCAGTATTTCGAAATGCCCAAAAGCACTAACCTCAAACCACATGACAGGTGGCCTGAAACTTTGCCATTGATGCCAAGTAAATCATTTTGAATTGGGTTACGCAATCCCTTCATCGACTAGTCAGCAAGAACCATCTTGTGTTTCATCAAGACAGTGCAGTATAGTTCAGTGAGTCAGCTAAAATGCCTCTGATGAGAAGATCAAAGTAATGAGACAGTGTCACAGCATCAGGGAGACTAAAGGGAGGACTGCAGATGCTGGAGATCAGAGTCGAGAGTGTGGTGCTGGAAAGGCACAGCAGGTCAGGCAGCATCCGAGGAGCAGGAATGAAACCCTTCCTGATGAAGGGCTTTTGCCCAAAACATCGACTCTCCTTCTTCTCGGATGCTGCCTGACCTGCTGTGCTTTTCCAGCACCACACTCTCGACAGTGTCACAATAACATCCTCAGAAGGAAATGCTGGTTAAATGCTCACTTTTTACATTAAAGGAGCTGGAAGAATGCGAACGTCTGCTGAAGGAATGCACACTGCACGGAATATGCCCTGCAATCTTCTCTCCTTGCTCTCAGGTCTGTGAAGTAGGTACTGCTGCTCTCAGGAGAAAGTGAGGACTGCAGATGCTGGGGATCAGAGCTTAAAAATGTGTTGCTGGAAAAGCGCAGCAGGTCAGGCAGCATCTAAGGAGAAGGGCTTATGCCCGAAACGTCGATTCTCCTGTTCCTTTGATGCTGCCTGACCTGCTGCGCTTTTCCAGCAACACATTTTTAAGCACTGCTGCTCTCAGCCTTCTCCAACCACTGAGAAAAGCAGGAACTGGCATCATTTCATACTTTAAAGAATGTTGCAGCAACACACAGTCTCTAGCTTGGGTAGGGAGGCACTTTATAAAACAAGGCTGTTTCCACAGCATGACCACAAATGAAGAACTCATTCAGTAGGCCACTATCCAGCAAAATGTAACAAAGATCTTGCACTGGCAATTGGATGTTTTACGAGCCATAGGAGGAAGGGGAGGGGATAGTTGTCGCGGGTGCAGGGTTGATACCTTGCTGAATTTTGAATTTTTAAACAAGAGTAATGTGGTTCACTCCAAGTAGGAAATGCTGACACTGAGAGACTTTGGGGGAATCAGACAAGAGGTGTGAGAGATGATAGGAATGGTGGATCTGCATAGAGACACACACGCCTGCCATTCACGACTGCAAGAGGTGGTCATGGGACAGTCAAAGACTTCCTTTGGAGTCCAATGGGACATGCATCTGTATGACTTCAATGCTGCATTGATATTGGTATGAGATCCTCAGGGTCCATTGGGTGGAAGACTATTGGAATAAACATGGCAGAGCATGTTGGCACAGAGCAAATATAACAAGGGAGCTCTGGGACCTGGGCTCAATTAGACAGATGGCCATGGACAGGCAGCTGTCACCCAGCTGTTTTAAACCAGGCAAATCCACAGTGGAGTAGGGTAGGAGAGCACTGGACACTGTCAGTGTTTTTTTTCCTTTTCTTTCTATGTCTGCATCACACGCTGGAGAGCACTGAGGTTTGACTCCACCACAACATAGCTGCCATTTCCTACGCAGGCATCAGCATTTTCACATGCCTTCAAGAGTTAACAGCAGCTGCAGAAGTTAGAAGCACAAGCTAGTTCTGTGCCCCTGAACTCCTGCCCACTGGCCCCTATCTCATCCAGCCGTCTCTTGTTCTAAAGCAAAGCATGCCTTTGATACTTGACTGGAAGGAATCTGTAGGCGTTAAATGTTTCTTCTGTACCCACAGCAAAGAGCCCTGTGTACATGTTTAACACTCGGAGCGTGTGCCAAAGCTTAGATTATTTTGAAATGAACCACTACAATGAGAGCAACTCCTGGCCTTTCATTTGATGTTCCTCGGGGCCAACAGTTGCTGCACAAAAAAAAAAGACCCAATTGTCCACTTTCTGTACATCCGCCAATAATGGATTAAATCCTGAATCAGGATGAAAGTGGCTGGTGAGGGGGCTGTGGAAATAACTGTGCTAAATAAAAGGAGGTGTGACAAAAGCAAATCTTGTTGGGATGAATCACGCAATATTTTTTCCCCTCTCAAAGCAAAAAACAAGTCAGCAAGTATCCCCCCCCCCCCAAACATCTCTCCCAACCTCCTGACCAAAGCCAACCACATCGAACTTCATTACAACCACTTCAAAGAACTGACCCAGAAAGTGCATTCACTGTTGCGCCAGATGATGCAGCAGGCATTGGTTTGCCAATTTTACCAGTCACTTGAACCCGAAAGAGCATTAGGCCATTTACTGTGAGTCATGGAGCCTCATTTGTCTACAGAAAAAGCTGCTAGAGGAGACTAATGAAGACTTCCATCTTCTTCCCTTCACTGCTTTTTCCAATATGTTTTGGCATCAAACGATCCATTTGTTAATGTAGCATCCTTAGATTCCTCGTTGCTCTCAACTGTGGCTCAGTGAGTAGCGCTGTTCAAGTCGCACTTTAGAAACGTATGCACAAAGTCCCAGCTGACACATAGGTACAGTACTAAGGGAGTGCTGCGTTGTCAGAGATGTTGTCTTTTGGACTGCATCTTTAACAGAAGCTCAGACTGCCTTTTTACATAGAAGTGAAAGATCAGTGGTTTGTTCTGATGTCCTGGCCAGCACATTTCCCTCTACCAACATCAGATTCAGATTAGCCATTCATTATTGCACTGCTCTTTGTGCTTGCTAAACACAAATTGGCAGCCAGTTTTCCTAAATTACCTCAGTGTCTAAATTCAAAGCTACCATATTGGCTGCAAAACAGATCAAAACATCCAGAGTTTAAAGGTGCTATATGAATGCATGTCATTTTTTTCCTCTTTTCAGGTAGCATGTTGATTCATTCATCTATAGAGCTTTCAGGCCATTAGCCAAAATAATATATGCTTGTCTGAAACTAGATTGAACACCACTAAATTCTTCTGTGCCACTACTTCCACACTCAGAGATAAAATAAGCTTGAAGGGGTGTCATATCAGAAGGACTGACTAGAATTCAGTGGAACAAGAACAGATGATTCTGGAGAGATTGCTCCTTCCCAATGTTAAGTCTGTGATTTTTCACACCTCTAAATTGTTATATGTACCTTCCCTTTAATAGGTTCACCTTTAAGTTGCCCATGTGCTTTATACACACCAAGTTGCGACTCTTACTGCACATTTCTGCTCCGGAACTACAATTTACATGCACAGAAATCAATTGGTTTGCTGCAATGACTGTTTCATAGCTTGTAATGCAAAATTAATCATAGATCATTAATCACTATCATTAACAAGACACAGTGGCCAGCAATGGAGGGAGCATAGGCTTGGATGGTCAGCATCTAAGTTAACCAACAAATGGTTGACATGGCCAAACATCTTAAATCTTGCTAAATGTTTATGTGGCAACCTTCAATGTTGCTGTTTGTTACAGCATTGGAGAATGTTAAAAAAATAGCTTCCAGACAAATCTTTATCAAAAGGCCAGTTTAAAAAAGCAGGTGATCAGTTTGTGTGCTGAATCAATAGTAAACAAGGAACACCCAAGATAAAGAATCTTCACAAGATTCCCTATTTAAACTGGGACACAGTCAACCTCCTAACAGAATCTAAAAATGTTTAAACAACAATTAAAGCTTTGGTCTCTAGGTTCTGGTGTGTCCAATGTAGCAAAGCAAACTCTTAAGATTTGTTGAGCAATTGGGAATGAAGGTCTACACCGTCTTGAATATCATTTGAAGAATTAAAAATCTTCGAATGATGTGGGCTGTATTAGAAGTCTAATTTACAATCAGATTATACTTCTGCACTTATCAACTAAACTCTATATGACGCTGAGATATAAGCCTACAAACCTACAGACTATTATCTGCATTAGTACGAGGATTCACTATAACATTATGATCAGTTTTAAAAAGCATTTTATATTCTGATTAAACAATGCGAAATACTGAGCAATACAATTGTATTTGTCTAATTTTGGTTTTCAGTCAGATGGTATATTGGATTTTTACTTTAGTAGGAGGGGCTACAGGCTTATGGACAGCTCTGGGCAATAGTGAATGAGGGTTAACGGAAATCAAAATATCACAAACATGTACAACACCAAGATAAATAAAAGGCTACAGAAACAGTAACCCATCATAGTGATAACCAATTGTCTCATAACAATTGCCAAAGTTTGACTCCACTGCCTTATCTATACATTGCGTGAGAATGAACTTTAGTTAGGTTGGTTCTAAGTTTGTCTTTCATCAGTTTTAAAATGTACTCATTGTTGTACTATCATAGTGAGGGAGCTTAAGTACCAGCATTAGACAGGCAATATAAATAGTTAGCAAAGTCAAGTTTAAATGCATTTTGAAGAGACATAGATTGAAGGATACAGGAAAAACAAGTTATGGTGAAAAAGGTCAGAAATGAGATATTTCTGAAAAAGAGCAGACTTGTTAACCTCACTGGGGGCTTCCATTTGCTAAAAGCTCTTAAAGAATCCTTACTTATTGTATATTGGTGCTTATATGCTACCTGAAAGACTGAATTAAAGCATTCTCTCATCACCTGCATAGAAGATAGTAATAAAGGGGTTAATTAATGTTAAAGCTACATTGACTCCCCTCATTCTACTGTTGTCAGTCTGTATGTAGACACTAGGGAGCAGATATATCTGTGCCAGCTCCCTACGGTGCTAGTATATGATTGAAATGTAGATATACTTAGTGTTATCATGCAATAAACCTTCTTGTTATCAAAGAACAGTGTCTTTTCTCAAAATACCCTATGGTGCTGTATTCTCTACCATAAATCACTAGATAGACCCAAGACAAAGCAAAATTGATGGCACTGAACAGCCTCTCCCAGTACCACACACTGGTAGAGGTGGCAAATACCATGAGATGCCAGGAGTTGTCATCTGAAGAGGTACCACAAAAACCACTCCAGCTGTGTGAAGAAGGAAACTGTTTACCATACAAGCTCTTGGCAAAGAGCTTTGTAACTGGTTCAAAACACCGGCTCAGTGAAACAGTGCAGTAAGACACTTGTCCACACTGGATACATCTGCTCCTGCCTCATACAAATCCCTCCACTCATAGTCCAACATAACACAACAGGCCACCTGATTCTTTCCCAATACCCGCTTATCCAGGAGTCGGACTGTGACAAATATCAAAGGATACATTCCTCGGGAAGTGAGCCAGTTCGATAAAGTGAATGCTTGGATTAACGAGGATGACAGGTTATTCGTTAGTACAGGCTGCATGTATTCGCTCTAGGCCAGGACCTGTCTGGGGTGTCAAGGTTCTGAGATAAATTAAGTGCAATTGTGCTTCCAATGTCCTGACTGTCCTGCAACACCCATGGCGGGGAGTGTTTGGGCGGGGGAAGTGTATTTCATTTGTTTCTGGAGGATATCGACAACACAGTGCACTCTCCTCGCAGCTAAGTGCATTTTTCGGAGGACTGGCTGAACGTTTGTGTGGAAATGTTGTTTTCTGATGTGGCAGAGGACAAGTATAAACACCGGGCTTGTGCGTACTTTTGTCAGGACATCTCAGGACAATTCGAAGGGATGCAGGACGCAGGGGAGCAGAGAAAGAGAGAAGCGAGAGAGAGAGAAACTTCCATGTCCCATTACCCGTCCTCCAGATGCCGCAAAGAAGCAGTTTTCAATAGAGGTGGAATGCTGGAAACATGAACCAGTTTGAACACAGCAGGGTCCCGCAAGCAGCAACAAGAATAATCAGCACATAATCCAATTTTCTGCACACCATTTAGTGCAATTCAGTCACTAACTCAGAATAAAGTTGGACTTGCCCTAATGATATGAATGGGTGATTGATCCATTGGATCAATAGTGCTCTGCAACCATGCAGCATTTGTTTTAGCTCGTTACTTACTGGTAATACCTTTGAGTTTAGTAATAAGTGAGCAATAATTGAAATTGCTGGAAACAGTTCATTTTAACGGGACAAAGTGGCTCCAGCCCATGTCTTCAGTCAGAGCACTGCCCCTCTGTAGCATGTGGCAGCTTGAATACTGGTCATGCCTAGCCTCTTCCCTCTGCAACAGAGCAATTCGCCACATGGAGGTTAAGGGACGATAGCAGCCACCATTGCACACTGTGCAAACGTGCGAGGTGCAAATTTTCACTCTACTTTACAAACAGGCTGTTTCCCACATCGCCAGAGGCAGCAGCCAATAATGCACAGTTGCTTCAGGAAGTTAGCCATCTTATCTACTGTAAACCTGGCTCCAACTGTCTGAGGTAATAGCCACCCCCATTCATCGTTGGGCTTTTCAGGGCTACTGTGCGGATACAAAGATACATTACATCATCAAGAAAGTATTTATATTCATTCTAACCCTTTGATATTGTAACAAGAGAGAGTCCCAAGGGTACCATTCCTATTGATTTAATGAGGCTGTTTGATGGCTTTACATCCAGAGGAAAGGAAGATTGTGGAAAAGATTCATGTCCGACAGGGTTGCACTTTCGAAGAAGCTTACAGGAAGGTAGCCATCTCTATTAAATCACACAAGTTCCACACATCGCGGGATAACTGGGCAAGAGCAGCCATTATAATGCAACGGTTTTGTCTGCAAAAGGGGCACAACCTTCCTGAAAAATATCTGACAAATGTTTCTTCGAATGGAGGGGAGGGAAGAAGGAATGCCGTGGTCATCAAGGTGAATGTGAAACGAAAAGGTCAGAAGTCAGACGTCACCAGGTTATAGTCCAACAGATTTATTTGAAATCGCTAGCTTTCATAGCGCTGCTCCTTCGTCAGGTGAGTTGCACTTGGCGTCATGTGACTTCTGACTGTGTGCACCCCAGTCCAACACCGGCACCTCCACATCACGGACCAAACGCGTTCACTCCTTTTATCTCTCCACAGCCACTGTCCGACCTGTTGATTTTTCCTAACACCTTCGGTTTTCATTTGTGAGCCCTTGCATCTGCAGCCCTTTGTTTCCCATTAAGGTGATGATGTGTCTATATTGGACCGCTGACTGACTTGCCCCCATTTCCTCTTGGCACTGGGATTTAAGTACTGCATGGTTACTGCATGACACCTTTAGACATGCACAAGTATACACGACTCAAAATTGGCAACAGCACAAGATGCACAACCTCAATTCAAATTGAGCTGACGAAAGATTTTGGTTTGTAAACAATGCAGCCATTTTTATATTGGTGATCACACATAGTCCAACATAATACAGGCTGCCTGATTCTTTACAATACCCGCTTAATTTTGTTTTCACTGCACAGACCTCTCGGTGTGCAGTCTAGAGGGAACACTAGTAATAATTTCTTTGCCTTCTGGCAAAGGCTGACAATGTAACAAATGATGCTCCCTTCAAGAATATGCTAGAACATGCTCCAGAGATAATACAGAGCAGCTATAGTGTGGTGGTGGTGTCCCTATCTCTGACCCAGGAGATCTGGGTACATGTCCCTTCTCTGTGTTACCATCTTTGAGCAGGTAGAAGTTAAAAATAAAATGGACTGGTTATCCCCACTAAGAGGAGGGAGCTGGAAAAGGGGAAGAGAACATACTGGAGTTTGTCTTGAAGTATAAACCGGAAGGAAATAGATTGGAAGATAAGACTTCTGCTTTGGCAAACAAATGATGGGCAACCCAACAAAGGGTTGCCTTCCCTTCTCATGGGGGTATCTGGACCAAGGAGCACAGTTTAAAACATAGGGGATCACCCATTTAAAATGGAGACAAGGAGAAGTTTCAGAGGGTTTTAGTCTCGAGCTTTGTCTGCCACACAGTGCCGAGGAGGTTCGGTCAAACATATTCAAGGTTGAGCTAGACAGAATGTTGACCTACAAGGAATTGGAGGATCATGGGAGTCAGGTAGGAAGGACCATAATCAGATCAGTGGTGGCTGTAATCAATGGCGAGGCAGATTGTTGGGTCGATTAGCTGACTCCGGTTCCTATTTTATGGTCTCTTGATCCAGGAGAAAAGGCACCTATGACTTATCTCTTGGACTCTACACTGTTCAATTCTGCTCTTGAATTCAATGACTGAAAGCCAAGGCCAGATTTGTACTGTCTTTGCATGTACCATTGCTGAAATTCCTCTCTCTCTCTCTCTCTCTCTCTCTCTCTCTCTCTCATGGCAACAAAAACTTCAACTACATGGCTCGTGAATGCCAAACTGTCCAAACCGGGACAGGACCAGCTCACGGACTGACCTAACATTACCCAGCGAAAACTGAAATTGCTGGAAAAGCTCACTTATATAAAAATGTTTTGGATGTGAACATAGGAGGTATAGTTAGTAAGTTTGCAGATGACACCAAATTTGGAGGTGTGGTGGACAGTGAAGAAGGTTACCTCAGCGTAAGATGGGATCTTGATTAGATGAACCAGTGGGCTGAGGAATGGCATATGCAGTTTAATTTAGATAAATATGAGGTGCTGCATTTTGGAAAGGCAAATCAGGGTGGGATTTATACACTCAAATAGACAAAGATCTTTTCCCTGGAGTGGGGGAATTCAAAACTAGAGGGCAAAGGTTTAGGGTGAAAGGGGAAAGATTTAAAAAAGGACCTGAGGGTCAACTTTTTCACAGAGGGTGGTGAGTGTTACCAGAGGAAGTGGTGGCGGCTGGTATAATTACCATCATTTAAAAAGGCATCTGAATGGGTATATGAATAGGAAGGCTTTAGAGGGATATGGACCAAGTGCTGGCCAATGGGATTAGATTTATCTGGTTGGCATGGAAGAGTTAGACTGAAGGGTCTGTTTCTGTGTTGTATATCTCTGACTTAGAAGGTCTAGCAGCATCTGTAAAGAAAAATCAGAGTTAATGTTTCGGGTCCAGTGACCTTTTCTCAGAAGGAGAAAGTGAGGACTACAGATATTGGAGATCACAGCTGAAAAATGTATTGCTGGAAAAACGCAGTAGGTCAGGCAGCATCCAAGGAGCAGGCGAATCGACGTTTCGGGCATAAGCCCTTCTTCTGATTCTTGAAGAAGGGCTTTTGCCCGAAACGTCGATCCTCCTGCTCCTTGGATGCTGCCTGACCTGCTGCGCTTTTCCAGTGCCTTTCCTCAGAACCAAGGAAGGGTCACCAGACCTGAAACATTAAACTCTGATTTCGCTTCACCGATGCTGCAAGACCTACTGAGCTTTTCCAGCAATTTGTTTTTGTTTCTGATTTACATCAACCGTGGTTCTTTATTATTAAAAGTTCCCCAAATTACTTTGCTGTTGAGAGAGAGACAGAGAGAGAGAGAGAGAGAGAGAGAGAGAGAGAGAGAGAGAGAGAGACAGAGAGAGAGGGAGAGAGAGAGGGAGAGAGAGAGGGAGAGAGAGAGAGACACAGAGACAGAGAGAGAGAGACAGACAGAGACAGAGAGAGAGAGAGACAGAGAGACAGAAAGAGAAAGAGAGAGACAGAGAGAGGGAGGGAGAGGGAGAGACAGAGATCCAGGTTTTCTGAAATGTAAACAGGATTTTAAATGGGGATGGACAACCCGATCCTGGGAATTACTACAAGATTAATTAGTGTTGACCATTCAGTAAGAACGAGTGACAGGGAACAGCTAATTTACGCTTTTTTTTTAATGACTGTCCTTTCGGCCTCCAGGATTCCAAAAGGGACATGTGGGTGGTGGTGGGGATAACACAAAACAAAGACTAAATGGTCAGATTATGAGAAACAAAAGTGCATTCCTGTTAGCTGAGTCACCTCAATGACTTCCAAATTAACTGCTATAGGATCAAACTCCCTTTTAGTCTTTTTGGCCTATGTGTGGTACAGTTAAAGTAGCCTCTATTTATTTAGATTGTATCCTGTGCTTAAGGACACAATGCAAGACAATAATCACCATCGGCTACATTCAAGTCAGTCTACCAATGGAAGATCTTTCCCTCTGAATCTATTACTTTGATGAATCCCTGATCACACCACCCCTACAGCTCAAGGAAAACTTCCTCTTCACACGTTTGTCCGTGGAGTATTTACAGATTAAGAGGTCTGTACCTTACAAATATTTAGCCAACACAATTCATTTGCATTTAATCAGTTGCTACTGGGTTCCCAAACAAAGTTTTCTCGAATTTGCATAACTTTTTTAAAAAAAACTGTGTGGAAGCGTGTCTCAGATTTTAAAATGTAAATTATTATTTTCTGGCTCATCTTCATCTTACCCTCTTGCATTCGTATCTCTCAAACTAAAATCCTGTAACTCCATCACTGACATTTTGAATCTCCCAACACCAAATGGACTGCAGTTCACCACCATCTTCTCAAGGTCAGCTAGGGACAGGTAATAAAAGGTTGGGCCAGCCAATGATACCCACATCTCCTGTACGAATTTTGAAAAACACCTCCCAGCCTCCACAACCCACCAATTCTGGTTTCTTAATTTTGATTGCTCTATGGGAGCAAATTACTGTACACGTTAGAATCTGTACCCAAAACAACAAATGCTGGAGACCACCGCGGGTCAGACAACATCCATGGAGAGACAGCAAGCTAACATTTCGAGTCAACATGACTCTTCACCAGTGTGGAAGTGTAGAGTGTTTTATGATTGGTGGTCACGTCTTTGGCTGCTTGAGTTCTATGTCTGGAATCTGTGTTAAGCCTTTCTACCATTTTGATCCTCTATCTTGTTTTAAGATTCCTTAGAGCAAATTTTTTAAAAAATATCTCCTTATATGGCTCAACATCAAATTTTGTGTTTTGACATACCCGTGAACCATTTTGGGACACAAAGGGGCTATATAAAAGCAAGCTGTTGTTCTTGAAGAGATACATTAGTGTTGACAGAAATATCATGTGTTCTGTTCTCTCCAAATTCCTTCCTTCATTGTTTTAAAATGATCTTGGTGAAAAAACACAGGGTTTTGCATAGTTTTGCAAGATTGTCCTTCTGCCCGTCAAGTTGCAAAGTTTGACATGACATCTGTCGAGGTCTGGAATTTGAATTCTATACTAGGAATTAGCAAAGTTGCAAAATATCTTTGCCCTACTACCTAGCAGTGACATCCATCAAGATGTATTGTTGCATCTGCCTTTTATAGATTTTGACATTTAATCACACAACACCAGGTTATAGTCCAACAGGTTTAATTGGAAGCACTAGCTTTCGGAACATTGTTCCTTCATCGGGTGGTTGTGCTAACCTGTTGGACTATAACCAGGTATGTGATTTTTAACTTTGTACACTCCAGTCCAACACCGGCATCTCCAAGTCATTACTCGAAACAGGCATCATCACATGACAAATAGAGATTGATTTTCATAAAACATGCTTTTTTGTGAAAGGAGAACTTACACAGAAATAAAAATCATTGAATAACCTGAGTTGATGATTTTCGCTCAGAAACACTGTTCCCATTCCAAAAACATACAGGTGATTTTACTTATGAACCTTTGTATCTGGTGGATTAGAACAATAATGGGGGTAATTTCCATTGTGATTTCAGGCTAGTTACCAGACTCCAATGATAGTCCTTATTTGGAATGAACTTATTCACAGAGGATTTTTTTTATTCATTCCCAGGATGTCAGTGTCATTGGCTAGGCCAGCATTTATTGCCCATCCCACCTTGACAGACGAACAGTTAAGAGAGTCAACATGTAGGTCCGACCAGGTAAGGATGGCAGTTTCCTTCTCTAAAAGGACATAGATGAGCCAGATAGCTTTTCCAACAATAACAATGGATTCATGATCATTAGACTCTAAATTCCAGATTTTTATTGAATTCAAATTCCACCATCTGCCATGTTAGGATTTGAACCTAGGTCCCCAGTATTTAACCTTGATCTGTGGGATTAATAATCCAGCAATAATACCAGTAGGCCTTTGCCTCTCCTCGTGAAACACGACAGGTATATGTCTCCTGACTCTACCCCACTCCTGTGTCAGTAAGTTTGTGTTCAAATAACCAATGGCCTTCATCTGTATGCTCTTAGCTTTATTAATACAATTAACATACAGTGAACTCCCCCATGATCCACATCCACTCCGACCACACATTTCCTATCAGCACATCTCCAACTAAACTTGCATTACTGCTTACTTTTAAAGTCAAACCAGGGGTTATGTATGGATTGATAAGTAGGCAAATGGAGGCCTGTGAATTTTGTTTTGCAGCAGAGTGACCAACAAGTATTTAAAAAATGCTTTCTGG
Source organism: Chiloscyllium punctatum (assembly GCF_047496795.1). Lineage (NCBI taxonomy): Eukaryota > Metazoa > Chordata > Chondrichthyes > Orectolobiformes > Hemiscylliidae > Chiloscyllium > Chiloscyllium punctatum. The sequence continues at coordinate 60,353,612 of NC_092755.1, forward strand.
GTATAGGTATAGCCTGTGAACACACTCAGCTGTAACGGCTGGTATTGTGTGTTCTAATCCAGCTGATCGCATTTGTAAAGACAACCCCAAACTACTTTTGACTCAGTGTACCCCCTTCCACCAAGCAACATGACTGATATCACAAATGTTTGTTACTGACAGAGTAAACCAGCTGGTCCCCACCAGCCCCTCACACACAGGACATTCAGACACCTGTACAAATTGTTTCTAATGATATTATAAAGAAACAAAATGGGCTTTGCAGATTCCTGTCTGAGTTGACTAAGAGCAAAAAGTTTCTTTGGCCTTTCCAAGACAAAAGCTACATAAACCAATATTTGCAAAAAAAAAGTGACTTTATATTATGAAAATATGCTACTTGTAAGACCAAGAAAATTCAAGAAAAGTAGCAAGCTTTTAAAAATATACAGAGGCTACATTGCATAATCACTCAAAATGGCTAACTCAGTTGGTGTAGATCTCCAGCCAGTTACATCAATCCAAATCTCTGCATATTTTCCTCGGATTACTTTGTCTATGTTCGTTAGGATTATAATTCTCTACATTATTATTCTTATTATTATTATTAATGTTTCCACAACCAGAGAGAACCTTTCTAATGAAGAATGATGATGATCATAGCTAGCTCCTTCACCAACGTTGCTCACTATTTACTTTTGCTAAGAGTTGCTGCAGATTTCCCTTTATCAGCAAAACTTGAAAACCATTCCAAAGCTCCCGAAACCCCCATCAAAACCTTCTTATTGCTAACTGAGCCTTATAAATATTACCTCAGCATGATCAAACAAGAAATGGCTAATCTGAAGCACAGTGAGCAGGCCTGGGAGGGGTGGGGGTGGGGGGGAGCTGGGAAAGTGGAGGCTTGGCAGCGGCCAGCAAACAAACACTGGACCTCATCCATAACATTAAAAAGAGGAGACAACAAGAGGAACAGCAAGGGGTCATCATCAAAGCTCCTTGTTACCACAGTGAGAGAACATGGGCGTTAAGCATCTGAACATCAAACCCTGCAGCTGACAGCACACCGCCGAGGTGCTGATCATCACAGTGGGGTCAAAGATGTGCACAAAAAGCACCAGCGAGCAGCTGGGCACTGGAGAGTGAGCTAACTGGGATTCAGGGAGAGGCCTAGCAAAGGGCTTCCAACCTAGAGCCCAGCCGGGTACTGCTTTTGTTCTCGCACACCATACAGACAAATGACTCATCCACACTGTCAGCAACAAGATAAAAGTGAGGAAGTTCACGATCTCCCAAGGATTTTTTTAAAAATGCGAATGCCTGCATCTGGCCCATCACCTAAAAGGAGTCAAACTGAACTGTACAACCTAAGCATGATCTTGGTGCGCCTATGATAATACACCCTATATACATTTGTTTGAAGGAATTTCTAAAAAAAACCTTCATCATTACCTGCAGAAATTTTCCTCTTCAATGAGATTTACCTTCTTACTTTTTAGCAGCAAGATCCCTTTTTAGATCGGGATGTTTGGGAAGAATTTTATGAATATTTATGATTTTGCAGGAATTGAAATTTTTCATACCAAAAGGTCTTTGTCACTTTGTCTTCCTGACTTTTTGATAGCTTCATGAAGTTTCAGTTAGTTGCCATCCTGGTCCTAGTTTAAACCTGAACTACTTGGGCTAGAACTGCACACACTCGAATTGGGCTTCTCCATGAATAGATTATAGGGTGTGAGAAACAGTGGGATGTGTCCAGCAATAGTGTATATAAAATTATCTTCAGCTTGAATATCCTCCCTTAAATGGTCTACCTCCCAACCTCACATTCTTCCTTTCCTAAAAGCTTATTTCTTTTAAAAAAAACACAAAATATTTCTGGCCAGCTCTCCTTGAATAACCTACTGTCAACTGGGCTTTGACAGTACTCTAGTGAGTGCCTTGGATATTTCGCTTTGTTAACGGCATTTACTGTTGTTACATCAGTCAAACCAAACCCACAGTTTCAAGGACAACACCAAATTGTTATGCAGCTAAGTGTTATACTGCTGTGCTCCACAGTACACACAAACATGGGATTGAAAATTTCACATCAACTCCAACCCATCCTCACCACAAATCACTGAAAAGTTATTGTAATAATGAAGGTGTAGAGGGTTTGGACAGACTGATGACAGAATACCCCTCTGCCTTATGATTCAGATCAAGAGGCCACTAACTCAACTACAACTAATCAAATTGGTCCACAAACACCACTAATGTTTAAGACTGATCACAGCACAAACCAACTCCTTCCCTTGCGAGTGGAATAGTTAATCATTAAACTAATGGTTAAACTTCAGAAACCAGCAAGTTCTTTTAGTCCTCCTCTCACATATCAGTATGACAGGTTTATTTAGTAATCTGAATGAATTTAAAACAAGCGAGTATATTAAATCTCCATCTCTGGGGTCCAATTCAGCTGTCATATTCTTAAAGGACGGCAATAAAAGGATTCATATTTTGTGACAAATGGAGAAGAAAGAAGGGATATCAAAGGCAGCCAGCTCTATTAAAATAGTAATATACTTGTGAAAATCCCATGCTGTGCTCAATCAACAGGGTTACACTGCAGTAAAAGTCATTATTAATATGGGGGGTCCCAAATGCCAGCCCCAGTACAGTTGTATCTTTAACAGATTTTCAAACCTTGGGATTATATTTCTTTGCAATTTCCCATGTAAGGGTTCCCTGGGGTCTTGTAGGAAGAGAGCTTTCTGTGCTCATTTAGCCTCCCGCACAACTTTTGGCTGCTCTAACACTAAATCTTACTAAGGATTGTGATGATCAATAACAATTACACATCAGCCAAGGTTTCCCAGACCTCAGTCCCATCCCATTCTTCATTTAATTGCTTCAGCTCTTTATAAAGGGAGCTTGAATAACTGTTGGAATTTAGACTTAAGGCCTCCCGTTTATGAGGCAAAACAAATGCCTTTAATTTATATACAGCCCTCATAACCTCAGCCAACGAAGTGTAATTGGAGTGTGGTCACTGTTGTAACACAGGACATGCTGTAGACAACCTGCACACAAGGTGGTCCCCAGGTAGGTAATCTGTTTTAGTTTCTCATTGACTGATAAATATTAATATGGATGCCAGGCCAGAACACTCATACTTTCAATCCATTAGTTATAAACATTTTTTAAATTTCAGATCTCCAGCATCCACTCTATGTTTTTATTAGAGCTATTCAAATTTATTCACTTTTATTTGAGAGGACAGACTTGGCTCAATGCCTGATCTGAAACCAACAGTGAAGTACTCGCTCGACACAGCACAGAGAGATCTACCTAGTTTCAGTGGGTTTTGAACTGATAACCTTTGGACGCAGCGGCAAGACTGCTTCCCTGTGATACAGTGGGACGTGGGTATCAATGGGTGAGCCAAACCAGAGATGCCCTTGAGAAGATGGGTGGTGAGCTGCCTTCTTGAACCACTGCAGTCCACTTGACAGAGGGTGACACTAATCCTTTGGGGACATGGGTTCAAATCCCATGACTAGTACATACTGGAAGTTAAATTCAGTTAATAGATCTGAAATATAACGCCAGTCTCCTTTATGGTGCCATGTAAATATTATTATGTCGTAAATGCCCATCTGGTTCACGAAAGCCAGTTAGGGAAGGCATTCTGGCATACTCTACCTGGTCAGGCCCCACATACAACAGCAATGTGGTCGACACTTCATTACTCTCCAGTCACACAGGAAGCCACCCAGTTCAGGGATTGGAACAGGAATAGGTCATTCAGCCCACTGAGCCTGCTCTGCTTTTTAATACGACCACTAAACACTTCAATACCTTTTACCTACCCTATCTTCTTAATCCTTTACACTAATGGTACATAGAAATCTCTCCATCTTGACCTTCAACAAACTCAAAGACGGAACCCTCTGGGGTAAAGAATTCCAAAGATTCACAACCCTCCGAGTGAAGAGGTTTCTCGTCATCTCAGTCCTAAATGGCACCCACTTAAAATTGTGCCCAGAGTCTAAACTGGCCACCCAGGGGAGACATCTTACCAGCACATTCCACCAGAGTCACCAAATAGTGATGAGGGTTCAGAATTCTGGCCGACATTTTTCCTGCTGAGGCCTTTGGCTGTGGCTTCCCCCACCCCCACCTTTGAAACATTTAACTCTGTTTCCCTCTTCACAAATGCTGCCAGACCGGAGTGTCTGTAGCATTGTACAGTGGCTAACACTACTGCCTTACAGTGCCAGGGACCAGGGTTCGATTCCAGCCTTGAGCGATTGCCTGTGTGGAGTTTGTATGTCTGCGTGGGTTTCCTCCGGGTGCTCTGGTTTCCTCCCACAGTCCAACGATGTGCAGGTTAGGTGAACTGGCCACGCTAAATTGCCCATAGCGTCCAGGAATGTGTAGGCCAGGTGGGTTAGCTGATGGAAAAGCAGGCTTACAAGGATAGGGTGAGTCTTGGTGGGACCTTCTTCGGAAGGTTGGTGTGGACACAATGGGGTGAATATGTTTCGAGAGTGCGTTGCTGGGAAAGCACAGCAAGTCAGGCAACATCCAAGGAGCAGGAGAATTGAAGTTTCGGGCAAAAGCTCTTCATCAGGAATGAGACTGGGAGGCTCGGGGGTGCAGCTGGGGGAGGAAGGTAGCTGAGAGTGCAATAGGTGGATGGAGGTGAGGATAAAAGGTGATAAGGTTGGGGGGGGATGTGGGAGAGGTGGGAAGGGAGATGGACAGGTGGGACAGGTCATGAGGGCGGTGCTGAGCACAGGTGGGGAAAGGGGAAGTGAGGAAACTAGTAAGATTAGGGCCAGTCAAGGGCAGTAGTGGGAGGTTGTGCGTGGAGTCTGAGGAGATAGCAGAAGAGTTAAATTAATGTTTTCCTTCAGTATTCACACTGGAAAAATAATGTTGTTGAGGAGAATACTGAGATACAGGCTACTAGACTAGATGGGGTTGAGGTTCACAAGGAGGAGGTGTTAGCAATTCTGGAAAGTGTGAAAACAGATAAGTCCCCTGGGAGGTTGGGATTTTTCCTGGGAAAAATCCTTTGGGAAGCTAAGGAGGATATTTCAGAGCACTTGGCTTTGATCTTCATATCATCGTTGTCAACAGGAGTAGTGCCAGAAGAGTGAAGGATAGCAAATGTTGTTCCCTTGTTCAAGAAGGGGACTATGGACAACCTGGTAATTATAGACCAGTGAGCCTTACTTCGGTTGTGGGTAAAGTGTTGGAAGAGATTATGAGAGATAGGATTTAATCATTGAGAAAGAAATAATTTGATTAGGGATAGTCAACATGGTTTTGTGAAGGGTAAGTCATGCATCTCAAACCTTATTGAGTTCTTTGAGAAGGTGACCAAATAGGTGGATGACGGTAAAGTGGTTGATGTGGTGTATGCAGACTTCGGTAAAGCATTTGATAAGGTCCCCCACTGTAATTTGCAGAAAATACGCAGGCATGGGATTGAGGGTGATTTTAATGGTGTAGATCAGAAATTGCCTAGCTGTAAGAAGCCAGAGGGTGGTGATTGATGGAAATATGTTCATCCTGGAGTTCAGTTACTAGTGGTGTACAGCAGGATCTGTTTTGGGGACACTGTTGTTTGTCAATTTTATAGATGACCTGGATGAGGGCATAGAAGGATGGGTTAGTAAGTTTGTGAATGACACTGAAGTCAGTGGAGTTGTGGACAGTGCAGAAGGATGTTGCAGGTTACAGGGGGACACAGATAAGCTGCAGAGCTGGGCTGAGAGGTGGCAAATGGAGTTTAATATGGAAAAGAGTGAGGTTATTAACTTTAGAAGGAGTAACAGGAATACAGGGCTAATGGTAAGATTCTTGGTAAAGTGGTTGAGCAAAGAGATCTCAGTGTCCATGTGTATAGATCCCTCAAAGTTGCCACCCAGGTGGATAGCGTGTTGCTGGAAAAGCACAGCAGGTCAGGCAGCATCCGAGGAGCAGGAGAACCGCAATGGGGCGAATGACCTGCTTCCACACTGTTGGGATTCTATGACTCTAGTGATTATCGATAGGTTGTGAGCATGCTCATGTGAAGCACAAACACCAGCGTAGACAGATTAAACTGACTGGCTTGTCTCTGCTGCAAATGTTTACCTAATTCAAATGTAATCTAAGATTATAACAATACAATATTACCACATTGCAATATCCCAATGCTTCTGTGAATCCACGCACTCTTCCCTCATGTTTTAGCTAATGCTCCACTGATGGCAAAGAGGGTGCTTTGTGCTCAAATCAGTGCAGGTTCACAAATCATTAAAAAAAAGTCCACTGGAAACATTCTGGACTGCAAAGGGTTTTGTAAAATGGTTGTGCTTTTTTTAAAAAGCCATACGATAAAAGTAGAGTCCAGGAGGATATAAATATCGATGACTTTATCCAACTTTAATCCGGCTGCTGGTCAGCAGTACTATCAGTTGATAGCGGTGAAGGATTGGTGCAAAAAAATTGGCAAAGAACTTAAATACATTTCAGTACTTTTATCTCCCTCTCTTACTCTATTGTTTAAAGAGACTGTATCTCTCTTTGGGGCTTACCTATGCTGCAAATCAAACCAGACATCAAAACCCCAGGAGGTCAGCTATATTTACAGCATGACTACCATGTTGTTTAATTGTCCTTCCTTTCAGTTCCTTTGATCTTTTGGAGAGAATAGGTTTGGGGTAACAATGCTCCATTGATCAGATTGTTGATACATTGCGACTTGGTTTGCTTTGATAACTCCTTGCTTTGTTTGCTAAGAACAAGCTCCTGAATCAGTCAATTAAACAAATTCACCTCGGCCTAGTCTCTTGTTTCAGTTCACTAGAGGGAGGGAGGTCATTCAGCCCATCAGTCCAAAAAGATCCTGAAGACTCAGGTCAGCAAATAATTGTTTTCAAAATGAATCCAGGGATTTGTCTCCAGTGTTCTCACTGGAAATCGACTGAGAAGATGTAACGTTTCTTTTAAACAAAATCCTGTCACCGTGACTAAATAACTTGGGTTGACCGGTGTCCCATTTTTGTTGTTCTTGGTTTAGCCAAAAGAAATAGCCTGAATTTACTTTTTCCATGTCCTTGCTTATTTTCCAAACTTTAATATGGTTATTGCTCCTTCTCGGCTCACATTTTGCCTAGTTAACCCCATCATTCAGACATTGGACACTGGGAAGCAGCTTTAAAGGTTCTTTTCAGTATTTGGATCTCTCTCGAATTTTGATGGCCAGAAATGAATGGCTCATTGTTCCTTGCGTGGCCTGACCAGTTTGAATCACTGTTTCCCCTGACTGTATTCTGGATTTGTTGCTGGATGTTGCATTAATTTTGTTAATAAGTATCTTGTTTGGATATGCTGACCTTTGAATCAACTGAGATACTAAGCCCTCAGTTGCTTTTTATCTTCTGATGCTTCTTTATCTTCCGCATCTGTTTTAAATTCTTGATGATTGTCTATATCCAATTTTATCTTACATTCTTCTGCCCACCTCATTCTGCAATTACCTCTTAAATTCCACTACTCCGCCTAGCTTGGTATCGTCTGTAAATCAGAACACTTTTTATTGCTATCAGAAGACTAATTCAGAAGCTAGCATTTGCGTAACGAACCAAAAGGCCAGTTTCCATGCAGTGGGCTAGGAGAAGAACAACAAAGCTAGCTGCATATCTATTGCATGGGCTGTAACAATTTACCATGGTTACTTTAAGTGTCACCTTGGATTTAATGACCTGATGAAGAAGCGACGCTCTGAAAGCTAGTGTGCTTCCAACTAAACCTGTTGGACTATAACCTGGTGTTGTGTGATTTTTAACTTTGGATTTTAATGTCTGCCATGGACAGCAGCAATGGTTTGACCACGTTCTCTGAACTAGACATCATCCTGACTTAAGACATTTATCAGGCGTTCGTTCTCCCTGGGTCAAAATCCTGGAATTCCCTGTGCAAAACCATCGTGCAGGAAGCAACAGAACAGCAAGTACCATGGAGGTTCAAACAGAATGTTCACCACTCCCATCACAGAGCAACTAGAGAAGGCCAACAGATGCAGCCAAGCACCTTCTGGAGAAGCTGCTGGTTGAATTCTGATCATTGCTACAACGGGTGATTGCATGTTGACATGACTGACAGCAACTGCAAGATTGCAAACAACATAAGTGAAGCCCTTAAAAAGTTAGTCTGTCCGTTCCCACAGTAGTGGTTGGTTCACAAATTAGTTCATCGGTTTTGCTCGCAGTTTTCTTGCAAAGTGGCTGAGCTAAAGAACAGTCAGTCAGTTAAGCTGATGACAATCAACTGAAGGGCATACATACCCCTCTCACCCACGTCCTGTCACAGGTTGTCTTGATCTAGAGTAGTAGGGTGGCTCAGTGGTTAGCATTAAATGTCTCAGACCGCCAGGGACCTGGGTTTGATCCCACCCTTGAGAGACTATCACAGATCATCTTGAAATGTATTATTTGCCCCTTCCCCATTGCCTGACAGGGCCCTCCATTTGAAGACGTTTTCCAATTTTCTTCTGAAGAGTACCGTTCAAAAGTACAGGAGTTGGCAGGTCATGTTGCGGCTGTACAGGACATTGGTTAGGCCACTGTTGGAATATTGTGTGCAATTCTGGTCTCCTTCCTATCGGACAGGTGAAACGTGAAAGGGTTCAGAAAAGATTTACAACGATGTTGCCAGGGTTGGAGGATTTGAGCTACAGGGAGAGGCTCAACAGGCTGGGGCTGTTTTCCCTGGAGCGTCGGAGGCTGAGGGGTGACCTTATAGAGGTTTACAAAATTATGAAGGGCATGGATAGGATAAATTGACAAAGTCTTTTCTCTGGGGTCGGAGAGTCCAGAACTAGAGGGCATAGGTTTAGGGTGAGAGGGGAAAGATATAAAAGAGACCTAAGGGGCAACTTTTTCACATAGAGGGTGGTATGTGTATGGAATGAGCTGCCAGAGGATGTGGTGGAGGCTGGTACGATTGCAACATTTAAGAAACATTTGGATGGGTATATGAATAGGAAGGATTTGGAGGGACGTGGGCTGGGTGCTGGCTGGTGGGATTACGTTGGATTGGGATATCTGGTCGGCATGGACGGGTTGGACCGAAGGCTCTGTTTCCATCCTGTACATCTCTATGACTCTTTGCTCCCAGGCAGATCAGAACAAGTTGCTGCTTTAAAACAAAACTCCAAATAATTTCTGTTTCTTTTTTCAAACTTATCCCAACTGTTCCTGAATCTGCAGCCGATATTCAATGCAAACAGTGAGGGACCCTGTAAGTCGGGACTTCATTCAACAAACTCACATCCCAACTGCACTGTGCGATATATCGAAACATTGGGGGAATTATTTTGCACAGAGATGGTTACATTAATTTCAGCACAAATGTGTGTGACAATCCAGGCAGAAGGCCCTGAGAAACAAGTCGTAAAAAGAAAAGAAGTTTATAAGTATTGAAAAGCTAACTCCTCGAGGTGAGATACAGTCCAGTTTTCTGTCCTGTGTGGGAAAGGCAGTATGGTACGTATAATCTTTTGTAGGTTTGCAACAGAAAAAGAAAGCTCCCCTTTTTGTGTTCCAGTCCTTTGACGGCCTGCCTCTGATATTCTCAAAAGGGGTGGGAGGGGATGGAGAAACACAGAAACATCCAGGGTATCCAAGGCATTTTTCCAAACCGATTGCCTTAGCAGATACAACCCCTGCTTCCGTGTGACCCTGCATTCATTTACCTCCGTTTATCACCAGTCATCGCCCTCCCTCCTCGCTAAAAATGTTGTCCTTTTTCTCCCCCTCTCTGTTGCTCAAAAAACTCTTTGTTTTCCCTTCCCAGACCGAGCCAAAGAAATATCTCTCCCCGAGAGTCTGATCGTGCATAACAGACGGGACAGAACCGGACAGGACTTGGCTCCTTTCGGTGCCCCCGTACTACAGACGGGAGAGCCGGGTAGGGGAGACCTGCAGCACTCAACAGGCACTTTGATCTTGCAAGAGGCTGCGTGCTCATGAGCAAGTTTTCGTCCCCCGATAGCATCAGTCTCAAGGCAACTCAGCACAGCAATGCGATAGATAGTCAGCAAGATTGTAGCCCGGGCCCACAAACATTTAGACTGATCGGTTTCCTCAATGTACGGGCCGGAATACAATACAAACTGACCCACTCGGCTCTTTGAACTGATCGCTCCACTGGCATAAAACGACATTGTGAAAACTCCAGGTCTAAACATTGATCAAATCAGAATTAGGTTTATTGTCACATGGACTCAAATGAGTACAGTGAAAAGTTTACAAATTATAACCTAGGGTGCCAGTTTAGGCACAATGGTATCTAGGTACAGGGTCTTAAGAACAAAATTCTTGGGGGATGGGATTACAAAAAAAATAATAAGCAAATATGAAATTCAGCATTACAGATTATAGGAATAAATAAAAGAAAATAAAAGTTCAAACTAACAGTCAGGTAGGAGAATCGAGTGGAATAGAAAACGCTAGTACTATACTTGCAATAAGAATTTAAATAGCCAAACTGTAAAACGTGACCATGCTGCAATTTGTTTCATAAATTTTAAGATTAGTGAAATTCTGAAATGTTCCAATACTCTAAATCTGTCAGTTTTGTCAGTTGTGTGTACACAATTAGGCTGAAATGCAATGTGTGCCTACACTCAGGAAGCTGGGAAATATCTTTCTTTAAAATGAAATATTCTGAACGTTTTGTTTTAACCCCCCCCCCCCCGCAGAGTTAAAAGCCTAGCAGTAAAATTTGCAGCAAGGTGACGGTGAATTCAGACAATATCAACTCAAATACTAGACAGACTTCCACTGGAGCAAAGTGATGGCCATTATCATCACTCAATTAAAACCAAATCTATTTCCAATGGATTTGCTGTTTTACCCAGAGAAATAGATTGAATGACATGCAGCAACTCCCTGAACACAGTAAAAATCCTGGAATTCCCCGTACTTTCAAAATGGTTCTCTGTTAGACCAATATCTCAAGGCCTGCCTAGATTTCAAATCAGGAGTGTGGGGCATGAATTCATTCACCACGTTTCCGAAGGCCAATAAAAGCTGCTGCCCCCAGGTTAGCTATCTAATTAAGGATGGTGGATAAAGCAAGGAAGCAGCAGAATGAGGTCTCTGGGCCTGGTTTAGCCAGCAGTCCTGCCTGGAGTGGTGATTACTGCCAAGGTCAGTGGTGGGGATGCCTCAGAACAGAGACATTCTGTGCTAGTCATGGGGCAGAAGGAAATCTCTCACAGCCACTAGGCCACTTGTAACAGAGCCAGACCTCTCTGGTTGCCAGCCACATCAAACTGCAACACCCTCCCCCCCGCGCCAACTCCCCCAATGACATGCCCATCCTGGGCCTGCCCCACTGTCAAAATCAGGCCACGCTCAAACTGGACAGAAAACACTTCATCTTTCGCCTTGGGAGCTTACGGCCCCAACATAGAATTCACCAGCATCCAAATCTCCCCACCCCCAACCTCATCCCAAGTCCAGTCCTTCCTCTCTAACCCACACCCTTGACCTGACCTATCCAACCTACCCTTCCCAACCTCGATCACCTCCTACCTGCATCCACCTATCGTCATCACACCTCATTCCCCCCATTTATTTCTCAGCCCCCTTCTCCCCCCCCCCCAACCCTGAAGAAGGGTCCTGCCCAAAACGTGGACTCCCCTGCTCCTCTGATGCTGCTTGACCTGCTGTGCCTTTTCCAGCTCCACATTGTATTGACACCGTACATGCAGCTCATTGCAATAACAGCTGGTGGGTGAAAGGGGGCCCTCCCAGGATTAAATATCCTGGGGAAACAGAAGGCAGCACCAAGAACAATGGCAGCTACCAACAAGGCACCCAACTGAGGGGCTCTGGATAGGGGCGTTCGGTCATGTTGGCGAGAGTGGGGTCAAAGTCAAAAGGGGTTAGTTTCAACTTGCTCCCACCCACTTGTGCTAGGTGCTTCAATCAATCACTGAGCATTTGTGAATAGGGGACACAGGATCTGTGGGTTTGCTCTTCTAACACCGCCCCCCCCCAGCACCTGTATGTTCAATACCAGCAGAGAGCTGGTCTGAGGTCTAAGGTCCTGAGGTGATCAGTTTCCCACTTAGCCTTCCAGCCCAGGTTTAAGTGGGTGCAGATGTGAAGATATCAGGGTCCATAACCCAACACCTCCTACTTATGCAAATATAAACCCTTCAACCTGCAAACTCGCTGGTGGCTCAGTGGTTCGCATTGCTGCCTCATAGCACCAGGGACCTGGGTTCGATTCCTATCTCGGGTGACTGTGTGGAGTTTGCACATTCTCCGTGTCTGCATGGGTTTCCTCTGGGTGCGCCGGTCTCCTACCACAATCCAAAAATGTGTGGGTCAGGTGAACTGGCCATGCTAAATTGCCCATAGTGTTAGTTGTATTAGTCAGGGGTAAAACGTAGGGGAATTGGTCTGGGTGGGTTATTCTTCGGAGGGTTGGAATGGGCCAAAGGGCCTGTTTCCACACTGTAGGGAACTGAAACTAAACTAATATCCTAATAAATGCACACAAGCCATTTCTTATAACACAATTGCTCAGAATCAGTCCTGTAGATCCCATGTTTCCTAGCTCGGCATTCGCTCTCCAGATTTGTAAATGGAAGTCGCAAGAAGCCATTTTTCTAAGGTAATATTCAAAGAAAGCACCATCACATTGTAGCAGCCATATGTTTGCATATGGTTCACCTTTCCCCTCTGATTTAATGGTCACTTTCACCCATTAAGCAATAGCGTATTGCCTCACATAAAAGAATGTGATAGGAATGCATGGATTTATCAGTAACCATGGTAACATTCAGGTGAACATCTCTACTGACTGTGTCCCACATTCAGTTCTCAGCACAAACGGGTTACAAGATCTTTCTTTTATACATCATATGCCAAATGTGGTACTACTACCAAGGTAAAAGCATGAATCTGGCTGATAAGTAGAAATCTTCTTCAGGAATTAAAGTCATAAAGATTTGGTAACTGCATCAGCATGTGTGGAGTGGGACCTGTCTCCTTCAGCCAATAAGGGGATGGAGGGTGACTGACAGCTCACTATTCAGCCACATCTTATCACGTACATACACTTGTTCCATCCACCCAGGTCAGCTCTGACCCTGACTCCAAAACAAAGGGCAAGAAAAGAGCAGCATCTCTATCACCTCAATCCCTCAGTCTCGTCCTTCTCTCTCTCTCTCTCTCTCTGTGTCGTCCTTCTCTCTCTTGTCCTTCTCTCTCTCTGTGTGTCGTCCTTCTCTCTCTCTCTCTCTCTGTGTCGTCCTTTTCTCTCTCTCGCTCTCTCTCGTCCTTTCCTCTCTCGCTGTCACTCTAGCTCTGTGTCGTCCTTCTCTCTCTCTCTCTCTCTGTGTCGTCCTTTTCTCTCTCTCGCTCTCTCTCGTCCTTTCCTCTCTCGCTGTCACTCTAGCTCTGTGTCGTCCTTCTCTCTCTCTCTCACTCTCTCGTCCTTTTCTCTCTCTTGCTCTCTCTCGTCCTTTTCTCTCTCTCTCTCTCTGTCACACTCTCTCTCTGTGTCGTCCTTCTCTCTCTCTCTCTCTCTCGTCCATTTCTCTCTCTCTCTCGTCCTTTTCTCTCTCTCGCTCTCTCTCGGTCACGTCCTTTTCTCTCTCTCTCTCTGTCCCGTCCTTTTCTCTCTCTCTCTCTGTCACGTCCTATTCTCTCTCTCTCTCTCGCTCTCTCTCTCTGTCTCGTCCATTTCTCTCTCTCTCTCGTCCATTTCTCTCTCTCTCTCGTCCATTTCTCTCTCTCGCTCTCTCTCTGTCACGTCCTTTTCTCTCTCTCTCTCTGTCCCGTCCTTTTCTCTCTCTCTCTCTGTCACGTCCTTTTCTCTCTCTCTCTCGCTCGCTCTCTCTGTCTCGTCCATTTTTCGCGCTCTCTCTCTCTGTCTCGTCCTTTTCTCGCTCTCTCTCTCTCTCGTCCTTTTCTCTCTCTCTCGTCCATTTCTCTCTCTCTCTCTGTCTCGTCCATTTCTCTCTCTCGTCCTTTTCTCTCTCTCGCTCTCTCTCTGTCACGTCCTTTTCTCTCTCTCTCTCTCTGTCACGTCCTTTTCTCGCTCTCTCTCTCTCTCGTCCATTTCTCGCTCTCTCTCTGTCTCGTCCATTTCTCTCTCTCGTCCTTTTCTCTCTCTCGCTCTCTCTCTGTCACGTCCTTTTCTCTCTCTCTCTCTCTCTCGTCCATTTCTCTCTCTCTCTCTCTGTCTCGTCCATTTCTCTCTCTCGTCCTTTTCTCTCTCTCGCTCTCTCTCTGTCACGTCCTTTTCTCTCTCTCTCTCTCTCTCTCTCGTCCATTTCTCTCTCTCTCTCTCTGTCTCGTCCATTTCTCTCTCTCGTCCTTTTCTCTCTCTCGCTCTCTGTCACGTCCATTTCTCTCTCTCTCTCTCTCTCTCGTCCATTTCTCGCTCTCTCTCTCGCTGTCTCGTCCATTTCTCTCTCTCTCTCTCTCTCGTCCATTTCTCTCTCTCTCTCTCTCTCTCTCTGTCTTGTCCTTTTCTCGCTCTCTCTCTCTCTCTCGTCCTTTTCTCTCTCTCTCTCTCTCTCTCTCTCTCGTCCATTTCTCTCTCTCTCTCTGTCTCGTCCATTTCTCTCTCTCGTCCTTTTCTCTCTCTCGCTCTCTCTCTGTCACGTCCTTTTCTCTCTCTCTCGTCCATTTCTCTCTCTCTCTCTCTCTCTCTCTCTCTCTCGTCCATTTCTCTCTCTCTCTCTCTCTCTCTCTCTCTCTGTCACGTCCTTTTCTCTCTCTCTCTGTCTCGTCCATTTCTCTCTCTCTCTCTCTCTCTGTCTCGTCCATTTCTCTCTCTCTCTCTCTCTCTGTCTCGTCCTTTTCTCGCTCTCTCTCTCTCTGTCTCGTCCTTTTCTCGCTCTCTCTCTCTCTGTCTCGTCCATTGCTCTCTCTCTGTCTCTGTCTCGTCCATTTCTCTCTCTGTCTCTGTCTCGTCCATTTCTCGCTCTCTCTCTCTCTGTCTCGTCCTTTTCTCGCTCTCTCTCTCTCTCTCGTCCTTTTCTCTCTCTCTCTCTCTCTCGTCCATTTCTCTCTCTCTCTCTGTCTCGTCCATTTCTCTCTCTCGTCCTTTTCTCTCTCTCGCTCTCTCTCTGTCACGTCCTTTTCTCTCTCTCTCTCTCTCTCTCTCTCTCGTCCATTTCTCTCTCTCTCCCTGTCTCGTCCATTTCTCTCTCTCGTCCTTTTCTCTCTCTCGCTCTCTGTCACGTCCTTTTCTCGCTCTCTCTCTCTCTCGTCCATTTCTCTCTCTCGTCCTTTTCTCTCTCTCGCTCTCTCTCTGTCACGTCCTTTTCTCTCTCTCTCTCTCTCTCGTCCATTTCTCTCTCTCTCTCTCTGTCTCGTCCATTTCTCTCTCTCGTCCTTTTCTCTCTCTCGCTCTCTGTCACGTCCATTTCTCTCTCTCTCTCTCTCGTCCATTTCTCGCTCTCTCTCTCTCTGTCTCGTCCTTTTCTCGCTCTCTCTCTCTCTGTCTCGTCCATTCCTCTCTCTCTCTCTGTCTCGTCCATTTCTCTCTCTCTCTCTGTCTCTGTCACGTCCTTTTCTCTCTCTCTCTCTCTCTCTGTCTCGTCCATTTCTCTCTCTCTCTCTCTCTCTGTCTCTGTCTCGTCCATTTCTCTCTCTCTCTCTCTCTGTCTTGTCCTTTTCTCGCTCTCTCTCTCTCTCTCTGTCTCGTCCATTTCTCTCTCTCTCTCTCTCGCTGTCTCGTCCTTTTCTCTCTCTCTCTCTCTCTGTCTCGTCCTTTTCTCTCTCTCATCCATTCCTCCCTCTCTCTCGTCCATTCCTCCCTCTCTCTCGTCCATTCCTCTCTCTCTCTCGTCCATTTCTCTCTCTCGCTCTCTCTGTCTCTTTCTCTCTCTGTCACGTCCTTTCTCTCTCTCTGTCTCGTCCTTTATTGTCTCTCGCTCTCTCTCTCGTCCATTTCTCTCTCTCTCTCTCTCGTCCATTTCTCTCTCTCTCTCTCTCGTCCATTTCTCTCTCTCTCTCTCTCGTCCATTTCTCTCTCTCTCTCTCTCTCTCGTCCATTTCTCTCTCTCTCGCTCTCTCTGTCTCGTCCATTTCTCTCTCTCTCTCTGTCGCTTTCTCTCTCTGTCTCGTCCTTTTCTCTCTCTCTCTCTGTCTCTCTCTTTCTCTCTCTGTCTCGTCCTTTTTCTCTTCTCTCTCTCTGTCTCGTCCTTTATTGTCTCTCGCTCTCTCTCTCTCTCTCTCTCGTCCATTTCTCTCTCTCTCGTCCATTTCTCTCTCTCTCTCGTCCTTTTCTCTCTCTCTAGCTCTCTCTGTCTCGTCCATTTCTCTCTCTCTGTCTCGTCCTTTTCTCTCTCTCTCTCTGTCTCGTCCTTTATTGTCTCTCGCTCTCTCTCTCTCTGTCTCGTCCATTTCTCTCTCTCTCTCTGTCTCGTCCTTTTCTCTCTCTCTCTCTCGTCCTTTTCTCTCTCTCTCGTCCATTTCTCTCTCTCTCGTCATTTCTCTCTCTCTCGCTCTCTGTCTCGTCCACTTCTCGCTCTCTCTGTCTCGTCCTTTTCTCACTCTCTCTCTCTCTCGTCCTTTTCTCTCTTTCTCTCTCTCTCTCTTGTCCTTTTCTCTCTCTGTCGCTCACTCTCTCTTGTCCATTTCTCTCTCTCTCTCTGTCTCGTCCATTTCTCTCTCTCATCCTTTCTCTCTCTCGCTCTCTCTCTGTCACGTCCTTTTCTCTCTCTCTCTGTCACGTCCTTTTCTCTCTCTCTCTGTCTCGTCCATTTCTCTCGCTCTCTCTCTCTCTGTCTCGTCCATTTCTCTCGCTCTCTCTCTCTCTGTCTCGTCCATTTCTCTCGCTCTCTCTCTCGCTGTCTCGTCCTTTTCTCTCTCTCTCTCTCTCTCTCTCGTCCATTTCTCTCTCTCTCTCTGTCTCGTCCATTTCTCTCGCTCTCTCTCTCTCTGTCTCGTCCATTTCTCTCGCTCTCTCTCTCTCTCTCTCGTCCTTTTCTCTTTCTCTCTCTCTCTCTGTCTCGTCCATTCTCTCGCTCTCTCTGTCTCGTCCTTTTCTCTCCTCTCTCTCTCTCTCTCTGTCTCGTCCTTTTCTCTCTCTCTCTCTCTCTCTCTCTTGTCCATTTCTCTCTCTCTCTCTGTCTCGTCCATTTCTCTCTCTCGTCCATTTCTCTCTCTCGTCCATTTCTCTCTCTCGTCCATTTCTCCTCTCTCGTCCATTTCTCTCTCTCGTCCATTTCTCTCTGTCTCTGTCTCGTCCTTTTCTCTCTCTCGTCCATTCCTCCCTCTCTCTCGTCCATTCCTCCCTCTCTCTCGTCCATTTGCCTCCCTCTCTCTCGTCCATTCCTCCCTCTCTCTCGTCCATTCTCCCTCTCTCTCGTCCATTCCTCCCTCTCTCTCGTCCATTCCTCCCTCTCGCTCTCTCTGTCTCTCTCTCTCTCTGTCTCGTCCTTTATTGTCTCTCGCTCTCTCTCTTGTCCATTTCTCTCTCTCTCGTCCATTTTTTCTCTCTCTCTCTCGTCCTTTTCTCTCTCTCTCTCGCTCTCTCTGTCTCGTCCATTTCTCTCTCTCTCTCTCTGTCGCTTTCTCTCTCTGTCTCGTCCTTTTCTCTCTCTCTCTCTTTCTCTCTCTCTCTCGTCCTTTTCTCTCTCTCTAGCTCTCTCTGTCTCGTCCATTTCTCTCTCTCTGTCTCGTCCTTTTCTCTCTCTCTCTCTGTCTCGTCCTTTATTGTCTCCCGCTCTCTCTCTCTCTGTCTCGTCCATTTCTCTCTCTCTCTCTGTCTCGTCCTTTTCTCTCTCTCTCTCTCGTCCTTTCTCTCTCTCTCTCGTCCATTTCTCTCTCTCTCTCGTCCATTTCTCTCTCTCTCGTCCATTTCTCTCTCTCTCGCTCTCTGTCTCGTCCATTTCTCTCTCTCTCTCTCTCTGTCTCGTCCATTTCTCTCTCTCTCTCTCTGTCTCTGTCTCGTCCATTGCTCTCTCTCTCTCTCTCTCTGTCTGTCTCGTCCATTGCTCTCTATCTCTCTCTCGCTGTCTCGTCCTTTTCTCTCTCTCTCTGTGTCGTCCATTGCTCTCTCTCTCTCTCTCTCTTCTCGCATCCATTTCTCTCTCTCTCTCTCTCTCGTCCATTTCTCGCTCTCTCTCTCTCTCTCTCGTCCATTTCTCGCTCTCTCTCTCGTCCATTTCACACTCTCTCTCTCTCTCTCGCTCTCGCTGTCTCGTCCTTTTCTCTCTCTCTCTGTGTCGTCCATTGCTCTCTCTCTCTCTCTCTCGCATCCATTTCTCTCTCTCTCTCTCTCTCGCATCCATTTCTCTCTCTCTCTCTCTCTCGTCCATTTCTCGCTCTCTCTCTCTCTCTCTCTCGTCCATTTCTCTCTCTCTCTCGTCCATTTCTCTCTCTCTCTCTCTCTCTCGTCCTTTTCTCTCTCTCTCTCTCTCTCTCTGTCCCGTCCATTTCTCTCTCTCTCTCTCTCTGTCCCGTCAATTTCTCTCTCTCTCTCTCTCTCGCTCTCTCTGTCTCGTCCATTTCTCTCTCTCTCTCTGTCGCTTTCTCTCTCTGTCTCGTCCTTTTCTCTCTCTCTCTCTGTCTCTCTCTTTCTCTCTCTGTCTCGTCCTTTTCTCTCTCTCTCTCTGTCTCGTCCTTTATTGTCTCTCGCTCTCTCTCTCTCTCTCTCGTCCATTTCTCTCTCTCTCTCGTCCTTTTCTCTCTCTCTAGCTCTCTCTGTCTCGTCCATTTCTCTCTCTCTGTCTCGTCCTTTTCTCTCCCTCTCTCTGTCTCGTCCTTTATTGTCTCTCTCTCTCTCTCTCTCTCTGTCTCGTCCTTTTCTCTCTCTCTCTCTCGCTCTCTCTCGCTCTCTGTCTCGTCCATTTCTCTCTCTCTCTCTCTCTCTGTCTCGTCCATTTCTCTCTCTCTCTCTGTCTCGTCCATTTCTCTCTCTCTCTCTCTCTCTCTGTCTCTGTCTCGTCCATTGCTCTCTCTCTCTCTCTCTCTCTCTCTGTCTCGTCCATTTCTCGCTCTCTCTCTCGTCCATTTCACACTCTCTCTCTCTCTCTCTCTCTGTCTCGTCCATTTCTCTCTCTCTCGCTCTCGCTGTCTCGTCCATTTCTCTCTCTCTCTGTGTCATCCATAGCGCTCTCTCTCTCTCTCGCATCCATTTCTCTCTCTCTCTCTCTCTCGTCCATTTCTCTCTCTCTCTCTCTCTCTCGTCCATTTCTCTCTCTCTCTCTCTCTCTCGTCCATTTCTCTCTCTCTCTCTCTCTCTCTCTCGTCCTTTTCTCTCTCTCTCTCTCTCTCTGTCCCGTCCATTTCTCCCTCTCTCTCTCTCTCTCTGTCCCGTCCATTTCTCTCTCTCTCTCTCTCTCTCTCTGTCCCGTCCATTTCTCTCTCTCTCTCTCTCTCTCTCTCTGTCTCGTCCATTTCTCTCTCTCTCTCTCTCTCTCTGTCTCGTCCATTTCTCTCACTCTCTCGTCCATTTCTCTCTCTCTCTCTCTCGTCGATTTCTCTCTCTCTCGTCCATTTCTCTCTCTCTCTCTCTCTCTCTCTCGTCCTTTTCTCTCTCTCTCTCTCTCTCTCTCTCGTCCTTTTCTCTCTCTCTCTCTCTCTCTCTCGTCCTTTTCTCTCTCTCTCTCTCTCTCTCTCTGTCCCGTCCATTTCTCTCTCTCTCTCTCTCTCTCTCTCGTCCATTTCTCTCTCTCTCGCCCATTTCTCTTTCTCTCTCTCGTCCATTTCTCGCTCTCTCTCTCGTCCATTTCTCGCTCTCTCTCTCGTCCATTTCTCTCTCTCTCTCTCTCTCTGTCTCGTCCTTTATTGTCTCTCGCTCTCTCTCGCTCTGTCTCGTCCTTTTCTCTCTCTCGTCCATTTCTCTCTCTCTCGTCCATTCCTCTCTCTCTCTCGTCCATTTCTCTATCTCTCTCTCTCTCGCTCTGTCTCGTCCTTTTCTCTCTCTCTCTCTCTCTCTCGCTGTCTCGTCCATTTCTCTCTCTCTCTCTCTCTCTGTTTCGTCCTTTTCTCTCTCTCGCTGTCTCGTCCATTTCTCTTTCTCTCTCTCGCTGTCTCGTCCATTTCTCTCTCTCGCCCTCTCTCTCTCGTCCATTTCTCTCTCTCTCTCGTCCATTTCTCTCTCTCTCTCGTCCATTTCTCTCTCTCTCTCGTCCATTTCTCTCTCTCTCTCTCGTCCATTTCTCTCTCTCTCTCTCTGTCTCTGTCTCGTCCATTTCTCTCTCTCTCTCTCTCTCTCTGTCTCTGTCTCGTCCATTTCTCTCTCTCTCTCTCTCTCTCTCTCTCTCTGTCTCTGTCTCGTCCTTTTCTCTCTCTCTCTCTCTCTCTGTCTCATCCATTTCTCTCACTCTCTCGTCCATTTCTCTCTCTCTCTCTCTCGTCCATTTCTCTCTCTCTCTCTCTCTCTCGTCCCTCGTCCATTTCTCTCTCTCTCTCTCTCTGTCCCGTCCATTTCTCTCTCTCTGTCCCGTCCATTTCTCTCTCTCTCTCTCTCTCTCTGTCTCGTCTATTTCTCTCTCTCTCTGTCCCGTCCATTTCTCTCTCTCTCTCTCTCTGTCCCGTCCATTTCTCTCTCTCTCTCTGTCTCGTCCATTTCTCTCTCTCTCTCTCTCTCTCTCTCGTCCATTTCTCTCTCTCTCTCTCTCTGTCTCTCTCTCTCTCGTCCATTTCTCTCTCTCTCTGTCTCTCTCTCTCTCGTCCATTTCTCTCTCTCTCTCTCTCTCTCGTCCATTTCTCTCTCTCTCTCTCTCTCTCGTCCATTTCTCTCTCTCTCTCTCTCTCTCTCTCGTCCCTCGTCCATTTCTCTCTCTCTCTCGTCCATTTCTCTCTCTCTCTGTCTCTCTCTCTCTCGTCCATTTCTCTCTCTCTCTCGTCCTTTTCTCTCTCTCTCTCTGTCTCGTCCATTTCTCTCTCTCTCGCTCTCTCTGTCTCGTCCATTTCTCTCTCTCGCTCTCTCTGTCTCGTCCATTTCTCTCTCTCTCTCGTCCATTTCTCTCTCTCTCTCGTCCATTTCTCTCTCTCTCTCTCGTCCATTTCTCTCTCTCTCTCTCGTCCATTTCTCTCTCTCTCTCTCGTCCATTTCTCTCTCTCTCTCGTCCATTTCTCTCTCTCTCTCTGTCTCGTCCATTTCTCTCTCTCTCTCTCTCTCTCTCTCTGTCTCTGTCTCGTCCATTGCTCTCTCTCTCTCTCTCTGTCTGTCTCGTCCATTTCTCGCTCTCTCTGTCGTCCATTTCACACTCTCTCTCTCTCTCCCTGTCTCGTCCATTTCTCTCTCTCTCTCGCTGTCTCGTCCATTTCTCTCTCTCTCTCTCTCTCTCTCGCATCCATTTCTCTCTCTCTCTCTCTCACGTCCTTTTCTCTCTCTCTCTCTCTCTGTCCCGTCCATTTCTCTCTCTCTCTCTGGCCCGTCCATTTCTCTCTCTCTCTCTCTCTCTCTCTCTCTCTGTCTCGTCCATTTCTCTCTCTCTCTGTCCCGTCCATTTCTCTCTCTCTCTCTCTCTCTCTCTGTCCCGTCCATTTCTCTCTCTCTCTCTCTCTGTCTCGTCCATTTCTCTCACTCTCTCGTCCATTTCTCTCTCTCTCTCTCTCTCTCGTCCATTTCCCTTTCTCTCTCTCTCGTCCATTTCTCTCTCTCTCTCGTCCATTTCTCTCTCTCTCTCGTCCATTTCTCTCTCTCTCTCGTCCATTTCTCTCTCTCTCTCTCTGTCTCTGTCTCGTCCATTTCTCTCTCTCTCTCTCTCTCTCTGTCTCTGTCTCGTCCATTTCTCTCTCTCTCTCTCTCTCTCTCTCTGTCTCTGTCTCGTCCTTTTCTCTCTCTCTCTCTCTCTCTGTCTCATCCATTTCTCTCACTCTCTCGTCCATTTCTCTCTCTCTCTCTCTCGTCCATTTCTCTCTCTCTCTCTCTCTCTCGTCCCTCGTCCATTTCTCTCTCTCTCTCTCTGTCCCGTCCATTTCTCTCTCTCTGTCCCGTCCATTTCTCTCTCTCTGTCCCGTCCATTTCTCTCTCTCTCTCTCTCTCTCTGTCTCGTCTATTTCTCTCTCTCTCTGTCCCGTCCATTTCTCTCTCTCTCTCTCTCTGTCCCGTCCATTTCTCTCTCTGTCTCTGTCTCGTCCATTTCTCTCTCTCTCTCTCTCTCTCTCTCTGTCTCTGTCTCGTCCTTTTCTCTCTCTCTCTCTCTCTCTGTCTCATCCATTTCTCTCACTCTCTCGTCCATTTCTCTCTCTCTCTCTCTCGTCCATTTCTCTCTCTCTCTCTCTCTCTCGTCCCTCGTCCATTTCTCTCTCTCTCTCTCTCTCTGTCCCGTCCATTTCTCTCTCTCTGTCCCGTCCATTTCTCTCTCTCTGTCCCGTCCATTTCTCTCTCTCTCTCTCTCTCTCTGTCTCGTCTATTTCTCTCTCTCTCTGTCCCGTCCATTTCTCTCTCTCTCTCTCTCTGTCCCGTCCATTTCTCTCTCTCTCTCTCTCTCGTCCATTTCTCTCTCTCTCTCTCTCTGTCTCTCTCTCTCTCGTCCATTTCTCTCTCTCTCTGTCTCTCTCTCTCTCGTCCATTTCTCTCTCTCTCTCTCTCTCTCGTCCATTTCTCTCTCTCTCTCTCTCTCTCGTCCATTTCTCTCTCTCTCTCTCTCTCTCTCTCTCTCGTCCCTCGTCCATTTCTCTCTCTCTCTCGTCCATTTCTCTCTCTCTCTCTCTCTCGTCCATTTCTCTCTCTCTCTCTGTCTCTCTCTCTCTCGTCCATTTCTCTCTCTCTCTCGTCCTTTTCTCTCTCTCTCTCTCTCCCGTCCATTTCTCTCTCTCTCTCTGTCTCGTCCATTTCTCTCTCTCTCGCTCTGTCTGTCTCGTCCATTTCTCTCTCTCGCTCTCTCTGTCTCGTCCATTTCTCTCTCTCTCTCGTCCATTTCTCTCTCTCTCTCGTCCATTTCTCTCTCTCTCTCTCTCTCTCTCTCTCTCTGTCTCGTCCATTTCTCTCTCTCTGTCCCGTCCATTTCTCTCTCTCTCTCTCTCTCTCTCTGTCCCGTCCATTTCTCTCTCTCTCTCTCTCTGTCTCGTCCATTTCTCTCACTCTCTCGTCCATTTCTCTCTCTCTCTCTCTCTCTCGTCCATTTCCCTTTCTCTCTCTCTCGTCCATTTCTCTCTCTCTCTCGTCCATTTCTCTCTCTCTCTCGTCCATTTCTCTCTCTCTCGTCCATTTCTCTCTCTCTCTCTCTGTCTCTGTCTCGTCCATTTCTCTCTCTCTCTCTCTCTCTCTGTCTCTGTCTCGTCCATTTCTCTCTCTCTCTCTCTCTCTCTCTCTGTCTCTGTCTCGTCCTTTTCTCTCTCTCTCTCTCTCTCTGTCTCATCCATTTCTCTCACTCTCTCGTCCATTTCTCTCTCTCTCTCTCTCGTCCATTTCTCTCTCTCTCTCTCTCTCTCGTCCCTCGTCCATTTCTCTCTCTCTCTCTCTGTCCCGTCCATTTCTCTCTCTCTGTCCCGTCCATTTCTCTCTCTCTGTCCCGTCCATTTCTCTCTCTCTCTCTCTCTCTCTGTCTCGTCTATTTCTCTCTCTCTCTGTCCCGTCCATTTCTCTCTCTCTCTCTCTCTGTCCGTCCATTTCTCTCTCTCTCTCTGTCTCGTCCATTTCTCTCTCTCTCTCTCTCTCTCTCTCTGTCTCTGTCTCGTCCTTTTCTCTCTCTCTCTCTCTCTCTGTCTCATCCATTTCTCTCACTCTCTCGTCCATTTCTCTCTCTCTCTCTCTCGTCCATTTCTCTCTCTCTCTCTCTCTCTCGTCCCTCGTCCATTTCTCTCTCTCTCTCTCTCTGTCCCGTCCATTTCTCTCTCTCTGTCCCGTCCATTTCTCTCTCTCTGTCCCGTCCATTTCACACTCTCTCTCTCTCTCTCTCTCTGTCTCGTCCATTTCTCTCTCTCTCGCTCTCGCTGTCTCGTCCATTTCTCTCTCTCTCTGTGTCATCCATAGCGCTCTCTCTCTCTCTCGCATCCATTTCTCTCTCTCTCTCTCTCTCGTCCATTTCTCTCTCTCTCTCTCTCTCTCGTCCATTTCTCTCTCTCTCTCTCTCTCGTCCATTTCTCTCTCTCTCTCTCTCTCTCTCTCGTCCTTTTCTCTCTCTCTCTCTCTCTCTGTCCCGTCCATTTCTCCCTCTCTCTCTCTCTCTCTGTCCCGTCCATTTCTCTCTCTCTCTCTCTCTCTCTCTGTCCCGTCCATTTCTCTCTCTCTCTCTCTCTCTCTCTCTGTCTCGTCCATTTCTCTCTCTCTCTCTCTCTCTCTGTCTCGTCCATTTCTCTCACTCTCTCGTCCATTTCTCTCTCTCTCTCTCTCGTCGATTTCTCTCTCTCTCGTCCATTTCTCTCTCTCTCTCTCTCTCTCTCTCGTCCTTTTCTCTCTCTCTCTCTCTCTCTCTCTCGTCCTTTTCTCTCTCTCTCTCTCTCTCTCTCGTCCTTTTCTCTCTCTCTCTCTCTCTCTCTCTGTCCCGTCCATTTCTCTCTCTCTCTCTCTCTCTCTCTCGTCCATTTCTCTCTCTCTCGCCCATTTCTCTTTCTCTCTCTCGTCCATTTCTCGCTCTCTCTCTCGTCCATTTCTCGCTCTCTCTCTCGTCCATTTCTCTCTCTCTCTCTCTCTCTGTCTCGTCCTTTATTGTCTCTCGCTCTCTCTCGCTCTGTCTCGTCCTTTTCTCTCTCTCGTCCATTTCTCTCTCTCTCGTCCATTCCTCTCTCTCTCTCGTCCATTTCTCTATCTCTCTCTCTCTCGCTCTGTCTCGTCCTTTTCTCTCTCTCTCTCTCTCTCTCGCTGTCTCGTCCATTTCTCTCTCTCTCTCTCTCTCTGTTTCGTCCTTTTCTCTCTCTCGCTGTCTCGTCCATTTCTCTTTCTCTCTCTCGCTGTCTCGTCCATTTCTCTCTCTCGCCCTCTCTCTCTCGTCCATTTCTCTCTCTCTCTCGTCCATTTCTCTCTCTCTCTCGTCCATTTCTCTCTCTCTCTCGTCCATTTCTCTCTCTCTCTCTCGTCCATTTCTCTCTCTCTCTCTCTGTCTCTGTCTCGTCCATTTCTCTCTCTCTCTCTCTCTCTCTGTCTCTGTCTCGTCCTTTTCTCTCTCTCTCTCTCTCTCTGTCTCATCCATTTCTCTCACTCTCTCGTCCATTTCTCTCTCTCTCTCTCTCGTCCATTTCTCTCTCTCTCTCTCTCTCTCGTCCCTCGTCCATTTCTCTCTCTCTCTCTCTCTGTCCCGTCCATTTCTCTCTCTCTGTCCCGTCCATTTCTCTCTCTCTCTCTCTCTCTCTGTCTCGTCTATTTCTCTCTCTCTCTGTCCCGTCCATTTCTCTCTCTCTCTCTCTCTGTCCCGTCCATTTCTCTCTCTCTCTCTGTCTCGTCCATTTCTCTCTCTCTCTCTCTCTCTCTCTCGTCCATTTCTCTCTCTCTCTCTCTCTGTCTCTCTCTCTCTCGTCCATTTCTCTCTCTCTCTGTCTCTCTCTCTCTCGTCCATTTCTCTCTCTCTCTCTCTCTCTCGTCCATTTCTCTCTCTCTCTCTCTCTCTCGTCCATTTCTCTCTCTCTCTCTCTCTCTCTCTCTCGTCCCTCGTCCATTTCTCTCTCTCTCTCGTCCATTTCTCTCTCTCTCTGTCTCTCTCTCTCTCGTCCATTTCTCTCTCTCTCTCGTCCTTTTCTCTCTCTCTCTCTCTCCCGTCCATTTCTCTCTCTCTCTCTGTCTCGTCCATTTCTCTCTCTCTCGCTCTCTCTGTCTCGTCCATTTCTCTCTCTCGCTCTCTCTGTCTCGTCCATTTCTCTCTCTCTCTCGTCCATTTCTCTCTCTCTCTCGTCCATTTCTCTCTCTCTCTCTCGTCCATTTCTCTCTCTCTCTCTCGTCCATTTCTCTCTCTCTCTCGTCCATTTCTCTCTCTCTCTCTGTCTCGTCCATTTCTCTCTCTCTCTCTCTCTCTCTCTCTGTCTCTGTCTCGTCCATTGCTCTCTCTCTCTCTCTCTGTCTGTCTCGTCCATTTCTCGCTCTCTCTGTCGTCCATTTCACACTCTCTCTCTCTCTCCCTGTCTCGTCCATTTCTCTCTCTCTCTCGCTGTCTCGTCCATTTCTCTCTCTCTCTCTCTCTCTCTCGCATCCATTTCTCTCTCTCTCTCTCTCACGTCCTTTTCTCTCTCTCTCTCTCTCTGTCCCGTCCATTTCTCTCTCTCTCTCTGGCCCGTCCATTTCTCTCTCTCTCTCTCTCTCTCTCTCTCTCTGTCTCGTCCATTTCTCTCTCTCTCTGTCCCGTCCATTTCTCTCTCTCTCTCTCTCTCTCTCTGTCCCGTCCATTTCTCTCTCTCTCTCTCTCTGTCTCGTCCATTTCTCTCACTCTCTCGTCCATTTCTCTCTCTCTCTCTCTCTCTCGTCCATTTCCCTTTCTCTCTCTCTCGTCCATTTCTCTCTCTCTCTCGTCCATTTCTCTCTCTCTCTCGTCCATTTCTCTCTCTCTCTCGTCCATTTCTCTCTCTCTCTCTCTGTCTCTGTCTCGTCCATTTCTCTCTCTCTCTCTCTCTCTCTGTCTCTGTCTCGTCCATTTCTCTCTCTCTCTCTCTCTCTCTCTCTGTCTCTGTCTCGTCCTTTTCTCTCTCTCTCTCTCTCTCTGTCTCATCCATTTCTCTCACTCTCTCGTCCATTTCTCTCTCTCTCTCTCTCGTCCATTTCTCTCTCTCTCTCTCTCTCTCGTCCCTCGTCCATTTCTCTCTCTCTCTCTCTGTCCCGTCCATTTCTCTCTCTCTGTCCCGTCCATTTCTCTCTCTCTGTCCCGTCCATTTCTCTCTCTCTCTCTCTCTCTCTGTCTCGTCTATTTCTCTCTCTCTCTGTCCCGTCCATTTCTCTCTCTCTCTCTCTCTGTCCCGTCCATTTCTCTCTCTGTCTCTGTCTCGTCCATTTCTCTCTCTCTCTCTCTCTCTCTCTCTGTCTCTGTCTCGTCCTTTTCTCTCTCTCTCTCTCTCTCTGTCTCATCCATTTCTCTCACTCTCTCGTCCATTTCTCTCTCTCTCTCTCTCGTCCATTTCTCTCTCTCTCTCTCTCTCTCGTCCCTCGTCCATTTCTCTCTCTCTCTCTCTCTCTGTCCCGTCCATTTCTCTCTCTCTGTCCCGTCCATTTCTCTCTCTCTGTCCCGTCCATTTCTCTCTCTCTCTCTCTCTCTCTGTCTCGTCTATTTCTCTCTCTCTCTGTCCCGTCCATTTCTCTCTCTCTCTCTCTCTGTCCCGTCCATTTCTCTCTCTCTCTCTCTCTCGTCCATTTCTCTCTCTCTCTCTCTCTGTCTCTCTCTCTCTCGTCCATTTCTCTCTCTCTCTGTCTCTCTCTCTCTCGTCCATTTCTCTCTCTCTCTCTCTCTCTCGTCCATTTCTCTCTCTCTCTCTCTCTCTCGTCCATTTCTCTCTCTCTCTCTCTCTCTCTCTCTCTCGTCCCTCGTCCATTTCTCTCTCTCTCTCGTCCATTTCTCTCTCTCTCTCTCTCTCGTCCATTTCTCTCTCTCTCTCTGTCTCTCTCTCTCTCGTCCATTTCTCTCTCTCTCTCGTCCTTTTCTCTCTCTCTCTCTCTCCCGTCCATTTCTCTCTCTCTCTCTGTCTCGTCCATTTCTCTCTCTCTCGCTCTGTCTGTCTCGTCCATTTCTCTC
Source organism: Chiloscyllium punctatum (assembly GCF_047496795.1). Classification (NCBI taxonomy): domain Eukaryota; kingdom Metazoa; phylum Chordata; class Chondrichthyes; order Orectolobiformes; family Hemiscylliidae; genus Chiloscyllium; species Chiloscyllium punctatum. The sequence continues at coordinate 60,381,216 of NC_092755.1, forward strand.
TCTCGCTCTCTCTGTCTCGTCCATTTCTCTCTCTCTCTCGTCCATTTCTCTCTCTCTCTCGTCCATTTCTCTCTCTCTCTCTCTCTCTCTCTCTCTCTGTCTCGTCCATTTCTCTCTCTCTCTGTCCCGTCCATTTCTCTCTCTCTCTCTCTCTCTCTCTGTCCCGTCCATTTCTCTCTCTCTCTCTCTCTGTCTCGTCCATTTCTCTCACTCTCTCGTCCATTTCTCTCTCTCTCTCTCTCTCTCGTCCATTTCCCTTTCTCTCTCTCTCGTCCATTTCTCTCTCTCTCTCGTCCATTTCTCTCTCTCTCTCGTCCATTTCTCTCTCTCTCGTCCATTTCTCTCTCTCTCTCTCTGTCTCTGTCTCGTCCATTTCTCTCTCTCTCTCTCTCTCTCTGTCTCTGTCTCGTCCATTTCTCTCTCTCTCTCTCTCTCTCTCTCTGTCTCTGTCTCGTCCTTTTCTCTCTCTCTCTCTCTCTCTGTCTCATCCATTTCTCTCACTCTCTCGTCCATTTCTCTCTCTCTCTCTCTCGTCCATTTCTCTCTCTCTCTCTCTCTCTCGTCCCTCGTCCATTTCTCTCTCTCTCTCTCTGTCCCGTCCATTTCTCTCTCTCTGTCCCGTCCATTTCTCTCTCTCTGTCCCGTCCATTTCTCTCTCTCTCTCTCTCTCTCTGTCTCGTCTATTTCTCTCTCTCTCTGTCCCGTCCATTTCTCTCTCTCTCTCTCTCTGTCCCGTCCATTTCTCTCTCTGTCTCTGTCTCGTCCATTTCTCTCTCTCTCTCTCTCTCTCTCTCTGTCTCTGTCTCGTCCTTTTCTCTCTCTCTCTCTCTCTCTGTCTCATCCATTTCTCTCACTCTCTCGTCCATTTCTCTCTCTCTCTCTCTCGTCCATTTCTCTCTCTCTCTCTCTCTCTCGTCCCTCGTCCATTTCTCTCTCTCTCTCTCTCTGTCCCGTCCATTTCTCTCTCTCTGTCCCGTCCATTTCTCTCTCTCTGTCCCGTCCATTTCTCTCTCTCTCTCTCTCTCTCTGTCTCGTCTATTTCTCTCTCTCTCTGTCCCGTCCATTTCTCTCTCTCTCTCTCTCTGTCCCGTCCATTTCTCTCTCTCTCTCTCTCTCGTCCATTTCTCTCTCTCTCTCTCTCTGTCTCTCTCTCTCTCGTCCATTTCTCTCTCTCTCTGTCTCTCTCTCTCTCGTCCATTTCTCTCTCTCTCTCTCTCTCTCGTCCATTTCTCTCTCTCTCTCTCTCTCTCGTCCATTTCTCTCTCTCTCTCTCTCTCTCTCTCTCTCGTCCCTCGTCCATTTCTCTCTCTCTCTCGTCCATTTCTCTCTCTCTCTCTCTCTCTCTCTCGTCCATTTCTCTCTCTCTCTCTGTCTCTCTCTCTCTCGTCCATTTCTCTCTCTCTCTCGTCCTTTTCTCTCTCTCTCTCTCTCCCGTCCATTTCTCTCTCTCTCTCTGTCTCGTCCATTTCTCTCTCTCTCGCTCTGTCTGTCTCGTCCATTTCTCTCTCTCGCTCTCTCTGTCTCGTCCATTTCTCTCTCTCTCTCTCGTCCATTTCTCTCTCTCTCTCGTCCATTTCTCTCTCTCTCTCTCGTCCATTTCTCTCTCTCTCTCGTCCATTTCTCTCTCTCTCTCTCGTCCATTTCTCTCTCTCTCTCGTCCATTTCTCTCTCTCTCTCTCGTCCATTTCTCTCTCTCTCTCGTCCATTTCTCTCTCTCTCTCTGTCTCGTCCATTTCTCTCTCTCTCTCTCTCTCGTCCATTTCTCTCTCTCTCTCTCTCTCTCTCTCTCTCTCTCTGTCTCTGTCTCGTCCATTGCTCTCTCTCTCTCTCTCTGTCTGTCTCGTCCATTTCTCGCTCTCTCTGTCGTCCATTTCACACTCTCTCTCTCTCTCTCCCTGTCTCGTCCATTTCTCTCTCTCTCTCGCTGTCTCGTCCATTTCTCTCTCTCTCTCTCTCTCTCTCGCATCCATTTCTCTCTCTCTCTCTCTCTCGTCCATTTCTCTCTCTCTCTCTCTCTCTCACGTCCTTTTCTCTCTCTCTCTCTCTCTGTCCCGTCCATTTCTCTCTCTCTCTCTCTCTCTCTGGCCCGTCCATTTCTCTCTCTCTCTCTCTCTCTCTCTCTCTGTCTCGTCCATTTCTCTCTCTCTCTGTCCCGTCCATTTCTCTCTCTCTCTCTCTCTCTCTCTGTCCCGTCCATTTCTCTCTCTCTCTCTCTCTGTCTCGTCCATTTCTCTCACTCTCTCGTCCATTTCTCTCTCTCTCTCTCTCTCTCGTCCATTTCCCTTTCTCTCTCTCTCGTCCATTTCTCTCTCTCTCTCTCTCTCTCTCTCTCTCTCGTCCATTTCTCTCTCTCTCTCTCTCTCTCTCTCTCGTCCATTTCTCTTTCTCTCTCTCTCTCTCGTCCATTTCTCTCTCTCTCTCTCTCTGTCCCATTTCTCTCTCTCTCTCTCTCTGTCCCGTCCTTTTCTCTCTCTCTCTCTCTCTCTGTCCCGTCCATTTCTCTCTCTCTCTCTCTCTCTCTCTCTCGTCCATTTCTCTCTCTCTCGCTCTCTCTGTCTCGTCCATTTATCTCTCTCGCTCTCTCTCTCTCGTCCATTTCTCTCTCTCTCTCTCTCGTCCATTTCTCTCTCTCTCGCTCTGTCTCGTCCTTTATTGTCTCTCGCTCTCTCTCGCTCTGTCTCGTCCTTTTCTCTCTCTCTGTTTCGTCCTTTTCTCTCTCTCGCTGTCTCGTCCATTTCTCTCTCTCTCGCTCTCTCTCTCTCGTCCATTTCTCTCTCTCTCTCGTCCATTTCTCTCTCTCTCTCGTCCATTTCTCTCTCTCTCTGTCTCGTCCATTTCTCTCTCTGTCTCGTCCATTTCTCTCTCTCTCTGTCTCGTCCATTTCTCTCTCTCTCTGTCTCGTCCATTTCTCTCTCTCTCTCTCTCTCTCTCTGTCTCTGTCTCGTCCTTTTCTCTCTCTCTGTTTCGTCCTTTTCTCTCTCTCGCTGTCTTGTCCATTTCTCTCTCTCTCGCTCTCTCTGTCTCGTCCATTTCTCTCTCTCTCTCGTCCATTTCTCTCTCTCTCTCGTCCATTTCTCTCTCTCTCGTCCATTTCTCTCTCTCTCTCGTCCATTTCTCTCTCTCTCTGTCTCATCCATTTCTCTCTCTCTCTCTCTCTCTCTCTGTCTCTGTCTCGTCCATTTCTCTCTCTCTCTCTGTCTCGTCCATTTCTCTCTCTGTCTCGTCCATTTCTCTCTCTCTCTGTCTCGTCCATTTCTCTCTCTTTCTCTCTCGTCCATTTCTCTCTCTCTCTCTCTCGTCCATTTCTCTCTCTCGTCCATTTCTCTCTCTCTCTCTCGTCCATTTCTCTCTCTCGTCCATTGCTCTCTCTCTCTCTGTCTGTCTCGTCCATTTCTCTCTCTCTCTCTGTCTCGTCCTTTTCTCTCTCTCTCTCTCTCTGTCTCATCCATTTCTCTCACTCTCTCGTCCATTTCTCTCTCTCTCTCTCTCTCTCTCTCTCTCTCTGTCTCTGTCTCTGTCTCGTCCATTGCTCTCTCTCTCTCTGTCTGTCTCGTCCTTTTCTCTCTCTCTCTGTGTCGTCCATTTCTCCTCTCTCTCTCTCTCTCTCTCTCTCTCTCGTCCATTTCTCTCTCTCTCTCTCTCTCTCTCTCGTCCTTTTCTCTCTCTCTCTCTCTCACGTCCATTTCTCTCTGTCTCTGTCCCGTCCATTTCTCTCTCTCTCTCTCTCTCTCTCTCTCTGTCCCGTCCATTTCTCTCTCTCTCTCTCTCTCTCTGTCTCGTCTATTTCTCTCTCTCTCTGTCCCGTCCATTTCTCTCTCTCTCTCTCTCTCGCTCTCTCTGTCTCGTCCATTTCTCTCTCTCTCTCGTCCATTTCTCTCTCTCTCTCGTCCATTTCTCTCTCTCTCTCGTCCATTTCTCTCTCTCTCTCGTCCATTTCTCTCTCTCTCTCGTCCATTTCTCTCTCTCTCTCTGTCTCGTCCATTTCTCTCTCTCTCTCTGTCTCGTCCATTTCTCTCTCTCTCTCTGTCTCGTCCTTTTCTCTCTGTCTCGTCCTTTTCTCTCTGTCTCGTCCTTTTCTCTCTCTCTGTTTCGTCCTTTTCTCTCTCTCGCTGTCTCGTCCTTTTCTCTCTCTCGCTGTCTCGTCCATTTCTCTCTCTCTCGCTCTCTCTGTCTCGTCCATTTCTCTCTCTCTCTCGTCCATTTCTCTCTCTCTCTCGTCCATTTCTCTCTCTCTCTCGTCCATTTCTCTCTCTCTCTCGTCCATTTCTCTCTCTCTCTCGTCCATTTCCCTCTCTCTCTCGTCCATTTCTCTCTCTCTCTCGTCCATTTCTCTCTCTCTCTGTCTCGTCCATTTCTCTCTCTCTCTCTCTCTCTCTCTGTCTCTGTCTCGTCCATTTCTCTCTCTCTCTCTGTCTCGTCCATTTCTCTCTCTCTCTCTCTGTCTCGTCCTTTTCTCTCTCTCTCTCTCTCTCTCTCGTCCATTTCTCTCTCTCTCGCTCTGTCTCGTCCTTTATTGTCTCTCGCTCTCTCTCGCTCTGTCTCGTCCTTTTCTCTCTCTCTCTCTCGTCCATTTCTCTCTCTCTCGTCCATTTCTCTCTCTCTCTCTCTCTCTCTCTCTGTTTCGTCCATTTCTCTCTCTCTCTGTCTCGTCCATTTATCTCTCTCTCTCTGTCTCGTCCATTTCTCTCTCTCTCTCTGTGTCTCGTCCTTTTCTCTCTCTCTCTCTCTCTTTGTCTCGTCCTTTTCTCTCTCTCTCTCTCTCTCTCTCTGTCTCATCCATTTCTCTCACTCTCTCGTCCATTTCTCTCTCTCTCTCTCTCTCTCGTCCATTTCTCTCTCTCTCTCTCTCTCTGTCCAGTCCATTTCTCTCTCTCTCTCTCTCTCTGCCCCGTCCATTTCTCTCTCTCTCTCTCTCTCTCGTCCATTTCTCTCTCTCTCTCTCTCTCGTCCATTTCTCTCTCTCTCTCTCTCTCTCTCGTCCATTTCTCTCTCTCTCTCTCTCTCTCTCTCTCTCTCTCTCTCGTCCATTTCTCTCTCTCTCTTTCGTCCTTTTCTCTCTCTCTCTCTCTCTCTCGTCCATTTCTCTCTCTCTCTCTCTCTCTCTGTCCCGTCCATTTCTCTCTCTCTCTCTCTCTCTCTCTCTCTCGTCCATTTCTCTCTCTCTCGCTCTCTCTGTCTCGTCCATTTCTCTCTCTCTCTCGTCCATTTCTCTCTCTCTCTCTCTCGTCCATTTCTCTCTCTCTCTCGTCCATTTCTCTCTCTCTCTCGTCCATTTCTCTCTCTCTCTCTGTCTTGTCCATTTCTCTCTCTCTCTGTCTTGTCCATTTCTCTCTCTCTCTCTCTCTCTCTCTCTCTCTCTGTCTCGTCCATTTCTCTCTCTCTCTCTGTCTCGTCCATTTCTCTCTCTCTCTCTGTCTCGTCCATTTCTCTCTCTCTCTCTCTGTCTCGTCCTTTTCTCTCTCTCTCTCTCTGTCTCGTCCTTTATTGTCTCTCGCTCTCTCTCGCTCTGTCTCATCCTTTTCTCTCTCTCTCTCTCTCTCTCGTCCCATTTCTCTCTCTCTCGTCCATTTCTCTCTCTCTCTCTCGTCCTTCTCTCTCTCTCTCTCTCTCGCTCTGTCTCGTCCTTTTGTCTCTCTCTCTGTCTCGTCCATTGCTCTCTTTCTCTCTCTGTCTTGTCCATTTCTCTCTCTCTCTCTCTCTGTCTCGCTCTGTCTCGTCCTTTCTCTCTCTCCCTCTCTCTCTCGTCCATTTCTCTCTCTCTCGTCCATTTCTCTCTCTCTCTCGTCTATTTCTCTCTCTCTCTCGTCCATTCCTCTCTCTCTCTCGTCCATTCCTCTCTCTCTCTCTCGTCCATTTCTCTCTCTCGCTGTCTCGTCCATTGCTCTCTCTCTCTCTCTCTCTCTCGCTCTCTCTGTCTCGTCCATTTCTCTCTCTCTCTCTCTCTCTCGTCCATTTCTCTCTCTCTCTCTCTCTCTCTCTCTCTCTGTCTCGTCCATTTCTCTCTCTCTCTCTCTCTCTCTTCCCGTCCATTTCTCTCTCTCTCTCTCTCTCTCTCTCGTCCATTTCTCTCTCTCTCTCTCTCTCGTCCATTTCTCTCTCTCTCTCTCTCTCTCTCTCTCTCTCGTCCATTTCTCTCTCTCTCTCGTCCTTTTCTCTCTCTCTCTCTCTCTCTCGTCCTTTTCTCTCTCTCTCTGTCCCGTCCATTTCTCTCTCTCTCTCCTTTCTCTCGTCCATTTCTCTCTCTCTCGCTCTCTCTGTCTCGTCCCATTTCTCTCTCTCTCTCGTCCATTTCTCTCTCTCTCTCTCGTCCATTTCTCTCTCTCTCTCGTCCATTTCTCTCTCTCTCTGTCTTGTCCATTTCTCTCTCTCTCTCTCTCGTCCTTTTCTCTCTCTCTCTGTCCCGTCCATTTCTCTCTCTCTCTCTCTCTCTCTCTGTCTCGTCCATTTCTCTCTCTCTCGCTCTCTCTGTCTCGTCCATTTCTCTCTCTCTCTCGTCCATTTCTCTCTCTCTCTCTCTGTCTTGTCCATTTCTCTCTCTCTCTGTCTTGTCCATTTCTCTCTCTCTCTCTCTCTCTCTCTCTGTCTCTGTCTCGTCCATTTCTCTCTCTCTCTCTCTCTGTCTCGTCCATTCTCTCTCTCTCTCTGTCTCGTCCATTTCTCTCTCTCTCTCTCTGTCTCGTCCTTTTCTCTCTCTCTCTCTCTGTCTCGTCCTTTATTGTCTCTCGCTCTCTCTCGCTCTGTCTCATCCTTTTCTCTCTCTCTCTCTCTCTCGTCCATTTCTCTCTCTCTCGTCCATTTCTCTCTTCTCTCTCGTCCTTCTTCTCTCTCTCTCTCTCTCGCTCTGTCTCGTCCTTTTGTCTCTCTCTCTCTCTCGTCCATTGCTCTCTTTCTCTCTCTGTCTTGTCCATTTCTCTCTCTCTCTCTCGTCCATTCCTCTCTCTCTCTCTCGTCCATTCCTCTCTCTCTCTCTCGTCCATTCCTCTCTCTCGCTGTCTCGTCCATTGCTCGCTCTCTCTCTCTCTCTCTCGCTCTCTCTGTCTCGTCATTTCTCTCTCTCGCTCTCTCTGTCTCGTCCATTTCTCTCTCTGTCTCGTCCATTTCTCTCTCTCTCTGTCTCGTCCATTGCTCTCTTTCTCTCTCTCTGTCTCGTCCATTGCTCTCTCTCGCTCTCTCTGTCTCGTCCATTTCTCTCTCTCGCTCTCTCTGTCTCGTCCATTTCTCTCTCTGTCTCGTCCTTTTCTCTCTCTCTCTGTCTCGTCCATTGCTCTCTTTCTCTCTCTCTGTCTCGTCCATTGCCCTCTCTCTCTCTCTCTCTCTCTCTCTCTGTCTGTCTCGTCCATTTCTCTCTCTCTCTCTCTCTCTCGTCCTTTTCTCTCTCTCTCTCTCTGTCTCTCTCTCTGTCTCGTCCTTTTCCCTCACGCTCTGTCTCGCCCTTTTCTCTCATCCTTCTCTCTCTCTCTCTCTGTCTCGTCCTTTTCTCTTTCTCGCTCTCACTCGTCCTTTTCTCTCTCGCTCTCGCTCTGTCTCGTCCTTTGCGCTCTCTCTCTCGTCCTTTTCTCTCTCTCTCTCGTCCATTTCTCTCTCTCTCCCTCTCACTGTCTCGTCCATTGCTCTCTCTCTCGCTGTCTCGTCCATTTCTCTCTCTCTCTCGTCCTTTCTCTCTCTCTCTCTCTCTCTCTCTCTCTCTCGTCCTTTTCTCTCTCTCTCTCTCTCTCTCGTCCTTTTCTCTCTCTCTCTCTCGTCCATTTCTCTCTCTCCTCGTCAATTTCTCTCTCTCTCGTGTCCTTCTCTCTCTCTCTCCTACATTTCTCTCTCTCTCTCTCTCGTCCTTTTCTCTCTCTCTCGCTCTCTGTCTCGTCCGTTTCTCTCTCTCGCTCTCTCTGTCTCGTCCATTTCTCTCTCTCTCTCTGTCTCTCTCTCTGTCTGTCTCGTCCATTTCTCTCTCTCTCTCTCTCTCTCTCGCTGTCTCGTCCATTTCTCTCTCGCTCTCGCTGTCTCGTCCATTGCTCTCTCTCTCTCTCTGTCTGTCTCGTCCTTTTCTCTCTCTCTCTCTCTCTCTCTCTCGCTGTCTCGTCCATTTCTCTCTCGCTCTCGCTGTCTCGTCCATTGCTCTCTCTCTCTCTGTCTGTATCGTCCTTTTCTCTCTCTCTCTCTGTCCCGTCCATTTCTCTCTCTCTCTCTCTCGTCCATTTCTCACTCTCTCTCGTCCATTTCTCTCTCTCTCTCTCTCTCTCTCTCTCTCGTCCTTTTCTCTCTCTCTCTCTCTCTCTCTCAGTCCCGTCCATTTCTCTCTCTCTCTCTCTCTCTCTGTCTCGTCCATTTCCTCTCTCTCTCGCTCTCTCTGTCTCGTCCATTTCTCTCTCTCTCTCGTCCATTTCTCTCTCTCTCTCTCGTCCATTTCTCTCTCTCTCTCGTCCATTTCTCTCTCTCTCTGTCTTGTCCATTTCTCTCTCTCTCTGTCTTGTCCATTTCTCTCTCTCTCTCTCTGTCTCTGTCTCGTCCATTTCTCTCTCTCTCTCTGTCTCGTCCATTTCTCTCTCTCTCTCTCTGTCTCGTCCTTTTCTCTCTCTCTCTCTCTGTCTCGTCCTTTATTCTCACTCGCTCTCTCTCGCTCTGTCTCATCCTTTTCTCTCTCTCTCTCTCTCTCTCTCTCTCGTCCATTTCTCTCTCTCTCGTCCATTTCTCTCTCTCTCTCGTCCTTCTCTCTCTCTCGCTCTGTCTCGTCCTTTTGTCTCTCTCTCTGTCTCGTCCATTGCTCTCTTTCTCTCTCTGTCTTGTCCATTTCTCTCTCTCTCTCTCTCTCTCTCTCTCTCTCTGTCTCGTCCTTTTCTCTCTCTCCCTCTCTCTCTCGTCCATTCCTCTCTCTCTCTCGTCCATTCCTCTCTCTCTCTCTCGTCCATTTCTCTCTCTCGCTGTCTCGTCCATTGCTCTCTCTCTCTCTCTCTCTCGCTCTCTCTGTCTCGTCCATTTCTCTCTCTCGCTCTCCTCTGTCTCGTCCATTTCTCTCTCTCTCTGTCTCGTCCATTGCTCTCTTTCTCTCTCTCTGTCTCGTCCATTGCTCTCTCTCGCTCTCTCTGTCTCGTCATTTCTCTCTCTCGCTCTCTCTGTCTCGTCCATTTCTCTCTCTGTCTCGTCCTTTTCTCTCTCTCTCTGTCTCGTCCATTGCTCTCTTTCTCTCTCTCTGTCTCGTCCATTGCGCTCTCTCTCTCTCTCTCTCTCTCTCTCTTCCTTTTCTCTCTCTCTCTCTCTGTCTCTCTCTCTGTCTCGTCCTTTTCCCTCACGCTCTGTCTCGCCCTTTTCTCTCATCCTTCTCTCTCTCTCTCTCTGTCTCGTCCTTTTCTCTCTCTCTCTCTCGCTCTCTCTCGCTCTCTGTCTCGTCCATTTCTCTCTCTCTCTCTCTCTGTCTCGTCCATTTCTCTCTCTCTCTCTGTCTCGTCCATTTCTCTCTCTCTCTCTCTCTCTCTGTCTCTGTCTCGTCCATTGCTCTCTCTCTCTCTCTCTCTCTCTCTGTCTCGTCCATTTCTCGCTCTCTCTCTCGTCCATTTCACACTCTCTCTCTCTCTCTCTCTGTCTCGTCCATTTCTCTCTCTCTCGCTCTCGCTGTCTCGTCCATTTCTCTCTCTCTCTGTGTCATCCATAGCGCTCTCTCTCTCTCTCTCGCATCCATTTCTCTCTCTCTCTCTCTCTCGTCCATTTCTCTCTCTCTCTCTCTCTCTCGTCCATTTCTCTCTCTCTCTCTCTCTCGTCCATTTCTCCCTCTCTCTCTCTCTCTCTGTCCCGTCCATTTCTCTCTCTCTCTCTCTCTCTCTCTGTCCCGTCCATTTCTCTCTCTCTCTCTCTCTCTCTCTCTGTCTCGTCCATTTCTCTCTCTCTCTCTCTCTCTCTGTCTCGTCCATTTCTCTCACTCTCTCGTCCATTTCTCTCTCTCTCTCTCTCGTCGATTTCTCTCTCTCTCGTCCATTTCTCTCTCTCTCTCTCTCTCTCTCTCGTCCTTTTCTCTCTCTCTCTCTCTCTCTCTCTCGTCCTTTTCTCTCTCTCTCTCTCTCTCTCTCTCGTCCTTTTCTCTCTCTCTCTCTCTCTCTCTGTCCCGTCCATTTCTCTCTCTCTCTCTCTCTCTCTCTCGTCCATTTCTCTCTCTCTCGCCCATTTTCTCTTTCTCTCTCTCGTCCATTTCTCGCTCTCTCTCCTCGTCCATTTCTCGCTCTCTCTCTCGTCCATTTCTCTCTCTCTCTCTCTCTCTGTCTCGTCCTTTATTGTCTCTCGCTCTCTCTCGCTCTGTCTCGTCCTTTTCTCTCTCTCGTCCATTTCTCTCTCTCTCGTCCATTCCTCTCTCTCTCTCGTCCATTTCTCTATCTCTCTCTCTCTCGCTCTGTCTCGTCCATTTCTCTCTCTCTCTCTCTCTCTGTTTCGTCCTTTTCTCTCTCTCGCTGTCTCGTCCATTTCTCTTTCTCTCTCTCGCTGTCTCGTCCATTTCTCTCTCTCGCCCTCTCTCTCTCGTCCATTTCTCTCTCTCTCTCGTCCATTTCTCTCTCTCTCTCGTCCATTTCTCTCTCTCTCTCGTCCATTTCTCTCTCTCTCTCTCGTCCATTTCTCTCTCTCTCTCTCTGTCTCTGTCTCGTCCATTTCTCTCTCTCTCTCTCTCTCTCTGTCTCTGTCTCGTCCATTTCTCTCTCTCTCTCTCTCTCTCTCTCTCTCTCTGTCTCTGTCTCGTCCTTTTCTCTCTCTCTCTCTCTCTCTGTCTCATCCATTTCTCTCACTCTCTCGTCCATTTCTCTCTCTCTCTCTCTCGTCCATTTCTCTCTCTCTCTCTCTCTCTCGTCCCTCGTCCATTTCTCTCTCTCTGTCCCGTCCATTTCTCTCTCTCTCTCTCTCTCTCTCTGTCTCGTCTATTTCTCTCTCTCTCTGTCCCGTCCATTTCTCTCTCTCTCTCTCTCTGTCCGTCCATTTCTCTCTCTCTCTCTGTCTCGTCCATTTCTCTCTCTCTCTCTCTCTCTCTCTCGTCCATTTCTCTCTCTCTCTCTCTCTGTCTCTCTCTCTCTCGTCCATTTCTCTCTCTCTCTGTCTCTCTCTCTCTCGTCCATTTCTCTCTCTCTCTCTCTCTCTCGTCCATTTCTCTCTCTCTCTCTCTCTCTCGTCCATTTCTCTCTCTCTCTCTCTCTCTCTCGTCCCTCGTCCATTTCTCTCTCTCTCTCGTCCATTTCTCTCTCTCTCTGTCTCTCTCTCTCTCGTCCATTTCTCTCTCTCTCTCGTCCTTTTCTCTCTCTCTCTCTCTCCCGTCCATTTCTCTCTCTCTCTCTGTCTCGTCCATTTCTCTCTCTCTCGCTCTCTCTGTCTCGTCCATTTCTCTCTCTCGCTCTCTCTGTCTCGTCCATTTCTCTCTCTCTCTCGTCCATTTCTCTCTCTCTCTCGTCCATTTCTCTCTCTCTCTCTCGTCCATTTCTCTCTCTCTCTCTCGTCCATTTCTCTCTCTCTCTCTGTCTCGTCCATTTCTCTCTCTCTCTCTCTCTCTCTCTCTGTCTCTGTCTCGTCCATTGCTCTCTCTCTCTCTCTCTGTCTGTCTCGTCCATTTCTCGCTCTCTCTGTCGTCCATTTCACACTCTCTCTCTCTCTCCCTGTCTCGTCCATTTCTCTCTCTCTCTCGCTGTCTCGTCCATTTCTCTCTCTCTCTCTCTCTCTCTCGCATCCATTTCTCTCTCTCTCTCTCTCACGTCCTTTTCTCTCTCTCTCTCTCTCTGTCCCGTCCATTTCTCTCTCTCTCTCTGGCCCGTCCATTTCTCTCTCTCTCTCTCTCTCTCTCTCTCTCTGTCTCGTCCATTTCTCTCTCTCTCTGTCCCGTCCATTTCTCTCTCTCTCTCTCTCTCTCTCTGTCCCGTCCATTTCTCTCTCTCTCTCTCTCTGTCTCGTCCATTTCTCTCACTCTCTCGTCCATTTCTCTCTCTCTCTCTCTCTCTCGTCCATTTCCCTTTCTCTCTCTCTCGTCCATTTCTCTCTCTCTCTCGTCCATTTCTCTCTCTCTCTCGTCCATTTTCTCTCTCGTCTCTCTATCGTCCATTTCTCTCTCGTCCATTTCTCTCTCTCTCTCTCTCTCTCTGTCTCTGTCTCGTCCATTTCTCTCTCTCTCTCTCTCTCTCTCTCTGTCTCTGTCTCGTCCTTTTCTCTCTCTCTCTCTCTCTCTGTCTCATCCATTTCTCTCACTCTCTCGTCCATTTCTCTCTCTCTCTCTCTCGTCCATTTCTCTCTCTCTCTCTCTCTCTCGTCCCTCGTCCATTTCTCTCTCTCTCTCTCTGTCCGTCCATTTCTCTCTCTCTGTCCCGTCCATTTCTCTCTCTCTGTCCCGTCCATTTCTCTCTCTCTCTCTCTCTCTCTGTCTCGTCTATTTCTCTCTCTCTCTGTCCCGTCCATTTCTCTCTCTCTCTCTCTCTGTCCCGTCCATTTCTCTCTCTGTCTCTGTCTCGTCCATTTCTCTCTCTCTCTCTCTCTCTCTCTCTGTCTCTGTCTCGTCCTTTTCTCTCTCTCTCTCTCTCTCTGTCTCATCCATTTCTCTCACTCTCTCGTCCATTTCTCTCTCTCTCTCTCTCGTCCATTTCTCTCTCTCTCTCTCTCTCTCGTCCCTCGTCCATTTCTCTCTCTCTCTCTCTCTCTGTCCCGTCCATTTCTCTCTCTCTGTCCCGTCCATTTCTCTCTCTCTGTCCCGTCCATTTCTCTCTCTCTCTCTCTCTCTCTGTCTCGTCTATTTCTCTCTCTCTCTGTCCCGTCCATTTCTCTCTCTCTCTCTCTCTGTCCCGTCCATTTCTCTCTCTCTCTCTCTCTCGTCCATTTCTCTCTCTCTCTCTCTCTGTCTCTCTCTCTCTCGTCCATTTCTCTCTCTCTCTGTCTCTCTCTCTCTCGTCCATTTCTCTCTCTCTCTCTCTCTCTCGTCCATTTCTCTCTCTCTCTCTCTCTCTCGTCCATTTCTCTCTCTCTCTCTCTCTCTCGTCCATTTCTCTCTCTCTCTCTCTCTCTCTCTCTCTCGTCCCTCGTCCATTTCTCTCTCTCTCTCGTCCATTTCTCTCTCTCTCTCTCTCTCTCTCGTCCATTCTCTCTCTCTCTCTCTCTCTGTCTCTCTCTTCTCTCGTCCATTTCTCTCTCTCTCTCGTCTTTCTCTCTCTCTCTCTCTCCCGTCCATTTCTCTCTCTCTCTCTGTCTCGTCCATTTCTCTCTCTCTCGCTCTGTCTGTCTCGTCCATTTCTCTCTCTCGCTCTCTCTGTCTCGTCCATTTCTCTCTCTCTCTCGTCCATTTCTCTCTCTCTCTCGTCCATTTCTCTCTCTCTCTCTCGTCCATTTCTCTCTCTCTCTCGTCCATTTCTCTCTCTCTCTCTCGTCCATTTCTCTCTCTCTCTCGTCCATTTCTCTCTCTCTCTCTCGTCCATTTCTCTCTCTCTCTCGTCCATTTCTCTCTCTCTCTCTGTCTCGTCCATTTCTCTCTCTCTCTCTCTCTCGTCCATTTCTCTCTCTCTCTCTCTCTCTCTCTCTCTCTCTCTCTCTCTCTCTGTCTCTGTCTCGTCCATTGCTCTCTCTCTCTCTCTCTGTCTGTCTCGTCCATTTCTCGCTCCTCTCTGTCGTCCATTTCACACTCTCTCTCTCTCTCTCCCTGTCTCGTCCATTTCTCTCTCTCTCTCGCTGTCTCGTCCATTTCTCTCTCTCTCTCTCTCTCTCTCGCATCCATTTCTCTCTCTCTCTCTCTCTCGTCCATTTCTCTCTCTCTCTCTCTCTCTCACGTCCTTTTCTCTCTCTCTCTCTCTCTGTCCCGTCCATTTCTCTCTCTCTCTCTCTCTCTCTCTGGCCCGTCCATTTCTCTCTCTCTCTCTCTCTCTCTCTCTCTGTCTCGTCCATTTCTCTCTCTCTCTGTCCCGTCCATTTCTCTCTCTCTCTCTCTCTCTCTCTCTGTCCCGTCCATTTCTCTCTCTCTCTCTCTCTGTCTCGTCCATTTCTCTCACTCTCTCGTCCATTTCTCTCTCTCTCTCTCTCTCTCGTCCATTTCCCTTTCTCTCTCTCTCGTCCATTTCTCTCTCTCTCTCTCTCTCTCTCTCTCTCTCGTCCATTTCTCTCTCTCTCTCTCTCTCTCTCTCTCGTCCATTTCTCTTTCTCTCTCTCTCTCTCGTCCATTTCTCTCTCTCTCTCTCTCTCTGTCCCATTTCTCTCTCTCTCTCTCTCTGTCCCGTCCTTTTCTCTCTCTCTCTCTCTCTCTGTCCCGTCCATTTCTCTCTCTCTCTCTCTCTCTCTCTCTCGTCCATTTATCTCTCTCGCTCTCTCTCCTCTCGTCCATTTCTCTCTCTCTCTCTCTGTCTCGTCCTTTATTGTCTCTCGCTCTCTCTCGCTCTGTCTCGTCCTTTTCTCTCTCTCTGTTTCGTCCTTTTCTCTCTCTCGCTGTCTCGTCCATTTCTCTCTCTCTCGCTCTCTCTCTCTCGTCCATTTCTCTCTCTCTCTCGTCCATTTTCTCTCTCTCTCTCGTCCATTTCTCTCTCTCTCTGTCTCGTCCATTTCTCTCTCTGTCTCGTCCATTTCTCTCTCTCTCTGTCTCGTCCATTTCTCTCTCTCTCTGTCTCGTCCATTTCTCTCTCTCTCTCTCTCTCTCTCTGTCTCTGTCTCGTCCTTTTCTCTCTCTCTGTTTCGTCCTTTTCTCTCTCTCGCTGTCTCGTCCATTTCTCTCTCTCTCTCGCTCTCTCTGTCTCGTCCATTTCTCTCTCTCTCTCGTCCATTTCTCTCTCTCTCTCGTCCATTTCTCTCTCTCTCGTCCATTTCTCTCTCTCTCTCGTCCATTTCTCTCTCTCTCTGTCTCATCCATTTCTCTGTCTCTGTCTCGTCCATTTCTCTCTCTCTCTCTGTCTCGTCCATTTCTCTCTCTGTCTCGTCCATTTCTCTCTCTCTCTCTCTCGTCCATTTCTCTCTCTCTCTCTCTCGTCCATTTCTCTCTCTCTCTCTCTCGTCCATTTCTCTCTCTCTCCTCTCTCGTCCATTTCTCTCTCTCGTCCATTTCTCTCTCTCTCTCTCGTCCCATTTCTCTCTCTCGTCCATTGCTCTCTCTCTCTCTGTCTGTCTCGTCCATTTCTCTCTCTCTCTCTGTCTCGTCCTTTTCTCTCTCTCTCTCTCTCTCTCTCTCTCTCTCGTCCATTTCTCTCTCTCTCTCTCTCTCTCTCTCGTCCTTTTCTCTCTCTCTCTCTCTCACGTCCATTTCTCTCTGTCTCTGTCCCGTCCATTTCTCTCTCTCTCTCTCTCTCTCTCTCTCTGTCCCGTCCATTTCTCTCTCTCTCCTCTCTCTCTCTGTCTCGTCTATTTCTCTCTCTCTCTGTCCCGTCCATTTCTCTCTCTCTCTCTCTCTCGCTCTCTCTGTCTCGTCCATTTCTCTCTCTCTCTCGTCCATTTCTCTCTCTCTCTCGTCCATTTCTCTCTCTCTCTCGTCCATTTCTCTCTCTCTCTCGTCCATTTCTCTCTCTCTCTCTGTCTCGTCCATTTCTCTCTCTCTCTCTGTCTCGTCCATTTCTCTCTCTCTCTTCTGTCTCGTCCTTTTCTCTCTGTCTCGTCCTTTTCTCTCTGTCTCGTCCTTTTCTCTCTCTCTGTTTCGTCCTTTTCTCTCTCTCGCTGTCTCGTCCATTTCTCTCTCTCTCGCTCTCTCTGTCTCGTCCATTTCTCTCTCTCTCTCGTCCATTTCTCTCTCTCTCTCGTCCATTTCTCTCTCTCTCTCGTCCATTTCTCTCTCTCTCTCGTCCATTTCCCTCTCTCTCTCGTCCATTTCTCTCTCTCTCTCGTCATTTCTCTCTCTCTCTGTCTCGTCCATTTCTCTCTCTCTCTCTCTCTCTCTCTGTCTCTGTCTCGTCCATTTCTCTCTCTCTCTCTGTCTCGTCCATTTCTCTCTCTCTCTCTCTGTCTCGTCCTTTTCTCTCTCTCCTCTCTCTCTCTCTCGTCCATTTCTCTCTCTCTCGCTCTGTCTCGTCCTTTATTGTCTCTCGCTCTCTCTCGCTCTGTCTCGTCCTTTTCTCTCTCTCTCTCTCGTCCATTTCTCTCTCTCTCGTCCATTTCTCTCTCTCTCTCTCTCTCTCTCTCTGTTTCGTCCATTTCTCTCTCTCTCTGTCTCGTCCATTTATCTCTCTCTCTCTGTCTCGTCCATTTCTCTCTCTCTCTCTGTGTCTCGTCCTTTTCTCTCTCTCTCTCTCTCTTTGTCTCGTCCTTTTCTCTCTCTCTCTCTCTCTCTCTCTGTCTCATCCATTTCTCTCACTCTCTCGTCCATTTCTCTCTCTCTCTCTCTCTCTCGTCCATTTCTCTCTCTCTCTCTCTCTCTGTCCCAGTCCATTTCTCTCTCTCTCTCTCTCTCTGCCCCGTCCATTTCTCTCTCTCTCTCTCTCTCTCGTCCATTTCTCTCTCTCTCTCTCTCTCGTCCATTTCTCTCTCTCTCTCTCTCTCTCTCTCTCTCTCTCTCTCGTCCATTTCTCTCTCTCTCTTTCGTCCTTTTCTCTCTCTCTCTCTCTCTCTCGTCCATTTCTCTCTCTCTCTCTCTCTCTCTGTCCCGTCCATTTCTCTCTCTCTCTCTCTCTCTCTCTCTCTCGTCCATTTCTCTCTCTCTCGCTCTCTCTGTCTCGTCCATTTCTCTCTCTCTCTCGTCCATTTCTCTCTCTCTCTCTCTCGTCCATTTCTCTCTCTCTCTCGTCCATTTCTCTCTCTCTCTCGTCCATTTCTCTCTCTCTCTCTGTCTTGTCCATTTCTCTCTCTCTCTGTCTTGTCCATTTCTCTCTCTCTCTCTCTCTCTCTCTCTGTCTCTGTCTCGTCCATTTCTCTCTCTCTCTCTGTCTCGTCCATTTCTCTCTCTCTCTCTGTCTCGTCCATTTCTCTCTCTCTCTCTCTGTCTCGTCCTTTTCTCTCTCTCTCTCTCTCTCTGTCTCGTCCTTTATTGTCTCTCGCTCTCTCTCGCTCTGTCTCATCCTTTTCTCTCTCTCTCTCTCTCTCTCGTCCATTTCTCTCTCTCTCGTCCATTTCTCTCTCTCTCTCTCGTCCTTCTCTCTCTCTCTCTCTCTCGCTCTGTCTCGTCCTTTTGTCTCTCTCTCTGTCTCGTCCATTGCTCTCTTTCTCTCTCTGTCTTGTCCATTTCTCTCTCTCTCTCTCTCTGTCTCGCTCTGTCTCGTCCTTTTCTCTCTCTCCCCCCCCCCCCCCCCCCCCCCCCCCCCCCTCCCCCCCCCCCCCCCCCCCCCCCCCCCCCCCCCCCCCCCCCCCCCCCCCCCCCCCCTCCCCCCCCCCCCCCCCCCCCCCCCTCCCCCCCCCCCCCCCCCCCCCCCCCGCCTCCCCCCCCCCCCCCCCCCCCCCCCCCCCCCCCCCCCCCCCCCCCCCCCCCCCCCCCCCTCCCCCCCCCCCTTCTCTCTCTCTCGTCCATTCTCTCTCTCTCTCTCGTCTATCTCTCTTCTCTCTCTCTCGTCCATTCCTCTCTCTCTCTCGTCCATTCCTCTCTCTCTCTCTCGTCCATTTCTCTCTCTCGCTGTCTCGTCCATTGCTCTCTCTCTCTCTCTCTCTCTCGCTCTCTCTGTCTCGTCCATTTCTCTCTCTCTCTCTCTCTCTCGTCCATTTCTCTCTCTCTCTCTCTCTCTCTCTCTCTCTCTCTGTCTCGTCCATTTCTCTCTCTCTCTCTCTCTCTCTCTCTCGTCCATTTCTCTCTCTCTCTGTCTCGTCCATTTCTCTCTCTCTCTCTCTCTCTCTCTGTCTCCTGTCTCGTCCATTTCTCTCTCTCTCTCTGTCTCGTCCATTTCTCTCTCTCTCTCTGTCTCGTCCTTTTCTCTCTCTCTCTCTCTCTCTCTCTCTCTCTCGTCCATTTCTCTCTCTCTCTCTCTCTCTCTCTCGTCCTTTTCTCTCTCTCTCTCTCTCACGTCCATTTCTCTCTGTCTCTGTCCCGTCCATTTCTCTCTCTCTCTCTCTCTCTCTCTCTCTGTCCCGTCCATTTCTCTCTCTCTCTCTCTCTCTCTGTCTCGTCTATTTCTCTCTCTCTCTGTCCCGTCCATTTCTCTCTCTCTCTCTCTCGCTCTCTCTGTCTCGTCCATTTCTCTCTCTCTCTCGTCCATTTCTCTCTCTCTCTCGTCCATTTCTCTCTCTCTCTCGTCCATTTCTCTCTCTCTCTCGTCCATTTCTCTCTCTCTCTCTGTCTCGTCCATTTCTCTCTCTCTCTCTGTCTCGTCCATTTCTCTCTCTCTCTCTGTCTCGTCCTTTTCTCTCTGTCTCGTCCTTTTCTCTCTGTCTCGTCCTTTTCTCTCTCTCTGTTTCGTCCTTTTCTCTCTCTCGCTGTCTCGTCCATTTCTCTCTCTCTCGCTCTCTCTGTCTCGTCCATTTCTCTCTCTCTCTCGTCCATTTCTCTCTCTCTCTCGTCCATTTCTCTCTCTCTCTCGTCCATTTCTCTCTCTCTCTCGTCCATTTCCCTCTCTCTCTCGTCCATTTCTCTCTCTCTCTCGTCCATTTCTCTCTCTCTCTGTCTCGTCCATTTCTCTCTCTCTCTCTCTCTCTCTCTGTCTCTGTCTCGTCCATTTCTCTCTCTCTCTCTGTCTCGTCCATTTCTCTCTCTCTCTCTCTGTCTCGTCCTTTTCTCTCTCTCTCTCTCTCTCTCTCGTCCATTTCTCTCTCTCTCGCTCTGTCTCGTCCTTTATTGTCTCTCGCTCTCTCTCGCTCTGTCTCGTCCTTTTCTCTCTCTCTCTCTCGTCCATTTCTCTCTCTCTCGTCCATTTCTCTCTCTCTCTCTCTCTCTCTCTCTGTTTCGTCCATTTCTCTCTCTCTCTGTCTCGTCCATTTATCTCTCTCTCTCTGTCTCGTCCATTTCTCTCTCTCTCTCTGTGTCTCGTCCTTTTCTCTCTCTCTCTCTCTCTTTGTCTCGTCCTTTTCTCTCTCTCTCTCTCTCTCTCTCTGTCTCATCCATTTCTCTCACTCTCTCGTCCATTTCTCTCTCTCTCTCTCTCTCTCGTCCATTTCTCTCTCTCTCTCTCTCTCTGTCCAGTCCATTTCTCTCTCTCTCTCTCTCTCTGCCCCGTCCATTTCTCTCTCTCTCTCTCTCTCTCGTCCATTTCTCTCTCTCTCTCTCTCTCGTCCATTTCTCTCTCTCTCTCTCTCTCTCTCTCTCTCTCTCTCTCGTCCATTTCTCTCTCTCTCTTCGTCCTTTTCTCTCTCTCTCTCTCTCTCTCGTCCATTTCTCTCTCTCTCTTCTCTCTCTGTCCCGTCCATTTCTCTCTCTCTCTCTCTCTCTCTCTCTCTCGTCCATTTCTCTCTCTCTCGCTCTCTCTGGTCTCGTCCATTTCTCTCTCTCTCTCGTCCATTTCTCTCTCTCTCTCTCTCGTCCATTTCTCTCTCTCTCTCGTCCATTTCTCTCTCTCTCTCGTCCCATTTCTCTCTCTCTCTCTGTCTTGTCCATTTCTCTCTCTCTCTGTCTTGTCCATTTCTCTCTCTCTCTCTCTCTCTCTCTCTGTCTCTGTCTCGTCCATTTCTCTCTCTCTCTGTCTCGTCCATTTCTCTCTCTCTCTCTGTCTCGTCCATTTCTCTCTCTCTCTCTCTGTCTCGTCCTTTTCTCTCTCTCTCTCTCTCTCTGTCTCGTCCTTTATTGTCTCTCGCTCTCTCTCGCTCTGTCTCATCCTTTTCTCTCTCTCTCTCTCTCTCTCGTCCCATTTCTCTCTCTCTCGTCCATTTCTCTCTCTCTCTCTCGTCCTTCTCTCTCTCTCTCTCTCTCTCGCTCTGTCTCGTCCTTTTGTCTCTCTCTCTGTCTCGTCCATTGCTCTCTTTCTCTCTCTGTCTTGTCCATTTCTCTCTCTCTCTCTCTCTGTCTCGCTCTGTCTCGTCCTTTTCTCTCTCTCCCTCTCTCTCTCGTCCATTTCTCTCTCTCTCGTCCATTTCTCTCTCTCTCTCGTCTATTTCTCTCTCTCTCTCGTCCATTCCTCTCTCTCTCTCGTCCATTCCTCTCTCTCTCTCTCGTCCATTTCTCTCTCTCGCTGTCTCGTCCATTGCTCTCTCTCTCTCTCTCTCTCTCGCTCTCTCTGTCTCGTCCATTTCTCTCTCTCTCTCTCTCTCTCGTCCATTTCTCTCTCTCTCTCTCTCTCTCTCTCTCTCTCTCTGTCTCGTCCATTTCTCTCTCTCTCTCTCTCTCTCTGTCCCGTCCATTTCTCTCTCTCTCTCTCTCTCTCTCTCTCGTCCATTTCTCTCTCTCTCTCTCTCTCGTCCATTTCTCTCTCTCTCTCTCTCTCTCTCTCTCTCTCTCGTCCATTTCTCTCTCTCTCTCGTCCTTTTCTCTCTCTCTCTCTCTCTCTCGTCCTTTTCTCTCTCTCTCTGTCCCGTCCATTTCTCTCTCTCTCTCTTTCTCTCGTCCATTTCTCTCTCTCTCGCTCTCTCTGTCTCGTCCATTTCTCTCTCTCTCTCGTCCATTTTCTCTCTCTCTCTCTCGTCCATTTCTCTCTCTCTCTCGTCCATTTCTCTCTCTCTCTGTCTTGTCCATTTCTCTCTCTCTCTCTCTCGTCCTTTTCTCTCTCTCTCTGTCCCGTCCATTTCTCTCTCTCTCTCTCTCTCTCTCTGTCTCGTCCATTTCTCTCTCTCTCGCTCTCTCTGTCTCGTCCATTTCTCTCTCTCTCTCGTCCATTTCTCTCTCTCTCTCTCTGTCTTGTCCATTTCTCTCTCTCTCTGTCTTGTCCATTTCTCTCTCTCTCTCTCTCTCTCTCTCTGTCTCTGTCTCGTCCATTTCTCTCTCTCTCTCTGTCTCGTCCATTTCTCTCTCTCTCTCTGTCTCGTCCATTTCTCTCTCTCTCTCTGTCTCGTCCATTTCTCTCTCTCTCTCTCTGTCTCGTCCTTTTCTCTCTCTCTCTCTCTGTCTCGTCCTTTATTGTCTCTCGCTCTCTCTCGCTCTGTCTCATCCTTTTCTCTCTCTCTCTCTCGTCCATTTCTCTCTCTCTCGTCCATTTCTCTCTCTCTCTCTCGTCCTTCTCTCTCTCTCTCTCTCTCGCTCTGTCTCGTCCTTTTGTCTCTCTCTCTCTCTCGTCCATTGCTCTCTTTCTCTCTCTGTCTTGTCCATTTCTCTCTCTCTCTCTCGTCCATTCCTCTCTCTCTCTCTCGTCCATTCCTCTCTCTCTCTCTCGTCCATTCCTCTCTCTCGCTGTCTCGTCCATTGCTCGCTCTCTCTCCTCTCTCTCTCGCTCTCTCTGTCTCGTCCATTTCTCTCTCTCCGCTCTCTCTGTCTCGTCCATTTCTCTCTCTGTCTCGTCCATTTCTCTCTCTCTCTGTCTCGTCCATTGCTCTCTTTCTCTCTCTCTGTCTCGTCCATTGCTCTCTCTCGCTCTCTCTGTCTCGTCCATTTCTCTCTCTCGCTCTCTCTGTCTCGTCCATTTCTCTCTCTGTCTCGTCCTTTTCTCTCTCTCTCTGTCTCGTCCATTGCTCTCTTTCTCTCTCTCTGTCTCGTCCATTGCCCTCTCTCTCTCTCTCTCTCTCTCTCTCTGTCTGTCTCGTCCATTTCTCTCTCTCTCTCTCTCTCTCGTCCTTTTCTCTCTCTCTCTCTCTGTCTCTCTCTCTGTCTCGTCCTTTTCCCTCACGCTCTGTCTCGCCCTTTTCTCTCATCCTTCTCTCTCTCTCTCTCTCTGTCTCGTCCTTTTCTCTTTCTCGCTCTCACTCGTCCTTTTCTCTCTCGCTCTCGCTCTGTCTCGTCCTTTGCGCTCTCTCTCTCGTCCTTTGCGCTCTCTCTCTCGTCCTTTTCTCTCTCTCTCTCGTCCATTTCTCTCTCTCTCCCTCTCACTGTCTCGTCCATTGCTCTCTCTCTCGCTGTCTCGTCCATTTCTCTCTCTCTCTCGTCCTTTTCTCTCTCTCTCTCTCTCTCTCTCTCTCTCTCTCGTCCTTTTCTCTCTCTCTCTCTCTCTCGTCCTTTTCTCTCTCTCTCTCTCGTCCATTTCTCTCTCTCTCGTCAATTTCTCTCTCTCTCGTGTCCTTCTCTCTCTCTCTCCTACATTTCTCTCTCTCTCTCTCTCGTCCTTTTCTCTCTCTCTCGCTCTCTGTCTCGTCCGTTTCTCTCTCTCGCTCTCTCTGTCTCGTCCATTTCTCTCTCTCTCTCTGTCTCTCTCTCTGTCTGTCTCGTCCATTTCTCTCTCTCTCTCTCTCTCTCTCTCGCTGTCTCGTCCATTTCTCTCTCGCTCTCGCTGTCTCGTCCATTGCTCTCTCTCTCTCTGTCTGTCTCGTCCTTTTCTCTCTCTCTCTCTCTCTCTCTCTCTCGCTGTCTCGTCCATTTCTCTCTCGCTCTCGCTGTCTCGTCCATTGCTCTCTCTCTCTCTGTCTGTATCGTCCTTTTCTCTCTCTCTCTCTGTCCCGTCCATTTCTCTCTCTCTCTCTCTCGTCCATTTCTCTCTCTCTCTCTCTCGTCCATTTCTCACTCTCTCTCGTCCATTTCTCTCTCTCTCTCTCTCTCTCGTCCTTTTCTCTCTCTCTCTCTCTCTCTCTCAGTCCCGTCCATTTCTCTCTCTCTCTCTCTCCTCTCTGTCTCGTCCATTTCTCTCTCTCTCGCTCTCTCTGTCTCGTCCATTTCTCTCTCTCTCTCGTCCATTTCTCTCTCTCTCTCTCGTCCATTTCTCTCTCTCTCTCGTCCATTTCTCTCTCTCTCTGTCTTGTCCATTTCTCTCTCTCTCTGTCTTGTCCATTTCTCTCTCTCTCTCTCTGTCTCTGTCTCGTCCATTTCTCTCTCTCTCTCTGTCTCGTCCATTTCTCTCTCTCTCTCTCTGTCTCGTCCTTTTCTCTCTCTCTCTCTCTGTCTCGTCCTTTATTCTCACTCGCTCTCTCTCGCTCTGTCTCATCCTTTTCTCTCTCTCTCTCTCTCTCTCTCTCTCGTCCATTTCTCTCTCTCTCGTCCATTTCTCTCTCTCTCTCGTCCTTCTCTCTCTCTCGCTCTGTCTCGTCCTTTTGTCTCTCTCTCTGTCTCGTCCATTGCTCTCTTTCTCTCTCTGTCTTGTCCATTTCTCTCTCTCTCTCTCTCTCTCTCTCTCTCTCTCTCTCTCTCTGTCTCGTCCTTTTCTCTCTCTCCCTCTCTCTCTCGTCCATTCCTCTCTCTCTCTCGTCCATTCCTCTCTCTCTCTCTCGTCCATTTCTCTCTCTCGCTGTCTCGTCCATTGCTCTCTCTCTCTCTCTCTCGCTCTCTCTGTCTCGTCCATTTCTCTCTCTCGCTCTCTCTGTCTCGTCCATTTCTCTCTCTCTCTGTCTCGTCCATTGCTCTCTTTCTCTCTCTCTGTCTCGTCCATTGCTCTCTCTCGCTCTCTCTGTCTCGTCCATTTCTCTCTCTCGCTCTCTCTGTCTCGTCCATTTCTCTCTCTGTCTCGTCCTTTTCTCTCTCTCTCTGTCTCGTCCATTGCTCTCTTTCTCTCTCTCTGTCTCGTCCATTGCGCTCTCTCTCTCTCTCTCTCTCTCTCTCTTCCTTTTCTCTCTCTCTCTCTCTGTCTCTCTCTCTGTCTCGTCCTTTTCCCTCACGCTCTGTCTCGCCCTTTTCTCTCATCCTTCTCTCTCTCTCTCTCTGTCTCGTCCTTTTCTCTTTCTCGCTCTCACTCGTCCTTTTCTCTCTCGCACTCGCTCTGTCTCGTCCTTTGCGCTCTCTCTCGTCCTTTTCTCTCTCTCTATCACTCTCTCTCTCGTCCATTTCTCTCTCTCTCTCGTCCATTTCTCTCTCTCTCTCTCTCTCTCTCTCTCGTCCTTTTCTCTCTCTCTCTCTCTCTCTCTCTCTCTCGTCCTTTTCTCTCTCTCTCTCTCTCTCTCTCGTCCTTTTCTCTCTCTCTCTCTCTGTCTCGTCCTTTATTGTCTCTCGCTCTCTCTCGCTCTGTCTCATCCTTTTCTCTCTCTCTCTCTCTCTCTCGTCCTTCTCTCTCTCTCTCGCTCTGTCTCGTCCTTTTGTCTCTCTCTCTGTCTCGTCCATTGCTCTCTCTCTCTCTCTCTCTCTGTCTCGCTCTGTCTCGTCCTTTTCTCTCTCTCCCTCTCTCTCTCGTCCCATTTCTCTCTCTCTCGTCCTTTTCTCTTTCTCGCTCTCTCTGTCTCGTCCATTTCTCTCTCTCTCTCGTCCATTTCTCTCTCTCTCTCGTCCATTTCTCTCTCTCTCTCTGTCTCGTCCATTTCTCTCTCTCTCTCTGTCTCTCTCTCTCTCTCTCTGTCTCTGTCTCGTCCATTGCTCTCTCTCTCTCTCTGTCTGTCTCGTCCATTTCTCGCTCTCTCTCTCGTCCATTTCACACTCTCTCTCTCTCTCCCTGTCTCGTCCATTTCTCTCTCTCTCTCGCTGTCTCGTCCTTTTCTCTCTCTCTCTGTGTCGTCCATTGCTCTCTCTCTCTCTCTCTCTCGTCCATTTCTCTCTCTCTCTCTCTCTCTCTGTCCCGTCCATTTCTCTCTCTCTCTCTCTCTCTCTGTCCCGTCCATTTCTCTCTCTCTCTCTCTCTCTCTCTGTCTCGTCCATTTCTCTCTCTCTCTCTCTCTCTCTCTCTGTCCCGTCCATTTCTCTCTCTCTCTCTCTCTCTCTCGTCCATTTCTCTCTCTCTCTCTCGTCCATTTCTCTTTCTCTCTCTCTCTCTCGTCCATTTCTCTCTCTCTCTCTCTCTGTCCCGTCCTTTTCTCTCTCTCTCTCTCTCTCTCTCTCTCTGTCCCGTCCATTTCTCTCTCTCTCTCTCTCTCTGTCCGTCCATTTCTCTCTCTCTCTCTCTCTCTCTCGTCCATTTCTCTCTCTCTCGCTCTCTCTGTCTCGTCCATTTATCTCTCTCGCTCTCTCTGTCTCGTCCATTTCTCTCTCTCTCTCTCGCTCTGTCTCGTCCTTTATTGTCTCTCGCTCTCTCTCTCGCTCTGTCTCGTCCTTTTCTCTCTCTCTGTTTCGTCCTTTTCTCTCTCTCGCTGTCTCGTCCATTTCTCTCTCTCTCGCTCTCTCTCTCGTCCATTTCTCTCTCTCTCTCGTCCATTTCTCTCTCTCTCTCGTCCATTTCTCTCTCTCTCTCGTCCATTTCTCTCTCTCTCGTCCATTTCTCTCTCTCTCTCGTCCATTTCTCTCTCTCTCTCTCTCTCTCTCTCTCTCTCTGTCTCGTCCTTTCTCTCTCTCTGTTTCGTCCTTTTCTCTCTCTCGCTGTCTCGTCCATTTCTCTCTCTCTCGCTCTCTCTCTCTCGTCCATTTCTCTCTCTCTCGTCCATTTCTCTCTCTCTCTCGCTCTCTCTCTCTCTCATCCTTTGCTCTCTCTCTCTGTCTCGTCCTTTTCTCTCTCTCTCTCTCTCGTCCATTTCTCTCTCTCTCGTCCATTTCTCGCTCTCTCTCTCGTCCATTTCTCTCTCTCTCGTCCATTTCTCTCTCTCTCGTCCATTTCTCTCTCTCTCTCTCTCTCTCTCTCATCCTTTGCTCTCTCTCTCTCTGTCTCGTCCTTTTCTCTCTCTCTCTCTCTCTCTCTCTCGTCCATTTCTCTCTCTCTCTCGTCCATTTCTCTCTCTCTCTCTGTCTCGTCCATTTCTCTCTCTCTCTCTCTCTCTCTCTCTCTCTCTGTCTCTGTCTCGTCCATTGCTCTCTCTCTCTCTCTCTGTCTGTCTCGTCCATTTCTCGCTCTCTCTGTCGTCCATTTCACACTCTCTCTCTCTCTCCCTGTCTCGTCCATTTCTCTCTCTCTCTCGCTGTCTCGTCCATTTCTCTCTCTCTCTCTCTCTCTCTCGCATCCATTTCTCTCTCTCTCTCTCTCTCTCGTCCATTTCTCTCTCTCTCTCTCTCTCTCACGTCCTTTTCTCTCTCTCTCTCTCTCTGTCCCGTCCATTTCTCTCTCTCTCTCTCTCTCTGGCCCGTCCATTTCTCTCTCTCCTCTCTCTCTCTCTCTCTCTCTGTCTCGTCCATTTCTCTCTCTCTCTGTCCCGTCCATTTCTCTCTCTCTCTCTCTCTCTCTCTCTGTCCCGTC